>NC_064615.1:1134282290-1134938719 GCF_023898315.1 Schistocerca nitens | reverse complement strand
TTACATTATTTGCTAGGTATATACTATTAGACATATATTTTCATCGTTAACTTATTCTTGAAGAAAAGTGATGTCCTTGTCTTGTAACTAGTGTGTTCAGCAAAGTTACTGTTTTGATCACTTCTTCTATTTTTAAAGCTACATTTTTACATTTATAATAGCTACCACAGCTAAGGCTAAGTATCTATGGCTGGATGACATGTCTGGCATTGCAATAATAGAGCATACAAACAAACTTCCCTAATTAATGCATGTATCTATTAGTCATGACTGTCAAAATCCTGACCGTAGTTGGAGATGAGCCATCACAAATGTACAGACACTGTTTTTCGCTGTACTATTTTTCTTCCTCCTCATGAGATAGTGTACTGGAGACAATTGCATTGTTTTCCTTATTTTGTTTTGGCTGTCTTAGTAGTTTCTTCGTATAATTTAAGTGTTTACATTTATTTATGGAGCTGTGTTTTGATTAATGGGGAGGGGGTTTGTGAGAAATCCAGTCAGCAATAATGTTTTCATGATTTACCATATGACACATGAGAGCTGATTACCTCTGAAATGAAGAGGCTGGGAGTAAATAGTGTAGTAGAAACAACTGAAACACATAGGAGAAATGTGCACACACATTTGGAGAGAATTTGTGATAAGTACCCAAAGATAATGTATGTACAGTATCACTGTCCCTTTGCTCATAAAATATTTCCCATCAAGACTTTCACTACAGTCTGTTCCCAGACAAAATTGTTTCTCTTCCTGCCTCACCCCTCTACATGGAGTCCAGTAGGGAGCTGCATTTCCCCATCTGTCATCCACTCGTGGTCATTTATCCCACCTGTTGCGGATGATCCATACACAAGGTGAGAAATGTGCTTAGGTTGTCATGAACATTAGAACTTAATTGCAACACAGAAGGCACATTATAATGTTGGGCATGTGAAATGGCATCCTAGTGTTAAAAACATAACAATAATCCTGTTATGCTGTAAGGTTGTCACTAATATGAGCTAAGCTGAGCACTGCAAGCTGGACTGGTGTTTTCCTAGTTTCCAATGCTGTTGTGCTCAGAGGAGTAGTTGGGAATGTTACAGCAAGGCAAGGTATAGAATGCCCTGAATCACTGAAAGATGTTTGATAATATGAGAACTATTCTTGAAGCTCCAGTTCAACACTCTGTTTGTAAAAACTGAGAGGCACTGCTGTAGGTATCTAAAGAGTAGGTTGCACTAGTGATGTCAATATTGTGGGCTACATGCTTATTAAAATAGTCATGGCACTCAGAAGTAGATAGTGGATGTAAACTCTGGGACTTGGGTTGGGTGGTGAGCCATTGTGCAGTGGTCTATGAAGGCTGCGAAGAGCACAGGAATACCGGAAAATTGTCCAGTGTCATGTGGTCCCTATACAGAAACTATGCAATGGCTGTCATGGGCAAGATGAGCTGCTCTGAGTTTGTTTCAGATTTATTAACATGTTAGCAACAGGCAGCACTCTGTTGAATTTCACAAGACAGCATTGTAAGGTACCAGTCATATGGTACACCACACACTTTCACCTCATTCCTATGATGTCTTCTACTCAATCCTGTTCCCATACCCAACAAATTTCTTCCTGCCTCACCTTTACGAAGAATGCACCTGAGGAACAACCCACATCATCTGCTACACCGCCTCCTGGCTATGTGTATCCATCTGTAAGTAAAGAAAGGAGGATTACATTCTATGTGTTTGATGTGCAATTTTACTGCATGAACAGCAAAAATGTGGTAAGTGATAACATTTTTGCTATTCCCTTCTGTGGGGTATCCCTGATAAAAGTTAATGATAATTTGAAAATCTTGGTGAAGTTTTCTGCGAGTCACCAAGTGCTCTCATTGTCAAATACTGGATGAATAAAATGTCAGCATATGCTTGCAGTGAGTGAGGCTGCATATACAGTCATACACATAGTTCCTAACTGTTAAACTTGCCACAGTGAGTAAACCCTGTAACATAAAATTGTATGTTTCGATAAGCAGATTACTACAGGATTTTAAATAATAAAATTTGGTTAATTACTATTTGAAATGTTGACAATAAAAGTTTATTTGCCCCTGGCAGTATTCAGATAGCCATCTTGCAACTGGAATAAAGTTCTGACTTTATGGAACTCAGTTAGTAATGTTAACTGTTGTACATAATTGACTAGATTAGATGCTCAGTTATTCACTGATCACTATGCTCTCTAAAAGATTGAAATAATTGATTCTGTTCTTTATAATGTCATATTGAAACAGTCTTCATTTATCAACTGTTTGTTTGACTTTTGCAGATTAAATATTTTTTTATATTAACACACAATTTCCTTTTTTGTCAATCAGGCCCTGTTGTGGGGGAAGCCCCGCGTCCTATTGCTCAGGTGAGTGAAAGTAGAGGCAGCACCACTGAGACTGACAGATAGATGGTGAGTTTCACCAGCAGCAAAGGAAGTTTGGCTTTGTGGCATGTAATGAACCCCCCCCCCCCCCCCCCCACTGTTTCCTAGTCTCCTTCCAGGGTGCTAACAAATTTCATTAGCCCATGGTTTTTAGCCCTTCTGTGGGATTCGGGAGGACGACGGTTCAATCCCGTCTCCGGCCATCCTGATTTAGGTTTTCCGTGATTTCCCTAAATCGTTTCAGGCAAATGCTGGGATGGTCCCTTTGAAAGGGCACGGCCGATTTCCTTTCCAGTCCTTCCCTAACCCGAGCTTGCGCTCCGTCTCTAATGACCTCGTTGTCGACGGGACGTTAAACACTAACCACCACCACCTTCTGTGGGCTGCCCTGCACACCCGATTTTAATTAATCAACACCTTTCTACATATCCTATTCATCTTCACTTCATGCTTATTCCTTTTTGCACTACAATCTTTCCTGACACTACAACCTTTTCAACTTCATTTGCACTGGTAAGTGAAGTGTTGTCTCAAGTCTTATATTACAATGTAATTACCTACTGAACAATTACAAAATTATATCAAAGAATACTCGCATACTGGCTAATGACATCGTAACTTCATATTTTGTCTCCTGATATAATGGCGTTGTCACAGTGCAACAGATCTAGGGCAAGGCACTTCACTGAATGAGAATGAGATAGCATGGAATAAAACACTCAAGTCAGCAAGTACAGTGAAGCCTGATGAAGCAACTATTGCTGTCCCACTCTGCAGAAACTCTTCACACATTTGCAGCAGATTTCATGCACAAGAGAAAAAATTCCTGAAGTGAATAAAAGTTTAAACCCATTATTTGAATGAGAATATGACTTTATGGCAGCGACATCATTCATTGGTACTATAGACATTGCAAAATATGTAACTTTACCCCAGAGCTAGGTTACACCACATTTGATATTCATGAAACATGATAATTACCACCTAAAATTGTCTAAATATTTAGTTATTGCAATTATACATCAATCACCTTTGTAAAATGGTAATAGTCACTCTTCTTGCTATTATCATAGCCAGACGAACTTGAAAAAACCCTTTTTAGAATATTATCATGGTCATTAAATTGATTTCTCATGCACTTCATAGAGAGGTCTTCTTGTCTTTGGGTATCACATGTTTAACTTGGGTTGCATAGTAATTCAATAAATCTAATTTCATGTTTGGTACCTCATCTACCACCAGTTGTGCTGTGTGAAGTAAAAGTAACTGTGTAGCTACGTTCTGTAGCTACGTTCGCTGTTTGGGATTTGCTTCCAGTAATATTCAGGTATGTCTCTGATACATGAAACAGAATCAAAAGAGCAATATTCGGATGATCAACCAGATCTTGTACTGACTCCTGTATACAGGTAGCTGTCCCTCCTGCAGTGACCATATGATCAACACGCATGCTGTCTGTCATATGAATCTCAATGTATAGTGTCTGCCACAAGGTGTGCAACTCTGAGGACAGGGCCTCATTCCACATTAACTTATGCTGCCATAGACATTGCAAAAATATCTTAAATCTGATAACAGTGGGACTAATTAATCCAAATGGATCAAAAATGTATGATGTGGCACACAGTACAGTGCATTTTGTGAAGCTGTAGATATTAGGTGCTGGTTTGAAATTGTTCACACTTTCAAAATGTTGAGCAGCTGGATGCTAGAATAAACCTCAAGTTCTAACATCCTCATCATTATCAAGCAGTAAAAGTAGTTGTGTTTCTTGCACCACTGAGGGGATATTTTTGAATAGTTCGTCTGTGTTGCTGTACCATTTCCATAGTGAAGCTCCACCTCTTATCAATATCTTAATGAGATCTTACTGGAGCTTGATTTCACCCCTTACTGTATTGCATCCTGAGATACAATGGTCGATATTGAAATGATTAGTGAGATTGTTTGCTGCCTCACTCTGCTCACTCTCTTTGTGAGCTAACTGTAACAGATCACTGGCTGCAAGAAAGGGCGCACAAGTCATTCTGTATGTGATTGGTATTCCTGAGGTGGTGCAGATCTGTCACTCCTCCACAATATTGTTTGGAAAGTGCGATCTTCATCTACTACCAGAACTTGTCAATGCATATTCTCCATGTCTACTGTGAAGGCAATGCGATGTATGTGGAAGCGTAATGTTATGGATTACAAATAATGTTGAATGGTTGGTCATATCATTGGAAGACTGTTTAGTGACAAATTTGTGTTTGATTTGGCAAGGCAATCAAATGCTGCTCTTGTTTAGTAGTTGAGCTGAAGTGGCATGTACTATGAAATGGCTTCTGTCATGACTACTACTACCGTGTGTCGTAAACCTTCATACTTCCTCATAAACTCTGTGTAGCTTTCCACAAACTTTGATTGTCTTGTTAGTTTCTGTTCAGTCTGAGAGAAGCATTTGGCTGCATTGTGGAAAGAATTGCATAACAAACTTTGCTCTTCCTGAAATGGAAGATGAACTATGAACCTATCTGTTGAATCTTTAGTTGTGTGTTCCGCGAAGTGCGTGTCACATTGCTGCTCTTCTTCCATCATTAAGACATTGATACCACACAACTAGTGTTTGGACAGCTTTAAGGAGAAGAAGTGGAATGTGGACTCACATATTTTTTCATTTGTTGTTTTATGTAATCAATTTATTACTTAACAACATTCATATTATTACAATTTAAAAGCGTATTAAAACAGTCATGAGCCTCGCAGTAAAAACATTAGCAGGCTTAATTAATTAGAATCCATATTTTGGCAATTGTACCATTATGAAAAGGGCATGTAATTGGAAGTACACAGTTCACAAAACAAGGAAAGGTCACATGAATTGGGCAGGTTCAACAAACAATTTTATCAATCAAATTAATTACAGGGACTGACATTAGATGCATTAACAATTTGCAAGCTTAAGTTACTGTTGCACAGTTGAACAACATTCATCCAAATACATACTTGAGCGACCTTTTCCCCTGCATAATCCATCTCCTGCGTCACACTCCTTCTCCATATTCCACTAGCTGGAACATCTCCAAAGCTGACTTGGGGCTTTTCACCTCCGTGGTGACCTTCCATGACCAAAATTCTCCAGCTGCAATAGTCAGGTCGCATACTTCATGGACGTTATTCTCACTCCCGCTGAATATTCCACCCCTCATACTTCCTCTTCTCCAAGTCGAGTCCCAGTCCCTTGGTGGACTACCGCATGCAGCGACGCTATTCGTGCTCAGTGATGTACTTTACGCACCTTCCAGCGCCATCCTAAGTTGGCAAACTGTATCAGTTATAAACGACTCTGTGCACAATGTTGTCGTGTTTTCAGAGAAAGCAATAAGGCTTGCTGGGTGGCTTTCACCAGCTCATCCAACAGTTTTACTCCTTCTTCAGAGGTCTGGGGTGGCCTGCGCCAGCTGTCTGGCACCAAGGTCCACTCTCCGATTTCTGGCCTGACTGTAGTGAATGAAGTCCTTGTGGATGCTGAGGATATCTCAAATGCCTTCAGCCGCTTTTTCACAGAGGTTATGAGCTCTGCCCATTTCCACCCTGCCTTCCGCCCCTTAAAAATAAGCAGAGGAGGCACGGCCACCTTCCTTCCAGTCTTTGAATCGTGAAAGTTACAATGCCACCTTCACCGTGCGGGAACTCGAAAGTGCACTCGTCCGTACCCGATCCAATACTCCAGGGCCCAATGGTATCCGTATTGAGATGCTGAAGAACCTTTCTTGCTCAGGTAAAGGCTGTTTTCTTCACGCCTATAATCTCATCTGGACTGAAGGTCATGTTCCCACACACTGGCGTGAAGTAATTGTTGTTCCCATAACCAAACCAGGAAAGGACAATCACCTTCCTTCCAGTTATCACCCCATCTCCCTTACCAGCTGCATCTGCAAGTTGATGGAGCACATGGTGAATTATCAATTGGTTTAGCTCCTTGAATCTTGATACTTTCTTGCCACTGTCCATTGTGACTTTCGTAGGCGCCGCTCTGCTGTTGACCACCTAGTTACCTCTTCGACCTTCATTGTGAACAACTTTTTGGAGAAGGCTTATGACACATGTTGGAGGGCGGGAATTCTACACACAATGTACACTTTGGGCCTTTGCAGTTGCCTCCTTCTTTTTATCAATGCATTTTTAATGGATCATATGGTCAGGATACGTGTGGGTTCTGTTTTGTCACATGCCTTTCGCCATTAGAATGGGATGCCCCAGGGCTCCATTTTGAGCGTGGCCCTTTTTGCCATAGCTATCAATTCAATAATGGATTGCCTTCCAGCTGAGGTTTCAGGCTCCCTTTTCGTGGACGACTTTACGATCTACTGCAGCGCTCAGAGAACATGTCTCCTGGAGCGCTGTCTTCAGCATTGTCTAAACCATCTATATTCCTGGAGTGTCGCTAACGGTTTCCATTTTTCTGGTAAGAAAATGGTGTGTATGAACTTCTGGAGTTACAAACAGTTTCTTCCACCATCATTAGATCTCAGTCCCATTGCTCTCCCATTCGTGGAGAGAAACAAATTTTTAGGTCTTACATTTGAAAGGAAACTTTGCTGGTCTCCACATGGGCCTTCTTTGGCTGCTCGTTGTATCCATTCCCTAAATGTGCTCCGTGTTCTCAGTGGTACATCATGGGGAGCAGGTCAAATGGTCCTGCTTTGCTTATATCAGTCCATTGTCCGATCAAAGCTGGATTGTGGGAGCATTGTCTACTCTTCTGCCCGGCCGTCCATCTTACACTGTCTAAACTCTATCCACCATTGGGGATTACGTCTGCGACTGGAGCATTCTACACCAGCCCTGTTGAGAGTCTGAATGCCGAAGCTGCAGCATTACCACTAAACTACCAGCACGATATGTTGCGTTGTCGGTACGCCTGCCGACTTATGTCAATGCCCAACCACCCATCATATTTCTGCTGCTTTGACGACTCTTTCGATTGCCAATATGGGCTGTATGTCTCTGCCCTGTTACCTCCAGAAGTTCACTTTCGGCACCTGCTTCAGCAACTTGATTTTACACTCCATACTACTTGTCGAGTGGGTGAGAGCCCGATGCCACCTTCGCTCCAGGCTCAGGTTCGTGTTCACCTTGAACTCAGGTCGCTCCCAAAGGAGAACAACATGGATTCGATATACCACTTGAGGTTTTTTGAACTTAGTTCGAGGCTCACTAATAACGGCTTCATTTACACAGATGGCTCCAAGACTAATGCTGGCGTTGGATGTGTCTTTTTCATTGGTGATGATGCCTTTCAATATCTCCTCCTTGACCAGTGTTCAAGCTTTACAGCTGAGCTTTCTGGTCTCTATCAGGCTGTTCAGTATATGTGCCGCCATTGTCATTCAGCCTATGCCATCTGCTCTGATTCTTTGAGCGCCATTCAGAGTCTCTGGGACCCATATTCGGACCACCCTCTCATGCAATGAATTCAATGGTCCCTTCAGTCGCTAGCTGATACTGGCACCCGTGTCCTTTTTGTTGTGGATTCCTGACCACGTTGTGGTGCCTGGGAATAAAGCTGCTGATACTGCGGCCAAGCTCATATCCTTAGTTTCATTGCATTGACAGACATCTCCAAAGAGTCTTTGTAAGTACTGCCTGGTACTGCCCCCTTGAATTTTTATACAGTATTAGTGCACTAACGTTTGTGACTGGGTGCTAATGACCTTAGTAGGTGAGCGCCCTAAACACACACAAAAAAAAAAAGATGGACATGGCAATCCACCTGGTTTCCTTTATTGTTTGCAATTGTGTTCTTTCTGCCTGTTCATTCATCTTGTTTGGTTTGGTTTTAGGTCCCCACTTCAGTTTTGACCTGAACTTCAAAATTTCCTCTTCTTAGTGTGAGCCATTTGGGGAACAACTCCCTCCCTGGCGTCTGCAGTGAGGATTCCTGTCTCCCTTCCCCCGGGTAGCCACCTTCTGCTCTGCTAGGTCACCGGCACACATAGCCAGTCTGTGTGATGGGGGTGTTATGTACCCATTGGGCTGAGTCCCCTGACAACACAGGAAGCACTCTCCTGATTCCTGAGTTGTTCACTCCCCATGTATGCCAAGGAGTGGTTGCTTGTGCTCTTGGAGCATCACAACTCCTGCCAATGGCCGCTGTGCTAGACAGACCTCGGTTTGGCTATGTAGCACCCTTGGGGAGAGCCGCTGGTCACACTGGCTGGTATTGGGGCAGATGCTTGACGCATGAAACGTATGGAGCTGCAAAAATCTGGCCGAACTCAAACGGCTGCTTCTTCGAATGGTGAACAATCATTGAATGCTGCTTCATGTTACCCAGCAACCTCTCCTTCCCTCGCTACACCATGGGAGGAGGGCCAGGCTAGCCATCTTTGGATGAAACACCTACCCCATTACCTCATCTGTATGAGTACATATGGGAACACATTCACTGCCACAATGCTATTGTTTTTTGTGGAAAATATTCAGGACAAAATTATTGATCAAAGCATTTTCTGCATCCCAATCGGCCACTCTTTGCACCTGTGGTCATCTTGACAATGTGCCAGTGTATTACCCCTCACCAATCTCTGAATATGGTGCGGAGAGTGATTTTTCATTGGGATCTCACCCTGCAAACTGATGATGAACTGTGGGCTAATCTGGAGAAGTGTGCGTTAATTTTGTTTGGCATGAGCATATGGGCCACAAACACAACTGCTCTGATACTGGTTCCTTCATTCTAGCTTTTGAGGGGGGTACCCTCACAGAGAAGGTCAAGGTTATGTGCTGCAATGGTGACGTGAAGCCATATGTCTATCCACCTGTGTGGTGCTTTCGGTGGCTGTGTTTTGGGCATATGTCATCCCGTTGCATGGCAGACACTGTTTGCTGACTGTGGACACCCAGTCCATGAGGGAAGCCCCTGTGTTCTGACACCTGTGTGTGACAAATGTACTGAAAGTGGCTCCCCTCACTAGCCAGATTTGCCAGGCATTCAAGAGAGAAAGAAGATCCAAGAATACAAGTCTCCAGATCACCTGTCTTATGCTGAGGTTCGCCAAAAGTATGTGACACTCCATCTACTGTCACAATCTTCAGCTTTCCTCTCTGTTACTTCATTTCCTCCACCTACCTCTTCCTTCCCCAGCCCCATCCCCCTATACCCTCTCCCTCCTCTTTCCCTGCTGTTGCCACAACCTCCTGTCTGGATCTGCTCCCTCTCACCAGCCGAAGTAGTACGCCCATTTTTGGCACCTGTCAATGATCAGGCTCTCTCCCAAGACCCCTCTGCCCAGCATCTCTCAGGCTGGAAGACACCTACAATCAGTCAGTTAGTCTGTGCATCCCAAGGTTACCTGCTCTCTTTCAGTTCTGGGTCTTGCAGAAACCTGTACTCCCTCTGTGCTCTACCATCCTCTGCCTCTGAAATAGGAGGAGGAAGAGAAAATGAACAAGAAGAAAGATAAATCATAAGAGAAGGTTCCAAAAGGATTTGTGTGTGTGTGTGTGTGTGTGTGTGTGTGTGTGTGTGTGTGTGTGTGTAAGTAATCTGGATTCTTGCCACACAATCATCCACTGGAATTTTCATGGATACTGTCACCACCTACCAGAAATGCAAACTTCTGCCGGAAATGTACTGGCCACAGGGAAGCATCTGGTGGGATCTGCACTTTGGTTCACTCCAACGTCGTAGTGACTGGATCCCACTATGTGCAATAGTGGTTAGAGTGCAAACGTCTCTGGCAATCACCATTTGCAGTGTCCACCTCCCTCCAGGTAGGATAATTCCTTACTTTGCACTGTCTACCTTAATCCAACAATTCCCACAGCAGTTTCTCCTCCTTGGGGGACTTAAATGCCCACCATCCACTGTTGGAGAGTGACACTTCAGTGGGTGGGGGTTTCCTATTTGACCAACTTATTAGGGACCTGAATTTGTGTCTCATCAATGAGGGGTCCCCTACCCTCTCGAATGCTCTTAATGGCACCTTTACCATTATCGATCTCACGATCTCCTCTCTTGCCTTCGTGGCTTCCCTCCATTTGTCAGCCCGTAATGACGTTTGTGACAGTGACCACTTTCCAGTGATTCTATTGGTCCCCTGTCACAGCCTGGCAGACAGGACCCCAAGTCAAGTATTCCACAGGCCCAGTTGCCCTCTGTATACGTCTGCTGCGCACTTCTACACCTTCCTGTCGAATTGCATTCATGCAGTCTTGCGAGGCACCTCTGCCACTATTCTTCACGCTGCTGTCACTGCTGTCCCCTCTATCAACATGTCCCCTCATCGTTGATCGGTACTTTGGAGTGCCAGGGATGTTACAGTCACTGTCTTCACCCGCTGACAGACACTGCGTCATTTTAAACGACACCTTTCACAGACGAACCTCTTCAGTTTTAAGTGCATTCATGCTAAGGCTCATTACCTTATTGAGCAGCATAAAAAAGAATGCTGGGAGCAGTGTGTGTGCTCACTGTGAACATATGGCTCTTCATTGCAGGTTCGGTCCAAGCTCCGTAGTGCTCTGGGCTGCAAGTAACAGTCAGTTGTCCAGGACATTAACCTTAAAGGTGGTCTGTGCACTGATCCATTGGACCTCGCAGAAGAACACTTTGTGATTTCATTGACATCATCTTTCTATCCTGCTACCTTTCTCAGACAGTAATGCAGTGTTGACCAGACCCCCCACCCTTTGTATGATCACACTGAGTGCTGTAGTGAACACTTCACTGAATGGGAATTATTGCAGGCTCTTACCTCCTCACAGGACATTGCAGCTGGCCCAGATTATGTCCACAACCAGATGGTCTAGGATCTTCAACTGCATTAGGTTCACAGCTGCTTTTGTCACAATGACGAGACAGTATAGTTATCCCTGTCCTTAAGGCCAGGAAGAACCCAACGGCTCTCGACAGCTACCACCCAATTAATCTGACAAATGTACTACGTAAACTGCATGAGAAGATGGTTAGCTTCAGATTATGTTGGGCACTCGAATCTCTGGGCCTTTTGTCCTAGTAACACTGTGGCTTCCAAGTGAAATGATCTCCAACTGACCATTTACTTGGATTGGAAAAAGCCATCTGACATGCTTTTACTCACTGTGAGCACCTTTTCATGGTCTTCTTTTCTCCTACATATGGCACACAACATGGCTTGGTCCCATCACACTTTAGTTACCAACCATGACTGGGGCTTCCATGTTCCCCTTCAGATTCTTATCCGTGAGTTTTTCTCTCAGCAGCTCTTTCGTGTTCAAGTTGGCACTCCCCTCAGCACCCCTGGAATTCAGGAGAATGGTATCCCACAGGGTTCTGTGGTAAGTGTCACACTCTTCCTCCTTACTGTCTATGGGCTTGTGACCTCTGTTGGACCTCTGGTTATTCTGGTGTTGTACGTCGATGATTTTTGCATCTGATGCAGCTCCCACTAAGTAGCATCTGGTGAGTGTCTGCTCTAAGATGCCGTCCCATGGGCCTCTGCATGGGGCACCTCCTATTGCTTCCAGGTTTCTCCCTCAAAAATGTGGGTAATGCACTTTTATCGCTGATTCACAGTACACCCCAACTCAGAATTTTCTTTAGGTGAACAGCTTCTCGATGTTGTAGCACAGTCCTGTTTCTTGGGCCTTACTTTTGATAACCAGCTGACATGGCTGCCCTTCATTTGCCACCTAAATACTGTATGTATATGGAAGCTTAATGCTCTCCACCTCCTGGCCCTTGCATCTTGGGGTGGAGACTGTGTCACTCTTCTCCATCTTTACTGTGGCCTGGTCTTCTCCAGACTGTTGTGGTGGTCAGGTTTATGGCTCAGCAGCTCCTTCCACTTTGAAATTGCTTGACCCTCTTCACCATTGTGGGGTTCATCTGGCTATTGGTGGCTTTCTCAGTACTCCCGTTGATAGTCTGCTCACAGAAGTGGGGATTCCCCCTCTACACATATGACTGAGCCAACTACTACTTTCTTATGCAGTTGTCAATTGCCAATTCCCTGACCATCCGATGTATCCTGCACTCTTCGCCAATGAGAACTGTCTCCCTCCTGACACCCGTTCTTGTGTGGGCTTGCCGGTTGGCATGCGTATCACTTCCTTATGTCGGGATCCCCATCTCCACTCACTGTAATGTACCTCACATCTTTCCTCCCATACCCCTCCCACCCATGGATGGTAACTAGACCATGAATTAGGACTGATCTATTCCAGGGTCCTAAGATTCATGTCAACTCTTTAATTCTCCACCGTCTTGTATGTGCCATCCTTGGAGTGTTCTAGGGTGCCACAATCTTTCACACTGATAGCTCTAAGGTAGTAGATAAGGTGGGATACTCTTTCATGTCTCCTACTACCTTAGAACACCATTTATTGACAGGATCATTTAGTGTGTTCACAGCAGAGCTTTTAGAAATTCACAGAGCCCTCCTTTTTTTCTCAGGCCTCCCTCCACAGTGTTTTAATCTGTTCAGACTCAACGAGCAGCCTGCTGGCTATCGGCCAATCCTACTCTCATCATCCTTTGGTCTCTGCTATACGTGCCCTTCTCTTGGCCCATGAGTGTGCCACCTCTTCAGCTTTCTTTCACTGGGTCCCATGTCATTTGAGCAACTCAGGGAATGAACAGGCTGACCGTTTGGCTTGAGAAGCAGATACATACTGCCATTTCCTTTCATGATTCGAGCTGTGGATATGCGGATCTATGTCAAATCTCTCTTTGCCCAAAATTTGAATGACATCTGGTGTGCTACTGCTCTTAGTAATAAACTCCCTACAATCAAGTAGTCTATGGCTGTTTGGTGCTCTTCCTTCCACTCTGCTTAGAGGGAGTCCAATGTTTTTTGCCGTCTATGCATTGGTACTAACAGCCTCACTCATTGTCACTTCCTATGCAATAACCCTCCCCCACAATGTGGTTGATGAACCAGACTGATGGTATCCCACATATTAGTGGAATGTCCCATTCCCTTGGCCCTTTGTGACAAGTGTAGTACGTATTTCTGTTTCCTTAATTTTAATACGAGTATTAGCAGACGATTCTTGGATGGTAGAAGTGGTCCTCAGTTTCCTCTGTGAAAGTGGTTTTTATTTCCAGATACAAGGTTGTACTTCAGTCTTGGAGCAGGGGTTGGGACATCTTTTCCAGCCTTCTTAGTGTGGGACCCCATGAACACTCCCCCATGGGAAGACCACCCTAATTTTTGCTTTTTTTTTCCAAGTTTTCACATTTGATCTAAACTTACATGCCTTTTACTGTGTGTGTTTACTCTTCATTATTTTATTATTTGACTCCCCTGACTAGGACCATCCACTTTCATTGGACCCTGTTTCTTGTGTGTCTAACTTAGGAATCGTGGGACTGATGACCTCCCCGTTTGGTCCCATAACCCCTCTCAATCAATCAATCAGTCAAGTGAGATCCATCATCTAATGAAATTGGCTTCATCCCCATGCTGCTCCATTGAAGCTCACTGCATTTTCACCCACAGGTGGTTGCTCCTGCATGCTATTTCATCGAATCCATCACAGTTCAGCCCAGATGAAACAAAGTGTTAGTGTCCACAGACAGCAATTTAAATCGTCAATTTATATGAGGACCAGGAATTTAAAGGACTGTATAATTGTTCAAATCCAGTCAGATGGCAATGAATGGCAGTGTGTGTTTTGAAGCACTTACAATTGACAGGTAACACACACATGAATGAAAATACACATATTAACCCTTCAGTGTAAGAGGCATGTGGGCAGACAGATGCTTGTGTAATCTACAAGCTAAGCTGTGACCACAGTGCCACGTTCTATTGCATGTGACAACCAACAAGCTGTATGTTCACATGAAAGGAAACAGACAAACTGTGGCCGAGAGATAACTGGACCACCCTGCAGCACTGCACAGCCTTCTATTTCACAAATACATGCACAGTCTTTTTTCTGCTCTTCTAATTCTCACATTTTCCTCACCCCTCCCCCCCCCCCCCCACTTCCTTGTCCAGCATTCTGACTGCACATAATTCCCCTGCCCTGTCCGTACCACATCACTGTATGCACCCACAACCATCACTTCAGTCACCCACACCTACCGTTCTATCACTTTCCCATCCTGTACCAGCTTCATCTCTGTCTTCACTGCCCAGACTGCTTCACCCATCATGTGCAGTTGCTCACAGTCCCACCTCGGAGGTCAGAGACAATGGTCATTCACAGGTGAGCTGTTTGTCTGAAGTTCACATGTTTGGTAGATTTTTTTGTTGTGCCTGTGTACGACTTATCTCCACTCTGTGGAAAGTAGCAGTTTACTGATTTCATATTATTATTATTATTATTATTATTTTGTCCTGGATTACTTCATTGTTCAAATATTTAGGTATGAATGTACTGACGTGTCTTGCTGTTTACAATAATTGTTCATCTGTTTGCATTATGATACGGTAGTAAATGGAGATTCTGTAAAAATATATTTCGGGAAAATGTTGTTTGACTACTGTATCCGATGAAATGTGTAACTTCATCATTCTTAAATTTTTCAGCCAGTGTCTTGTTACATGAACAGAAATGAAATGTCTCCTCTTCCTCTTCAATTTCTTCTCACAAATTTTTATCTACTTCTCATCCTCCATTTGGTTCTCAGTTTACTCCATTGTTATTGTAGCCGTGTTTATGAATTTTGATACTGCTTCTTTCACTATGTTTAGTTGTTGTTTCAATGTACAACATAAACTGTAGAGAGACTGCTGTTACAATACAACTGAGAGCTGTCTCCTTTGTATGGGACAAAAATGTGTGCGTAATGTTGTTGAGAATCAATGGTTCACATCTGGATAACCTGTCTTATGCTTAGGGTTACAAAAAGTATGAGTCACTCCATCCAGTGTCACTATTTTAGTTTCCATTGATTACAACTTGATTACTGTAAATAATTTATTATTATGAATGAATGTGGCATAAAGAAATAAGTTTCCAGTTTCAAATGAAACCCACTGCTCAATTCTGAAAGTATGAGTGAGACGTGGAAGGTTGCAGCTTGTATTGAATCTCTTGCTAGCATGTACTTGAGGCACTAGTAATGTATTTAAGCTGTGATTTTTTGCGTCCTCCCCCCCCCCCCTCCTAGAGTGCTACAATTTACCAGCTTCAAAGAATGTGAGTTCTTTAGATATCCAAAGTAATTTGTAAGAAATCTGTCCTTATGTATGCCTCAAAAACTCATTTCTTTGTTACTAGAACACAGTTATTGAATATGCAAAATTATTAGTTGTATGAAGCTAGTGAGTAACTGAATGGGGAAAAGTCAGTCTAGTAAAACCTTAGCGACACTTGCTTCATACATTTGCTGTAATATGAGGACTTTAGATTATTGCTCATGTACAAACTGAAAATGCAACAGTAGTTGAACATGTAAATGCTGTAGCTGAAAGTATTTCTCCCATGATTCTGTTAAGAGGAAAGATGTATAAAGGCGAAAATCATATCAATTTACCTGATGACACTTAGTTTTCAAGTAACAGATAAGGCTCAGTGATAGCCGTTATCCTCACAAAACCTACCTCATTGTTAAGGGAGGTAAATGACATCTTGATGCTTGTTATTGTCACTGCTGTTTAAAGAAACTACAGATACTGTATTGCTTCTAAAGGAATTACAAATGTGAATGTTTGCTACTTGACAAGGGTATTTTCAAACAATTTGAATATTCTGGGACATTGCTGACGTAAGTACTGGACAATTGGGAGAGTTAAAACAGTCACAGGTGTGATTTTTGGAAGTGCTTGGCTGAAAGAAATGACACCAGCTGAGCTGACTCTTTCAAAGAAACAGGAATATTTCCTTCAAAACCTCAAGCAATTCCCAAATCTAGTTTTACACCTTCAGGATTTACAGTGCATCCAATTGCCACAAATTTCACCCATGATCCCTCTATCTTATTATCTGATCGAGGACAAAAGTGATTTTGAATTTTTTGTTAGCAGAAAAAGGAATACCAACAAAATGTTATGGTTCACAACAAAGACAAAATATTTCCCAAGCACAGGAACAAAACTTCGCAGCCTAATGAGGTTACCTGCTTGGAAAACCAACCAGGACTTAATGGTATGCAAGAGATGGCAGCAGCAAATTTCAAGATTCATTATGTTCTGAAGATAAAGAACATATATTTGTCCCGATTATGTGGGTTATCTGTAAAATGATAGTTGAATATTTCAATGCCATTTGGAACTTTTCATTTGTTTTGCTTGTTTGATTATTTCTGTCTGTAAATGCATACTGAATTTTGTATTAGACTCAATAAGGGCAACTTCATGAATAACTCTTTGTAATTTACACCAGAAAAGCTATGAAGTTCATAAATTACATTTCTTCCCCTTTACAGAGGAATAAATTGATTGTCTAGCATCACAGAAGCATTTCCTTGAATACCTTAACTAAAGATTTGGAATCTACTGGCCTAGAAGTTACTTACTTCATAATGTCAACTGTTGTGAAGTGTAGGCTGACGTTCAAGAGATCAATTATGAAGACTCAATACACAAACAAGTGGGGTGCAGACATGCTAAGGAATGAGATACACTTGAAGTTCAAGGCTCTGGATAAAGCAATAAGAAATAGCTCATTTGGCAGAACAGTTAAAGAGGAACACATGTCTCTAAAAAGTTCAATCACAGAAGTTTAAAGGAAAACATAGGTACAAAGATGGTAACTGTGAAGAAACCATTGGTGACAGAAGAATTACTTCAGTTGATCAATAAAAGAAGGAAGCACAAAACTATTCAGGAAAATTTGGGAAGACAAATATAAGTTGCTGAGGGATGAAATAAATAGCAACAGGGAAGCTAAGATGAAATAACTGCATGAAAAATGTGAAGAAATCGAAAAAGAAATGATGGTCAGAAGGACTAATTCAGTGTGTAGGAAAGTCAAAACAATGTTTGCTGAAATTAAAAGTGAGGGTGGTAACATTAAGAATGCAATGGGAAGGCCACTGATAAATTCATGGAAGAGGGTAGATAGGTGGAAAAACTATTTTGAAGGCCTTTATGAAGGGGTTGATTTGCCAGATGTGGTAGAAGAAGCAGGAGTCTAGTTGGAAAAGATAGAGGATCCAGTAATAGAATCAGAATTTAAAAGAACCTTGGAAGACTTAAGATGAAATAAGGCACAATGGGTAGATAACATTCCATCAGAATATCTAAAATCATTGGGGGAAGTGGCAACAAAACAATAATTCACGTTGGTGTGTAGAATGTATGAGTCCAGCAATAAACCGTCTGAATTTTGGAGAAACATCATCCATGCAATTCCAAAGACTCAAAGAGTTGAGAAGTGCGAGAATTATCACACAATCAGCTTAACAGGTCATGCATCCAACTTATTGACAAAAATAAGAATGGGTAAGAAAATTGAAGATTTATTAATTATGATCAGTTTGACTTTAGGAAAGGTAAATGCACAAGGGAGGCAATTCTGATGATGTTCATAATGGAAGAAAGACTAAAGAAAAATGAAGACACCTTCATATGATTTGTTGACCTGGAAGATGTGTTCAACGATGCAAAATGGTGCAAGATATTTGAAATTCTCAGGAAATTAGGGGTAAGCTATAGCAAGTGAGTGGTGATATGATATTTACAAGGGCTAAGAGGGAATAATAAGTGAATAACCATGAACAAATGGCTTTGATTAAAAACAGTGTAAGACAGGTATGTGGTCTCTCACCCCTACAGATCAATCTGTACAGCATAGCAGCAATGATGAAAATTCAGGAATCTGATTAAAACTGAAGGTAAAAGTATATCAGTGATCAATCTAATGAGTTCAGAATATGAATTGAGAGTAAATCTAAGGAAAGATGAAATTAATGAAAAGTAGCAGAAATGAAAATAGTGAGAAACTTGAGAGTGAAATTGATGGTCACAAGGTTGAAGTTAAGTAATTCTACTACCTAGACAGTAAAACAACCAATAATGGATGAAGCAAAAGGACATCAAAAGGAGACTAGCTCTGGCTGAAAGGTGTTCTCTGGCCAAGAGGAGTCTACTGGTATCAAACATAGTCCTTCATTTGAGGAAGAAAATTCTGAGAAAGTATGTTTGGAGCACAGCCTTGTATGATAGTGAAACATGGGCTGCAGAAGAACCAGAAAAAAAGAATCACATTTGAGATTGTGCTGCAGATGAATGTTGAAAATTATGTGGGCCTGTAAGCTAAGGAATGAGGAGATAGGAAGATAGAATACATCCCATAAATAATTGATACATAAGTTGCAACTGTTACTCTGAGATTAAGATTTTGGATCAGAACAGGAATTCATGGTGGGCCACATCAGACCAGTCATAAAACTGATGACGAAAAAAAGTCAACAGTTACAGAAAGGATAGATTGATGCTTATCATAAACATGACACATCGCCAAGAGCAAAATGGAGCACCATGCACAGCATGCAGATGAACATAACCTACCAAATTTCAATGTCTGCTTCACAGCCCAGGCCACCTGGTTTGTCCCCAACACCACCACCACCACCACCACCACAAGCATTTCTGAACTGTGAATCTGGGTGCTATCCTTAAAACACATTCACTGCTCCAGAAATCAACCTGACCTCAACCTATGGTAATCATTTGTTCCTACATCCTTCACCCAAAATTTCACACAGCATGCATGATCAGAATCTTTGTGGTTTTGCATCTAGTAGGTAATTCTGTTGAAATATTGAGTTCAGAGTCCGTTCTGAGGTTCTGTAATGCATGGACGTCAATGAGATAGTGTGGTAGTTTTGTTAAACACTTCTGGTATCCTTTTTGTAGATAGGTATGTCCTGTGCTTCTTTCCAATCACTGGGCACAGTTAGCTCAAGATATCTACAGTGTAATGTACAACAGTGAAAACAGGATTTGACCGAGGTATAAATTGAATATAGGATATTACAAGGATTTCTTCATGCCCTTAATCCTTGTTCAATGTCACTGATTTTAGCTGTTTCTCAATGAAAATGACACTAATATCTACTTCACTCATCTTTGCAGTGGTGTGAAAAGGAAACCGAAGCATTTATTCTGTATTTTCCTTTGTAATGGAAAGATATATGTAGTGAGAATTATTAAAACACTGTGGAAGGAAGAACAGGATATCTGGTCAGGGCATTTCAGTGCTGTCAACACAAAATTAAGTAGGGGTAATCCTGGAATAGGTTAAAAAATGAACAATAATAATAATAATAATAATAATAAGAGGAAGAAAAAGAAGAAATTTAAGTTACCATAAAAAATTGTTGTATCTGCGAACACTGAAAAGTTCCAATTTATCTAATGGTGAGATTGATATTTTGACACTACATTTTAAACTGACATTTCGAGGGACAGATGTGATAGTGGACCAGAATTTGTTATGAGATGTAGATTAAAAGTGCAAAATCATACTGAATCTATAAACAGATAGAACATTATCTCTGTAAGGTTACTTTTTGTTCTACAGAAATGTCAGTTCTGACTTTAGAATTTGCCCATCCAAATAGCTTGAAGAAAAGCAAACCCATATTAATATCATTTATAGATTTTGAGGAAGATGAATTATGAAGTTATTCTTTCCAAGATCTATACATGAATGGAATATGAAAAAATCCCGAACAATTCTTAGAATGGAAACTACACCCTACCATGCACTACACTGCAGACTATGGGTGCTTTTGTGGAATATGAGGTTGTGTGATGCTGGACTGGGAACAGGGAAACAGTTAAGTAGGTGCAGGATGCACCAGGAGGTTTATTGGAACATAGGAACCCACCCTGCAATATATCCTATCTCTACAGTTCGAAAAAGCTGATCTTGGTAGGAAGCACATTAGTGGATGCAGTCATTAAAACATGGTGTTGGACATTGCTCTCAACAACTGGAAAGTCCTGTTGTTTTTTCAGGACACTTTGTTGGTGACCATTCATGCAGACAGACAGCTTGTCTGTGGTCTTGCCCAAGTAGAATGCAGCACAGTGTTTGCAGCTTAGATTGTATATCACATGGCTTGTTTCACAGGTAGCCCTACCTTTTATGGGATAGTTGATGCTTCTGACAGGACTGGTGATGGTGGTGGAGAAGGAGGATGTATGGGACATCTTGGTCTGTTACAGGAATATGAGCCATCAGACAAGGGGTTGGGAACAGGGGTTGTGTAGCGATGGACGAAGTTATTGTGTAGTTTTAGTGGGTGGCAGAATACCACTGTGGTAGGTGTAGGAGGGATAGTGGGTAGGACATGTCTTATTTCAGGCCACGTTCATAAATCTTGTTGGAGAATATGATTCAGTTGATCCATTCCTGGGTGGTAGTAACATGGAGAACACTCCTCTGTGGCCAGATGGTGGGGCTAACTGGGGGTGATGGGATGACTGGAGAGATGAGTCCCAGGAGATTTCTCCTGTCACCCATCATCTCCTAAAGTCCCACTGCCGAGCTGCAGAGGAGCATTACCCTCATGACTCATTATGACCCAGTACTGTAGAATCTGAATCATATTCTCTGCTAGGGTTTCAACTACCTCTTTTTGTGGCCTGAAATGAGGAATGACCTACCCACTATCGTTCCCACTCCTCAAACAGTGTCATGCTGCTGTCCACTGAACCTACACAATATCTTCATTCATCCCTTTAAAACGCCTGCTCATATTCCCTTGTATGTTTTCCCATATCCCTGTAATAGACCATGATGCAAATCCTGGCCCATACATCCACCACCACCACCACCACCACCACCACCTAGACCAGTCCAATCACAAAATCACCTACATCATCAAGAGGCAAGGCTACCTATGCGACAAGTCACATTATTTACAAGCTAAGCTGCAACCACTCTGATGCATTCTACATGGGCGTGACAACCGAGAAGCTGTATTTCCATACTAATGGCCACTGAGAAACTGTTGCCGAGAGACAGGTAGACCACCCCATTGTCGGACATGCTGCCTGACACAATGTTCTTCCATGAAATGACTGCTTCACAGCCTGTGCCATCTGCATTATTGATACTAACACCAGCTTTTCTGAACTGCTGAGCAGCAAACTTCCCTACATTGTACCCTACATTGCCCCCCCAGGGGATCCACAACTCTTTTGTGGATACGTGCGTAGCGAGCACGGGACCCCGAGCTGATGTGGCCTTCCTTCCTTTCCGGGCTGCATACCTTCCCTTTCCGCATCCTTCCCCATCCCCCATCTTCGCCACCCCCCCTCACCTCTGGCTCTTTCCTTCCTTTTCTCCCCCTCTGGGGGAATGGTTTGTGCCTACGTCCGGAGACGGACGCTTGTAAATGTACCACATTCCTCGCCTTCCTTACTTGTAAGTCTTCGTCCTTCCTTTGTCCCTCTCTTTTCCTTACCTCTTCTCTCTACCCTTTTCTCCGCTGCGGCGTTTGAGACCTCTTCTTTCCTTTCCCTTTCTCTTTCTTCCTCCCTGTGCGTGTCTGAAGGCCGACCCACGCAATTCCATGCGTAGCCGGTGACGGGGTAACGCGTAATTCCCCGCCCCGGGTAGACAGGTAGGACACGTACGTACCCCCTGGTAACGGCCAGGCCCAGGGAGGGGTGATTACCCGAGCTGATACCTTCCGAAAGTGCCGATTGGTCCCTCCGTCCGTTTGTCGGGAGGTGTGACCTGAGGTGTGAACAATCACCTAAGGCGGGAGTGCCCTCAGAGAGGGCCCCCACAAGGGAGGAGCGCGCCATCGGAGACGCCGGTAATCATGGGGGATTCTTCCGCAATGGTTTCCTCATCTTCCACTATGTCTGCTCACAAACGTAAGTTCACTGAGTCTCAACCACAGTCAGTTCTTCCATCGTTGCCACAGTTCCTTGTTGTTTCTCGGTCTGACGAAGGTCACGACTTCTCCACAGTCAACCCTTTCATTATTCAGAAAGGTGTCGACGCAATTGCAGGTCCTGTAAAGTCTTGTTCCAGATTACGGAATGGCACCCTGTTGTTAGAAACACACAGTGCCCTCCAGGCACAAAAATTGCTGCGTACCTCACTACTACACACTTTCCCTGTCCGGGTGGAACCGCACCGTACCTTAAATTCCTCACGTGGAGTTGTCTATACACGCTCCCTCGATGGACTGTCTGACGAAGAAATTCAGCACTACCTGTCAGACCAGGGCGTAACGGCTGTTCATAGGGTTATGAAAAGGGTTGACACGAAGATCATTCCAACCCGCACTGTCTTTTTGACATTTGACAAAGTGCAACTCCCATCGAAAATCAAAGCAGGCTATGAGATAATTTCCGTTCGTCCTTACGTTCCAAACCCTACGCGTTGCTATCGGTGCCAGCGATTCAATCACACCAGCCAGTCCTGTTCTAATCCGGCCAAATGTGTTACGTGTGGCAGGGATGCCCATGAGGGTGCTTGTCCACCTCCATCCCCTCGCTGCATCAACTGTATGGGTGACCACGCTGCTTCCTCTAGAGATTGCCCAGTTTTTAAGGACGAAAAGCTCATCCAGGAAATAAGAGTGAAGGAAAAGGTGTCGACCTTTGCTGCTCGGAAGTTGTTCGCCAGTCGACAGCCCACCGTGCCTCAGACAGGCAAATACAGCACTGTCCTTGCTTCTCCTCGGCCAACAAAGGAGGCGGCCACGCAGACTTGCGACCTCACCTTTAGTGCCACGGTCGTCCGATCGGCCAGCGCAAAGATTGCCCGTTCAACTTCACCACTTTCGCCTGCCCACTCTTTGGCTCACCCTTCGTCGGGTTCTGCTAAATCTCGAGCCCAAAAGTCAGACACCAAGTCTTCGAAGAAAGAGCATACTCGTGAAGAGTTTTTACGTACGGCAACTTCACCACCATCGGTTCCTCCTTCGTCTAAACCTCCTACTTCCAAGAAGGCTACAAAGAAACCCAGTTCCTCTCCTTCTCCGCCAAGGCGTGTCCCATCCACAGCGCCACCTGGCGGAAATCGCCCTCGGCCGTCTTCTGTGTCGCCGAGGCGCACTGCTGGTGGCCGGTCAACCGGCCGATCGCTGGTGGCAGGAGCTGCTCCTGACCAACCTATGGATCAGGATCTTCTGCCTTCGGCCGAATGCCATTCCATGCTGTCGGTCGCAAGCTCTGAGCAGTCGTTGAGTTGACAGCACCCTTGGTCACATTCCTCCATTTTCTGTTCACCTTATGTCCATTATCCACTGGAATATCCGCGGCATTCGAGCCAATCGGGATGAATTGTCGATCCTCTTACGATCCTACTCGCCGGTCATCTTCTGTCTTCAGGAAACAAAGCTGCGTCCTAATGACCGCTTTGTTCTCCCTCATTTTCAGTCCGTCCGATATGACCTCCCCTCTGTGGAAGGCACTCCAGCCCATGGAGGACTCATGATTCTTCTCCATGATACTCTCCATTATCATCCAATCCCCTTAGACAGTTCCTTCCAAGCTGTCGCCGTCCGTCTTTCCCTTTCTGGATACACGTTCTCTCTGTGTACTGTATACATTCCATCGTCCACACCAATGGCACGAGCTGATCTCCTTCATCTTCTTGGTCAGCTTCCACCCCCCTATTTGCTGGTTGGGGACTTCAATGCCCACCACCCGCTTTGGGGATCTCCACATCCTTGTCCACGTGGCTCCCTATTGCTAGACGTCTTCCACCAAGCGGATCTAGTTTGCCTCAACACTGGGGTCCCCACGTTTTTGTCTGCCTCCACGACAAATTTATCTCATTTGGACCTTGCGATCGGTACTGTTCCGCTTGCTCGGCGCTTCGAATGGTTCGCCCTTGATGATACACACTCGAGTGACCACTTTCCATGTGTCCTTAGGCTGCAGCCTCAACTGCCATATATGCGCCCGCGACGCTGGAAGTTTGCCCAAGCCGATTGGACACTTTCTTCGTCTCTAGCGACATTCGATGACCGTCGCTTTCCCAGCGTCGACGATGAGGTCACACATATTACCGACGTTATTCTTACAGCTGCGGAACGTTCCATTCCACGCACCTCCGAATTGCCCCGTCGCCCCCCAGTTCCTTGGTGGAACGAGGCATGCCGTGACGCAATCCGTGAGCGGCGACGTGCTCTTCACATTTTCCGTCACCATCCTACTTTAGCAAACTGTATCCGCTATAAGCAACTCCGTGCGCGATGCCGTCGCGTCATCCGCGATAGCAAGAAGGCAAGCTGGAAATTCTTTATTGGCTCCTTTAACACCTTCACTCCCTCCTCGGAAGTTTGGAGTCGGCTTCGACGGTTCTCAGGCGCGCCTAGTTTCTCCCCGGTCTCTGGGCTCACTGTCGCGCATGATACATTAGTGGACCCCGTCGCAATTTCTAACTCATTGGGTCAGCACTTTGCTGAGATTTCGAGCTCTTCAAATTACCCGCCAGCGTTTCTCCCGAAGAAACGTGCAGCGGAAGTGCGACCTCTTGCTTTCTCCTCTCAAAATCGCGAAAGCTACAATACTGTTTTCTCCATGCGGGAACTCCAACATGCCCTCTCCTCTTCTCGCTCCTCCGCCCCTGGATCGGATGGTATCCATGTCCAAATGTTGCTGCATTTATCAACCCATAGTCTGCGTTACCTCCTTCGCCTTTATAATCGAATTTGGACCGACAGTACCTTTCCCAGACGATGGCGGGAAGCTATCGTCGTTCCCATTCCGAAACCTGGAAAGGACAAACATCTCCCCTCTAGTTATCGCCCCATTTCTCTCACGAGTAGTGTCTGTAAGATTTTGGAGCGTATGGTGAATTACCGTTTAGCTTGGTGGCTGGAATCCCGCAGTCTTTTAACACCTGCCCAATGCGGATTCCGAAAGCATCGTTCTGCAGTTGACCATCTTGTTGCTCTCTCCACTTATATCATGAACAATTTTCTCCGGAAACGCCAAACAGTAGCAATATTTTTTGATCTGGAGAGAGCATACGATACCTGTTGGAGGACAGGCATCCTCCGCACACTGTTCTCTTGGGGCTTTCGAGGCCGGCTGCCCCTTTTTCTTCGCGAATTTATGGCAGAGCGAACATTTAGGGTGCGGGTGAACACTACTCTCTCCCGTACTTTCTCTCAAGAAAACGGGGTACCCCAGGGCTCCGTGCTGAGTGTTGTACTGTTTGCCATCGCTATAAATCCAATTATGGATTGTCTCCTTCCTGACGTCTCGGGCTCCCTCTTTGTGGACGATTTTGCGATCTACTACAGCTCTCAACGGACCAGCCTTCTTGAACGACGTCTTCAAGGATGTCTCGATCGCCTCCACTCTTGGAGCCTCGACACCGGCTTCCGTTTTTCTCCCAGTAAGACCGTTTGTATTAATTTTTGGCGACGTAAGGAGTTTCTTCCGCCCTCCTTACATCTAGGTCCTGTCAACCTTCCGTTTTCAGACGTCACTAAATTCTTGGGTCTTATGTTTGATAGAAAACTGTGCTGGTCCTCCCACGTTTCCTATCTTTCGGCTCGCTGTCTGCGAACGCTCAACGCCCTCCGTGTCCTGAATGGTACCTCCTGGGGAGCGGACCGAGTGGTCCTTCTCCGCCTCTATCGCGCCTTAGTGCGCTCGAAATTGGACTATGGAAGCATCGTCTACTCCTCTGCTCGGCCGTCTATTCTTCGGCGTCTCGACTCTATCCACCACCGTGGATTACGTTTAGCGTCTGGAGCTTTTTACACTAGCCCTGTGGAAAGCCTTTATGCTGAGACTGCTGAACCTCCGCTGTCCAATCGGCGAGCGGTCCTTCTGAGCCGTTATGCTAGCCATCTATCTTCTATGCCTGCTAATCCAGCCCACGACCCTTTTTTCGACGCCTCCTTTGATGTAGGGTATGCAGGCCGCTCCTCCTCCCTACTACCCCCGGGAGTCCGCTTCCGTCAACTGCTCCATTCTCTCTCCTTCCGCTTTCCTAAAACCTTCTTGACAACTTGGGGTACAGCACCGCCTTGGCTTCGTCCCCGGATCTGTCTGCTCCGTGATCTTTGTCAATTTCCCAAGGATGGTACGCCTTCACTTGTTTATCGTCGGGCATTTGCTGCTCTATGTGCACAAATGACAGACGCCACCTTTATTTACACCGACGGCTCGAAAACATCGTTGGGTGTAGGGAGTGCCTATATTGTTGGCGACGCCCCAAATCACTTTCGGCTTCCCGACCAGTGTTCTGTTTATACTGCGGAGCTTTTCGCTGTTCTCCAGGCTGTCCACTACATCCGCCGCCATCAGCGGATACAGTACGTAATCTGCTCAGATTCTCTCAGCTCTCTCCTCAGTCTCCAAGCTCTTTACCCTGTGCACCCTCTGGTCCACCGGATTCAGGACTGTCTGCGCTTGCTCCACCTGGGGGGCGTCTCGGTGGCGTTCCTCTGGCTCCCGGGACACGCTGGTATCTATGGAAATGAGGCGGCCGATATTGCAGCCAAGGCTGCAGTTTCTCTTCCTCGGCCAGCTATTCAGTCGCTTCCCTTCACCGATCTACGGAGCGGTTTATGTCGCAAAGTTGCTCATTTATGGCATGCGCATTGGTCAACACTTCCCCGCAATAAATTGCGGGAAGTGAAAGCCCTTCCTTGCGCTTGGACCTCTTCCTCCCGAACGAGTCGTCGGGAGGAGGTAATTTTAGCTAGACTCCGGATAGGGCACTGTCGTTTTAGCCATCGGCATCTTTTAAGCGGCGATCCTCCCCCACTCTGTCCCCACTGCTCTCAGCTGTGGACGGTAAGACACCTTTTAATTGAATGCCCCTATTTTAATCCGTTCCGCTCCCGTCTACAGCTATCGCCTGATCTATCGTCGATTTTAGCAGATGACACGCGCTCAGCCGACCGCGTTCTCCAGTTTATTAGTGACAGTGAAATGACGTCAGTCATTTGAAGTTTTATCGGGGACCATCAACCCCTCTCTGTAGTGGACTTCTAAGCCTTGTTTCTGCTTTTCGTGTCCAATTTTTTGAGTTTTGTTCCCATTTTTGCTGTTTTCCATTTTCAGTTTTTATTCTTTCCTCAGTCGCGGACCGGGCGCTAATGACCATAGCAGTTTTGCGCCCTAAAACCAAAATAAATAAAAAAATAAATAAAACCCTACATTGCCTCAACCTTGGTTCATTATTCATTTTCCTTGAGTTGCCTAACCCCT
Organism: Schistocerca nitens; assembly: GCF_023898315.1. NCBI lineage: Eukaryota > Metazoa > Arthropoda > Insecta > Orthoptera > Acrididae > Schistocerca > Schistocerca nitens. Next base: position 1,134,911,231 of record NC_064615.1, on the reverse strand, counting down.
TCCCAGTTCAGAACCAATGATGCTAGCAGCCAACAAAGTGGTTGCAGTAACAGTGTCTGCTGACAGGGCATGATTTAATCATGTATGTTGGAAAAGCCTCTGGTTTATGACGTGTGAAGAGAAGGTAACCATTGACTTAATGCTGTTGGGAGTGTGGTTGCTTAGAAGCCAGGCCTGCTGATGTTCTACCACTTCTTTCAGGAGTGCTAGTTCTGCAAGGTTCGCAGGAGAGCTTCTGTAAAGTTTGGAAGGTAGGAGACGAGGTACTGGCAGAAGTAAAGCTGTGAGTACCGGGCGTGAGTCGTGCTTCGGTAGCTCAGTTGGTAGAGCACTTGCCCGCGAAAGGCAAAGGTCCCGAGTTCGAGTCTCGGTCGGGCACACAGTTTTAATCTGCCAGGAAGTTTCATATCAGCGCACACTCCGCTGCAGAGTGAAAATCTCATTCTGGAAACATCCCCCAGGCTGTGGCTAAGCCATGTCTCCGCAATATCCTTTCTTTCAGGAGTGCTAGTTCTGCAAGGTTCGCAGGAGAGCTTCTGTAATGTTTGGAAGGTAGGAGACGAGGTACTGGCAGAAGTAAAGCTGTGAGTACCGGGCGTGAGTCGTGCTTCGGTAGCTCAGTTGGTAGAGCACTTGCCCGCGAAAGGCAAAGGTCCCGAGTTCGAGTCTCGGTCGGGCACACAGTTTTAATCTGCCAGGAAGTTTCACTCATATATGTTTGCCTGTTTTGGGTAACACTCTTGATTTCGTCTCTTGGCATATTACATCTGATGCTCACATTTCTGGCTAGTGTGTCATTTCAATTGTTTCAGTTCTTCAAAAAGCTTGAATTCTTCCTGTTGGCAACTTGTTATACGCTGGATTGGGTGTCATGTTGTCCCCCAGTTTGTGACTTAATGCATCTGAACCTGTAACTTGAGAATGAGTTGTAAAACTGGTGACAAATGTCTTGTGCATCCATTGATCCAGTTGCACCATCTTGGGGAACCAGTTTATGTAATTATGGTTGCCACAGCAGCAGCAGCAGCAACATGTGTCACTGACACCAGGAACCTTCCTGTTTCCCTAACCCATCCAACCTCCTGGTCATTTTGGCATAGTTATGGATAGGTAGAATAACTGCATCAAGTGGATAAAAAAGTTATTGACACTGTATACAGGGTGTCCCATTTATCTTGACCAGTTCGAGTAACTGTTTGTCCAGATGCAAATTACAAAATGTTTAAAGTAAATGTTCTTTAGCTGTCAGAGGGACATCAATTAGCATGATTGCCTTTGTTGTAGTTTTGTTTTTTACAAAAATATGTACAGCGGAATGACTCTTTCAAATGGCACCCTGTATATTTTATTCAGTACTAAATTTTCTCTCCTGAAGACCTATTCAAAAATGTATCACAATTTACCATTCACTGAAACACAAAATTATTAATTACATAACACAACACTGATGATGTCACTCCCAGTGCTTAGTGTAGATACTCACGGTAATGAAACATATCCACGTGCTGACGTTGACAGAGGACAAATGTAAAAATAAGTAAAATTCACACCCGTCATTCCGTCAACCAATGCTGTTGGAGTTTTGCGAGTAGATTGTACACCAACAAAGAGAAGTTAGAAATGCTACTCACCTATGGGGAGTGTAAGTTAGCAGAACAGTAATTGTAACACTGTTCTTTTATAAGGGTACATTTAGTATGGTACTTTAATCCTTTTAAATACTGATGTGTTGAGTACACATACAGTAAAGGCTATCATTCATACAGACTGCATTGTCATAACATTTCTTTTATTGTTGTTGTTGTTGTTGTTGTTGTTGTTGTTGAAGGTAGGCAAAATGATACACAGGCAGTGGAACTATACAGATAGTGATATCCTGATAAGAACCAACCTTCCTGGCGTATATTTTCTCGTCTTGTCGCGATGCTTCAGGAAATGGGAAGATTCAACCCACAACAATGCAATCATCATTGAACTTCCACATAGGAAGCTGCCTAAGTCACTGTTCTCACTTTCATTGCTATGAATCCACATGTGCGCACATGACAGCTTGAACATGATGTTGCATTCCTAAAACCAGTGTACATCATATTCTTACACATCACCATTTCCATCCTTACCATGCACACCTACATCAGGAACTACATGGGAATGATTTCCAGAATCATGTACAGTTCTGTCAGTGGGCACAGCAGCAAATCCTCAACAAACCAAACTCTTTCTCCAATATTCTATTTACCAATGAATGTTCCTTCTCAAAAAAAGAACATGTAAATACAGGGAACATGCATTATTGGTCCAGCATCAACCTACAGTGGCTTAGATAGGTGGAACATCAGTGTGAATGGAGAGTTAATGTCTGGTGTGGCATGCTTGGTACTACAATTATTGGCCCTTATTTCATTAACGGTAGTCTAAATGGAACAGCGTATACCAGCTTCCTGAGATGAATTCTTCCTCCACTTCTGGATGAAATGCTGCTAAGGACCAGAATGCTTATGTGGTATGAACATGATGGATGTCTAGCACATAATGTCTTGCTTGCAGGTTGTGTTCTGAATCGAAGGTATCTTGCCAGATGGATTGGTCGAGGAGGAACAGTTACTTGGCATGCTAGGTCTCCTGATTTAAATCGTCCAGACATTTTCTTTGGTGATGCATTAAGGACGTTGTCTATGGCTATATTCCAACAACTCCAGAGAATAGCCAGGAACGTATTGAGCTTGCTTGTAATTCTCTTTAGCACAAACCCTGGAAGCAGTAAATAATTCTTCCATTCAATGAGTGTGCCAGTGTATCGGTGTCCAGGATCACCACTTTGAGCACATCTGAATGTTCTTCTCCTGAGCAATGGTACAGAAGAGTCAAAGCAAATTATGTGTTATGTGTTTACTTGGTTTTCATTTGTTTTCTGACAACTCCAGGAAGTGGAAGAGTTTGTGATCCTGGGCACAAAGTCATTGTTGTGTTACGTAATTAATAACTTTGTGTTTCAGTGAATGGTATAATGTGATCCATTTTTGAATAGCTCTTTAGGAGAGGAAGTGAATTACTGAATGAAAAATACAGCCATGTAAAAATCATACTAATGTGGTTCATCTGTAAAGGAGACCGCTTATAAAACGCAAATACAACCTATTCTTGAGTACTGCTAGAGAGTTTGGGATCCCTATCAGGTCAGATTGAGGGAGGACATAGAAGCAATTCAGAGGCAGGCTGTTTGATTTGTTACTGGTAGGTTTGATCATCATGCGAGTGTTACAGAAATGCTTCAGTAACTTGGGTGGGAGTCTCTAGAGGAAATGAGTTGTTTTCTTCGTGAATCGCTACTCAGGAAATTTAGAGAACCAGCATTTGAGGCTGAGTGTAGTACAATTTTACCGCTGCCATCCTACATTTTGCGGAAAGACCACTAAGATAAGATGAGAGAGATTAGGGCTCGTACAGAGGCATATAGCAGTAATTTTTCCCTCATTCTGTTTGGGGGTGGAACAGGGAGAGAAGATGCTGGTTGTGGTACAAGGTACCCTCCACACACCATATGGTGGATTGTGGAGTGTGTATGTAGATGTAGATCTCCAGGTCGAGGACACCTTCCTGGGTGAGTTTTCCACTATACATTATACAGTGTCGATTTGGGCATCGAAGAAGACCACACACATCTTTGCATTTGATATCCAGCATGGTAGGCAGTCAGTTCTCGTGGGGCTGCATTGTGGCATGTTGGTTGTAGCCCTCTGACCACAAAGGGATCACTCTGCTGATGCCTGCACCATTAACTCCCCACATATGCCAAGGGGCAGATGCCCATCCCCCTGGGGCACCAGGGCTCCCAGCCATGGCCATCCTGCCAGGTAGCCTTTGCTGCAGCTGTGTGGCACCTGTGGGGGAGCCCCTGGTCGGTGTGGGTGGCATCAGGGCTGAAAACATGTGACGAAGCATACTCCATGTCATGCTGGTAGTGGAACACCAGCAGTCTTTAAGAGATCACGAGCTCAATAAAAATCACAGAAGTACAAGCCCAAATCATTACCATCGCTGGCCACACCATGGGAGGAACGTCAGGGTAAGGCTGGAAGCAGACCTTATTCACCCCAGTACCTTGTATGTTCAAGACCTGATGGGGAATCTTTCATGACGATGAAGCCTCAGTTTTTTGTTGAGCATTTAGAGGACAAGTTTGGGGAGGTGGAGGGCTTGTCCAAAATGAGATCTGCGTCAATCTTGATTACATCATCATCCTCTGCCCTGTCACGGGAATAACTCACCTGTGACAAGCTGGGGGCTGTTTCTGTAACCATCATGCCCCATAATAGCTTAAATATGGTTCAGGGTATCATATTTCACAGAGCCCTTCTTTTGCAGTCCGATGATGAGGCCAATTTAGAGCAGTTAGGTGTACATTTCATCCGGCATGCCCACAAGGTTCTGAACGATAATGAGGTTGCCAGCACTGCCTTCATCTTGGAGTTTGAGGTGATACATTGCCATAGAAGGTCGAGGTGATGATCTACCAGTGTGATGTAAAGCCTTGTATACCTCCACCAATGCAGTGCTTGAAGTGCAGGAAGTTTGGCCATATGTCTTCCCACTGTACTTCCAGCGTCACATGTCGAGATTTTGGACACCAGTCACATCCCAATACTCCATGTGCCCCGCCTCCCATCTGTGTCAAATGTGGAGAGCACCATTTGCCTTGCTTGCCTGACTGCAGGATTCTCGAGAAAGAAAGGACTGACTTAAACTGAAGCTACAAGAAAATTTGAATGCCTGCATCCTTTGTGTGTCATTTCTTATGCTGCTGCTACAACAGTTGTCGCACCATCAGCTCCGCCAACCCATGTCACACCTCAGAGTCGGAAGACTACACCTGCCCCCTTGATGGTATGGGCCATTTCCCTACCTGTTGCTCCTGCACCACCCAACCACCTACTTTGGGAGCAACAGCAACACCCCCCCCCCCCCCCGCCACCCTCCCCCCGTCCAGAAACGTCCACTGCCACTTCTAATCTGGAGAAGCATGAGTCTTCTTTGACTTCTCTCACTATGAAGGGGTCCCTTGTGTCACTAACTTCTCAGGTATCGTCTGGTGGGAAAGATGACACCTGCCAATGGCTTAAGAGCCCCAAAGCAGCTGGTCATAGGGCTTCACACTCATCCTCAATCCCAGAGAATGAGCCAGTGAAATACTCTGAGCCAGGGAAACCCAAGCAACAGTGAGAGAAATCAAAAAAGAAATCGCAGTGGCACCCACACCACCGCTACCTACAAGTTCTGCGACTGAGGATGGGGTCAACATTTTGGCGTCCACTGAGGACCTAGAGATCGCCAGACACTCAGACACAATGGACATAGACTGTTCAGGCAATAAATCTGTGGTGTCACAGCCAGACACCACACGTGCTAGGTGGTAGCTTAAATCGGCTGCGGTCCAGTAGTACGTGTCGGACCCGCGTGTCGCCACTGTGTGATTGCAAACCTAGCGCCACCACAAGGCAGGTCTCGAGAGACTGACTCGAACTCATCCCAGTTGTACGGACGACAGAGCTAGTGACTAGACGTACGAAGCCTTTCTCTCTCATTAGCCGAGAGACAGAATAGCCTTCAGCTAAGTTAATGGCTATGAACTAGCAAGGCGCCATTAGCCTTACAGTGATTGTAATTAGAGTCTCACTTGTGTTCACCATAGAGATGTACAAGAAGACATTAAAGATAAGTATATGAGAAGCTCTGTTCTTTTCTTCATAGCATTAATTACGTATCCTGTTCCAGTACTTCACGCCCGTCTGCATTAGTCTCACGTGCCTTTTTAAGCCACCTCTATCTACAAGGTGTTGGCCCAGCTGCCGACACATCAAAATCAGTGGTAGCAGGTGACTCTGAGATGTAAACTGCCTCATTGAATGTTCCATGCCTTCCCAGTCTCACGATGTCATCCTCCTGTGGAATTGCGGTGGTTTTTTCCATCGCCTGGCAAAGCTACAGCAACTGTTAAGCTTTCACCTGCTATCTGTATTGCCCTCCAAGAACTCTGGTTCTCAGAAATGCGGATCCCTGCCCTTCTCGGCTATAAGGGATATTACAGGAACCGTAGCGACTGTAATCGAGTGACAGGTGGGGTTTGCGTTTGTGTCCTAAATTCGGTGTGTATTGAACATGTGCTTCAAATAGCTCTTGAAGCTGTGACTGTCAGAATAAGGGCGGTGCAGGAAATAACTTTCTGCAGTGTATATCTTACTCCAGATGGTGCAGTATCCCTGAATGTATTAGCTGGAATGCTTGGTCAACTCCCTAAACCTTTTCTACTTCTGGAGGATTTTAATGCAGATAACCCCTTGTGGAGTGTTACCATGCCTACTGGCCATGGCAGAGATGTTGAAGCTTTACTGCCACAATTCGACCTCTGCCTCTTAAATACTGGGGCCGCAACACATTTCAGTGTGGATCATTGTAGTTACTCGGCCACTCATTTATCAATTTGCAGCCCAGGACTTCTCCCATCTATCCACTGTGTAGTAGCGACCACTTCCCCATCTTCCTGTCACTGCCCCAGCGTCAGGCACATGGATGCGTGCCCAGATGGGCTTTGAGCAGAGCAGACTGGGGAACTTTAACCTCTGCTTTCATCGCTGTATCTCCCCTACACCATAACATGGAATTGATGGTTAAGCAGGTGACTAGCACAAATGTTTCTGCGACAGAAAATGTGGTCCCTCACTCTTTAGGGTGCCTGAGGCATAAGGCAGTCCCTTGGAGGTTGACGGAAGTCGGTGAAACAATTAAGAAGCGTCAGTGATCTCTACAGCTGCGGAAGTGGCACACTACCCTGGAGCACCTCACAGCATTTAAATGGCTTTGTGCACATGTTTGCTACCTTATCAAACAATGGAAGAAGGAGTGTTGGGAGAGATATGTCTCCACCATTGTGTGCCACACGGCACCTTCACAAATCGGGGCAGAGGTCAAACGTCTTTTCGGGTAACAGGCCCCACCAGCTATCCCCAATGTTCCCATAAATTACTAGTTATGTACTGATGCAAACGTGGTTCACGGGTTCTGTGCCAAGCAACTATCATTCCAGCCTTTCGCACATGCAAACATCGGCTGGAGGGGAATGTCCTCTCATTCACTACAGGCTGTAGTGAATCCTGTAACGCCCAATTTACAGAGTGTGAGCTCCTCAGTGAGTGCCCTTGCACATTGTCTCGACACAGCTTCTGGGCCTGATCGCATCCACAGCCAGATGATTAAACATCTCTCATCTGACTAAAGGCTCTTCATCTTCAATGGCCCTGGTGTGATGGCATCTTTCCATCGCAATGGCGGGAGAGCACCATTATTTCGGTCCTCATAGCCAGTAAAAACCCTCTTGATGTGGATAGCTATCGGCCCATCAGCCTCACCAAAGTTGTTTGTGAGCTGCTGGAATTTATGGTTTGTCAGCAGTTGGGTTGGGTCCTCGTTGGGTCCTGGAGTCACGTGGCTTGCTGGCTCCATGTCAGGGTGGCTTCCGCCAGTGTCGCTCTAGCACGAATAATCTTGTTTTCATTGAGTCTGCCATCCGAACAGCCTTTTCCAGACAGCAACACTTGATTATTGTCCTTATTGACTTCCGTAAAGCATACGACATGACTTGGCAATGTCATATCCTTGCCATGTCTGAGTGGGGTCTCCGGGGATCACTCCAGATTTTTATCCCAAACTTCCTATCGTTCCGTACTTTCGATGTCAAAGTTGGTGACTCCCATAGATCCATCCATACCCAGGAGAATGGAGTCCTGCAGGGCTCTGTATTGAGTGTCTCTCTAGTTTTAGTGGTCATTAATGGTCTAGCAGCGGCTGTCAGCCCTCCATCTCACATTCTCGGTATGTGAATGACTTCTGCATTTCATATTGCTGCTCCACTACTGTTGTTGCTGAGTAGTGCCTCCAGCGAACCACCCACAATGCACAGCCATGCGCTCTTGCTAACGGCTTCCAGTTTTCAGCAGCATAGTCATACGTCATGCACTTCTGTCGGTGTCATACCATACATCCAGAACCTGCACTTTACCTTAATGATGATCCACTCACTGTAGTGGAGACATATCAATACCTAGGACTGGTTATCGACACTTGATTGACTTGGCTCACTCATCTTCATCAGCTTAATCAGAAGTGCTGGCATCACCTCAATGCCCTCCATTGCCTGAGCAACACCAATTGGGGTACAGATCGCTGTACACGGCTGCAGCTCTGCAGAGCCCTTGTCCAATCCTGAATTCATAATGGGAGTGTAGTTTATGGTTCGGCAGCACCTTCAGCATTGCATTTACGTGACCTTGTGCACCACTGTAGGGTTTGAATAGCGACGGGATCCCTTAGGATGACTCGGTGACTAGTGCACTGGTGGAGGCTGGTTTCCATCCACTGCAGATCACACGTGCAACTGCTCACCAGTTACGCAGAACACATTAATAATTCCCCTGAGCATCTGAATTACCGTCTCCTAGTGCAGTCCATCTCCTGCATCAGTGGCCCAGATCAGGGTTTATGATAGCAGTTCGCATACGGTTTCTTCTTTTTGAACTGGAGTCCTTCCCTTTACCACCTCTACTTGCGGACCGTTCATGTATGCCTCCTTGGTGTATGTCTTGGCCGCAGCTTCGTGTGGACCTTTTGCGTGACCCTAAATGTTCCATTAACCCTGTGGTGTCACCGCCAGACACCACACTTGCTAGGTGGTAGCCTTTAAATCGGCCGCGGTCCATTAGTATATGTCGGACCCGCGTGTCGCCACTGTCAGTGATAGCAGACCGAGCGCCACCACACGGCAGGTCTAGAGAGACGTACTAGCACTCGTCCCAGTTGTACAGCCGACTTTGCCAGAGATGGATTACTGACAATTACACTCTCATTTGCCGAGACGATAGTTAGCATAGCCTTCAGCTACGTCATTTGCTACGACCTAGTAAGGCGCCATAGCATTTGATAATTAACATTGTGAAGCATGTACTGTAACGAGAGATGTTCACCAATTGTGGATTAAAGTTAAGTATTCCAAGAACTACGTTCTTTTCTTTATAGGATAATTACTTTACCTTGTTCCAGACCTCACACCAATCTACGTGAGCTTAAAAGCGTGCATTTCGGCCTCCTCTAGCAACACGGTGCTGGCTCTTCTGCCAACACTACAAACCCCACCACTCTCTGCTGTCACTTCCTCTCGATTCTTGTCGTGTTTCGTGGTTGTGAAGTGGTTTACACTGACGGCGCAGTGGCTGATGGACACGTAAGCATTGCATCTGATCATGTAAGACATATTGAGCAGCACTTCTTGCCAGGTGGCTGCAGTGTTTTCACTGCAGGGCTGGTGGCCACATCTCGTGCTCTTGAGTACATCCACTCACGCCCTCGCGAGTCAGTTCTCCTGTGTACTGACTCATTGAGCAGCCTACAGGCTATCGTCCAGTGCTACCCTCACCACCCTCTGGTAACATCCATTCAGCAGTCCATCTATGCCTTGGAACAGTCCCGCTGTTCCATAGTGTTTGTGTAGCTGCAGTACATGTCAGAATCCTGGGCAACGAACTTGCTGACATGCTGGCCAGACAGGTGATGCAGAAACTTCTTCTGGAGATAGGCTTCTCCAAAGCTGAAATACGTTATGCCTTACATCGCAGGGTTTTTCGGCATTTTGAGACGGAATGGCATAACAGCATGTACAACAAACTGCATGTAATTAAGGAGACTATAAATGTGTGGAAGTGTTCCATGCAAGCCTCTTGCAGGGAATCGGCTGCCCTCTGCCGGCTCAGCATTGGCCATATGTGGCTAACACATGGTTACCTGCACCGTCTCGAGAACCCACCTCAGTGTTGCTGTTGCTCCCAAATGACAGTTGTCCACCTCTTGCTGGACTGCCCACTTTTCGCCCCTCTGTGACAGACTTTTAACTTTTCCAGTACCCTGCCTTCGTTGTTGGGCGAGAATGCCTCCACTGCAGTTTTTGATTACGTTATATTCGTGAGAGTGTGTTTCATAATTCAGTGTAGGTTTTAGTGCATGTATTTTGTTAGTCTGTGTCCTCCACCCTAGTGCTTTTAGGGTGGAGGTTTTAATGTATTACAGAGTGGCTGGCTTTCCCTTTTTATTCTTGTGGTTTGTCAGCCAATGTAATCTGCTTTCATGTTTTACTGTCTTTTGTTTCTAGTGTATTTCTGTTTCTTTTTTGTCCCCTTTTTCTTATCTTAGTATTCGTTGCCTCCTCTTCACTGTTTTGGCTTTTCCTTTCTTTCTGTTTTGTGTTATATGTTTCGTCCATTTTATCCTCTCACTTGTGGCATTATTTTATTAGTACCAAGTGACCGATGACCTTGTAGTTTGGTTCCTTCTCCCGGTTCTAAACCAACCAACCAATCCTTTTTTCCACAAACAGTACAAGACTGGAATACAAGGGAGCACCGGTAGAGGTATTCAAGGTACACTCTGCTACACACCGTCAGGTGGCTTGCCGAGTATGGATGTAGATGTAGATGTAGATGTAGATGTAGATGTAGAACCAACCAACTATCTTTGCTGTCCCCATTAACACTTCCATGATCTGTTTCCCGACAGGCATATCCAACTTCCTTTTTGGTCAGTGACTGAGCTATCTTAAGCAGTTCTCCATGGACTTGTATCCTTGGTAATGTCTTGATCCTCTACTTGTGCAGGATCAAAAATTGCTTTTGCTTTTCTATTGGAAAAACAGTTTGTATGAATTTCTAGTGTCACAGTGGGTTTCTTCCACTATCATTACATCTTCCATTTATACCAATCCCGTGTCCATTTGAAACTAGACTATATGTGTTTCATTTATTCATGGTCATAACACAGTCTACCATTGTGGAATATGTTGGGCCACTGGCAACCTTTACACTAGTCTGGTTGAGAGCTTCTATGCAGAAGCTGCCTAACTGGAACTGTCCTATGGGCATGATCTTCTCCTCAGTGGATATGATTGCCATTTGTTGTGTTGTGCCCAGCCACCCATCTTGTGCCCTTTATTTCGATGCCTCCTTCAACTGCCAGTACCGGCCACATTTTTCTCGTATTACCTTCCTGAGTTCGCTTTTGGCTACTGCTCCAACAGCTTAGTTTCGTGGAATCTGCCACGTTCCTGTTTGGTGTGAGCCCTTCACCACTTTTGCTTCATGTAGCTGCCCGTGTTTATCTTGGACTTCAAAGTATTTTCCTCGGGAAGCAAATGGATTTGATCTATTGCTGTTAGCTCCTCAACCTTTGCACCCAATTTAGTGGTAGCATCTTCATGTAGACTGACGACTCACAGTCCATGGAGTTTGGTGTGCCTTATCGTCAGCACTGACCATTTTTGGTACGATCTTCTTGCAAACTGCTAGATTTTTAAAGCAGAGCTCTTTGCACTCTTTCAGACCACCTAGCACATCCGACAATATACACCTTTTAATTGTGTCATATGCTCCAATTCTCTCACAAGCCTTCAGATCCTCATTGTGCTGTAAGAGTCCAAGGAAGCTTACAGTTGTTGTTTTTGAGGGAGCCACTATGATTTTCTTGTGGGTTCCTCGTCACATTGTTATCATGTGTGACAACCTGCCAGCTCTTCCATTGATTCAGATGATCTTCTTGCTGTCTGTTGGTAGATGGTGTCACTTTTGCATCACCACTGGTTTTCTCATTACTGGAACAAGCTCCATTGACTTAACCTCTCCCAACGGTTCGGCTGGCCACCTCTTGGCTCTCTCACTGCAAGATGATCATTTTAACTAGGTTGTTTATTGGGTACTGTCTCTTTAGATATCACCATTTGTTGAGTAGTGATCTCCCACCACTTTGTGTTGGTCGTAATAATCACTTGATGGTTTGCTATTTTCTGATCCGATATCATTTTCTGAACTGCTTATGTTTAATTGTATGTTTTCCGCCTGAGTTATTGGTCATTTTGGCATGCAACGTGCGGATTGTTTATATAAATGATAGCAATTTTGCAAAGAACATTTAATGTTTGGTTAGGGATCTCTGCTGCCGCTACGGCATATTTTATTGATGTTTCTTCAAGTAGTAGTTCTTGATTTTAGCTCTTTCCTTCTGTTGATTGAGCTTAACATACAGTTGCTCTTAACATCTTTCACATAAAGGTGTTCTAAGGTTATGACACGGGTGCTTATGACCTCAGTCGGGTTTGTGCTCTAACGCAGAAAAGGTAGGTACGGAAGTAAGTACTAGCTTCCGGCAAGGAAAGTGTGTTATGATCCTCATTACATTATATGGTGATGACCAGACAATCAATATTAATAGATCTTCAGTCTTTTCACAAATGACAGTTGTCTGTTATGAAGTACTGCATAAACACATCAGGTGCTGATAAGTTTTTGAACCGATGCAATGATTGGCAAATTGCTTCAAATATGATATATTGTAATATTATGTAACTTTTGTAAATTTGCTTATTTGTTGTTATAGAACTTAAACAGAACAAATTTATTTCAGGAAGAAGAAATAACACTGGTTGACTGGTTCCCTGTATTGGAGGCGGGCAACCTCCACTTCGAAGGACTCAGGTATAGCTGAAGCAATGTTACACCTGATTATGACCATTCTTCATTTATCACTTTTTTAAAATTAACTTTTCTCGTTACATACAAATGTGTATTTACAAACGCTTGCTGTTTTTCTTCTTCCCTCTATCCCATTTTGCTTATTAGCTGCACTGTTAAAGAAGATCAAAAGAAACTGTGATGTTCTGCAGACCAAAGTACAATTGACTTGATAACAATCTTAAACACAGCCTTAATCTCTCTTCAAAAGGAGCCTCACAGGATGCTATGGTTGCGTAATGAAGAGAGATGCCAGCAATTAAAATAATAATTTGGGTATCGGAATGAAAATGTTTGAATAATTAGTTACAGATTTTCAGGGTGGAAAGGAAAAGAAGTAAAAATATTTCTAATTTTCCTGAGCATTGTGACTTTTTGAAAACTTCTTTGCATCAAGGGGAAGTTTCTGTTGATCTGGAATTCCACTGTACCCTCTAATCTGTTTGCATTTAAACCAATAATAAAAATAGAAGTCTGATTTTACAGATTTTGTAATATTATAGTTTTTACAATAACTGGCACTACTCAACTTCAAAAGTCAACAATCACTGGTTCATCACTGAAACAGAACAAATGGACCTGATGATGACCATGCAAGTGTCCTCTTGCAACTGGAACTTTTCAAATCTACATTGTTTATGTGCAATACCATTGCCTATTAATACAGTGCATAAATATAACACTCTTTCCATTTTGGAGGCTAACACAATAGTCACTACATTACTGAAGAACATGTTTTTCTAGCAGCAGCATTTTTTATCAATACACACAGAGGTGCAGACGCTACCACACACAGACATATACAGTATTAATTCAGTACAAGCACATGAGCTATGTCTTTGTAAAATGATCAGTTTTAAACTCCTTTTTTATCTAAAGATCTAGATTACAAAATGCAGAATCAGCTTGAAAAATCAATAATCAGGAAAAAAAAATGTCACAATTACATGTTGGTTCAGGTTCAATTCACTGAACAGTTATAATGGGTATATAATCCACCATTTGTCTCCATATCATAGCAAACAATGATGTAAAAAATTTAACTGCATTAGAGACACTTGAACAACATAGTTCCTAAACAAACTACCACCTAGCTTTCTGTATTATATATTGCTCACTCTTATGATTTTTCGCCCCTGTGGGTCTGGGGATTGGAATAGGCCAGAGGTATTCCTGCCTTTATATGATGGTCCCCTGTAAGATCTGACCTCCAATCTTCAAAATTTTCCTGAAGAGCGAGCCAACTTGGGAAGGGCTCCTTACAAAGTGCATGGTGTCCATTGTGCATTGACATCTTTAGCCCACTTTCTTGTCGTCGCATTGCAGCCATGCCCATTCTCCATCCCCTGGGCAAGGACACCATTCACTATGCAGTGTCGATTTCTGCATCGACAATGACCATGGACTTCTTTGCACTTGATATCCAACACGGTAGCCAATATGTTTTGGTTGGGATGCCATGTACCCTGTTGGTCGTAGCCCCCTGACCACACAGGGATCACTCTGCTGATGCCTGCACCGTTAACTCCCCATGTATTCCAAGGAGTAGATGTCCATCCCCATGGGGCATCGGGACTCCCGGCAATGTCCATCCTGTCAGGTGGCTTTTGCTGCGGGTGGGTGGTGGCTGTGGGTAGGGCCCCTGGTCGGAGTGGGTGGCATCATGGCAGATGACACGCGATGAAGTGTAGTCCATCGTCTATAGCTGGTGGTGAAACACCAGCAACCTCTAAGCGATTACTAGCTCAATTCAACGCACAGAAGTATGACAGAATATTGTTCACCTCACTGGCCACAGCATGGGAGGAATGTCAGGCTAAGGATGGCAGAAGATCTTATTTGCCCCAGTACCTTGTATGTTTGAGAGCTGGTGGGGAACTTTTCACAACGATGAAGCCTCAGTTTATTGTTGAGCATTTAGAGGACAAGTTCGGGGAGGTGGAGGGCTTGTCCAAAATGAGACCTGGGTCAGTCTTGATTAAAACATCATCCTCATGGGAATTACTCGCTTGTGACAAGCTGCGGGATATATCTGTAAATGTCACACCCAATAAGAGCTTAAATATGGTCCAGGGTATCATATTTCACAGAGACCTTCTTTTGCAGTCCGCTGATGAGCTGCGCGCCAATTTAGAGTGGTGAGTGTACATTTCATCCGGTGTGTCCACCGGGGTCTGAAGGATAATCGGGTTGCCAGTGGTGCCTTCATCTTGGCCTTTGATGGTAATACATTACCTGAGAAGATGAAGGTGATGGTCTACCGGTGTGATGTAAAGCCCTATATCCCTCCCCCAGTGTGGTGCTTTAAGTGCTGGAAGTTTGCCCATATGTCTTCCCGCGTCACATGCCGAGATTCCAGAAGTACATCACGTCCCAATACTCCATGCCCCCACTTCCCATCTGTATCAACTGTGGAGAGCACCATTTGCCTTGCTCACTTGACTGCTGGATTCTCCAGATAGAAAGGAAAATCGTGGAGTAAAAGGCCCTGAATGGACTAACCATCATCTGAGGCTAAGATACAATTTGAACACCTGCATTCTGTGTGTATGACAACATCTTACACTGCCATTACAACAGTTTTGGCACCATCAGCTCTGCCAACCCAGGTCACCTCCTAGAGCCGGAAGACTACACCTGCCCCCTTGATGGTGGGGGGCATTGCCCTCCCTGTTGCTCATGTGCGAACTACTTCAGGACCAATACCTCCCCCCTCCCTCCCCTGCCATTGGTGACATATGCCCCCACTTCTAATCCAGAGAAGCGTAAGTCTTCTTTGGCTTCTCGCGCTAGGAAGGGGTCCCTTGTGTCACTCCCTTCCCAGGTTTCTTCTAGTGGGAAAGACTACACCTGCAAGTCACTGAAGATCCCAAAAGCAGCTGGTAGTACGGCTTCACGCTCATCCTTGGTCCCAGAGAATGAGCCAGTGAAGTCTTCCCAGCCAGGGAAACCCAAGGAGCAGCGAGAGAAATCCAAAAAGGAAATGCCTAAGACCAAGGAAATGGCGGGGGCACCAACACGACCACTACCTAGAAGCTCTGCAGCTGATGATGAAGTGGAGATTTTAACGTCCGCTGAGGCCCTAGATCTCACCAGGCCCACAGACACAAAGGATATAGACTAATCAGGCAATGAATCGGTGGCAGCATTGAATGTTCCATGCCTTCGCAGTCTCACGATGTCATCCTCCTGTGGAACTGCCGTGGTTTTTTCCACCGCCTGGCTTAGCTACAGCTACTGTTAAGCTTTACACCTGCTATATACATTGCCCCCCAGGAAACCAGGTTCCCAGCAATGCGGATCCATGCCCTCCATGGCTATAAGGGATATTACAGGAACCATAGCGACTATAATAGAGAGTCAGGTGGAGTTTGCGTTTGTGTCCTAAATTCGGTGTGTATTGAACATGTGCTTCAAATAGCTCTTGAAGCTGTGACTGTCAGAATAAGGACAGCGCAGGAAATAACCTTCTGCAGTGTATATCTTACTCCAGATGGTGCAGTACCCCTGAATCTATTAGCTGGAATGCTTGATCAACTCCCTAAACCTTTCCTACTTCTGGAGGATTTTAATGCCCATAACCTCTTGTGGAGGTTACTGCTGCAATTCGACCTCTGCCTCTTAAATACTGCAGCCGCAACACATTTCAGTGTGGCTCGTGGTAGTTACTCGGCCATTGATTTATCAATTTGCAGCCCAGGACTTCTCCCATCTATCCACTGGAGAGCACATGACGACCTGTGTAGTAGCGACCACTTCCCCATCTTCTTGTCACTGCCCCAGCGTCAGGCACACGGATGCGTGCCCAGATGGGCTTTGAGCAGAGCAGACTGGGGAACTTTAACCTCTGCTGTCATCGCTTTATCTCCCCTACACCATAACATGGAACTGATGGTTAAGCAGGTGACTAGCATAAATGTTTCTGCGGCAGAAATTGCGGTCCCTTGCTCTTTAGGGTGCCTGAGGCATAAGGCAGTCCCTTGGAGGTCGACGGAAGTCGCTGAAACAATTAAGAAGAGTCAGTGATCTCTACAGCTGTGGAAGTGGCACACTTTCCTGGAGCACCTCATAGCCTGTAAATAGCTCTGTGCCCGTGTTCGCTGCCTTATCAAACGAAGGAAGAAGGAGTGTTGGGAGTGATACGCCTCCACTGTTGGGTGCCACACGTCACTTTCCCAAGTCTGGTTAAAGATCAAACGTCCTTTCAGGTACCAGGCCCTAACAGCTATCCCTGTGGTTACCATAAATGGCGAGGTATGTACCAACACAAATGCGATTTCCGAACACTTTGGTGAGCACTTTGCTCGAGATTGTCCATCGGAGAATTTCCCGCCAGCCTTTCGCACATTCAATCATTAGCTGTAAGGGAATGACCTCTCATTCACTAAACGCTGCAGTGAATCTGATAACGCTCCATTTACAGAGTGGGAGCTCCCCAGTGCCCTTGCACATATCCCTGACATGGCTCCTAGGCCTGATCGCATCCACAGCCAGATGATTAAACATTTCTCATCCGACCACAAACAACAAATCCTTGTAATCTTCATCCATATGTGGTGTGACGGCATCTTTCCGTCACAATGGCAGGAGAGTGCCATCATTCTAGTGCTCAAACCCTTTAAAAACCGGCTTAATGTGGATAGCCACCAACGTTCTTTGTAAGCTGCTGGAGCGTACGGTATGTCGGCGGTTGGGTTGGGTACTGGAGTCATGTGGCTTGCTGGCTCTATGTCAGGGTGGCTTCCGCCATGGTCGCTCTACCACTGATAATCTTGTGTTCATTGAGTCTTCCATCTGAACAACCTTTTCCAGATGGAAACTTCTGCTTACTGTCTTTTTTGACTGACGTAAAGCTTATGATATGACTTAGTGACCTCATGTCCTTGCCACATTGAATGAGTGGTATCACTGCGGACCACTCTCAATTTTTATCCCTAGCTTCCTTTTGCTCCGTACTTTCCATGTCCAAGTTGGTGCCTCCTGTAGTTTCACTCATATCCAGGAGAATTTAGTTCCACAGGGCTCTGTATTGAGTGTCTCTCTCTTTTTAGTGCCCATTTACGGCCTAGCAGCGGCTGTGGGACCCTCCGTCTAACCTTCTCTGTATGCAGATTACTTGTGCATTTCGTATTCCTGCTCCAGTACTGTTGTTGCTGAGTGGCACCTCCAGTTAGCCATCTACAAAGCGCAGTCATGGGCTCTATCACATGACTTCCAGTTTTCAGCTGCAAAGTTGTGTCTCATGCAGTTCTGTCAGCATCGTACCATTCATCCGGAACCCACACTTTAGCTTAATGATGATCCACTCACCTTAGTAGAGACATATCAATTCCTAGGACTGGTTTTCGACACTCGATTGACTTGGCTCCCTCATCTTTGTCAGCATAACCAGAAGTGCTGGCAGCACCTCAGTGCTCTCCGTTGCCTCAGCAACACCAATTGGGTTGCAGATCGCTGTACACTGCTGTAGCTCTACAGAGCCCTTGTCCTATCCCGAATTGACTATGGGAGTGTGGTTTATGGTTTGGTAGCGCCTTCAGCATTGCATTTACTCAACCCTGTGCACCACTGTGGGGTTTGATTAGTGACAGGGGCCTTTAGGACGAGTCTGGTGACCAGCGTTCTGGTGGAGGCTGATTTCCCTCCACTGCAGATCAGACATGTGAAACTGCTCGATGTAGCACAGATTCATTGTTTCTCCTGACAATCCGAATAACCATCTTCTTTTCCCGCCGGTGGCATTCCATCTCCTGCATCGGCGGCCCACGTTGGGGCTAACAATAGCAGTTCGCGTGCAGTCCCTTCTCTCCGGACTGGAGTCCTTCCCTTTACCACCTCTACTTGCAGTCTGTTCACGTATGCCTCCACGGTGTACACCTGACCACAGCTTTGTGTAGCCCTTTTGCATGGCCCTAAGGACTCCATTAACCCTGCTGCTCTCCGCAGTTACATCTCCTCGATTCTTGATGTGTTCCGGGCCTCTGAAGTGTTTCACACCGACGGCTCAATGGCTGATGGTCATGTAGTCTTTGCATATGTTCATGGAGGACATGTTGAGCAGCATTCCTTGCCAGTTGGCTTTAGTGATTTCACTGCAGAGCTGGCGGCCATATCTTGTGCTCTTGAGCATGTCCGCTCATGCCCTGGCGAGTCATTTCTCCTGTGTACAGACTCATTGAGTAGCCTACAAGCTATCAACCAGTGCTACCTTCACCACCCTCTGGTAACATCCATTCGGGAACAGTCCCACCATTCCATTTTGTTAATGTGGACCCCTGGACACGTCGGGATCCCTGGCAACGTATTTGCCAAGAGGCTGGACAAACAGGCAATGCAGAAACCACTTCTGGGGACAGGCACCTCTGAAGCTGACCTGTTTTCTTTCTTACACCACAGCGTTTTCCACCTTTGGGAGATGGAATGGCATAACAGCACGCAAAACAAACTGCATGTCATTAAGGAGACTATGAATGTGTGGAAGTTTTTCATCCAGGCCTCTCACAGGGAAGCAGTTGTCCTCTGCCAGCTCCGTATTGGCCATACGTGGCAAAGGCATGGTTAAATACCCCATCGTGAAGACCCACCTCAGTGTCACTGTGGCTCCCAAGTGATAGTTGTCCACCTCTTAGTGGGCTGCCCACTTTTAACCCCTCTGTGGCAGACTTTTAACTTTACCAGCACCCTGCCTTCGGTGTTGGGTGACAATGCCTCCACAGCAGCTTTAGTTTTACATTTTATCCATGATAGTGTGTTTTATACTTCTCTGTAGGTTTCAGCATATGTCCTTTGTCGCTCCGTGTCCTCCACCCTAGTGCTTTTAGGGTGCTTCATGTTGAGTGGCTATTAGGAATGGTGTCCACAGGATGTGGTGGTGGAGGGTGTTGGTAAGAAGGGGGGGGGGATGATACTGTTTAGTATACCATGATGCAGTGCAGTGACAGTGTGGTGTAGAATGGAGCATCTGGGCTGGTCTTTTCTAATTGAGGTTTGTGGCTATGAGATTTAGCCAGGATATTTCCAGCAGGTAGAAACATGTACATAACATCACATGCAGCTGGAATGTGCTTCCTTGATAGCAGTGACCTCTGTTACCTGGTGTCTGCACTGCACAGACATTTTGCTGGCGCCCCCTGGTGGAACATGTCACTATTTGCGTATCAACAAACTGTTTGTATACTGTATCGTGTTCGTGACATTGATGCCCTTGTGGTATTCATAAGTACATAGTGGTGGACACACACCTGTGGGCCAGGGTGGGCACACCCTCAGGGTGAAACCATTGTGTTTGAAGCGTAACATTCAGCTTGCAGTCCATATGCAATTATCATAAGGAAGGTGATGAAATATACGATTCAAAATATTAAAAATTTTCCAGTTTCGAACCACCCAAAAATCTATACAAATGACTGATGAGGATATAGTTACACAATTCTAAAAAAATAGAATCTAATGTGTGGTTTACAACAAAATAGTAATTTCATATTTTATTTATCAAGGATACAGACGGTTTAATGCATTCTAAAATGAAACACGTTTTAAAACTGTAGCAACACCTATGCAGGACTTAAGTGTCATTGAATAGCATTATAAACTATTGTTTGTGGCCAAAAAAAAAAAGAAACCTCTGGTTGAGCACTTCTATGTAATGTGTTTTTCATGTGATTCAATGATTTAACTCCACTAGTGGTGATCCTTATATAAATAAGTAGTATTACACATATTTAGTGAAATATTGTCAGGTACCTGTTTTTCATTGGATGTGAAGGATTGAGCCAACTTTCAAAACAGATTTGAGTATGTCTAGTAATCAATACATGGTTATAAGGTAATTGGATAGAAGATAAAGAGAAGTAAAAAGCAAATAGTTTCTTCTGGAACAGACTTTTAAAAAGGGGTCTATCCTCTATAAAGTCTCCTTGGAATGGTGTTCCATTCACAGCTGTGTTGCACGGCATATTAACAGTGATTGCGAAAATATGCTAACTGGAAGAGACTTGGGGTATGTATCACACCTTGTCAAGGACATTTTATTTCAAACCTGACAGTGAATTACATGCCACATATGGGCAGATTCTTTCTGGTTTTTAAATTCACCACTGGGACACAATTTTTGTAGAGCTCAACAGGCCTCTGGTGACTTTAGTATTTTGCTGCTGTAGTTTCCATAGTGGTTTGGCTGCTTCCATTATTAAACCGAGCTTATTGAGTTCACTCTTCATTTAACCATTTAGGCATCGTCACACCAAAAAATCCTTAAGTGTGAAACTGTGATATGCGAGTCACTGCTAAAAGTAGTAGTGTATTGTTAGAGGTGGATATTCAGTTAAGATAAGAAGTAAGGTAAGGAGAAAGGAATGAAAGAAGATGAGGGTTGAATATCCTGAGCCATTTGAAATTGAACTCTATCTCGGACTGAGAGAGGATGGGTAAGAAAGTCAGGCTTGTACTTGCCTAGAGTGATTTAGGGGAAGTTATAGAACACCTATGTCTGGATAGCCAGGGAGAGAGAGAACTGCTGTCATCTTGACTGAGTGTCTAGTCTAGTATGTTGATCACAGCACCGTATTACTGAGTTTGCAGGTCATTTGCTGATCGTATATTCTTACTGACATTGGTATTTGTATTCCTAGATATGAAAACATGTCTACACGTAGATAATGATGTTTGCACGGCATTTCCAAATTCCTGTTTAGTGCTTGTCTTCGCAATGTTGTAAAGTTACCTGAATGGCAGTTTGTGTGTTTTTTCTGCTACTCAAAAATTTATGTTCTCTGTAAATGTAGTTAGTGGTGTAATATAGGCACCTCTTCAGTAAGACGTGTAATGATTATGGATCAGTTTGTGAGTTTTGTCACAAGTAACGATAAAGTACTTGATGATGCTCTCCCACGCAGCTGTGGGTTGAATTGGATAGGTTGATGAAGGAAAACATGATGAGAACCGCGAAAGGGTAAGAAGTAACAAGAAAAAGGAAATAAATACAGAAATCACATTGGTAGTTCAGGTTAACAAACAGTTTGGCTTGTTGCCTGAAATAAGTGGGTATGTGCCACAATGAACTTCTTTAAAATGAGATGCAGTAGACTCATTGGAATATCATTAGTGTTAGTCATAAACATTAACAAATAGAAAGGAAAGATTCTTACTGCTTGATAAAAGCCATGGAAGACATGAAAGATATACAGTAGAGAAAAAAAGGTTAGGTGTAGAGTCCCATGTTTGTAATCATCATGAAACAGTCACACACAACCAGGTTTGTTGCCTTTGACTGTAGGTTAGACCAATATCTATGATGAATCTCTTTCTCCAATTATTAAATGAAGTACCTTATAATTCCACTGGATGTAAGATGGATCAATCAGTGTAATTGTAAATACATCCAGTGAGGTTGCTAGGCACAGCTGAGGATGGCGTGGATTGATACATATGTCAACATGATTTCAAGTGGCCTAAAAGCAACAGTAGATGAAAGTGCTGCAAAGGACCATCTCATCTGCACTCATATGAATTTGCTGAGTTGTGTTATGTAGTCTCTGGAGGACATATTTATGGTGACCTTAGAAAAGTTAGCTATTCATGGACACTGATTTGGACTTTTCTTCTCCCAGCCATTTGTGTTTGGCTTGCATGTGGACATGTCTGTTTTCCTAATGTGGGGCAGTCATAGTTCTCCGTTCAACTGCATGTTGTGCGCACTGTGAGTACACTCTTAGCATTTGTGTGCACAGAATGTTCCGTATTAGAGGATTCTTAGCCTGACAAAGTTAGTGTTCCAGTGTTTGAGATATTGGTAAATCTTGAGAGTGCTTCAACTTCCAATACATATCTGCTCTAAGAGACCTGGTTTGATTTCTCCTTTCATTGCCTGTATGGGGCGTGTCCTTCTTCTCTGTTACCTTATGGAGATTGCTTTCGCCTCTTGCTCTGGCAGATCAGCTTCACGCTATGAGCAACTTTCCCAGTGGGTGTGAACCCTTCACCATCTTGGCTTCATGCAGCGGCCCATATTCACCTTCGTCTTCATTCACTTAGTAAGGACACTAGTCCAGCCCGACTCTTTTGTCTTCAGTTTCACAACCTATGTGTGGAATTTTGTGATAGTACCTTTGTGTACACTGGTGGCTCTTGGACTGACTGTGGGTTCTGGTGTGTCGTCATTGGTGGAGCTGTTTCTTTTTTTTTTTTGTATTGGCTTTTGGAACATTGCTAAGTATTTTCAGCAGGGCTGTTTGCCCTGTAACAGGCCACGCAGTACATCCATAGTCACAGGCTTTTCAACTGCATTATCTGCCCAGACTCTCTCAATGACCTTCAAAGCTTCTATGTGCTACACACCATCCATCCCATAGCCCAGTGTGTCCAGGAAAGCTGTCACCTGCTCCCTCTTGATAGAGCCACTGTGATGTTTGTGTGGGTTTCTGGTTGTGGCAGTCCGATCGGAAACCAGGCCACTGACACTGCAGCTAAGACTGCAATCACTGTTCCTCAGCCTGCCAGTTCTTACTTATCCTCCAACTATCTGCATGTTGCCATCTGTAAGCAGGTGCTGTGACTCTGGCATCACCACTGGCCCTCCCTTCATGGGAACAAGCTATGTGTTATTAGTCTTCTCCCATGGGCTTGTAAGACCTCCACCATTTTAACTTAGTTGTGTATTGAGCACCATCTTTTCAACCATCACCATTGTCAATTGGTGCTCCCCCACTATTCTGTGCACATTGTTTCCAACATTTGCTGGTGTGCCATTTTCTGGTGTAATGCCCTTTTTTTTAACCACTTCCTTCCTCATTGGTGTTTGCTGTTGGAGTTAACAGCCATTGACCATGTTGCACTTTTTATCCGTTGTAGCAATATGGCAAAGGCCATTTAATTTTTGGTTCTGGACCTCCAGTTCTCTGTCTGTGGTGTATTTTATAGACCTTTCTCCACATCCCTATTTTTAGCTGTCTTCTCTTGCATTGACTGGGACTAATGTGCAGTCATTTTTAACTCCTCTCTTTGTCTTCATGTCCTAGTGTTTTGACATGGGCGCATATGACCCTAGTTGTTTTTGTACCACAAAACAAAAAGCTCATCAGTTACTGGTAATGCTGTGTCATCACTATATACTTCAAATGTCACTCCTTCAGTTCCTGTTGCTATTTCTTTTAGTAGCTGATACATAAAATTTGAAAAGTGTGTTGAGAATATGTATTTGTTTTCAACACAGTCCACCTGGTTGAGTTGATGACGTCATTAAGGGATTCATTTTTGTACATTCAGATGGCCATAATATGACTGAGCATATATTATTAGGTAGAAAGGCACCATTTATATTCCAATTACTTTTTGCAGTTCTGTCCAATGATCAGTCAGTCTGTGGAATGGATGCAAGATTAATTTGCATTTACGCATGATAGACGCAATTAAGATATTGTTAGATTTGACACCACTCTGTTTTGTATTAATTAATCAAGTAACATATACAGAGCCCTACAAAATTTCAAGTTAGTTACATGATAATTAAGATAACTGCACATGACAGAGCTCCTACCCAGAAACCTTAGGTGCCAGAGTTTAGAAATAGCTTGTGACACCTTGGGCACTTATGCTGTTAGATTGCAAAGTACTACTTACGACAGTGGAGGTGAATTTCCTGGACATGAAAGTAGATAAGGCCAGAAGTGGAGGCCAATTGGCCAGATGTGAAAGCAGATCAGGCCAAAATGCCCAGTCACACTCCACACTCCACTAGTGATACCTGCATCTGATTTCTTGCACATGCACTCACATCCAAGCCCTGCACATTTGGACTGGTGTGGCTGTCATGATATGAATGGGTTGTTTATTGTGAAGTAGATAAATTTGTACTGTCTGAGTTGAATTCAGACATCAAGTAAACTCTGTTTGCCTGCAAATTTCACCATAGTAAAAGACCACCGCCTGTTTTAAGGTAGAAGATACTGCATGACTGATGATGTGTGAACAGATAGGTCCCGTGTTATGTAATATATTTTAAAAATTTAATAATTTTACTTGCAATAGCTCTCTGTAACTGCAGAATGAATAATTTCTTCCAAACATCTATGAAGTATTATACATCATGTAAATATGTGGAACTCATAATATTCACACAGGCTGCACCCATTTTTCAAAAGCGCAAACTGGTGAAAAGTGCCTCAAGCAGCTTATGGAAAATTCTGCAGTAGATTCATTTTTATGATTCTAAAATCAGTCACTGGTGTGAAAACCTGACCAGATTACAATATTTGTTACTAGGTAAACTACGCTTGAGGTATTACAGTCTCTCCAACAGTCATGTGATCAAACATTGTGAAACCATTCTGAAAGCTGCTCTAAAAATGCAAAATAACCCCAAAGTGACTTAGATTCTGAAATAAATTGTATAGTTTTGCTATGGATTACCCTACAATGTGAGATAGAGCAATAACACAATTTATTTACCATGTAAATAAGTTTGAAAATTGATGTCCAAAGTTGTGGCAGTGGTTGAAAAGTGAAAATATTTTAATGAAAGGGATAGGATAGGGATTATGATGGTACCAATGGAAAATAATGTAAATACTGGGAAAATGCAAAATCTGGAAATCTAAAACAAAGTTGTACTGATATTTTACTGTTGGCTTGTTTACATTTATAACATTAACCACACATTATGCAGAGGTGTTCTAAAATTCCTATAATGGGCTCCTAAGAGATGAGGAGGGGACTTCGTGGATAAAAGTTTGATAATGAATCCATATCTGAAGGTGTACCATTTGAGAGGATGACCTCCTCCATTCAGAAGGGAACATTGTCTGTGGCTTGGGGTCCTTCTTGACCAATAGGTCAGAGGTAATTTTTTCTACTGTTTGTGTACCCTAAAGCAGGAGATTTGAAACTGCTGCAGTCCTCAAACCAAGTTTTGTAACTATTAAATTTTAGTGAAATTTTCTTAAATTATTTTCTTTTATTGCATGCAGTTTAATGTAAAGTAATTTACAGATCTAATTAATGTTTTGTGTTCATTAGGCACTTCCAAGGCACCATAACGAGATACACAACAGCAGCAGTGAAGACTAGAGTCGGCCAGGGCCAGAGCTGCAGTCACGTCAGGCTCACCGATGGCAACACTTGCCATCTGCTTGGCTGTTTGCGTGATGTTAATAATCGTAAGTATTTAAAAGGTTAATTATATCACCATGCAGCTGTCTTTTAGAATAAGAAATTGGGATTAATCCCATGAGGCAGCAGCGTACTGACTGTACAAGAGATGATCAAAAAGTGATTGGAATTTTTTAGTTTCACAGCAATTATATATTGGATTATCAATTTTTTATATTTTATGTACACGTTCCTGATGTATGTGTCTCACCATATAGCAGAGATGATAACTCGTGATAGGCACAACAAAAAGAGTCGCACAATTATAGCTTTCAGCCATTTAGGCCTTTGTCAGCAGTATATATACACACACACACACACACACACACACACACACACACACACACACACACACACACACACACACACACACACACACACACACACACACAAATGCAACTTGGACACACATCTGCAGTCTCAGAGAACTGAAACCACACTGCGAGCAGCAGCACCAGTACTTGATGGGAGTGACGACTGGGTGTGTAGGTAAGGAAAAGGCTGGGGTGGGGATAGTATGGTGGGGGTGGCAGACAGTGAAGTGTTGCAGTTTGGGTGGAGGGCAGGAGAGAAGGTGGGAGGGGGGTAAGTAGTGGAAAGGAGAGAAATAAAAATAAATTAAAATACTGTGTGTGGCAGTGAAATGATGGCTGTGTAGTGCTGGAATGAGGAACGGGGAGGGGGTTGGATGGATGAGGACAGTGACTAATGAAGGTTGAGACCAGGAGGGTCATGGGAACATAGGATGTATTGCAGGGAAAGTTCCCACCTGTGCAATTCAGAAAAGCTGGCGTTGGTGGGAAGGATCCATATGGCACACGCTGTGACGCAGTCATTGAGATGAGGGATATCATACTTGGCAGTGTTTAGCAACAGGGTGGTCCACTTACTTTTTGGCCACAGTTTGTTGGTGGCCATTCATGTGGACAGACAGCTTGTTGGTTGTCATGCCTACATAGAATGCAGCACAGTGGTTGCAGCTTAGGTTGTAAATCACATGACTGGTTTCACAGATAGCTCAGCCTTTGATGGCATAGTTGATGTTAATTACAGGACTGGAGTAGGTGGTGGTAGGAGAATATATGGGACAGGTCTTGCATCTAGGTCTATTACAGGGGTATGAGCCATGAGGTAAGGGACTGGGAGCAGGGGTTGTGTAAGGATTGACGAGTATGTTGTGTAGGTTTGGTGGAAGGTGGAATTACACTGTAGGAGGGGTGGGAAGGATAGTGGGCAGTACATTTCTCATTTCAGGGCACGACAAGAGGTAATGAAAACCCTGGGAAAGAATGTAATTCAGTTGCTCTAGTCCCAGATTTTACTGCATTAAGAAGAGAATGCTCCTCTGTGGCTGGACTGTGGGACTTTGGGAGATGGTGGAAGACTGGAAAGATAAGACAGGGGAAATTTGTTTTTGTACAAGGTTGGGAAGACAATTATGGCCAGTGAAGGCTTCAGTGAGACCCTCGGTATATTTAGAGAGGGACTGCTCGTCACTGCAGATGCAACGACCACGGGTGGCTAGACTGTACGGAAGGGACTTCTTGGTATGGAATGGGTGGCAGCTGTTGAAGTTCAGGTATTTCCGGTGGTTTGTAGGTTTGACATGGATGGAGATGCTGATGTAGCCACCTCTGAGGTGGAGGTTAACATCTAGGAAGGTGGCTTGCTGTGTTGAGTAAGACCAGGTGAAGTAAATGGGGTAGAAGTTGTTGAGGTTCTGGAGGAATGTGAATAGTGTGTCCTCACCTTCAATCCAGATAGCAAAGATGTCATCAATGAAACTGAACCAGGTGAGGGGTTTAGGAGTCTGGGTTTTTAGGAAGGATTCCTCTAGATGGCACATGAAGAGGTTAGCATAGGATGGTGCCAGTTACAGATGACAGATATCTCGGTTGTAGAAGCCTGCCTTTTGATTGTTCAGAAAGTGTTCCACATTAAAAATTAAATTTCATTTGGAAAATGGCTGCCACCCAATGGATTCTATGTCAGAGGAAAATATCACTGGATGGAGAATGTGTGTGGCAAGATTTCATAGGCCAAAGAAGCAGCATGTCTGTCCTATACAGAATGAGCTGGGACACAGTCGTGGATCAAAAATATGCCTTCACACTGCCTCTTGTGACACTTCACCTTGACAGCCTCCTCTAATTATCTCACCTGGAGATTTTTCCAGTACATTGCTATGGAGATTTTCCCCTTAACATTGTAGTCTGTTAGCACAACAGGTGGTTCCAAAGAACACACAGCACCAAATTATATATTGATGTTTGGATCTTTGCCTGCTTTAGTGGTGTTGTGTATGTAGATGTATATAAATATGTGCAGGCTCATTCACTGTGATTAAATGGCTAAAGAAGCCATCTGAGTTAGCCAAACACAGCCGCAATATATACACTGCTGCTTCAGTTTCAGTGGGTTTCTCAAGTGGGTGTGAGTAGTTGTGACATCCTGTAGATGTTAGTTGTTGTCGTATTCATAACATCATGCAACATTTTGGAAACTGACCTCTTAGTGATTTCCATTTTTTCCACTATCGCCTCAATTGTTGAGCACCAGGTTACTCACTTTGTGATCCTTCAGGCAGATGGGCTGCTACATCATTCTTCATCTTTGAACTTGTTTTAGCATGTTGAGAAAAAAATTGCTTCAGCTGTAAAAATATTATGCACTACAAATTTCAGAGCACTTACAGCTGCATTTCAGGTACAAATCTGTATATAAGTGGACAATCAATCGTATAGAATACCAATATTCTGAAAGCTATGATGAAGCTGTAATGAAACATGTAGTCCCTGGAATCAAAACACGTAATCACTGGAAGAGTCATGACTCAGCTTGCATTGTTAGTCCAATGAAATAATTACCCACAAAAGTGTGTCTGCTGTAAAAGTACTAAAACCTATGAAGAAAGATTAAGAAACAATGAGGATGAATTTATGTAATGTTATAATGGACAAGGGGAAATGTAAGAGGCACTCACTGAATATCAGTGTGTAGTGTGTAGAGGTGAATGTTATCTGGGTGGCAGACTGTAGGCTGAAACATTTGACAGTCATGAGAGAGAGAGAGAGAGAGAGAGAGAGAGAGAGAGAGAGAGAGAGAGAGAGAGAATATTCCAATGTGTAGTGCTGGAATGAAAATAAGTAAACTAAATCATACCTCAAAACAGGAAAATATGTTGCAAATATGTAGCATATTATCATGTTTCTGGGTACAGTTTAACTTTCACATTTGCAGCAAATAGTTCTGTTTCTGGGAATGATTTAGTTTACTTAATGTTGTTGTTGCATAAAAGTTAGTATTCTCTCTTTCCATCATTCTAATTTTCATGGTGTGTGAAAGTCATCTGGGTTGCTTGCTCAACCTTCAGGAGATGGAGTACACCTGCTTATTATAGTATCATGTTGCATTCTAGGTTTTAATGGGACCCCATACATAACATACATTCCTTGACATACTGATATTTTAGCAGTCAAAGTTTTTAGCCAATAGGTTGTTACCTAGGTGGCATATTAAAGTGTGTGAACATTCATGTGGTAACATTGGCGAGTGCCTCTTAAATATCGTTATCCACTATGGTGTTATGTAAATTCCTCCTTAATGTTTTTATCTTTCTTCGCTGCTATTGTGCAAGTGTTTTCCACCATATTTTATTACTTCTAGGACATACGCATTTTTGGGAATAATCTATTTAATGGGACTGACAATGAATGCTAGGTCTTCCCATAATAATTATTTAAATCGTGAATTGATGCCATCCTCAGTATATGCTTCATTACAGTTTGATCTTAGCTTTGGGATTATTTATTTTCTACAGGATTCTTTTTCTGCTTCTATACAGTTTTGCATCATAAGCTGTCAGGACTGGAATCAGAAGTGCTTGGTGCTTGGATAGGGCAGGTTTGGCACCAGCACCTAGGCCTCCCGCAGGGTTATGATCCCTGTGGCAACGATTTCGGATTGGGGGGAAGGCATAGCGATGGTCTAAGGTATTGCAGAGGTAGGGTGGCAATGGAACACCATTTTAGGATGGGTGGGACGTATATTGGGTAGGAAGTAAGAGTATCTCATTTCAGGGCATCCTTTGATAGGGCTTTGACACTATATCATTGTGTCCTGAAACAAGGGACATCTTAACAGAGGTTCTTTCCATCTTTCCCAAAGTATTATTCCATGCCCACACAACATCCTAGTTCATCCCTTTGATACTTCCAATCCCTCAACTCTCCACGTATCATCTCCATCGGAGACATATGTGCAAAACCTGTCCAATCCACCAAAACAGTGCTTCCAGTCCCAGTCTTGTCACAGGATTATTCCAACCTATCAGAGGGTAGGCCACATGTGGAAACAACTTTGTAATCAGAATCTGAATCTTATTGTCTCATAATGAACAAGTTAAATCATTGATTTTATGTTCAGGAGACTCATCAGCTGTTGTTGTTGTTGTTGTTGTTGTTGTTGTTGTTGTTGTCTTCAGTCCTGAGACTGGTTTGATACAGCTCTCCATGCTACTCTATCCTGTGCAAGCTTCTTCATCTCCCAGTACCTACTACAAACTAAAACTTACATCCTTCTGAATCTGTTTAGTGCATTCATCTCTTGGTCTCCCTCTACGATTTTTACCCTCCACGCTGCCCTCCAATACTAAATTGGTGATCCCTTGATGCCTCAGAACATGTCCTACCAACCGATCCCTTCTTCTAGTTAAGTTGTGCCACAAACATCTCTTCTCCCAAGTCCTATTCAATACCTCCTCATTAGTTATATGATCTACCCATCTAATCATCAGTATTCTTCTGTACCACCACATTTCGAAAGCTTCTATTCTCTTCTTGTCTAAACTAGTTATCGTCCATGTTTCACTTCCATACATGGCTATGCCCCATACAAATACTTTCAGAAACGACTTCCTCACACTTAAATCAATACTCGATGTTAACTTGCCATTACCAGTCTACATTTGATATCCTCTCTACTTTGACCATTATCAGTTATTTTGCCCCCCCCCCCCCCCCCCCCCAAATAGCAAAACTCCTTCACTACTTTAGGTGTCCCATTTCCTAATCTTTGCTTCTGTTGATGTTCATCTTATACCCTCCTTTCATGACACTGTCCATTCCGTTCAACTGCTCTGCCAAGTCCTTTACTGTCTCTGACAGAATTACAATGTCATCGGCAAACCTCAACGTTTTTGTTTCATCTCCATGGATTTTAATACCTAATCCGAATTTTCTTAAGATAAGTCGTAGGGTCAGTATTGCCTCATGTGTTCCAATATTTCAACGGAATCCAAACTGATCTTCCCCGAGATCAGCTTCTACCAGTTTTTCCATTCGTCGGTAGAGAATACGCGTTAGTATTTTGCATCCGTGACTTATTAAACTGATTGTTCGGTAATTTTCACATCTGTCAGCACCTGCTTTCTTTGGGATCAGAATTATTATATTCTTCTTGAAGTCTGAGGGTATTTCGCCTGTCTCATACATCGTGCTCACCAGATGGTAGAGTTTTGTCAAGACTGGCTCTCCCAAGGCCGTCAGTAGATCTAATGGAATGTTGTATACTCCCGGGGCCTTGTTTCGACTTGGGTCTTTCAGTGCTCTGTCAAACTCTTCACGCAGTATCGTATCTCCCATTTCATCTTCATCTACATCCTCTTCCATTTCCATAATATTGTCCTCAAGTACATTGCCCTTATATGGGCCCTCTATATACTCCCTCCACCTTTCTGCTTTCCCTTCTCTGCTTAGAACTGGGTTTCTATCTGAGCTCTTGATATTCATGCAAGTGGTTCTCTTTTCTCCAATGGTCTTTTTAATTTTCCTGTAGGCAGTATCTATCTTACCCCTCATGAGATAAGCCTCTACATCCTTACATTTGTCCTCTAGCCATCCCTTATTAGCCATATTGCACTTCCTGTTGATCTCGTTTTTGAGACGTTTGTATTCCTTTTTGCCTGCTTCAGTTACTGCATTTTTATATTTTCTCCTTTCATCAATTAAATTCAGTATTTCTTCTGTTACCCAAGGATTTCTACTAGCCATCATCTTTTTACCTACTAGGTCCTCTGCTGCCTTCACAACTTCATCCCTCAGAGCTACCCATTCTTCTTCTACTGTATTTCTTTCCCTCATTCCTGTCAATTGTTCCCTTATGCTCTCCCTCAAATTCTGTACATCCTCTGTTTTAGTCAGTTTATCCAGGTCCCATCTCCTTAAATTCCCACCTTCTTGCAGTTTCTTCAGTTTTAATCTGCAGTTCATAACCAATAGATTGTGATCAGAGTCCACAGCTGCCCCTGGAAATGTCTTACAATTTAAAACCTGGTTCCTAAATCTCTGTCTTACCATTATGTAATTTATCTGAAACCTGTCAGTATCTCCAGGCTTCTTCCATGTATACAACCTTATTTCATGATTCTTGAACCAAGTGTTAGCTACGATTAAGTTGTGCTCTGTGCAAAATTCTACCAGGTGGCTGCCTCTTTGATTTCTTAGCCCCAATCCATATTCACCTACTACGTTTCCTTCTCTCCCTTTTCCTACCACCGAATTCCAGTCACCCATGACTATTAAATTTTCGTCACCCTTCACTATCTGAATAATTTCTTTTATTTCATCATACATTTCTTCAAATTCTTCATCATGTGCAGAGCTAGTTGGCATATAAAATTGTACTACTGTAGTAGGCGTGGGCTTCATGTCTGTCTTGGCCACAACAATGCATTCACTATGCTGTTTGTAGTAGCTTACCCGCACTCCTTTTTTTCTATTCATTATTAAACCAACTCCTGCATTACCCCTATTTGATTTTGTATTTATAAGCCTGTATTCACCAGACCAGAAGTCTTGTTCCTCCTGCCACTGAACTTCACTAATTCCCACTATATCTAACTTTATCCTGTGCAGATCCCTTTTTAAATTTTCTAACCTACCTGCCCGATTAAGGGATCTGACATTCCACGCTCCGATCCATAGAACGCCAGTTTTCTTGCTTCTGATAACGACGTTCTCTTGAGTAGTCCCCGCCGAGAAATCCAAATGGGGGGACTATTATACCTCTGGAATATTTTACCCAAGTGGCTGATAACTATAGTAAATTATGCGTGGAGTACAATATTTTTCTATAATCACAATAAAATCTGAATTCTATTTATTATTGTGGTTTTTATCCTGCTCAGATGGTCAGACCATTAAAAAATACATCAACAGAGTATTAACGTTTCTGCACCAGGGTGCTATTCTATTCTCTTTTTACTGCCTCAGTTTGGACGTTTCTAAAATTTGTGCCTTTGCATTTATTGTATACTTTCATTCCCATGTATTGTGGAGTCTGTGCAAAAAGATTAAGCCTATATGCAGGCAACATGAAGCTTTCTTTGGTTCTAGTTTCATAACTATGCTGGAAATTGACAAAAAGAGCTTAGGGTTATTACTTGTGAAAATAATTATTCCATATAGATATAATGAGGGAATGCTTAGTATCTTAAGATCTCCTAACAATGGCCAACAAGATCCTTTGGCTTTGCACAACATATGTTTCTGATAATTTTTTTCTGCAAAACTAATATTGTTGTCGTGTTGCTAGCATTCCCCCAAAAGGCAATATCATATCTCACTACTCACTCAAAGTAACTATGGTATACTATTTTTTGTGTGTCTATACTAGTGACATTGGCTAAGATTGTCATAGCAAATGCCGGGCTGTTTACTTTATTTTTTAGATAATCTATGTGTGAGGACCATGATATGTTTCTGTCTAATTGCATTCCTGCTTCATTTAGCTCCCGGCTTCTGTGCATAATGTGAATTTCATTTATTTGAGACTGTTTTGTCTTAAATTGCATCAGCTGTGTTTTTGAAATATTATCTTTAAGCCATTTACATGGAACCAAACATCGAGGTTTCTATGACATTTTCAGGAATCTTTTCTGTGTTTTTGTTTTCTACCAGTACTGATGTGTCATCAGCAAATAAAACTAAATGATAATATATATATGGGTAAGACATTTACATAAAAAAGAAAGAGGACTGGGTCCAGAATTGAGCCTAGTGGTACTCCCTGTGTGATGGTTCTCCAGTTTGAGGTCTAAGATACCAACTCTGCTCCACTCATTGCATAGCTTTTTATATTGGAAGGACTATCAATCAGCTGTCAACCAGGATGTATGGCCTCTGCCAAACTGCAGCGAACAGCTATGTGGCCAACCATGAGGTACAACATGCAGCAGAATATAACATGTTTCATTTGTATACCTGAATCATAACCTGGTCCATCTGGATCATCCTCTCCTCCACCAGCTTTCTTGAACAGTACAGATGGTAGTTATACTTTCAATACTTTCTCCAATTTCAAAATTATTGTGTCCTTTGTCTTCTATAACCTGTTGTTCCCACACAGTCTACCCAACAGCTTCTGCTGCATCTGTCCCACATCACCTCCCTACTTATGTTCCTTCACCTTCACTCTGTGCTTCTCTCTTCCAATGCACCCTCCGGTCTTTCTTCCCCTCTCTGCTCCTCTCCTTACCCATTCCCCTTTTCTCCACAAT
This sequence comes from Schistocerca nitens, assembly GCF_023898315.1. Lineage (NCBI taxonomy): Eukaryota > Metazoa > Arthropoda > Insecta > Orthoptera > Acrididae > Schistocerca > Schistocerca nitens. The sequence goes on along the minus strand of NC_064615.1, from coordinate 1,134,876,932 downwards.
TTATCCCCACTTGGTGCCCCACAGCTTTCAGATGCTGTGCCAGGCAGCATTGTCCTGCTGCCATCTAGACCCTGCGTGCTCTGTCAAACAGTGATGTTCCCTCACCACACCTGTACCCTGCTATATGTACCCCTTTCGTGCCCCATTAAGGATTGCTACTTTCAATCAGTGTGAGTGTTGCATTGTCGCTGGAGCAGTCCGAGACAGTGGTTATGTGTGGATGATGTGCGCTTACTTGTGTGGATGTGTTTTCTTTTCTGAAAAAAGACTTTGGCCAAACTGAAAATGAGTAACACTCTTCATTGTGCTTGTCTGCAACTCAATGTGTGATCTTTATGGTAGAAAGAAAATGCAATACCTGCATTCTTCATTGTCTCATCCTCTGGATAGGCCAGATTTACCCCTAAAAGTATCACTGCTGTAAATTTTGCATTTTGTATCCTTCTGTGTATACTTAGTGATATGAGGTCCTCTGCATAGAAAAAGGAAACAGATTAAGAGGAAAAAGAAAAATGAGTAATGCAGTTAAGAAATGAAAGGGAAGGGGGGGTGGGGAGAAGACGAAGAACATTTAGTTAGAGAAAGGGAGGGCAAGCTGAAAATAAAAAGGTTAGAACAGTAAAGGAAATAATGAGATGCAATAGAGATGATGACGATGATGATAAAAGGGGAGGTGTTACTGGAAGCTAAGTTCATAAGGCTGTTGGGATGCAAAGATGTGTGTGAGGAAGAGTTCCCATCTCTGGATTCCATAAAAACCAGTACCTAACCAGATACCCAAACATCTAATGTGTTGTTATTCCCCCCAGGTGGTCACAACTCTGTTGTGGATACGTGAGTAGCGAGCACGGGACCCCGAGCTAATGCGGCCATCCTTCCTTTCCGGGCTGCATCACTTCCCTTTATGCATCCTTCCCCATCCCCCATCTTCGCCCCCCCCCCCCCCCTCACAATGCCTCTTTCATTCCCTTTCTCCCCCTCTGGGAGTATGTTTTGTGCCTACGTCCGGAGTCGGAAGTTCGAAACTGTAACAAATTCTTTGCTTTCTCCGCTTGCAAATCTTTAACCTTCCTTTGTCCTTCTCTTTTCCTTACCTCTTCTCTTTTCCCTTTTCTCCACTGCAGCGTTTGAGACCTCTCTTCTCTCCTTTCCCTTTCCCTTTCTCTTTTTCCCTCCCTGTGCATGTCTGAAGGCTGACCCACGCATTTCCATACTTAGCCAGTGACGGGGTAACAAGTAATTCCCCGCCCCGGGTAGACAGGTAGGACACGTACGTACCCCCTGGTAACAGCCAGGCCCTGGGAGGGGTGATTACCCGAGCTGATACCTTCCGAAAGTGCCGGGTCCCTCCGTATGTTTGTCGGGAGGAGTGACCTGAGGTGTGAACAATCACATAAGGTGGGAGTGCCCTCAGAGAGGGCCCCCACAAGGAAGGAGCGCTCAATCGGAGAAGCCGGTAATCATGGGGGATACTTTCGCAATGGATTCACCATCTTCTACTATGTCAGCTCACAAGCGTAAGTTCAATGCGTTTCAGCCACAGACAGTCCTTCCATCGTTGCCAAAGTTCCTTGTTGTTTCTCGGTCTGACGAAGGTCACGACTTCTCCACGGTCAACCCTTTCATTATTCAGAAAAGTGTCGATGCAATTGCAGGTCCTGTAAAGTCTTGTTCCAGATTACGAAATGGCACCTTGTTGTTAGAAACAGTCAGTGCCCTCCAGGCACAGAAACTGCTGCATACTTCACTGCTACACACCTTCCCTGTCTGGGTGGAACCGCACCGTACTTTAAATTCATCATGTGGTGTCATTTATACATGCTCCCTCGATGGATTGTCCGACGAGGAAATTCAACACTACCTGCAGTGCCCACGAGGGTGCTTGTCCACCTCCATCCCCTCGTTGCATCAACCGTATGTGTGACCATGCTGCTTCCTCTCGAGATTGCTCCATTTTTAAAGATGAAAAGCTCATTCAGGAAATCAGGGTGAAGAAAAGGTGTCAACCTTTGCTGCTCGAAAATTGTTCGGCAGTCGACAGCCCACCGTACCTCAGACAGGAAAATACAGCACTGTCCTTGCCTCTCCTCGGCCAACAAAGGAGGCGGCCACGCAGACTTGTGACCTTACCTTTAGTTCCACGGTCGTCAGATCGTCCAGCACAAGGATTGCCCGTTCAACCTCCCCACTTTCGCCTGCTCACTCTATGGCTCACCCTTCATCCGGTTCTGCTGAATCTCGATTCCAAAAAAGAACATACTCGTGAAGATTTTTTACGTACCCCAACTTCACAACCTTTGGTTCCTCCTTCATCTAAACGTCATGTTTCCAAGAAGGCTAGTAAGAAACCCAGTTCATCGCCTTCTCCACCAAGGCGTGTCTCATCTACAGCACCACCTGGCGGTAATCGCCCTCGGCCGTCTTCTGTGTTGCCGAGGCGCACTACTGGTGGCCGATCAACCGGCCGATTTCTGGTGGCAGGAGCTGCTCCTGACCAACCTATGGATCAGGATCTTCTGCCTTCGGGTGAATGCGATTCCATGCTGTCGGTCGCAAGCTCTGAGCAGTCGCTGAGTTGATGGAAACCTTGGTCACATTCCTCCATTTTCTGTTCACCTTATGTCCATTATCCACTGGAATATGCGTGGCATTCGAGCCAATCGGGACGAATTGTCGATTCTCTTACGATCCTACTCGCCGGTCATCTTCTGTCTTCAGGAAGCAAAGCTGCGTCCCCATGACCGCTTTGTTCTCCCCCATTTTCAGTCCGTCCGATTTGGTCTCCCCTCTGTTGAAGGCACTCCAGCCCATGGAGGACTCATGATTCTTCTCCATGATTCCATTATCAGTCAATCCCCTTAAACACATCCTTCCAAGCTGTCGCTGTCCGTCTTTCCCTTTCTGGATATAACTTTTCTCTTTGTACTGTATACATTCCATCGTCCACACCAATGGCACGAGCTGATCTCCTTCGTCTTCTTGGTCAGCTTCCACCCCCCCTATTCGCTGGTTGGGGACTTCAATGCCCACCACCCGCTTTGGAGATCTCCATATCCTTGTCTGCGTGGCCCACTATTGCTAGATGTCTTCCTCCAAGTGGATCTAGTTTGCCTCAACACTGGGGACCCTACATTTTTGTCTGCCTCCACGACAAATTTCTGTTATTTGGACCTTTCGGTCGGTACTGTTCCGCTAGCTCGACGCTTCGAATGGTTCGCCCTTGATGATAAACACTCCAGTGACTACTTTCCATGTGTCCTTAGACTGCAGCCTCAACTGCCATATATGCGCCCACGGCGCTGGAAGTTTGGCAAAGCCGATTGGACACTTTTTTCATCTCTAGCGACATTCGATGACAGTCACTTTCCTAGCGTCGATGATGAGGTCACACACATTACAGATGTTATGCTTACAGCTGCGGAACGTTCAATAACACGCACCTCCGAATTGCCCCAGCGCCCCCCAGTTCCTTGGTGGAACGAAGCATGCCGTGACGCAGTACGTGAGCGGCGACGTGCTCTTCGTGTTTTCCGCCACAATCCTACTTTGGCCAACTGTGTCCGCTATAAGCAGTTCCGTTCGCGATGCCGTCGTGTTATTCGCGATAGCAAGAAGGCAAGCTGGAAATTCTTTATCAGCTCATTTAACACCTTCACTCCCTCCTCGGAAGTTTGGAGTCGGATTCGATGGTTATCAGGCGTGCCTAGTTTCTCCCCGGTCTCTGGGCTCACTGTCGCGCATGATACATTCGTGGACCCCGTCGCATTTTATAACTCATTGGGTCAAAACTTTGCTGGGATTTCGAGCTCTTCAAATTACCCACCAGCGTTTCTCCCAAAGAAATGTGCAGCGGAAGTGCAACCTCTTGTTTTTTCCTCTCAAAATCGCGAAACCTATAATACTGTTTTCTCCATGCGGGAACTCCAACATGCACTCTCTTCTTCTCGCTCCTCCGCCCCAGGACCGGATGGTATCCACGTACAAATGTTGCTGCATTTGTCAACCCATAGTCTGCATTACCTCTTTCACCTTTATAATCGAATTTGGACCGACAGTACTTTTCGCAGACGATGGCGGGAAGCTATCGTCGTTCCTGTTCCGAAACCTGGAAAGGACAAACATCTCCCCTCTAACTATCGCCCCATTTCCCTCACAAGTAGTGTATGTAAGGTTTTGGAGCGTATGGTGAATTGCCGTTTAGCTTGGTGGCTGGAGTCCCGCAGTCTTTTAACACCTGCCCAATGCGGATTCCAAAAGCATTGTTCTGCAGTTGACCGTGTTGTTGCTCTCTACACTTATATCATGAACAATTTTCTCCATAAACGCCAAACAGTAGCAATATTTTTTGATCTGGAGAGAGCATACGATACCTGTCGGATGACAGGCATCCTCCGCACACTGTTCTCTTGGGGCTTTCGATGTCGTCTGCCCCTTTTTCTCCGCGAATTTATGGCAGAGCTCATATTTAGAGTGCGGGTGAACAATACTCTCTCCCGTACTTTCTCCAAAGAAAACGGGGTACCCCAGGGCTCCGTACTGAGTGTTGTACTGTTTGCCATTGCCATCAATCCAACTATGGATTGTCTCCTTCCTGATGTCTCGGGTTCCCTCTTTGTGGACGATTTTGCGATCTACTACAGCACTCAACGTACCAGCCGTCTTGAACGACCTCTTCAAGGATGTCTCGTACGCCTCCACTCTTGGAGCATTGAAACCAGCTTCCGTTTTTCTTCCAGTAAGACCGTTTGTGTTAATTTTTGGCGACGTAAGGAGTTTCTTCCACCCTCCTTACATCTAGGACCTGTCAAGCTTCCTTTTTCAGACGTCGCTAAATTCTTGGGTCTTATGTTTGACAGAAAACTGTGCTGGTCCTCCCACGTTTCCTATATATTGGCTCACTGTCGGCGATCCCTCAACACCCTCCGTATCCTGAATGGTACCTCCTGGGGAGCGGACAGAGTGGTCTGTCTCCACCTGTATCGCACCTTAGTGGGCTTGAAATTGGACTATGGAATCATAGTTTACTCCTCTGCTTGGCCGTCTATTCTTCGTCGTCTCGACTCTATCCACCACCATGGATTACGTTTAGTGTCTGGAGCTTTTTACACCAGCCCTGTGGGAAGCCTTTATGCTGAGACTGCTGAACCTCCGCTGTCCAATCGGTGAGCAGTCCTTCTGAGTCTTTATGCTAGCCATCTGTCTTCCATGCCTGCTAATCCAGCCCATGACATTTTTTTTCGACACCTCCTTTGATGTAGGGTATGCAGGCCCCCCCTCCTCCCTACTACCACCGGGAGTCTGCTTCCGTCAACTGCTCCATTCTCTTTCCTTCCGCATTCCTAAGACCTTCTAGACAAGTTGGGGTACAGCACCGCCTTGGCTCCGTCCCCGGATCTGCCTGCTCTGTGACCTTTGTCGATTTACCAAGGATGGTACCCCTTCACTTGTTTATCGTCGGGCATTTTCTGCTCTATGTGCACAAATGAAGGAAGCCACATTTATTTACACTGATGGCTCGAAAACATCGTTAAGTGTAGGGAGTGCCTATACTTTTGGCGACACCCCAAATCAATTTCGCCTGCCCGACCAGTGTTCAGTTTATTCTGCAGAGCTTTACGCTGTTCTCCAGGCTGTCCACTATATCCGCCGCCATCAGCAGATGCAGTATGTTATCTGTTCATATTCACTCAGCTCTCTCCTCAGTCTCCAAGCTCTCTAACCTGTCGACCCTCTGGTCCACTGGATTCATGACTGTCTGCGCTTGCTCCACCTGGGGGGCGTCTCGGTTGCGTTCCTCTGGCTCCCGGGATACGTTGGTATGTGTGGAAATGAGGCGGCCATTATTGCAGCCAAGGCTGCAGTCTCTCTTCTTCGGCCAGCTATTCAATCGATTCCCTTCGCCGATCTAGGGAGTGTTTTATGTCGTCGTGTTGTTCATTTATGGCATGCACATTGGTCGACACTTCCCCCTAATAAATTGCGGGACGTGAAAGCTCTTCCCTGTGCTTGGACCTCTTCCTCCCGAACGCGTCGTCGGGTTGAGGTAATTTTAACTAGACTCCGGATAGGGCACTGTCTTCTTAGCCATCGACATCTTTTAAGCAGCAATCCTCCCCCACTCTGTCCCCACTGCTCTCAGCTGTGGACGGTAAGACACCTTTTAATTGAGTGCCCCTATTTTACTCTGTTATGCGCTCGTCTACAGCTGTCACCTGATATATCGACAATTTTAGCAGATGACACGCGCTTGGCCGATCGCATTCTCGAGTTTATTAGTGCCAGTGAAATGACGTCAGTCATTTGAAGCTTTTTTTGGGGACAACCAACCCCTTTGTGTAGTGGATTATTAAGCCTTCCTTCTGCTTTTAGTTTCTCCAATTTTTTGAGTTTCGTCCCATTGCTGCTGGTTTCCATTTTCGGTTTTTACTGTTTCCTAAGTCACGGACCGGGCGCTAATGACCATAGCAGTTTTGCGCTCTAAAACCAAAACAAAAAAAAAAATCTAATGTGTGGTGACTGTCACTGAGGTCTTTCGAGTACAGAGATCCTCCTACCTGATAAGTTTCCATGGTTGCTGGAGGTGGGAACTTATCCTCCAACACATGTCCACATACCAATACCTTAAAAGGCTTAACCTCTGTTAACATAATTGAGCCATCATTTGCATTATCATCTTTTAATTGTATTTTACACATTTTTTAAAATTTATTATTGCTCATTATATTCTGTATTGTTCTTCTCCCTCCCCACACTCTGTATCTCTTTTTCTCCTCATTTGTGTAAGCACTACTCTGTCTCTCCATATCCATTATTACTTCTTACTCTGTCATCATCTCTGTAGTGAACCAGGCATATTGGTTACTAATGTACTACCTATGATGCACTTTCCCTGACAATGTCCCCCTTCCTTTTCTTACCCTCTTTTTGTTTCCTCATTCTCACAAAATGTTATCCCCATTTGATTAACCCACATTTCCAAGTTTCCCAACCTGCGCAAGTTCCATACTTCAGGAAAGGAGTAACAGTTCTGAAAGCTACGATAGTAATGTGTGTCTATTTCCAGTAGTAATAATTCCACTCCTTAATTTAAGAACTAGTCAGCTAATTTTCTCATATTTTTGTAATAGTCTTGCATGCACTGTACTTTCAGTGAAATGTACTACGTAGGAAAAGGGAGGTCATGCTGATGGATGGCTAAATTTAGAAGGGTAGTGGGATGAGTCTACGTGCTGAAGAGCAGGTTATCTAAAAAGGGCTTGGTCTGAGGGATCCAGATGACCCATAAGTGCCACTAAACTCCTCCAGCAACTGAATGCCGGGTGTCCCTGAGGTGGGTAGTTCTTGGGGTCAGTTTCTGAATTTGGCCTATGTGATGGTTCTCATCCACGTACAGGGTGCAGAAAAATTGTATCACAAAATTTTAACCCTGGATAGCTGATGCCAGTAGGAATGAAAATTACCAATGTTGTGTAGGGCAACAAAACACAACTTTAAAAACTATGAAAACTTGGCGTCATGTGCTCCAATTGACTGCTGGATTGCCCTGTTGCCAGATACTCTGGACAATGCATGACCTTGCATGCTTTGCCTGCCAGAAATTGTGATGTATCCAGGGCAGCCTACACACTCAGTGGTAGCGCGCCAGCCTTCCACTCTGGGGGCTGGAGGTGAACCAACCAACACAAGACATCCATTGTTGTTTCATGATAAGACGTACTGGAAACAAACCCTTCAACAGCTGTTAGTTAGCATACAGAAAGTCTTTTACAAATTGTGTCAGCCCTGAAAAGGGCCTTTTCTGTGGCTAGGACATTGTTTACATAAAGCAGGTGCTGGACCTGGTGACCCTCCATGCAACACAAGGTTGGTAGTGTTGAAAGGTGTTTTGCTGAACTCTTTCAAAGTTTACTGGCATTGCCTTAATGTGATTGGCAGCATGTTGAATGAGATGCATTAATTCATCTTTGTCCCTAGGTGATTTGCACCTGGGTGGGTGAACTGCAACCTTGAAGAATCCCCACAGAAAACTACTGGTGGTGTGAGGTCTGGGACCACGGGGACCATGTCCTATGAGCATGTCTGCCAGTTACCTGGTCATTGAAGAGTTCATCTAAATATCCACACACAGCACGACTGTTAGGTGCAGGCGACTCATGCTGCAACCACATGCAAAGCCGAATGTCCAGGGGAACACCTTCCAGCAGGCCGGGTAGCGTTTTTGCAAAAAGTGAAGGTAATTTGCCCTGGTAAGTTGAGGAGGTAGGTGGACCAGCCCAATAAGATGGTCAACCACAATGCCTGCCCAAATGTTGAGCAAAAATTGTTCCTGGTGTGTGTGTGGACATACATGTTGTGAGGATTTCCCCTTGCCCAGTAATGAACGTTTTGAGTGTTGCAAAGGCCATCCCAATGGAAGGTGCACTCGTACAGTAAACAACACAACGGCAGGGAAGTCAGGATCTCATGCAACACATCGCAGAAAACACCAGCGAAACCCTAGCCTGTGCTCATAGTCTGCGACAGGATTTAGGTCTTCAGCAAGGTGTAAAGTAAATAGATGCTTGCCATCATTCCTCAAAACCTCCCAGACTAACTGATGAGTGACCACAATGTTATGTCCGGTTGCTCGAGTACAGGTCATAGGTGTTCCTTCAATGCACTTGAGAACAGTCTCTTCAAATGTTGCATCCCCTAATGTTCGAGGTCTTCCAGCATCACCATGATATCCTGCTAACAAGCCTGTTTCACAAAGTCATGGGTGAATTGCTGTAAATGTTTGCAGGTGTGGGTGATGTCTTACTGGGTACTGTTCATCATACAACCATTAGCTTCATGTGCATTATCGTCAGCTAGTTCATAAACAAAAACCATATCTTGCCGTTCTTCAAACAAATACTGTGCCACCATACTTACTGTATGACTAAGTCCTAGGTGACGTGTGTGTGCTCTGAAGTGAAGCTTACATGTGAATGCCTCTTACATGAGGTAGAGACAAACAGCAAGACCTATTTGACACGTATGCATATCTCATTCGAGCAGTGATGGGCGAGGGACTTTTGTGTGTGTGGACCGACTGTCGTAGCACTGCCAGACAAATAACAAATGGCAACATGGCAATCTCATCGCCAAATGGAACACGTGGCACCAAGTTTCCATAGTTTTAAAATGGTATGTTGTTGACCTGTGTGACATTAGTAATTTTGGTATTTTAAACATAGCTGCGATACAGCAACGGTTCCACGTCAAAAGATTACAAAATAGCCGACCAGTTGCAAAGGATAAAGTAATCTTTACCTAGGTTTCAATAGATATAAATCTATCTTCTTCAGAAGACGGCCTGGGGACAATGAACATCATAATTTATATCCAAGGTAAGATACATGAGTCAAGATTAAAGTATAACATATATTAGGAAAATCTTGTATTACAACATGTGAGAAGGATTGCTGATACTTACAATATTACAGTAACATGGAGTGAAGTATCTTAGTCATTTTTGCAAACATTTACATAACTCAGTTGATCCAAATAAAACATAGCCCTGAGTACAGGGTTTGTCAAACATATAGAAATTAAGAACATAGTAGTTGAAGAGCGCATGGGCGACTGAGTAAAATCGGCCAGCGTAGTAGCACTGCGGCCAGGGCAGGTGGTGCTCAGGTTACAAACTATTTGCCGATTGGCGAACTGAAGTAACATGTGAGGTATCAATATTAAATACATCCTTAGATAGAGTTACAAAAATAAATAAAATCATTTACCACTCCCGTTGTGACATACTGGGAGTTATAGGCGCAATCACGTAGAACATTCATCAAAACCAGGACAGGTGGCGCTTCCGCCATGAGTAATATGTAGTGGCATATACAGCCAGAATATAACGGTCATATTACCATAACAGCGAAACACATAGAATGTATATAAGTAACAAATTTTAGAAAATCGTAATGGCTCTTAAGTCATAATTATGAAACCTGGGCTATAATCCAGTTAATACATATGTTAGAATGAAAAAATTATTACATGAAGGCCCGTATATTGGCAGCCATACATCGTGAGAAAAATATATTACATAACAGGCAGTGAGCTAAAAGATAAGAAAGTGCATTATAGCCTCCTGAGGAAATGGAGTACTGAGGTTACTAGCATTTATGTTATATATTAAACAGTACGGGTTTGAAGCCTTCGAAAAATTGTCTACAGGCAAGGTTCAGCTGATCATTAAGTATATTGCCGTCTTTGAGCTCAAGATGTTTGAAAATAAATAGCTCTTCCCACAGATCTAGTCTCCGTCCTTTGACTTGTCTGTGTAGGATAACCGTGTCTTCTAACTGTTTAGGCATATGGCCGGCTATCAAGAGGTGTTCAGCAAAAGTAGAGTTGCGAAAATTTATTCCTTTTTTACTTAATAGATGCTCTTTATATCGTATTTTCACAGCTCTGCCTGTTTGACCAATGTAATATGAGGGGCAGTTATTACAGGTTAGTTTGTAAATACCTGAATTAGAAAACCAATCCCTGGCAATCTCTACTGACTGTACAAGATTTCTTTTTAAACTGTTGTTTGTAGAGAAAGAGACGTTACAGATTTATTTTTTATTTAGAAGACGCTTGATCCTATACGATATGTTACCCAAGAAGGGGATGGAAATAAATTTTTTAGTTTCTATGGTATCTGTGGGGAGGTTATTTCTCAAAGTCGAGCAATTTTGGGAAATTTTCTTATTAAGCAGGTAATCGATCATATTCTGGTTGTACCCATTATTGACCGCAATAGCTTTGATGACATTCAATTCCTTTTTTTGGGCCGCTGGTGATAAAGGAGTGGTTACCATTCGATGAATGGCGGAATGAAAAAATGCCAGTTTATGAGCTTTTGGATGAGTTGAGTCAGCAGGAATAATATTATCTGAATATGTTTCTTTGCAAAAGATATTGAAATGGAAGGTATTATCTTGTATAGAAATTGTTAAATCTAGAAAATTTAGTTCGCGTTTATCATTTTGAAGCTCTTTAGTGAAGGAAATTTTTTCATGTAAACCGTTGAAAGTGTTAAAGAGAAGCTCTAAATCATAATCTGTGCCATCAAAAGCAATGAAAATATCATCAACATAACGTGCATAATAGCGGATTTTTTGGCGTAATTCTGAATTAGAATTGAAGAATTTTGTTTCCAGGGCGTTGAGGAAAATCTCTGCTAGAATACCGGCAAGTGGGCTACCCATTGCTAAACCATCTGGCTGTACTTACATTTTCCCATTAAATGTGAAATAATTGTATTTTAAAACGACCTTAAGCAAATTAATGAGTTCCGCAATCTGTGTTTCACTTAATTTTTTATGCTTGAGAAGATTCTCTTTTACAAGGTCTATAGTTTCATTGACCGGGATATTTGTGTAAAGGCTGATGATATCAAAGGACACCAGTCTAGTGTCAGGTGTACAAAGTATAGACTGAATGTTATTAATTAATTCCTTACTGTTTTTTATGGAAGAGTTATTTTCAAATGTGAAAGCATCTTTAATTTTAAAATGGAGGCGCCTAGCGAGCGTATGATGTGGACTACCTATACCATTCACTATAGGGCGGATAGGGTGATTTCGTTTATGCAGTTTAAACTGGCTTCTGAGCACGGGTGGTTTTGGGTTCATGTTTATAAGCTCTTTCTTTTGAAACTTATTGAATAGGCTGACGGAATTAGTTAAAGTACGCCGGATTTCATTTTGCAGTTCAGCAGTAGGATCTACAGTAACCTCAGTGATATCGTTTTCCTCAAAAAACTTTACAGTCTTTTCTATATATTCATTTTTATACGCCACGACAGTGGTGTTCCCTTTGTCACTCTTAGTGACTAAGGCATCGTGCTCTCTAAGTTTATGATTAATGCTTTTTACAATACTAAATTTTAGTAATTTTGGTTCCTTCTGACATCAGCTATCCTGGGATAAAATTTCGCAACACAATTTTTCTCCACCCTGTATAAAGGAACATTATTGGGAACATCTCAGTTATTAAACACTGTCCTGTTTGATGTTGTGTAGCTCATCTCCCTCTCCCACTGATGTACCTTCAGATACTTAAAATTCAGGAATTTATTGAAACCAAATGAGTAGTAGAAGCTGTTGGGTTTAAGGCCCAGCTTATCACTATCTAACTGAACATAGTGTAGTTAAGTTTAGGTAGGGCAGGAGCCGGATATGTTTGGAGATTTATAGCTGTTACCTGAGTTGCCTCACACTGTTCTTTCCCCTGCGTGTATGACTTACACCAGAGGAGTTGTCGCGGGACAGTAGGGACACTGGTAACTCTGTGTGTAATACACTAGTCTGCAGTGACCTACGATATTTAGCGAGTATGTGAGCAGTGCTGAGCCTTGATTGAGTCTTCTTAGAAGGATTCTCAGTCCAGATATCAATGTTTCTAAATCTCAGCCCCAAAGGTCAACATGACCAGTCTACATGCTGATCAAGAGCTGGCAAAACTTTCAAGTCAGTGTTGTCATGTGAAGGCCTGCCTGCCAGCCTGCCTGCCTGCCTTTGTCTTGGCTGTACCACATTTAAGTGTAGAGGTATACAGACGATGGCTCCTCATACAGATGAGGGTTCCTCACTTTGCTGTCAGTAGTGCAAGTTGTCAAGCAGTCGTTCTTAATTGTTTTCCATGAAGTTTCCTTAGAGCCCCAGAAACAGTTATTCTATGGTCAGCTCCATGGTACTGGAACCGTTCACATCTTATCAATTATGTATCCAGTATAGCTCCTCTGACAACACAGATGAATCACTGCGAATCATAATTTCAAATACGACACACAGAATAATATATTCTAACGTGACGCTTCAGTAGCAGCAATAGGATGTTGGTGCTGACCCTAATGTGCTCTCCTTGTACTAATTAGTAGTCAAGTTTTGCTGCACAGTGAGAGAGTACGATAGCTTAACCAGCAGTACTACATCCGAAACCTGTTTAAAAGACATGTCAACCGTACGTGTGTTGATGAGATGAACTTCAGAGTTAAAGCAGTTGATTGTGAACAATCTTAATCTGCAGTACACATGTTGTATTAGTCTCGCTCAGGTATTTGAGGCCCCGTTTGATTGTTTTAATGTTTGCCATCCTGTATGTAGATATGAGATCTTTATTTTATCATTAAAAAAGCTGAAACCGCAAAAAGAAAAGGAGATAAAACCCCTCTTAGTGCACAGCATGAACTAGTGGTGACTATTGACATACAAAGAGTATTGATAGAGCTGGCAAAACAAAAATTGTCTAAATGTATTGTGCCTACTCGCACAAGTTCTGACAAGTCTTTTTAGACATTCAGATAACTTGCAGTGTTACTCAGAGAGAGATATTTGAAGCTAATACCACAAATAGGTTTTTATGAGCAGTTATGAGTATTATACAGAATCTTTCGGCTGTCAATATATTTTCATAAAATACTTTTCAGACAATTTTGTTCAGAAAAATTGTGCCCACCTGGGTAGTGGATCTAGTGTGGCACCAATTGCTTTTGTAGTAAACAGGATTCATGCACATAAAGGTGTCCAAACTATTGCTCGGAATTTGTTGGTAACTTTTCAGTTTTGGACATGTCCTCCAAACTGGTATCTACAGAATGTCACTTGCAGTTGTATGTTGTGGGATCTGAGGAATGTGCACAAGCATTGGTTCCCAAATCCTTGAAATTAAAGGCAACACATGTCACGGCTCTAAATGATACTTTAAGTCTAGCCAGAAACAAGCATGGCTTTAAGTGAAGACTGTGCAGTAGGTTCCCCCTTAGTATGCCATGTGGGATGGACAGGTCCTCAATGTTTCACTTTTGATATTATTAACCATGGACCCACAGAGACTGCAGCTGTTTTTCTTCTTCTTCTTCTTCTTCTTCTTCTTTTTATCTGATTTGGTGTGATTCATTTACCTGAAGATACTGTCCATTATAAGAGCTTAATGGTGACAGTTGAAGCATAGAGAATGACATTCATTCTTGGCCTGTTTGCAAGAAGTCTTCTCAAAATAATGGAAGCAGTCTGTGTTGAAATATAAACCAAACTCAGTGTGTTTGCAGATCGTGTGTATCATAATACACTTTGGTCATAGAGGCTCACTTCAAAGCAGTACTCATCACTGAAGAAAATTCTTCTCCAGTCAATGAGATTCTAGGTTGAAGATGTGTCAGGAGACAGTGCAGGCAGCAATGAGATACCAACCTGACTTTCACTAGCCATATAGCCCAACAACCAGTAGTGGTCTGATGTGCTATTTATATTCATAGCAGGACCCACTTTGGTTATCATCCATGGCATCCTCTCAGCACAGTGGTAGACAACCATATTCTATGCCCCATTTTGTTGACATTCATTGCATTCTGGGCTTACATTGAATCAAAATAATGTCCACTCTTACATGGCAAGGCATTCTACTGCTTGTCTTTATGCTTGGCAAATGTTACCTTGGCCAGCAATATCAGTGGATCTCTACTGACGAAGAATGTTTGCAGCATTATGGACACAGCGCTTGAACTGTCTTGGGATTTTGATGAGAAAGCACACCATTTGGCCATAATTTGGCATGGTATCCCTTAGGAGGATATTAAACATCTCTGTCTGCCAAGCCGGCCATGGTGGCCAAATGGTTCTAGGCACTTCAGTCTGGAACCGCGCGACCGGTATGGTCGCAGGTTGGAATCCTGCCTGTGGCATGGCTGTGTGTGATGTCCTTAGATTAGTTAGGTTTAAGTAGTTCTTAGTTCTAGGGGACTGATGACTTCCGATGTTAAGTCCCACAGTGCTCAGAGCCATTTGACCCATTTGAATCTGTCAGCCAATAACCGGCTGAAAATTGCTTGCATAAGGACCAGAGTTGGACCAAAGCATTATGGACTTGCTGAATTTGTGAAGCTCTTTTTCTGGGAAAAATCATCCAATTTTTTCTAAAATTGTTGTTTATCTGTATATTTACATCAGATCCATGAATTTCCGTCCCATTTAGATAATTACTTTGTAGTGCTTCATTTTATTTGCCTCGGGTTGTAAATGTCAGAAGCAACTATTACAGAGGGGCAGTATTCAATAGGTTCTCTTCAGAAGTGGGAATGTTTTGTGTAACCTGACAGCTAGTCAAACCTCCCTTCATCATTGAGTACAATTGTGCTGTGTGGTGCTGCTCAGTTCAGAGGTATGCCGGCTTGAAACCTGGTGGTGTATGAAATTTTCAATGCCATTATTTGACCATCATGGAGAGTAGAAATGGTAGCATAAATATCCTGATCATCAGCTTTTCAATCACTGTCCCAGATTAAATTCCAAACATTTTTTCAGTGTGTTACAATGTGGTGACTGACTACATTGTTGATAGTGATCTGTCTGTCAAATGGGGACTTGAAGCTTGGTGGCCCTGTCATGCTAATTGAGAAGAGTAGGCTATGAATCAGTATCATGTTTCACCCTCTTTTTCTTCTGTCCTCATTATCAAATCACACACACACACACACACACACACACACACACACTCACACTCACACTCACACTCACACTCACACTCACACTCTCTCTCTCTCTCTCTCTCTCTCTCTCTCTCCCCCCCCCCCCCCCCCCTTTCCCTGGAGAGCCAACCACAACTAAGCCATGTTGCTTTAGGCTTACTTGGCACATAGTAATCATCAGTTTAATTGGACTATACAATTTCATAGCTTTTTGTGGGATGTTTAAAATAGTCCAAATTCTTCTTCTCAAACATCCACTGATGATAATGTCTTCCACCGGTCAAAATAGCAAGAATAACAAAACAGGAATCTTTGTTCAAACCAAATAGAAAACAAAATATGGACAAAAGAGCAAAAAGTAAATCTTTAGAAATCTCATTGTTATAGAGTGGATGGTGGTGATGGTGAAGAGGATTGTAATATAAAAATGGGTTCATTGCTGCCCTTCTAGTGTCAATGGTGTTAAAGGATTGATCTGCATTCCCCATGAGGCATGTGAGACTATAGTTTTGTTGTTTCAGGTGACGAGTAATTTCAGAGAGTAACTTTGTAAGTAAAGTGATTTGACACGAGATGAGTTATTACTTTTTATTTATTCTTTACAGTTTACTCACACTTGTACTGCTATTAACAAAAGATGCATAACTGGTGGATGAGCTGACTAGAAAGTCCTTCTGTGCTTTCTTTGCATGAATTTCTCGTAGACTTAATTGATGTATAATCTTCTCAGCAACTCATATCTTTGTTTTCCTAAATGAAGGGAACTCTGTACCTTAAGCATTTGTCACCTTTTGTTCCTTATTTGTCCCTGTTTGCTGTAATGCAGAACTTCTTTTTACAATGTAGCTAAGATTTGAGTGTTGATGATAATTATTAATATGTCTTTATTTATATTTTCAGGAGTGCCCGATGAGATAAAGAGGAGGTTTTTGAAGGGTGTACCTCGATGTTGGAGACACTACTGTTCAGAGTGGACAACGAATGAAGGTTCTTATTTTTTTTTTTTTTTTTTGTGGCTGAAGCTAAATTATTTACAGTTCATAATGAACTCACAATTGGCAAAACATTTTGGAATAGTCCCTCATTTCGACCTGGCAATGGGAAGGGATTTTCGATCAAATGATACCTATACAAAGATTACTAAACTACTGCATATTGACATTTCAACACACCTCTCAAGTGTATATGGAACAAATGGTAATAGTTGTAATGGAATATTGACCTCTATTATACAGTTTATCACACTAATCATCAGTGTCAGGAATTCTTCAATATGATCCATGTTGGCCCTTGCGGGACATGTTGATAACACATGAAGAACTATCTGCCATTACACACCCAAGATGGTAATGAAGATTTGCCTCATTTGTAGAATGTGTGTACACATCTTCCATGCACTATTGAAATCCTCAAATTGCCCAAGGCTTGTAAAGTCCATTGGTTTCCCCCTGGGTGCAGGACAGTTTCAGGCATGGCAGAGAAGACCTTTGTTGCCAGCAGCATTCCAATTTATCAGTGGCATTGAATACATCTTCAGGAAGAAACCTGGTCATAAGAATTCTGGTATATGTGTAGCAGTGCCCTTTTACATCTTACGTATGGAGGTGGAATGTGACACAAGATAGGTAACTAATGTGTGAAAATAGACTGTACACACCTACTGACAATGTGCATGGATTGGTTAAGTTGTACATATATCTTTTTCACATATGAACTATTGTGCTAGATGGACACACTGGAGACGTACTCTGCTGTTGAGTGAAGAGACTGATGCTGCCCAACTAGACCACAGAGCTTTGGCAGAATATTGTTGGTGCTTTTGAGCTTTCCAGGTGTTGGTGTTAACTGCTGCTTAAAAGGTAGTGTCAGGCCCCAAGGAATTTTGGATGCATGTTATGATAGTCTGTCTCCCTCAAAATGGACATCAAGGGCTCTGTGTGTCAATCAGAGATGTCAAAACATGCAACTTCAGTTGTTGTTGTGGTAGGTTGTAACCTCCCTTTATTGGAAGTATTGGCTGAAGATGTCTAAATCAGAAGCTGTTGCAAATTTCTGTGTTGCATAGATGTTGACCAATCATCTGCATAGCCAAGAAGAAGAAGAAAAGAAGAGAAAAAAAAGAAAAAAAAGAAAAAAAAGGTAATGGTTCAGGTATATCTGCCAATGTTCCAATCTGATGATGAAGAGAGAGTGAAAGTATATGACAAAATGTGTATGCAAGGAGCATGGAAATCTAATGAGTGAGTGAGTGGAATGCTATAGTAAGGCAATGTAATAGAAGGCAGGGTTGAAGAGTATGAGCTTGACAATAGGAGTGATGAAGTAAAAAACATAAATTCAATTGTTCTGTAAGTTTTACTTGTTAATTATGAATATGCTATTCGAAAATTACTGGAGGAGGAGGTATATTGGGAAAGTCCTAGAGGCCTGAGAATATTCTAGCTGGATTACATCATTTTGAGACATTTTGCAAAATCAGATATTGGATTGCAAGGTGTACTCAGGAGCAGATACAGTCTTCTCACAATTTAGTAATGATGAAAAATAGACTGAAGTTTCAGAGAATTGTCCAGAACTATTAGTGGTGAGGGAAGTGGGGTTCATTGGAAGTAATGATGCATATGTGAAGTTCTGAGAGGCAGTAAATAGTGTGATAATGAATACTGCAATAGGCAGGTCAGTTGAAGAGAAAGGGATTATCTGAAAAGGACAATCACAGAACCTGGATTTAGACAAACTTAAGTATGCACAAGATAACTGTAAAGAAACATTGTGTTGCAGAAGTTATACTGGAACTGATTCATAAAGTAAGTAACTACAAAAATGTGCAGTAAGAGACAGGAATACATCAATATAAGTCACCTAAGTGTAAAATAAACAGGAAAGCAGTCAAGCTGAAGTGAAATGACTGCAAAAAAAGTCTGAAGAAATCATAAATGAAATAGTCATGGGGTTGGACTATTCAGCATAAATATAAGTCAATGCAACCTTTGGTGAAAATAGAAGCCAAAGGAGCAAACAGTAAAGAGTGTGCAAAAGTAATTCCACTGTTCAACTTAGAGGAGTGAGATGATAGGTGGAAAGAGTAGATTAAGGCCCCTATGTGGGGTAGGATTTGTCTGAAGGCATGAAACAAGAAGGGTTAGAAGACATAGCTGATTCAATGAAGATTAAGAGTTAAACAAGTATTGGGAGACATGTAATCTAATAATGCTAGAGGCACAGTTAACATTTCCGTAAGTCATAAAGGAAAGGGGAGGGGGGGGATGTCAGGGAGGTTGGGAGGTGGGAGGGAGGGAGGATTGTAAATTTGGAAGGAGCACAGAACTGTATAGAAGTCAATTAAGTATTGTGGAAAACTAGAAAAGTAGAGGATCAAAATGTTTGTGATGTGGTTCTACATAGGAATGTTGTGAATTCAGTGAATTTATATGACAAAAAAAATGTAGAGTTTCACCACAGAAACAATGACAAGAAGGGACAAAATGATAGGTTGTGTGTTGACAGAGCAACAAGTAACTTCTGTCATACTTCAGGGAGCTATAAAAGTAAGAACTTCAGGGCAAAGCAGAGACTGGAATATGTCCAGAAAATAATTGCATGTTTTACACTGTGAGGTGAAATAGTTGGGATAGGATAAGAGTTCAACTTCTTTTTTAAACTGCTTGTTCAGTGTACAGAGTGAATAACATTGTGGATAAGCTCCAGTCCTCCTTCTCACTCCTTTCCAAAACATTATTCCCATTATGTGCCTTTCAACACTTAGTTTGCAGTGTGGCATCAGCACAAATTCCAAATAACTTCTCTCTCCATGTAAAGAATGTCAAACTAAATACTTTTTATCCATCTAAATTTCCAGATTGTTATTTTATTGAGAAAACAGTTTTGGTGGTTCATTATGACATATTTAGGCACCATTCCCACCTCTGGTCTGATCAGAATAAGGGCCTGTATTCAATGACTGGCATCAGTAGATTTGTGATACAATGATCACTTCAAACATCATCTGCTGACTGTTAAATTGTACAGATTAGACAGTCTGTACTGAGAAGACAAGGTCCCACAACCATCTGTGAGAAGATGGATGTATAGTCTTCCTTTCCATGTGTTATTATAGAGTTCAAATGCTCCATCTTGTGGGTTATGTGTATGAAATTCTGTATGTGTCTAGCTTTTGTGCATTAGAACTGAAGGCCTACTCATTGTTCTTCACTACTCAACATTTGTCCTAGTCTCAGGGTAGTGAGTCATGTTTCTTTGTCAGTAAATATATCCATTTGAAATTGGACCTTTCCCTATCACCTATAGCTCTGTAAAATATTCTGCAGGCCTCCATTATTGTGGTCAAGGCTGTGAGATGGATATCTTAAACTAGACTGACTTCAGTAGTCTAATGCAGTACTTCTATCATATTCTAAAGTTGCTCTCAGTCTGGCCAACATTTTACAGTATATGCTTCTGAGTGTTAAAAGTATTCATCTCATCTTTTCCTCATTTCTGTGATTAACCTAGTGTCTAACTAGTCCCATATAGAAAACTGAAGATTTACATGAATGACACTGATAATTGTTTCCTAAGGAGTTAATGTATCTCATTACTTTTACCTACCATCACTTTGCAAATCATCATCATCATCAATGTTCTGCCAAAAGCCAGGTTTTCATATGGTAGTTCTCCAGGCTGTCCGGTCTTTTGCAATCTCTTCAGATCTGCATAATTTTCTCTTCCATTTATGTCATTTGTCATCTATTATCTTCTATCTCCTTCTTCCTCTCAGTCTTCTCCCACAAACCCATCTACATCTACAACCATACTCCGCAAGCCACCTGACAGTGTGTCGTGGAGGGTACCTTGAGTACCTCTATCAGTTCTCCCTTCTATTCCAGTCTCGTAATGTTCGTGGAAAGGAGGACTGTCGGTATGCCTCTCTGTGGGCTCTAATCTCTCTGATTTTATCCTTGTGCTCTCTTCGTGAGATATACGTAGGAGGGAGAGATATATTGCTTGACTCCTCCGTGAACGTATGTTCTGGAAACTTCAACAAAAGCCCGTACCGAGCTACTGAGCGTCTCTCCTGCAGAGTCTTGCACTGGAGTTTATCTATCATCTCCATAACGCTTTTATGATTACTAAATGATCCTGTAACGAAGCGCGCTGTTCTCAGTTGGATCTTCTCTCTCTCTTCTATCAACCCTATCTGGTATGGATCCCACGCTGGTGAGCAGTATTAAAGCAGTGGACAAACATGTGTACTGTAACCTACGTACTTTGTTTTTAGATTGCATTTACTTAGGATTCTTCCAATGAATCTCAGTCTGGCATCTGCTTTACAGACGATCAACTTTATATGATCATTCTATTTTAAATCACTCCTAATGCCTACTCCCAGATAATTTATTGAATTAACTACTTCCATTTGCTGACCTGCTATATTGTAGCTAAATGATAAGGGATCTTTCTTTCTATGTATTCGCAGCACATTACACTTGTCTACATTGAGATTCAATTGCCATTCCCTGCACCATGCGTCCATTCGCTGCAGATCCTCCTGCATTTCAGTACAATTTTCCATTGTTACAACCTCTCGATATACCACAGCATCATCCGGAAAAAGACTCAGTGAACTTCCGATGTCATCCACAAGCTCATTTATGTATATTGTGAATAGCCACGGTCGTACGACACTCCCCTGTGGCACACCTGAAATCACTCTTACTTCGGAAGACTTTTCTCCATTGAGAATGACATGCTGCATTCTGTTATCTAGGAACTCTTCAATCCAATCACACAATTGGTCTGATACTCCATATGCTCTTACTTTGTTCATTAAACGACAGTGGGGAACTGTATCGAATGCCTTGCGGAAGTCAAGAAACACTGCATCTGCCTGCGAACCCTTATCTATGGCCCTCTGAGTCTCGTGGATGTACAGTGCGAGCTGGGTTTCACACGATCGTCTTTTTCGAAACCCATGCTGATTCTTACAGAGTAGATTTCTAGTCTCCAGAAAAGTCATTATACTCGAACATAATACGTGTTCCAAAATTCTACAACTGATAGATGTTAGAGACATAGGTCTATAGTTCCGCACATCTGTTCGATGCCCCTTCTTCAAAATGGGGATGACCTGTGCCCTTATCCAATCCTTTGGAATTTTATGCTCTTCTAGAGACCTACTGTACACCGCTGCAAGAAGGGGGGCAAGTTCCTTCGCGTACTCTGTGTAAAATCAAACTGGTATCCCATGAGGTCCAGTGGCCTTTCCTCTTCTGAGCGATTTTAATTGTTTCTCTATTCCTCTGTCGTCTATTTCGATACCTACCATTTTGTCGTCTGTGTGACAATCTAGAGAAGGAACTACAGTGCAGTCTTCCTCTGTGAAACAGCTTTGGAAAAAGGCATTTAGTATTTCAGCCATTAGTCTGTCATCCTGTGTTTCAGTACCATTTTGGTCACAGAGTAACTGGACATTCTGTTTTGATCCATCTACCGCTTTGACATAAGACCAAAATTTCTTAGGATTTTCTGCCAAGTCAGTACATAGAACTTTACTTTCGAATTCATTGAACGCCTCTCGCATAGCCCTCCTCACACTACATTTGGCTTCGCGTAATTTTTGTTTGTCTGCAAGGCTTTGGCTATGTTTATGTTTGCTATGAAGTTCCCTTTGCTTCTGCAGCAGTTTTCTAACTTGGTTGTTGTACCATGGTGGCTCTTTTCCATCTCTTACGATCTTGCTTGGCACATACTCATTTAACACACATTGTACGACGGTTTTGAACTTTGTCCACTGATCCTCAACACTATGTGTACTTGAGACAAAACTTTTGTGTTCAGCCATCAGGTACTCTGAAATCTGCTTTTAGTCACTTTTGCTAAGCAGAAAAATCTTCCTAGCTCTTTTAATATTTGTATTTACAGCTTAAATCATTGATGTAGTAACCACTTTATGATCGCCGATTCCCTTTTCTGCGTTAACTGATTCAAATAGTTTGGGTCTGTTTGTCAACAGAAGCTCTAATATGTTATTGACATGAGTCGGTTCTCTGTTTAACTTCTCAAGGTTGTTTTCAGATAAAGCACTTAAAAAAAATTTCACTGGATTCTTTGTTCCTGCCATCCGTTATGAACATTCGAGACTCCCAGTCTGTATCTGGTAAATTAAAATCTGCACCCAAAACTATAACATGGTGGGGAAATCTACTTGAAATGTTTTCCAAATTGTCCTTCAGGTGCTCAGCCACAACAGCTCCTGAGCCAGGGGGCCTATAGAGACATCCAATTACCATGTCTGAGCCTGCTTTATCCGTGACCTTCACCCAAATTATTTCACATTACGGAACTCCGTCAATTTCCTTCGATACTATTGGACTTCTCATCACGCCTCCCCCTTCACTGTCCAGCCTGTCACTGCGGTATACATTCCAATCTGAGTTTAGAATTTCATTACTGTTTACGTCTGGTTTCAGCCAACTTTCTGTCCCTAGTACTATGTGGGCATTGTGACCGTTTTTTAATGACAGCAGTTCTGGGACCTTTCTATAGACACTCCTGCAGTTTACTATTAGCAGATTAATATTGTTATTCCCTGTTGCATTTTGCCTACTGCTACCTTGCCACATCTCAGGAGGCATCTTGTCGGTCCTAGGGAGGGAATTCTCTAACCTAAATACCCCACATGTGCACTCCACCCGTAGTCCGCTACCCTTGTGGCCGCTTCCTGCATGTAGTGCATGCCTGACCTAGTCTCCACCCGATATCGGACGTCGAGAAATTTGCACCCCAGATCTCCGCAGAATCATCTGAGTCTTAGGTTTTAGCCTTGCACTCGGCTCCAAACCAGAGGACCGCGATCGGTTCTGGGACCGACACTATAAATAGTTAGCTCATATTCCACCCCGTGAGCGAGGCTTTCCACCTTCACGATCTCTGCCAACTGCCTGTATGAACTTAGGATGACCTCTGAACCCAGACGGCAGGAGTCATTGGTGCCAACATGAGCAACAATTTGCAGTCAGGTGCACCCACTGCTCTCTATCGCCGCCAGCAGAGCCTCTTCCACATCTCGGATGAGGCCCCCCCGGCAAGCAGACAGAGTGAACACTGGCCTTCTTCCCTGACCTTTCCGCTATTTCCCTAAGGGGCTCCATCACCTGCCTAACGTTGGAGCTCCCAATCACTAATAAACCCCTCCCCCCGTGTGCCTGCTCAGATCTTGCTGAAGGAGCAGCCACATGTCCACTCACAGGCAGAGCGGGCGATGCCACACGGCCAGCCTCCACATTGACCCTCCTCCTTGTGCGCCGTGAATGCCGCTGAACCTACCACTCCCCTTGGGGAGAGGATGGCCCAACCATGCCCGGTACCCGTGAAGATGTCTCGACAGCAGTGACAATGGGTGAAGCATGTAACACCTGGGGTGTACCATGCAATGCACCAGACTCCCCACTGCTGCTACACTCCAAGGCAGCAGCCTGAAGATGGCTGACCGTGGCTATCAACACATTCACCTGTTTGCGAACAGTGGCCAGCTCCTCCTGCGTCCATACACAGCAGTCGCACATCCTATCCATCATAAGAAATCAATTTACTGTAGAGAGTTAATCAACTTTTAAGTAGACTGGTAATTCACTAAAGGTGGCTGATATTTGACTAAACTGTGGTTACTATACACTTCTTGTAGAAAACAATGAAAATAGCACTACCTGTCTCTGGACTGTATTGAAAACAAACACTAGCACTACTGGCACTGTGGCTGACTAAAGGGACTCTCTCCGTCTGTATTCAAAACAAACACAAAATTGTTGGGACACTATTACTAGCACTCGTCAATTAAAGCTTCGTAAAAGCAAAAACACACAGATGAAGTGACAAGTAAGAAAAATACAGTTAATACTTAAATTAATGTAGCTCGCTGCACAGCAGACATGACACAGACGGCTGTTACGATGACACCAATCCGTCCAAATCATCTATTAGCAAGCACTCACATCTCAGTGAATGTCCCAACCAGTTCTATTTCCTTTCTCTTAAAACCTTCAGCAGACACATTCTCTCACCAACCCTTTCCAGTACTTCTTCATTGCTGACTCTTTCCATCCAGCTTATTCCCTCCATTCTCATCCACATCCGCACCTCAAATGCTTCTAACGTTTTTTCATCCTCTCGTCACAGTGTCCATGTTTCTGTCCTATATAGTGCCACACTCCAGACAAAACATTTGCCAAGCCTTTACATTAGACCTTTATCTCATTTGCCAAATTTGCATTCCCAATTCTACATAACTAGCTCTGGAATCCCAGCTTTATTATGTACTGTGTTCTTCCTGTATCTCCTAGACCCCCATATCATAATACATTTTACACTATACACAAGAATAGAATCAAATTGCCCATGAAAGAACATAATTTTATATGGAAAATATTGAGGAGTGAACTACGCATCAAACAAATTTATTCAAGATAAGAATTTCATGACCAAGTCAGATACTATCTGAAGATAGGCTCATCCTGTCTATTAATGTCTGGAGACAAAAAATAACTTTTCTTTGCTAATCTTTTCAATTCACCAGGCAGACCCAATGCCTGTTTGTGTCCTTCAAATGGATCTGGTAGCTCATATCTCACTCCAGCTGACTTACAACCGATGTTCAGCTTTTTGTGGATGCACAATGACCACTAAACTTCAGATTTAAATGAGTGTCTGGTGCATGTAGTGGGGGATTGGAATGTGCACAACATCTAAGAACCACAATTGTAAAAAACTTTCTCTACAGCATGAGATCTGTCACCTAAATACCTTCTTGGTTTCCTCCACTTCCATGAGATTCCCACTGAGTGACATCCTTCAGACACCCCCCACCTCCCACCTATCTAGTATTTGTCTGATGTCTGGCAAATTCTTTTCTAGTTCTGTGTTGTGATTATGGACTTCTCCTTTGCTAACTTGTTCTATCTTTTTCCTGATGACTGCTGGCCATTTTCTGTATATCCACAAGGTACTCTCCCTGCAAGGCACGTTTTACACAATTGGCACACCAATAAGTTCATTAGTGAGGCGTAGTGGACTACTCAGGATTTTTTTCTGTTTTTTCTCTTCTGTATTATTTGATTGTGAGCTGCTGAATCAGGAAGTATTTGAAGCTGGTGCTTTTGGTCTCCTCTTGAGCGACTAAGGAGAGATGACATTGTAAAGTTGTATAGGCGTGTCTGTTGTGACTAAAGTCTGACAGTGGTCTTCGCATTTTCACAAGGCTCCCCCCCCCCAACCGTGCATTTTCCTTTTCCTCTTATTTACCCCTCATTGGCCACACACAAGCACACACTAGAACAGAATGTCCTAGTAATTATTAAGACAAGAACTTTATAAAATTAAAACCATCAACAGCGGCATATTGTGTCACACAACATGTTCATTTCCAGTGTAATTGTAAGATTTTATTATTTAAACTATGAATACATTTGAATCACATTTCAGTCACATATTTGATTTTTAACCCATCAGCTGTATTACAGGTGCACTACTTTTATTTTTCAGAATTATTTGTTATAGATATGAAATTATGTACATGTTTTATTTTTATCACAAATAAAATCATAACTAAGAAACAGTACACTGCTAAAAAGTACCATTACACAGAATGTGTTTTTGTATTGTAGCAAATACCAGGAGCATCTTGGACCAAGAAACACTAAAAGAAGCTGGCATTAAAACAAGCAGAAGTGGTCGTCCGCTGATACGGTGTATGAAACACTGGCTAGGTAGTAACATTATACTCATTTACATCTCTTTCTTGATCATAAACAACTTAATGATAGATATTTAGAGTTACGTTACAGTTTCTACAAACATTATTCCTCAGATTGAAATTTTTGTTGACTTGGGGTAAGTGTTAAATACCTGTGGCTTTTGAAGCTGTAGTAAATGTCCTCATAGTAAATATTTCACTCTTCAGTGGAGTGTGCTCCGATATGAAAATTGGTGACAGATTAAAACTCTGTGGAGGACTCAGACTTGCACTGGGGACCTTTGCCTTTCATGTGCATGTGCTCTGCTAACTGAACTTCCCAAGAAAAAGCCATTTGTGCCAATAAATGTCTTTCAGCAAGATTTTTGTCTGTTTCTGTTAATCTCTCTCTCTCTCTCTCTCTCTCTCTCTCTCTCTCTCTCTCTCACACACACACACACACACACACACACACACACACACACAAACGCAACTTGCACACACATCTGCAGTCTCGGAGAACTGAAACCACACTGCGAACAGCAGCGCCAGTGCATGATGGGAGTGGCAACTGGGTGGGGGCAAGGAGGAGGCTTTGGCAGGTAGGGGAAGGGATAGATAGTATGGTGAGAGTGGCAGACAGTGAAGTGTTGCAGTTTAGATGGAGGGTAGGAGAGAAGGTGTGGAGAGGGGAGGGGATAAGTAGCAGAAAGGAGAGGAACAAAAGAAATGAAAATATATTAAAAGGCTGGGTGTGGCGGTGAAATGACGGCTGTGTAGTGCTGGGATGGGAACAGGGAGGAGGCTGCATGGGTGAGGACAGTGACTTCCCGCCACAGCCTCCTCATTGCGCCCCCCCCCCCCCCCCCACCCAGATGCCACTCCCATCATGCACTGGTGCTGCTGTTCGCAGTTTGGTTTCAGCTCTCTCAGACTGCAGATGTATGTGCAAGTTGCGCGTGCGTGCGTGCGTGTGCGTGTGTGTATGTGTGTTTGTGTGTGTATGTGTGTGTGTGTGTGTGTGTGTGTGTGTGTGTGTGTGTGTGTGTGTGTGTTTTTGTGTGTGTTTTTTATGTGTGTGTGTGTGTGTGTGTGTGTGTGTGTGGTTTTTGTGTGTGTGTGTGTGTGTGTGTGTGTGTGTGTGTGTGTGTGTGTGTGTGTGGTTTTTGTGTGTGTGTGTGTGTGTGTGTGTGTGTGTGTGTGTGTGTGTGTGTGTGTGTGTGTGGTTTTGTGTGTGTGTGTGGTTTTTTGTGTGTTTGTGGTTTTTTGTGTTTTTGTGGTTTTTTATGTGTGTGTGGTTTTTGTGTATGTGTGTGTGGTTTTTTTGTGTGTGTGAGGTTTTTTTTGTGTGTGTGTGTGTGGTTTTTTTGTGTGGGTGGGTGGGTGTGCTGCTGACAAAGTCCTTTTTGGCCGAAAGCTTTGATTGTGTGAATCTTTTTATTGTGCCTATCATGACTCAGCATCTCTGCCAGTTGGCGAGTAGCAACTTTGCTTCACTTGTATTGTTATATATAATATTCATAGTACTAAAATAAATGTCTTTCAGAAACATTTTCCTCTGTTTCTGTTCACATTTTAACTATTATACATACATCTGTTTTTATATGTAATGTTCTTTGTACAGGTGAGGACTCTGCCTCATATATTGAGCAGAGGTTGAAGAGAATGAGACAAGAGTAGGAGAACATACTATACAGGTATGAAGTATATTATTAAAATATCCTTAAAGTCATGCAAAGTAATTTGGCCACAAAGTTTGTTTGAAGCAGAAGTTCTCATTAATCTGTCCAACTCTCAAAGCTCTCTTTCTCTGGATTTAATTTCAGGATTGTACCTTGATTTTTGGATCTGCTCAGTATCATAGACATGCAGGAACTGTTTCCATTTTACACTAGTAAAGTTGTGCATTATCAGAAATGATTGCTTCTTGATTGCTAACATGTGGAGTGTATTATTTAATAATTTGTCATGTTGTCACTGTACTAGTGGCACTTTCCAAGATATGTAAGTTGACCTATTTTGAAGATAGCTCTCATATTGCAAAAATGTGTTTAACACCTGCACAGCCCCAGGGAAGGGGCCCATCTAAAGTCAATGGCATGGGTTTGTAGGGGTTTCTTGGCAATGATTCAGTGTAGCTCATATTTGGAGCCATGGTTCAAAGGTTTAACGTTTTGACAGACTAGGCATTTATGGATAATCCATTATACTCTCCTTTGGAGGAAAGGAAAATAGCAATAGACATTGATTTTCCCTGCACATTTGGCCACTCCAGGATCCCCAGTGCAATGAAGAAAGCTTAAAGGTTGGTGATCACAATATGATTTGGTGTGATTACCAACAAAACAATGATGGAATTTCCTAAAAACGAACATAATTGTGAGAACTTCTAATTCAGTGGCTGTGTAGGCTCATTAGCAAAGGGTATTGTACAGACAGATCATCTATTGTAAATATGTATGATTTTGAAGAGATAATCTCCCAGCCTGGTGAATGAAGCACCAGTTGTCAAACAAAAATCCTGATACATATCCAGTTGTTACAACAGTTGTGAATTAGCTAGTGCATCTTTGATCTTGATGAAAGCAGATTGGCACACTTCTGACGAAATTTATGATATCTGTTTGTGTAGTAAGTTTAGTAATGGTTCTGCATTTATTAATTGGCCTGGGATGAAATTACACTAGAAGTTGGCTGGGATACTGGAAAGTAATGAATTGTTTGTATTTTTGTTGTAGTTAGGATACCTTGAGGCATAATAATGTGCCCCAAGAAATTTATTCTTTCACTACCGAATGGCAGTCAACAAATCTTCCACATATAAAGTAATTCTTTTATGAATTACAGGCCTAATACATAGTCTAGTGCTGCTGTAATCACGGCACCACTGACATTGAGAGTAAATGACGTCATTCTAAACTGGTCGGTATGACCTGTAAAAATAAAAGCAGGTTACTTTAGAGAGGCTCTGTCTAGAAGTTTCTGTCGGTATGACACTTAAAATAATGGAAATGAAGTATGTGATCCCTTTGATGTTGATGAAAATTTTCTGGTCAGATTCTCACAGGATGATTATTTTATTAATTTCCCTTGTGGGCAATACCAGCTTAATACTTTTCCCAGCCCTAGCTGCAGATAGCAAGAGGTTAGAAAATTGACTGTTTGATCACTTCCAGTCTATGATTATCTGTACGTCTTTTGCTACAGCTGTCCATTTCAAACAAGGAATGGGCAGAAAGGTAGGTAGAATGGTTCATATGGTACTGATGACACTACTTTTTCATCAGATACCTGAGCTCATTTCCCTGAAATATTAACTAAACATTTTCTCTGAATTTTCGTTAAATACTGAGATTCTCTAAACTTCAATTTAATTTGCAGTTCAGTTTTCAGTTGAGTCAGTATTTTGGAATGCTGGTGTCATGATTTTTTATTTTCTGTGTCAGTGAACTCTGATTTGATTGCCTGGAAATTTTTTCCATGGCCTCGATGAGATGAGATTGTGCTTTACATTTATTAACGTAATATATCATTTCCCCATGTAGGCATCTACTATAACCTTCTTTTCACACAAGAAATGAATATCTATTAGGCAGTCCATGAATAATGCCTTTACTCTGAGCGACATGCCTATCATTTCTACATTCCTTAGCACCAGCAGAACACAGATCTGCCATTTAATTATCTGAAATTTTGTACTGTGCTATAGCTACTATGATCCTACAACAAATTGGGCTGGTTAATAATCAGACAAAATTTTCCAAAGATGCCTTAGGAAATAACACTTGCTGCATCACCCATGCCTCTTGTCACGTTAGGAGGTATGTCTCCCACCACAGCTTGTATAGCAGCCTGCAACAGAGTTTTCGATAGTGTCACCAAACAGTGACAGGAGAACTCACATAGAAAAAAAAGGTTTTACTTATGCAAATGTTTGGAGATAGTGGGTCCTTCTGATAGAAGGGTTGAAAGAGAAGGGAGAGCGATGAAGGGAAAGTAACTGGAGAAGTTTAGGAAAAGGGGTAGAGTTCAGAAAAGTCACTTAGAGCCCTGGGTTAGGGGAGACATACCAGACAGGATGAGAAGGAAAGACTGGTTGTTTGGGACTGAACCAGATGAGATTTGAAAACCTGAGTGCTTTGAGGTGGAAGATAGTGTCATATGCAAGAAAGAGCTTACTGCTGAAACCTCATGCATGAGTTAATAAGAGTAAAAAGCTGAGTGCATTGTATATAACAGAGGGGATGCTGTAGTAGATTAAAGTCAGGTGGGTGGCAAGAATTGAGGATAATGTTAGTTCCCACCGCAGTCTGCTGACAAACTGGTGTCTGGGGGAAGAATCCAAATGGCAAATGTGGTGAAACGTGTACTGACATCACAACCGATGTTGTAGAGCATGCTATGCATCACAGTATTGTGTGTTGCTGATATACAACCTCTGCCTATGCCCTTTCATCCTAACTGACAAATTGATGCTGGTCGTGCCGACGTAAAAGGCCAGTATGTACACAACAACTGGTATATGATGATTTGTTTCACAGGTGGCTATCCATTTGATAGTAAATGTTTTGACAGTTA
Organism: Schistocerca nitens; assembly: GCF_023898315.1. Taxonomy (NCBI): domain Eukaryota; kingdom Metazoa; phylum Arthropoda; class Insecta; order Orthoptera; family Acrididae; genus Schistocerca; species Schistocerca nitens. The sequence goes on along the minus strand of NC_064615.1, from coordinate 1,134,846,144 downwards.
CAAGGCTAGTATAGTTGGTGGCTGGAGGGTGTATAGGCCAAGTCTTGCAGCAAGGACAGTCGCAGTCATAGGAGCTATAGGGTAGAGAAATGGAAGCAGAATGAGCATAGTGTCTGACAAGGATATTACAGAGATTTGGAGGGTGACAAGAAGCTGTTCTAGGTACAGGAGGCAAAATCTCAGACAGAATGGATCTCATTTCAGGGCATGATTTTAGGAAGTCATGGCCTTGTCAAAGTGGCTGATTAATAAATCCAAGATGAGGATAATACTGAGTGACAAGTGGTGTGCTACAAAGCTGGTTTTTTGAGGGGTCAGCAGCACCAGGATTGGATGTGATGGCCTGGGAAATCTGCTTTTTAACTAGACTTGTGGGGTAATTAAATCCAGTGAAGGCTGTGGTGGTGGTGGTGGTGGTGGTGGTGGTGGTGGTGGTGGTGGTGTACAAAGTGTCTGCATCTGATAAATATATTTGCCTTGAATGCCGAGGCTGTATGGAAGGGAACATTTGACATGGAGTGGATGGCAACTGACAAAACGAAAGTACTGTTGTTAGTAGTTCAGTGTGAATAGACGTCTGTATCTGGTCATTGGTGGTGATCAGATCAACATCAAGGAAAGTGGTACAGGATTTGGAATAGGAACATGTGAAATTTAATTGGGAGACGGTACTTCGAGGTTCCAGGAATTTTAACAGGTCAGCCTCACTATGAGCCCATATGGCAAATATGTCATCAATGTATATAAAGAAAACCGGGGGTTGGACGCTTATTGATTGCAGGAAAGCACCATCCAATCAATCCATGAAAGGTTAGCATAAGTAGGAGACATCCTGGTTCCTATGGCCATACCCTTAATCTGATTGCATGTTTTGTCCTCGGACATGAAGTAGTTGCTGGTAAGTGTAAAGTTGATTAAGGTGAGAAGGAAGCATGTCATAGGTTTGGAATCGGGTGGGCTCTGACTAAGGAAATGTTCAGGAGCAGACCGACCATGCACATGGGGGATGTTTGTATAGAGAAAGATGGCATTAGTGGTGACAAGTAAGGTGTGTGTTTGGGGTGGAATGGGCACAGATGTCAGATGATCTAGGATTTGTTGATGTCGTTAATGTAGGATGAAAGCCTTTGTACTATGGGTTGCAGCTACTGATTGACTAATTCAGAAATATGTTCAGTGGGTGCTTTGAAGCCAGAAGGTATAGGATAGCCAGGATGATTGGCTTTGTGGATCTAAGGATGGAGATGAAAATGTGGGTGTGCATGGTTTGGTTAGGCTAAGAAAATATATGGATTGACATATTGGTCCCTGTGAGGAGCCTGAGATTTTAACAAGGAACTGCAGGTTACTTTGAATCACAGGGACAGGTTCTTAGATTGCAGATACTGTATGTAGAGTTGCCAGACATCTGGCATAGACCTTCAGTAACATACTCCTGTCAGTCAAGTACCATAGTGGTAGATCCTTTGTTGTGAGGATAGTGATGGAGTTATCAGCTTTTAGAGAACACACAACATGGAGTTCTGCAGAGAACAGGTTAAGGTCATGTTGTACGGACCTCAGGAAGTGTTGTGGAGCAATGCTGGATGTGAGGAATTCTTGTAAGGCTGATGAGGAATGATTTTGAGTTAGTGGTTGTGGATCAATTTGGGACTGTTGTCTCAACTGTTCAAGGCAGCATTCAATGATAGATTTGCTATTGGAAATGTTTTAGGACTGGGTTGCAAAGTGATATTTCCAATTGACATTACGTGTGAGGGAAAGCAGGTTTTTCACCATAGCAGCATGATTAAATGCATGTTTAGGGCTGAAAGTTAGGCACTTTGATAATAAATGTAATTCAGGAGGGGAGGGTGCTTTAGATGAGAGACTCAGAATACTGTACTGTTGCGACTGGTTGTCACAATTGGGTTATTGTAAGCCTAAGAGGCAATGGTGAAGTGTGTGAGATGTTAAGGAGGTTAGCCAAGCTCAGTTTGTAGGAGAGGAGTAGTGGTTGATGGTGTCACTGTTTATCGAGCTGCAGAGGGACAGGAGGGGGAACACAACTGTTGTGGTTTAGGAGGAGAAGGGATAGCAATTGGAGTTGAAGACTGGCATGTTGTTGCAGTTTGAAGTTGGCTTGGCAGATAACACCATGGAAGGAAACATGAATGGCAGATAACTGCAGGATTTTGTAGAAGGAAAGAAATCTGGTGGAGTGGAAATTGGCAGATGAGGCACACAGGTCACAGATAAGCCAGCTAAGTGCAAGAGGTTGCTTTATTTGAAGAGGCTGGTGTAGAGAATGATTACATCCAGAATCAGGGACTTTCAATGTTAGGCCTTAGGACTTTAGTTTCGATAGTGCATTTTGAAAAGAGGTGATGTAATATATGAGGGGATTCACCATGGCAAGGTAGGATATAGGGAGTGTTATAAATAATGAGAGTGGCAAGGAAAGAGAAGCAGAGGGTGGAAAAAGATTGAAAAATGGAAGAACAAGGAAAAAATTTCTAAAAATTGGAAAAATTCGTACAAAACTTGCAAGAACAGATAATTGTTAACAAGAGGTAATGAGTGGATGAGAATTTCTCACAAGAAAAGTGCTATATGATGCAAAAAAGAATGTCTCCTTTCTATGCCAACCCCTTCATGTATTGTTTGGAGGGGGATTTCCTGGAATCCATAAGTCTTCAGACCCTGGTTTAGTTTACATACATTGATGACATGTTTGCTACTGGAATTGTGGTGAGACTGAACTGCTTAACTTCCTAGAATCTCTAAATACTGTCTCCCAATTAAATTTCAAATGGTCCTATTCTCAGTACCATGCTACTTTACTTGATATTCATTTCATCCTCAACAAAGTCCAGCTACACACTTCTATCCACATTAATGTGCTAACAAATGACAGACATTACACTTTGACAGTTGCTATCCTTCCCATGTCAAATGTTCCTTTCCATACAGCCTTGGAATTAAAGGCAAATATATTTGTTCAGATGCAGACTCTTTACAGCAGTACTCCACCATGCTCACATCTCAGCCTTGACTGGACATAAGTATTCCACCAGCCTGGTTCAAATGAAGATTTCCAAGGCCATCACATCCAATTCTGGTACTACTGATCCTTCCAAAAAATAGCTGAAGGTCACATAATTTGTCACACAGTATTATCCTGGCCTTTGAATGTATTTATCAGCTACTCTGACAAGACCATGACTTCCTAAAATCACGCCCCAAAATGAGATCCATTCTATCTGAGATTTTTCCCACTGCATCTAGAATAGTTTCTGGTTGCCCTCCCATGCTCTGAAATATCCTTGTGGGATGCCATGGTCATTCTGCACTCATCTCCTTGCCCTATGGCTCCTACCTCTGTGGCCATCCATGCTGCAAGACTTTCACTATGCAGCCTCCTACCACTACCCATACTAGCCCTGTAACTGGCAAAACATATAATATCAAAGGGAAACACCTATGAAACAAATGTCATATATTGGTGGCTGTGTAAACAGTTTGGTTTCCTACATTGTCAAGAATATCATCAAGTGGCAGTTAAGATGAATGGGCATAGACAGAGGGTGTATACTCGCAACACACAATATCCTGTCACAGAGTATGCTCTGCAACATGACATTCATGATCATGGTGGCTGCTTCATTACACATGCTATATGGATTCACCAGTTTCTCAGAACTCAACAGCTCTCAGGTTTTCATATCTTGTCCAGTGCAGTCCCTAACAATCAGTCTTTGCCTCTCATCGCATCCACTAATTCTCCCCTGACCCTGGGTTCTTACTGAGTTTTCTTAACTCTACTCCTTTTCCTAAACCTCTCCAGTTCCTTTCCCTTCTCCTTTCCCCTTTAACCCATCTGCTAGGAGAAGCCCTTGGAACCAAAACCTTGCATAAGTACAAGCTTTCTTTATATGTGTGTTCTCATGCTGCTGCTTGGCGAATAGATTATCTATCTATCTGATTACATTATCTCGTGGAAAAACTGCTTATTTTCCTTGTTATAGTTTGTTGTCAGCAGAGTCAAATGTAGTTTTCGGAATATGGTACATACGGTTGGTTAATGTCTGCAGTAACATTTCTGCTCAGATTATCATTATCAACATTACTATTATTCACCTAACTAGGGTCTGCAGGGTAGTTAAATGGCTGGTATTGCCACTGTGGAGCACAATTCTTGTTTGCATATGCAAGATGAAATCTGTTATTAAGCTGCTTTTTTTCTGTGATTGATGTGGTTTTGGTTATCTTAAGATTGTTATTGCGGGTCCCACATTACCATTCTGCTGATTGTTTTTATAATTTTCCATATTCTCCCTGTTTCTGTTTATTATTATTGTTGTTGTTGTTGTTGATATTACTACTACTACTACTACTACTACTACTATTATTATTATTATTACTGTTTCTGCTACGGGGTGTCCTAAAAAGAATGACCCAATTTTAAATAGAATTATTTATTAGGAAGAAGTGCTTAACACCAACAAATTGCATATTAAATTACTCAGAAAAGACAGAAGTTTATAAAAATGACATCTTAAATGTTCAATATGTTCTCCATTGCCTGCCCGGACAACATCTAGCCAACAGCTGAATTCATCCCAAACTGATTGTAAGGTGTCTTCTGTCACTGAAGCTACAGCAGTAATCTTGTCACAAATAATATTTCTTGTGCATTCAGCCACATTTGTGACTGAGCTCTTTGGAATGCATTTTTTCCATTCACATGATACTAGAAACAACAAAAATTTTATTCTCCCCATCCACTGTCTCTGATTGTTTGCCCAGGGATCTTAATATATGGGAATGAAAATTTGTAATAAATTAAAAGGGAACAAGTTGATGCAGATGAATTTAGATTCACTCAAAAGAAAGCTGTATGAGGTACTGACACTGAGGTGTTATTAGTCACAGGATGAATTCATGTGGGACAAACTGGAAATTTGAGCTGGATACGATGTGTTACATGTCCCAAAAAATATCCTTATGGTGCTATTCTTTTTAATGTAAGAATCATTGTAACAGTTTTATAAACTATTGACATGTTTCCTGTACGCAAACCAAAAGGATTGCAAATGTACGTCATGAGATGAATAAAATACATCTGCATAATGTACATACAGCCTATCTGTATAGTTTCTTTTTGCTTGCATTGACATCTTTAACTACCATAGAGAAATTTTCATCACAGTAATGACCTTCCAGATGGGGCAATATAGCGACATGACTTCTTCCAACTTTAAAGGCCAGAAAAAAAAAAAAAAGAAAAAATCTCACAGTTGACCAGCGAAACATTAGTTGAAAATGTGAATGTTTGATATATAGTTGTGTACATGTAATTTATATTATGTATTGTACGATTTTTTATACAGTAATAACACTAGTTTTTCACCTCAGCAGTGATACCACTTGTCATTTGTTCATCATTGCCATGGATTTCTGTTCACTTCAGTTGACTGACAGTATACAAAATTTCAGTCTTCTTGTATAGAATTTCATCTGGATGAATTGGCCATCTCCAATACATTTTTGATTATTCCAAGTCATTCAGCATCTATTCTTCACTTATTACTCCTGCACTTTTGCAAGGGAAGAGGGTGGTCTTGAAGACAACCACCAAAAACAGGCCCTCTTGGAAAACATTTGTGTCATTTGTTTCCAGAGTGTTACTGTTGTCTGAGAGCACCTGTGAAGGAAAACATTTTGTGTCTGGCATGTTCAAATCTGTTCCATGCTCTCATCAGAATCATGAAGAGAAAATATGTCACTAGTATTATTTTTCTCATTCCCTGTTGCCTCTGTAAGTACAGAAATTTCACTGGAATGTTTTGAAACTTCAAAGGAGGATTGCATTTCATTCTGTTTCCCTTTCTCTCCAGATTATTTTTCCATTGTATGCTTGCCATTGTTGACATCCTGAATGTTCACATGTCTGATGCTTTATCCCAGGGGGACATTTAATATTCTGCAACAGTTGGGCATACAACATTTTGTTACATCCTCCCTCCTATTATTTAATTCTCACAATATCATCTCACCCACATGATCAGTCATTACGCACAAGTATTTTCAAGGACTGCTTGTGGAAGACACTCAAAAACCTTGCTCCTGTGCTAGGAAAACATTATGTTCTCTCAGAATCATGACCTCAATTTTTCTTTATTACTGGATCCAAGTTAGTCATCAGCTTTCTGAAAAGACATGGGAATTCATCCCTAGGCACTGTGAAGCATCTTCTCTGTTTTATCAATCTTATCTGCAATGTGATTCTAGAGTCTGAAAAACTGATACATTGAGCTGTTACAATTGAGGTGTTAAATTTGGCAGGAGTGTGATCAAATTGGTTGTTTTCATCACAGAGACTTAAGACATAGTTTTATATGGAACTTAGAGAATCACCAAATATAGCTTTTAGGCCTTCTTGATTCTTTAAAATTCGAAGGATAAGTGATGTAAGCTGTCTTCAAAGGACAGCCTTATCATTTGGTAATATCTTAAATTTTCTGGTCCACCTTCTGCCCATGTGGACCATAGCTGATTGGCTTTATAAGTAACATAAGCAGCAGCCAATTCACCAACAGCATTTCCACATACCTCAATAGAAGTACATGATTTTGATGTATTTTCTGTTTGTTCAGGATACTTTGTTGTGCTATGAGTGATTGCCCTTATGGTGCCAGGACCATCAATCAAATTTGTTGTGTTAAAATTCTGTATGTTCTCTGGTGAGTTACCTCATAGCTCGTTTTCCAAATTAGGAAAAAAAATTTTTAGTTTGTCAAACCCTTGCATAGATAATATTTTTTCAAGGTCTGTGGAGACAGAAAGCCCTTGTGACATCTCATGAAAGGCATAGACCACACCTTTACAGGAAAAATTTCATATTTGAACACAGGCACTGTTCTCAATTTGTCAAGGTATGCATTAAATGCACAGCACAGATCCAAAGATCTCATTGGAAAACCATATGACAACTTTGCAGCTCCACAGCTACAAACAGATTTTGTTCCTCCTCTGTGAATACAGGTAGTTGACTAGGAATCACTATGGATCTTCCAGTCAAGCACCGTGCCACTTTCATCTTCAGCTGCAAAGTTTTCCCATGAATTTTGCAGATAATTCCCTCGGAGACAGCTCATTTGTGAAAATCAACTGTACTTCTTTATTTAGAGTATCCCATCTAGCTTAAGTGTGTTTGTCTTAGCGATTTTTCTTCCCTTTATTGACACTGCAGAAAAGAAGGAACAATGACAATTTTCAAACATTTACTTCATGAAAGTATCAGTTTGCTGCAAAGTAGCCCAGTGGAGTTTTAATATTATGTTTATGTCCTCATGTTTAGTGCACATACTACACCACAAGGAGACTGTTCACGTTTCCTCAGTTTTTTACCAATAGCATGAACACATGTCTCAGCAATTATGATATCCAAAACAATGTTGCACAGAAAAATAAAGCAACAGCCTTTGGATGGTATGGGATGCTGGAAAGAAGTTGTAGCTTCTCTGACATTAGGAATAAGGTGTGATATTTGAAATAAAGGTCAAAGCTGCACTACACAAATTAATAACTACAGACACAAAGTAACCCCCTTTACAGTACTACTCTGATTAACTTTTATCATATTTAAAGTCTTCTTGCATCAATAGAAACACCATATTAAAACATTTTCCATAAAACAAAAAATAAAAAATAAAAAAAAAATTGAAAAAATTATAATATTTCGTTACAACAGTATTGTGTAGTTCAAATTGTTAACAATGTCATAGGTTTTGTTCTAAATTTTTAGCTATAGCTATTAAAATGTAAGAGAAGTGTTCCAAATAGTAATATACCTTATTAATATATCAAATTTCCTACAACTTCAAACAGATAACTTCACACTCTTATTTACTATATGTGATAATCTCCAACAATTTTTAACAAAACTGCCAATAATATTTTGTTGTGAACAAAATTCTCGCATGTGAGTAACTTGATTGGTGTTACACTGCAACTAAGATGCAAATGTTTTTGACAGAAAGCACAAATTTAAACTAAATTTTTGTCTATATAGCATGATTGGTTTCTTACAGATTTAAATGCTGTGGTTACGTACTGTCTTGTGCTACATAAGCTTCCCCTGTATCAACAAATGAATACTTACAGGTTTTAAGAACGTAAAAGTGTGAATAAATGCATGTGGGCAGGTGTCTGTGGCTGACGTGCATGCAGGTGCAGGCCAAATGACAGATTCTCTCCCTTCCTCACCCGTCCCTTCCCCACACCTTCTCACCACATACTTCCCTTACCATTTCTGTGATTTCATTCTCTGTAATGCGTTAAATTTGTTTCTTATTTCCTAGCATGTGTTATTAAATAAGAAGGCAAGATTTAATAGGATGGTTCAAAAGATTAGATTCAAAGGTTACTTAAAATGCATTTAATTATTACAAGTCTAATTTACAATACGTTTAATGTCCAGCATAAAATTTCTACATTCAGACAGAACAAACCATTGGTAACGGCACACACCAATGATGGAAACATCTCTTGCAAACATACGTTGGACCAAGCATCGACATTATGCACCTATAATTTTGCAGCTTCACTTTGAAGATGAGAAAACTCTCATAATGGGAAGTTTGATAAATTCTACTGAATTTTTTTCTCAAAAAGCTTGTGTCTCAGACAAGAATTACATGGTGCAGCTATTAATTCCATTTGAAAATTGTCAGGACTCTTATCTGCAAAAGTACCGAATGGTCTTGAAAAGAAGTCAAAAGATTGGTATAAATTTAACATATCTCCAAATTGCTTGAGGAATTGCTCTTTTATTGTAATAATTAGAGAAATATACCCCATGTAATTGCTTTCATGGACAGAAGACTATGTATGGAAATATGCTGCATTCTCTGATGGACAATTCCTTTCCCAGAGAGCAACCTTTCTCATGAAAACTCAAACGTTTTCAGTCATTTCAGAAAGTACTTGATTTCCACATTGCAAGCTGGTGTTCAAAGCAATAGTACATTCTGTAATATTCACTAAAAATGCCGTTTCTACAACTCCCTCTGGATCTTCCATTTGGGGTCAGGCTTTCTTTTGTCCTTTAAAAACTGATTTATTGCTATAGTTAATTTAGAAATTCCTTTCAGTACATTGCTGCAACTAAGCTGCAAACTTCTTTCTTGTATCAAAAATCTCCATAATCTTCCACAAATTTCTAGTTTAAATGGGACAATTGTCAATGCATTAAACTGTGGGATCTTAAATAACCAACTGTCCCAGTAACTACTTGCATGATGTCCTCCAATTTTGCTGCCTTAACATGAGTTACCTCTAAGTGCAAAATACTATGAATGCTGTACAACTAACAAACAATATTGTGCATTTTATGTTGTTGAATTCATGCTGCTTGATAATTAATAATATTTAAATATTAAAAAAGCCCACGCAAGCCATTTTGGATCAAAACAGAAGTTGTCTCATAATATGAGACACTCTGGAAAAAAATATTGACCAATAGAAAAACAGGTATACCCCAGAACAACGAATTCTCCTCCTTATTGCGTTCTAACTTTTTGTACATTTATTGTGCAAAAAAGGTGCAGACAAGGCATACAAAAGTTGTTTTTGAAGTTTCCATTCTTTGAGACTCTAAGGGTAGTAATGCATACACTTGTGCCTGTTTCTCTGTTTGTCTCCAGAGCAACATCCAATGCGGAATATGCATTCCTTGTCTTCTTTTTGAAATGTACATCTGGAGCACTGACCTAGTTCAAATTTGTTGAGACTTTGTGGCCCACCCTGAGGAAATTTGTTATCTATTTAAGTTGTAACAGACTTCAAATAACTGGAAGATTATATATCCTTTGTTGTTGTCCTTTTCTTTCTCAAGAAGAAAATGTTTGCTTCTCTTATTGATTCTGTTACATATTTATTCTCTTGGCATTTTTTCAAATGATCTCTGAATGCCGCTGATGTTGGCTGCTTAACAGAATCAGAATGTGTTGATTTTACTAGAGCTGATGGCTTTGTGATTTTGGGAACTGACTGGATAACATTTAGACTTCGAGAATGATTCAGCACAGAAATCAGTTGTCCTTTCCTTTCAGACTTTATTAAAATAAATCTAGGTTTCAGCTAGTGCCTACCATTATCAGTGCAAAACTACAAGAGGTACATAGTCAGGTGATAGTATAAAAAGTTACAACTTGTTGCATAACCTATACTGCTTGTACATTAGATTACATACCACTATTTCATATATTCAATAGATGTCCCACTATTTCAGTCCCCATTTGGGCTTCTGTTACAGTTAGTACAAGACTACTGTTTTATGGAGGTCGGTTTTGCAGAAAACACCTTGGTTGGCTGTATGGCCTCCTCTATATGAGCTACACAACAAATAACATTCATAGAAAGGCATTGATCGTTTCTATTAAAAAAAACTTTAAATTTGCCTAGTAAGAATACAAAATAAAATAAAAGTAAAGTTATTGTCATTTCTGTCTAAGTTACTGCCACATTTAATAGTAAACATACAAGCTGTACAAAATGCCAGATTCACTCCTTGTGAGCCAATTGTTTTGTTATTCCTTAAAACAAATAGGTAACATCAGTTTGGTAAAATATTTAAAAAAAGTTTACAAAATACTAGGAGGCACATGCTGTATGCTGCAACTATTTGAAACAGTTTGGTTTAAATATTTTATCTTTTGTACCATTTCTTTATTTAATCATCACATTGAGGTATGTGGTTCCCCTTATTTCTGGAGAGTTCATAGATGGTGACAAATGTCAGCAAGATGGGTAGTTGATGACACTTGCCTTTCTGGCATACAGCCAACTGATGCGTTCTCAACAAATCCTACCCTCATTATACAGTAGTCCTTTTAGGAACTGTGACAGAAGCTTCAGCAAGGGGGAATGATGTACTAGGACATGTATTGACACTATGAAATAATGGTATGTAATATAGTACATTAGTGATGAAGGTTACGCCACAAGTTGTAAATTCTTATATTATTGCCTGACTATATACTACTTGTATCTTTTAGCATTGATAATGGCTAGGCACTACCTAAAATCTAGATTTGCTTTAGTAAAGGAAAGGACAACTGGTTGCCGTGCTCCATCATTTTGAAAGTCATATCACAGTCAAAGAGTTCATTCCACATTCTAATGAGACGCTAACTTCATAAACATTTAGATTCATATTTACTCTTGTTAGTGTGTTGTATGTCAAACTACTAGTGTGTTCCAGGTATCATTGTCTCCAATTATTTGCCTGTTACATGGGAAGATTTCTATTTTCCAGATGATGTTTATAGCACTTTCCATTGTTACTGCCTTCAAGCAGCTTGTAATTCAGAATGAGGTTTAAACTTGACCTGGTTATTTGAGTACCAGGTTTATATTTCTTGGGAATAAAGAAATTTAGACAGTCCCATTTATTTCACATAATAGGCTGCATTTTATATGTGGAATGGGGTAAAAAAACAGACGATGCGGACACAGTTTTCACTTGACTTGTCTCTCTTACGTGCGAGATAATTACAATTAGATCACCAGATCACTTCACAAAGTTGACAAACCTCTTAACAGAAATATAAGGATGAAGCCGGTTACTAGATAGCAAGTCCTAATAAGTGATAATGTGATATATTAGGATATCCATGCTAACGTGTATTTTCTATGAACTATTTTGTGCTAGAAACTTAAGTCATTGTTATGCTGCTGAGCTTAAAGGACAGTTCATTCCAGCAAATGAGTGTGTACTTTGTGAAGAGCAGAATCACATAAATGTTACTGCAACAGATACTAGGTTTCAGCGTATAAGCACATACATTCTAACAACTAGAATTTCAAAACTTTTTTAATCAAGGATTCTTGAAAATTTCCAGCTCCATAATGGTCTTACTGTCCCTGCGCTACATTTCAGGTATTGTGAGGACTGAGTTCTGACTCTTCGCAAGTGAGCTGAGCACTTACTATAGTCAGAATGTTTCATTTGCAAACTCTGCCACAGTAGGCAGCTTTCATTTCCCTTCAGAATCCTTTATGGTAATGACAGCCTCTTACCAGCAAATTAAATTCAGTGTCATATCAGAACATAAATAGTAATTTTCTCAAATTAAATTCTAATTGTGGTAAGGGAAAGAGTAGTGCTTTCAGTCGTGCGCGCGTCCTTGATGTGACATAATTTAAATGTAACATGCATTCCACTGACTAATTAAAGTTATTTTCCTAGCAGATTTGTAATTTTATGACCAAGAGTTATTAGCTGATCATTAAACATTAATTCTCTCTTATTCTATTAGAGTAATGATCTTTGTCTGCTTTCATATTCTGACTACTACTTCTGTATATAGTTTTATGCATTCAGACAGAACTTTCCCTTAGGCAACTTAACTTGGAGCAGATTGATATTGAAATAAATTGAGACACATTCTGAATTTAATTGAGCCTGAGTAAAACGGCAAAAGGATCACTGTTGATCCTGGCACTTACATTTGACATCAAATTTTTAAAAAAGAGACATTACATCATTACTAGTTACATTCGAGTCAAAGAAGTGAACCTTTCCCGTCGGCCACCTTTCCCGTCGGCCACCTTTCCCGTCGGCCACCTTTCCCGTCGGCCACCTTTCCCGTCGGCCACCTTTCCCGTCGGCCACCTTTCCCGTCGGCCACCTTTCCCGTCGGCCACCTTTCCCGTCGGCCACCTTTCCCGTCGGCCACCTTTCCCGTCGGCCACCTTTCCCGTCGGCCACCTTTCCCGTCGGCCACCTTTCCCGTCGGCCACCTTTCCCGTCGGCCACCTTTCCCGTCGGCCACCTTTCCCGTCGGCCACCTTTCCCGTCGGCCACCTTTCCCGTCGGCCACCTTTCCCGTCGGCCACCTTTCCCGTCGGCCACCTTTCCCGTCGGCCACCTTTCCCGTCGGCCACCTTTCCCGTCGGCCCAGAATATCTCTGCAGCTTAGTTCCAGCTCGTTCTCGTAGAATATCATGAAACAGAAAATACGTGTATTATAGAACAATCAAAGAGACCTTTCACACTGGCGCCAATATGATTATTATTGTGTTTATACTGGTTGCTGGTGAGGAGGAAAGTGAGTTATTAGTATTTTATTCATTATCTCATTCATGAGCAGCCATATCACAGTCGCTCAGGAAAGTTATAATTAAGCTTTACTTGCTTAATCAGAATCAGACGATGACTCTCCATGTCCGCAGCCTTGATGATTCAAAGCGATCTGGAATCCTGTGTAAATAAAATGTCTTGGTTTCTTGCATTGTGTAGTCAGTCGGGAAACCTCAGAGCAAGTGGAAAGTTTGCTTTGATAGAGTTTAATTATCCAATTGAATAATGGAGCTCTTGGATCTAATAACCGCAGGTTCGTTTCCAATTCATCGGAAATTCCCTTCTGATTACCAGCAAAATCACACATCAGTGCAAATTTCCGATAAGAGAATACATATATAATTAAATTCCTTACACACCTTTGATGTAAATGCTCAGTATATATTTTTTTGATTAGCATGCAATATATTTCAGATCTCTTTCTTCCAGTAATCTTGATAGCAAAATTACAATTATTCAATGTGGCTATTCAGCATGGAGAAGATCCTAGAAGTCCTCTCAACACACACCAGAGAGAATATTACAAAGAGTAATGATGCGCTCGCGGAATAGCAATAGTACTGTACTACTTTGTGCATCGATTCTGAGAGTATATAGATGGTCAAGTAGGACACATAATTCACTCATAGAATTGTGCAGGGATAATTAGTAGAATATAAAGAGATATTACAAGCTCATTGTCAAATTAAATGCTTCCCTATAGCAGACAACGTCATAGTCTGACAAGTTGCAGTTACTGAGGCTTGATGAATAATTAAGGAGGGCAAGGAAAGGTCATGGCAAGCATTCCAGGACTCTATACATCATTCCACTTGTTCTATGAAAGTATAGGAAGGCATCTATATGATTTCACATACACACATTCATTTACCAATAGTGGCAGTACTGAAACAGAAGTGTCTCCAAACACCACCTGGATATATGGCTCAGATACTGGGAGAATTTTTGCAAAAACTGCTGCCACTGCTAGCCAGGATCTGGCGTTTTATCAATACTGTGCATCTGTAGAGACAGGAAAATTTGTCTTGATATCCAAAAGTTACGAGACTTACAACTACAGTATCTCCATGTGGCTGCTGGAATCAGTAATGTCTGAGACTTGGGCAACTGCACCCAGTCACAACCAAATCTGGTATAGTTTGCTTCAACATTTTCCAACAGCATCAATGGAAATCCACATCGAATGTTTTACTCTAATATGGCAGAGTGGCAACTTCCCCAACTCCCTGGAGAGAGGCACTTTTGATACCTCTTTTGAAATGAGGAATGGATCACACCTGTCCCAGTAGTTATCAGAGTATTGCCTTAACGAGCTGTCTAGGAAAGGCACTAGAGTGAAAGTTTAAATGTCATATGGTCCGGTTTATAGAGCCCAGGGGTCCCCTTAGCCACTCTCATTGTAGCTTCCATAGATTTTGGGGAACCATGGACCAACTGACACTGTTAAAGGCAGCTATTAAATAGTCCTTCCTATGTAAACATCACTCTATTGACATATTCTTCAATATCAGTAAGGGCAACCCCAGGGGGTCGACAACTCTTTTGTGGATACGTGTGTAGCGAGCACCGGCCCCCGAGCTAATGTGGCCTTCCTTCCTTTCCGGGCTGCATACCTTCCCTTTCCGCATTCTACCCCATCCCCCATCTTCGCCCCCCCCCCCCTCACCTCTGGCTCTTTCCATCCCTTTCCCCCCCTCTGGGAGGATGGTTTGTGCCTACGTCCGGAGACGGACGCTCGTAAATATACCGCATTGTTTGCCTTCCTTGCCTGTATGTCTTCATCCTTCCTTTGTCCTTCTCTTTTCCTTACCTCTTCTCTTTACCCTTTTCTCTGCTGCAGCGTTTGAGACCTCTCTTCTTTTCTTTCCCTTTCTCTTTCTTCCTCCCTGTGCGTGTCTGAAGGCTGACCCACGCATATTTGTGCGTAGCCGGTGATGGTGTAACGCGTAATTCCCCGCCCCGGGTAGACAGGTATGACACATATGTACCCCTGGTAATGGCCAGGCCCAGGGAGGGGTGATTACCCGAGCTGATACCTTCCGAAAGTGCCGATTGGTCCCTCCGTCCGTTTGTCGGGATGTGTGACCTGAGGTGTGAACAATCACCTAAGGCGGGAGTGCCCTCGGAGAGCACCCCCACAAGGGAGTAGCACGCCATCGGAGACGCTGGTAATCATGGGGGATTCTTCCGCAATGGTTTTCTCACCTTCCACTATGTCTGCTCACAAGCGTAAGTTCACTGAGTCTTGGCCACAGTCAGTTCTTCCATCGTTGCCACAGTTCCTTGTTGTTTCTCGGTCTGACGAAGGTCACGACTTCTCCACGGTCAACCCTTTCATTATTCAGAAAGGTGTCGACGCAATTGCAGGTCCTGTAAAGTCTTGTTCCAGATTACGGAATGGCACCTTGTTGTTAGAAACAGTCAGTGCCCTCCAGGCACAAAAACTGCTGCGTACTTCACTGCTCCACACCTTCCCTTTCCGGGTTGAAGCGCACCGCACTTTAAATTTGTCACATGGAGTCGTTTATACACGCTCCCTCGATGGATTGTTTGACGAAGAAATTCAGCACTACCTGTCTGACCAGGGCGTAACGGCTGTTCATAGAGTTATGAAAAGGGTTGACATGAACCTCATTCCAACCCGCACTGTCTTCTTGACATTTGACAAAGTTCAACTCCCATCGAAAATCAAAGTAGGCTATGAGATAATTTCCGTTCGCCCTTACGTCCCAAACACTACGCGTTGCTATCAGTGTCGGCGGTTCAATCACACCAGCCAGTCCTGTTCCAATCCGGCCAAATGTGTTACGTGTGGCAAGGATGCCCATGAGGGTGCTTGTGCACCTCCATCCCCTCGCTGCATCAACCGTATGGGTGACCACGCTGCTTCCTCTCGTGATTGCCCCATTTTTAAGGACGAAAAGCTCATCCAGGAAATCAGAGTGAAGGAAAAGGTGTTGACCTCTGCTGCTCGAAAATTATTCGCCAGTCGAGAGCCCACCGTGCCTCAGACATGAAAATACAGCACTGACCTTGCTTCTCCTCGGCCAACAAAGGAGGCGGCCACACAAATTTGCAACCTCACCTTTAGTACCACGGTTGTCAGATCGGCCAGCTCAAAGATCACCCGTTCAACCTCACCACTTTCACCTGCCCACTGTATGGCTCACCCTTCATCAGGTTCTGCTAAATCTCGAGCCCAAAAGTCAGACACGAAGACTTCAAAAAAAAAGAGCATCTGTATCCGCTATAAGTAGTTCTGTGCGCGATGCCGTCGTGTCATCCGTGATAGCAAGAAGGCAAGCTGTAAATTCTTTATTAGCTCATTTAACACCTTCACTCCCTCCTCGGAAGTTTGGAGTCGCCTTCGGCGTTTCTCAGGCGCGCCTAGTTTCTCCCCGGTCTCTGGGCTCACAGTCGCGCATGATACATTAGTGGACCCCGTCGCAGTTTCTAACTCATTGGGCCAGCACTTTGCTGAGATTTCGAGCTCTTCAAATTACCCGCCAGCGTTTCTCCCGAAGAAATGTGCAGCAGAAGTGCGACCTCTTGCTTTCTCCTCTCAAAATCGCGAAAGCTATAATACTGTTTTCTCCATGCGGGAACTCCAACATGCACTCTCTTCTTCTCGCTCCTCTGCCCCAGGACCAGATGGTATCCACGTCCAAATGTTGCTGCATTTATCAACCCATAGTCTGCGTTACCTCCTTCGCCTTTATAATCGAATTTGGCCCGACAGTACTTTTCCCAGATGATGACGGGATGCTATCGTCGTTCCTGTTCCGAAACCTGGAAAGGACAGACATCTCCCCTCTAGCTATCGCCCCATTTCTCTCACGAGTACTGTCTGTAAGGTTTTGGAGCGTATGGTGAATTATCGATTAGCTTGGTGGCTGGAATGCCGCAGTCTTTTAACACCTGCCCAACGCGGATTCCGAAAGCATCGTTCTGCAGTTGACCATCTTGTTGCTCTCTCCACTTATATCGTGAACAATTTTCTCTGGAAACGCGAAACAGTAGCAATATTTTTTGATCTGGAGAGAGCATATGATACTTGTTGCAGGACAGGCATCCTCCGCACACTGTTCTCTTGGGGCTTTCGAGGTCGGCTACCCCTTTCTCGTCGCGAATTTAAGGCAGAGCGCACATTTAGAGTGCGGGTGAACACTACTCTCTCCCGTACCTTCTCTCAAGAAAACGCGGTACCCCAGGGCTCCGTGCTGAGGGTTGTACTGTTTGCCATCGCCATAACTGCAATTATGGATTGTCTCCTTGCTGATGTCTCGGGCTCCCTCTATGTGGACGATTTTGCGATCTACTACAGCTCTCAACGAACCAGCCTTCTTGAATGTCGCGTTCAAGGATGTCTCGATCGCCGCCACTCTTGGAGCATCGAAACTGGCTTCCGTTTTTCTCCCAGTAAGACCGTTTGTGTTAATTTTGGGCGACGTAAGGAGTTCCTTCCACCCTCCTCACATCTAGGACCAGACAACCTTCCGTTTTCAAACGTCGCTAAATTCTTGGGTCTTATGTTTGACAGAAAACTGTGCTGGTCCTCCCACGTTTCCTATCTGTCGGCTCGCTGTCTGCGATCCCTTACCTCCCTCCGTGTCCTGAATGGTACCTCCTGGGGAGCGGACCGAGTGGTCCTTCTCCGCCTCTATCGCGCCTTAGTGTGCTCGAAATTGGACTATGGAAGCATAGTCTACTCCTCTGCTCGGCCGTCTATTCTTCGGCGTCTCGACTCTGTCCACCACCGTGGATTACGTTTAGTGTCTGGAGCTTTTTACACCAGCCCTGTGGAAAGCCTTTACGCTGAGACTGCTGAACCTCCGCTGTCCAATCGGCGAGCAGTCCGTCTGAGTCGTTATGCTAGCCACCTGTCTTCAATGCCTGCTAATCCAGCCCATGACATTTTTTTCGATGCCTCGTTTGATGTAGGGTATGAAGGCCGCCCCTCCTCCCTACTACCACCGGGAGTCCGCTTCCGTCAACTGCTCCATTCTCTTTCCTTCCGCTTTCCTAAAACCTTCTTGACAACTTGGGGTACATCACCGCCTTGGCTCCGTCCCCAGATCTGCCTACTCCGTGACCTTTGTCGATTTCCCAAGGATGGTACACCTTCACTTGTTTATCGTCGGGCATTTGCTGCTCTATGTGCACAAATGACGGAAGCCACATTTATTTACACCGATGGCTCGAAAACATCGTTTCATGTAGGGAGTGCCTATATTGTTGGTGACACCCCAAATCACTTTCGGCTTCCCGACCAGTGTTCGGTTTATACTGCAGAGCTTTACGCTATTCTCCAGGCTGTCCACTATATCCGCCGCCATCAGCGGATACAGTACGTTATCTGCTCAGATTCTCTCAGCTCTCTCCTCAGTCTCCAAGCTCTTTACCCTGTGCACCCTCTGGTCCACCGCATTCAGGACTGTCTGCGCTTGCTCCACCTGGGCGGCGTCTCGGTGGCGTTCCTGTGGCTCCCGGGACACGCTGGTATCTATGGAAATGAGGCGGCCGATATTGCAGCCAAGGCTGCAGTCTCTCTTCTTCGGCCAGCTATTCAATCGGTTCCCTTCGCCGATCTATTGAGCGTTTTATGTCGTCGAGTTGTTCTTTTATGGCACGCCCATTGGTCGACACTTCCCCATAATAAATTGCGGGACGTGAAAGCTCTTCCTTGTGCTTGGACCTCTTCCTCCCGAACGCGACTTCGGGAGGAGGTAATTTTAAGTAGATTGCGTATGGGGCACTGTCTTTTTAGCCATCGACATCTTTTAAGCGGCGATCCTCCCCCACTCTGTCCCCACTGCTATCAGCTGTGGACGGTAAGACATATTTTAATTGAGTGCCCCTATTTTAATTCGTTACACTCCCGTCTACAGCTTTCGCCTGATATATCGTCGATTTTAGCAGATGACAGGCGCTCAGCCGTTCGCGTTCTCGTTTGTGTCAGTGAAATGACGTCAGTCATTTGAAGCTTTCTTTGGGGACGACCAACCCCTTCCTGTAGTCGATTTTTAAGCATTCCTTCTGCTTTTAGTTTCTCGAATTTTATGACTTTCGTTCCCATTGCTGCTGGGTTCCATTTTAGGTTTTTTACTGTTTCCTAAGTCACAGACCGGGCGCTAATGACCATAGCAGTTTTGCGCCCTAAAACAAAAAAAAAAAAAAATATTAGTAAGGTGTAAGATACTGCTTGGTAACGCTGTATCTTGCGCAACTGCATCAGTAGGGATTTTGTGTCTACCTCCCCATCTTTATGTGGTCGTTCCAGTCTCAGCCATTTCCAAGGATCCAAGTCAGTAAATCGCTGCCAGTTCATTATTATCAGAGTGGTGTCTCTCTGGACAGTGTTTAAAGTGTTAACCCTCTTTGCCATAGCCACAAACAGTATCACATCTACGATAATGTGTTCTGTACACTGCTCCTTAATTGTAGACAATTTTGATGTTTTCTGTTCGTCCTCAAATGTTGGAACAGACACACATCAGTTGCAGTCTTATAGAGGGGTGGGCTGCAAAGATGGGCTTTCTATTTGATGCGAGTGAGTGAGTGTGAATGTTTGTGTGTGCTTTTTTTTCCATTTTTATTTTACCTGTCTTGCATATGAGGGACACCATCCTACATTTTAGAGACTCGTTGATTTTCCTGGACCTCATTTTCTATTCCTATTGTCACAGTTGCTGCACCTCAGAAGTCTACAAACCAGAACACTCTGGTACTGAACATCATCAAGTGCCTTAGCCAAGTTCTTAGACAGTGGACACTGCAGGTCTGTTCGAGATTTATCTGGCTTTATGCTTTTGTGGCTCGACTGTGTGTACCGTGTATTGATTGTTGAGGCCTCATCTTCGAAGATAGTTGACACATTCCCCCATGAGGAGATTTGGCTGGCCATGGGTGCTTGTAGGACCAGACTGATTGCACATCTCTGTGCTGAGGTCAGGGAACCAGTACTCACCATCCAGTGGCAGCTCCTCATGGCGCAACAAGCACATTGTTCCTCACACCTCCAAATTCATCTGCATGCCATACTGTTGCTCATCCATCTCTGGCTGCATGTCTCCAACCGTCCATGAATCTCAATTCTGTTAAGGATCTGTCTGGAGCGTATGCTTGGAGTCAGCTTGTGTAGAGCATTTATAACCCCAAATCCAGTGTTCTAACCATCTGCTACCCTGGATACTGCAGATGCTCAATGTTATTTTAGATTCAGTGCTTCACAGCAGAGATTGTGGTACTGCTTCTGCTTTAATGTGGTATTTTCTGACATTTTTATGTGAGGACCAAGAGTATATGTAAGTTCAATCTTGTGGTCTCTGGAGCACATGAGCCTATCTTCCATTGCTAAATTTCTTTTATATTGGAATCTCTGAGTGATCTTCACTCTGTCCAACATTTGAACACAGTAGATCAGTTAATCCAGCATTCCATCCTCAACTGAAACTACTGGGGAGTAGGATTCAATCTGCTCAGTACCAGGGCACATGAAGATTGTGGGAAACTAAATATCTGATAGTCCTCAGGCAGAGCTGTTGTAAGTGACTTATTCAATACTTCGAGCACAGCAGTATATTACCATCAGGTCAATCCTGTGGCTCTCCTACTGTAAGTGTATCTCAGACCAGTTTTATTTTGCCCAACTTGTAGATTTATAGATGCAATAATGTGTGCTGTGTACCATCTGTGTCACTGCAGATATCACAACTCCTTCTCACATTCCCGTCAAAGTATTTGAGAGCCTCAGTACATAAGCTTTGGTTACCAGTTGGGTTGTCCATTGTGTGGCAACTACCTAGTGTCAGATCATCACTGTTTTTGTGTCAAGAAAGTGGTTGAATGTTACAATGCTGCAGCTTTGGTGTACACCTGTTTCCCTGTGCTTACAACTTGTCTTCCCACAAAGGAACATGGGCAACTTATCTGAACTCAAAGTGATGTTCTAAGGCATGTTGACAGGCATGTTAAATTGTGTACATAAAGTGTGTTGTCCTGATCACAGTTGGAGACACAAATCACTCTGGAGCTATATCCCTCACTTTTCCGTGAGGGTGCTAAAAATGCAAAATAATGTGTACTGTCGGCTTGTGCTGTAGCACTTTTGCCTCTGTTCATCAATTGTAACACAGAGTTAAATATTGTGACCATTTTGTTTCTTGCAGATGTCTTCATGGAAAAGTCCAACAAGAAGTTTATGTCTTTGACATCATCACTAATTACCACTGCCTTTGCAAGCTAATGCAGGCAATGGTGCAGCACAAGCATATTCAAAAAGCGGTGCATGCAGTCACAGAGAATGACAGGTTCACACAGGAATACGAGTAGTTAACTTCAGCTTAACAGTGCCAGATTGAAGTGATGATTTGAGATCTTAACTTCCCTAACTGGAATGGTGGAATACAGCAGCAACTGGCACAATTCAGTACTTACTGTATTGTGGAGAAACAGTCCATGTAAGTATGGAGTTCTGTAGATTACCATGTAAGCTGTCATTTGTTAATCACATTAAAATATTCATTTTTGTGTACATAATTTTCTACATGGTATATTTCATTGAAACCAGCTTCAACTGTGTCAAATTACCAAATGCAAAAATATATTTAACATTTTTTTCTTTGTGTCATTCTTCAACCTTCTTTATTTATTTATTTATTTATTTATTTATGAATCTCGAACAGTAGCATTACTTACAGAAAAAAATTGCATTAATTTGATTTTGCCTGTTTATTGAAATTAAAGGAAAACTCACCAGTTTGTGCCAAAAATGTTTCACCACATTTGTGGCACCAGGCTTGGGGTCACACCTTAAGGGGCCATCAAAATCATATATTTATAAAAGATCACAACTAGGGATTGGACAAAACACTTTTTCTATTGCAGTCTTTGACCACCTCCCTGTGTGTCATTCCCATTAATGTGACCTCCTATATCTGCACAAGAGGTGAGCCACTCTGATTGTGGGCTCTGAGGGTATTCCTCCATTTCTAAACTTCAAATTACATATCTGTCTTTCTTATGAATGTTGCTAATATCTCCTAAAGAGAGGAATAATTTTTTTCACTTTCAGTCAGTGAACATCACCTATAGGTAACCCCCCAGGGGGTCCATAACTCTTTTGTGGATACGTGCATAGCGAGCACGGGACCCTGAGCTAATGTGGCCTTCCTTCCTTTCCGGGCTGCATACCTTCCCTTTCCGATCCTTCCCCATCCCCCATCTTTGTCCCCCCCCCCCTTCAACGCCTCTTTCCTTCCCTTTCTCCCCCTCTGGGAGTATGTTTTGTGCCTACGTCCGGAGACGGAAGCTCGAAACTGTAACAAATTCTTTGCTTTCTCCGCTTGCAATTCTTTGACCTTCCTTTGTCCTTCTCTTTTCCTTACCTTTTCTCTTTGCCCTTTACTCTGCTGCAGCATTTGAGACCTCTCTTCTTTCCTTCCCCTTTCTCTTTTTTCCTCCCTGTGCATGTCTGAAGGCCGAACCACGCATTTCCATGCGTAGCCGGTGACGGGGTAACGCGTAATTCCCCGCCCCGGGTAGACAGATAGGACACGTACGTACCCCCTGGTAACAGCCGGGCCCAGGGAGGGGTGATTACCCGAGCTGATACCTTCCGAAAGTGCCAGTTGGTCCCTCTGTCCATTTGTCGAGAGGTGTGACCTGAGGTGTGAACAATCACCTAAGGTGGGAGTGCTCAGAGAGGGCCCCCACAAGGAGGGAGCGCTCCATCGGAGACGCAGGTAATCATGGGTGATACATTCGCAATGGTTTCTTCTTCTTCTACTATGTCTGCTCACAAGCGTAAGTTCCATGAGTCTCAAACAGACATTCCTTCCATTGTTGCCACAGTTCCTTGTAGTTTCTAGGTCTGACGAAGGTCACGACTTCTCCACGGTCAACCCTTTCATTATTCAGAAAGGTGTCAATGCAATTGCATGTCCTGTAAAGTCTTGTTCCAGATTACGAAATGGCACCTTGTTGTTAGAAACAGTCAGTGCCCTCCAGGCACAAAAATTGCTGCGTTCTTCACTGCTACACACCTTCCCTGTCTGGGTGGAACTGCACCGTACTTTAAATTCATCATGTGGGGTCGTTTATACACGCTCCCTCGATGGATTGTTTGACGAAGAAATTCAGCACTACCTGTCTGACCAGGGCATAACAGGCTGTTCATAGGGTCATGAAAAAGGGTTGACGCGAACATCATTGCAACCCGCACTGTCTTCTTGACATTTGACAAAGTTCAACTCCCATCGAAAATCAAAGGAGGCTATAAGATATTTTCCTTTCGCCCTTACGTCCCAAACACTACGCGTCGCTATCAGTCTCAGCGGTTCAATCACACCAGCCAGTCATGTTCCAATCTGGCCAAATGTGTTACTTGTGGCAAGGATGCCCATGAGGGTGCTTGTCCACCTCCATCCCCTCCTTGCATCAACTGTATGGGTGACCACACTGCTTCTTTCCCCCTGCGGGTCCGGGGATTAGAATAGGCCCGAGGTATTCCTGCCTGTCGTAAGAGGCGACTAAAAGGAAACCATCCCCCTCACGGGGGTAGTTAGCGCCTGCGTCCGGACACGGACGGTTTCCCGACCTATAATCGTGGTCTTTTTGGTTTTTCACTTCTCGTTTCTTCATTCCTTTTGTTGGTTCCTTTCTTTGCTCTTCTCCACTTCACTGTCTTCCTTACTCTTTCCCTTGACTTCTCCTTGCCTTCTCATTGCCTTTTTCTCCTTGCCTTCTCATTGCCTTTTTCTCCTTGCCTTCTCATTGCCTTCTTCTCCTTGCCTTCTCCTTGCCTCCTTCTCCTTGCTTTCTCATTGCCTTCTTCTCCTTGCCTTCTCTGGTCTCCGCCTCGGCGTTTGAGACAGTCTGTCCTCTTTCTCCCTCTCTCTTCTTTTTCCTCTTCTTCCTTCCTCCCTGTGCGTGTCTGAAGGCCGACCCACGCGTTCGCACGCGTAGCCGGTGACGGGGTAACGCGTAAGTCCCCGCCCTGGGTAGACATGTAAGGCACGCGCGTACCCCCTGGTAAAGGCCAGGCCCGGGGAGGGGTGATTGCCTGAGCTGATACCTTCTGACCATGCCGATTGGTCCCTCCGTCTGTTTCTCGGGAGGTGTGACCTGAGGTGTAAACATTCACCTAAGGCGGGAGTGCCCTCTGAGAGGGTCCCCACAAGGAAGGAGCGCGCCATCGGAGACGCTGGCAATCATGGGGGATTCCTCCGCAATGGATTCTACTCCATCGCTTTCGACTTCGACCCACAAACGGAAACGTGACCAGCCAACAGTGACAAAAATACTACCGCCTGCCCCACAGTTCCTCGTCGTTTCTCGATCTGAGGAAGGAAAGGATTTTTCCTCTGTCAACCCTTTCGTTATCCAGAAGGGCGTCGATGCCATAGCTGGATCTGTCAAATCTTGTACCAGATTGCGTAACGGTACCCTATTACTCGAAACTGAGAGCGCCTTTCAGGCACAAAAACTGCTTCGGGCCACACTCCTTTACACATTCCCTGTCCGGGTGGAGGCTCACCGAACTTTGAATTCGTCTCGTGGTGTGGTCTATACTAGATCCCTCGACGGCTTGACTGACGAGGAGATTCAATCTTTCCTCGCTGAGCAGGGCGTGACGGCTGTCCATAGGGTCATGAAAAAGGTCAACAATGACCTTGTACCGACCCGGACACTTTTCTTAACCTTCGATAGTGTTAAGCTGCCATCGCGCATCAAGGCGGGCTACGAGGTCATTTCAGTTCGCCCCTATATCCCGACACCTACGCGCTGCTACCAGTGTCAGCGTTTCAATCACACTCGACAGTCTTGTTCCAATGCGGCTAAATGTGTCACTTGTGGCAGGGATGCCCATGAGGGTGACTGTCCACCTCCGTCTCCTCGTTGTGTGAACTGTCAGGGTGACCATGCCGCATCCTCCCGCGACTGTCCTGTCTATAAGGAAGAACGCTGTATCCAGGAAATTCGAGTCAAAGAGAAAGTGTCCACCTCGGCTGCTCGCAAGCTATTGGCTAGTAGGAAGCCCACGCTGCTCCCAGCGGGGAAATACAGCACTGTCCTCGCCTCTCCTCGGACTACCCGGGAGGTAGCAACCCAGACATGCGATCTGACCTTCAGCACCACGGTCGTCCGTTCGGCCAGTGCTAAGATCGCGCGGTCGACGTCTCCTCTTCCTCCCATCACCCCACAGACACCAGCCACTTCCTCAGCTTCTGCTCAGTCGAAGACCCCGAAGTCAGATGCACGGGCCTTCAAGAAGGAACCATCCCGTGCAGACTTCCTCCGTTCCTCGACCTCCCAGCCTTCGACCGGTACTTCCACCAAACGTCCTTCTAAAAAGGCGCATAGGAAGCACAGTTCTCCTTCTCCGCCGCGGCGCCTTTCTTCTCCTGCGCCACCCAGCGGTTGCCGCCGCAGGCCGTCATCCGTTTCGCCTGGCCGCACCGCTGGTCGCCGAACATCTGGCCGTTCACCGGCGGAGGAAGCTCCCCCTCCCGGCCATCCTCCTGAGATGGCCGATGACCCTATAGACCCCATGGACGATGACTGTCTGCCTCCTGCTAGCGGCGGCAGTGCTCGCTCGAAGCCAGGCCCTAAGCGGCCTTCGAGGTGACCCCTTCTCTCATCTTCCTTTTCTTACGATGGCACTTATTAACTGGAATATTCGCAGCCTTCGCTCCAACCGAGAGGACTTGAAGTTGCTGCTCCGCTCGCATCGTCCGCTCGTCGTAGCCCTCCAGGAAACGAAGCTACGCCCATGCGATCAAATTGCCTTGGCACACTACACCTCTGTGCGTTTTGACCTACCCCCTGTGGTAGGTATCCCAGCTCATGGAGGGGTTATGTTGCTGGTCCGGGATGATATTTACTACGATCCCATCACGTTGCACACCGGCCTGCAGGCAGTTGCCATCCGCATTACTCTCCCCACTTTTACGTTTTCCTTTTGTACCGTTTACGCTCCATCGTCATCTGCCGTTACCAGGGCAGACATGACGCAACTTGTTGCTCAGCTACCTGCACCATTTTTGTTAACTGGAGACTTCAATGCCCACCATCCTCTTTGGGGCTCTCCAGCATCCTGCCCGAGGGGCTCCTTGTTAGCAGACCTTTTCAACCAGCTCAATCTTGTCTGCCTCAATACTGGCGCCCCTACTTTTCTTTCGGACACATCTCATACCTATTCCCATTTAGACCTCTCTATATGTACTCCCCAACTTGCACGCCGGTTTGAGTGGTATGCACTTGCTGATGCATATTCGAGCGACCACTTCCCGTGTGTTATCCATCTCCTGCAGCATACTCCCTCTCCGTGCTCCTCTCGTTGGACCATCTCCAAGGCAGACTGGGGGCTCTTCTCTTCCAGGGCGACCTTTCAGGATCAAACCTTCACAAGCTGCGATCGTCAGCTCGCACACCTCACGGAAGTCATTCTCGCTGCTGCTGAATATTCCATCCCTCAACCTACTTCTTCTCCACGTCGCGTACCGGTCCCCTGGTGGACCGCAGCATGTAGGGACGCTTTACGTGCTCGTCGACGTGCTTTACGCACCTTTAAACGCCACCCTACAGTGGCGAATTGCATTAATTATAAACGATTACGTGCTCAGTGTCGTCGTATTATTAAAGAAAGCAAGAAAGCCAGCTGGGCTGCTTTCACCAGCACCTTCAACAGTTCTACTCCTTCTTCTGTTGTCTGGGGTAGCCTGCGCCGGCTATCTGGCACTAAGGTCCACTCCCCAGTTTCTGGCTTGAAGGTCGCGAATGAAGTCCTTGTGGCCCCTGAGGCTGTCTCCAATGCCTTCGGCCGCTTTTTCGCCGAGGTTTCGAGCTCCGCTCATTACCACCCTGCCTTCCTCCCCCGCAAACAGGCAGAGGAGGCGAGGCCACCTAACTTCCGCTCCTCGAATCGTGAAAGTTATAATGCCCCATTCACCATGCGGGAACTCGAAACCGCACTTGGCCGATCACGGTCCTCCGCTCCAGGGCCTGATTCTATTCATATCCAGATGCTGAAGAACCTTTCTCCTGCGGGTAAAGGTTTTCTTCTTCGTACTTACAATCGCATCTGGATTGAGGGACATGTTCCCGCATGCTGGCGCGAGTCTATTGTTGTCCCGATTCCTAAGCCGGGGAAGGACAAGCACTTGCCTTCCAGTTATCGACCTATCTCGCTTACCAGCTGTGTCTGTAAAGTGATGGAGCGAATGGTTAACTCTCGATTGGTTTGGCTGCTCGAGTCTCGACGCCTACTTACCAATGTACAATGTGGATTTCGAAGGCGCCGCTCTGCTGTCGACCATCTGGTTACCTTGTCGACCTTCATCATGAATAACTTCTTGCGGAAGCGCCCGACCGCGGCTGTGTTCTTTGATTTGGAGAAGGCTTACGACACCTGTTGGAGGGCGGGCATTCTCCGCACCATGCATACATGGGGCTTTCGCGGTCGCCTCCCTCTTTTTATTCGTTCCTTTTTAATGGATCGACAGTTTCGGGTACGTGTGGGTTCTGTCCTGTCCGACACCTTTCGCCAGGAGAATGGGGTGCCACAGGGCTCAGTTTTGAGCGTCGCTCTCTTCGCCATCGCGATCAATCCAATAATGGATTGCCTCCCAGCTGATGTATCAGGCTCCCTTTTCGTGGACGATTTTACCATCTATTGCAGCGCGCAGTGTCCACGTGTCTTGGAGCGCTGTCTTCAGCGTTCTCTTGACCGTCTTTACTCGTGGAGTGTCGCCAATGGCTTCCGTTTTTCTGCCGAGAAGACGGTCTGTATTAACTTCTGGCGCTACAAAGAGTTTCTCCCACCGTCCTTACGACTCGGTCCCGTTGCTCTCCCACTCGTGGAGACAATCAAATTTTTAGGCCTTACCTTTGACAGGAAACTTAGCTGGTCTCCACATGTGTCATATTTGGCCGCCCGTTGTACCCGTTCTTTAAATGTCCTCCGTGTTCTCAGTGGTATGTCGTGGGGAGCGGATCGAACCGTCCTCCTTCGCCTATATCGGTCGATCGTCCGCTCCAAGCTGGATTATGGGAGCTTCGTATACTCCTCTGCACGGCCATCCATCTTACGCCGCCTCAACTCCATACAACATCGGGGTTTACGACTTGCGATCGGAGCATTTTATACCAGTCCCGTAGAGAGTCTTCATGCTGACGCTGGCGAATTGCCACTCACCTACCGGCGCGATATACTGCTTTGTCGGTATGCCTGTCGGCTACTGTCAATGCCCGACCATCCTTCTTATCGTTCCTTTTTTGACGACTCTCTTGACCTTCAATACGGGTTGTATGTCTCTGCCTTGCTACCCCCTGGAGTTTGCTTTCGTCGCCTCCTTCAACACCTTGATTTTTCACTCCCTGCAACCTTCCGAGTGGGCGAGAGCCGCACGCCACCTTGGCTCCAGGCTCAGGTCCGCGTTCACCTCGACCTCAGCTCGCTCCCGAAAGAGGTCACCTCCGGTTCGGTCTACCACTCCCGTTTTTTGGAACTTCGCTCGAAGTTCAACAACATGACTTTCATTTATACAGATGGCTCTAAGACCAATGACGGGGTCGGGTGTTCCTTTATTGTCGGGGCACAAAGTTTCCAATACCGGCTCCATGGCCATTGTTCGGTCTTCACAGCTGAGCTCTTTGCCCTCTACCAGGCTGTTCTGTACATCTGCCGCCACCGACATTCTGCTTATGTCATCTGCTCAGATTCCCTGAGCGCCATCCAGAGCCTCAGTGATCCGTACCCGGTTCACCCTTTCGTACACCGGATCCAACGCTCTCTTCAGCAGCTGGTGGACGTCGGTACGCCGGTTAGCTTTATGTGGGTTCCTGGCCATGTCGGTATCCCTGGGAACGAAGCTGCAGATGCCGCGGCCAAGGCTGCGGTCCTCCAGCCTCGGACAGCTTCTTGTTGTGTCCCTTCGTCCGATTTTAGCAGGGTCATTTGTCGGCGCGTTGTGTCGCTGTGGCATGCCGATTGGGCTGCACTTACCGACAACAAGCTTCGGGCCTTAAAACCTCTTCCCGTGGCTTGGACGTCCTCCTCACGCCCTTCTCGGCGGGAGGAGGTCGTTTTAGCAAGGTTAAGAATTGGACACTGCCGGTTCAGCCATCGCCATCTGCTGACGGCTGCGCCGGCGCCGTTCTGCCCATGTGGGCACTTGCTGACGGTTAGTCACATTTTAATGTCCTGTCCCGATCTTAAAACACTGCGCCTCGATCTTAACCTGCCTACTACTTTAGATGCCATTTTAGCGGATGACCCACGAGCAGCTGCTCGTGTTCTTTGTTTTATCAATTTGACAAACCTCGCTAAGGACATTTGATTATGTTTTTTAATCCTATGCCTGTCAGTCTGTCTTTTATTGTGTTTTCCCTTTTAGTTGTTGTTGTCAACTTGTGCCTCGCGGTGCATTCTTAGAGTAGTCAGGGCGCTAATGACCATTGAAGTTGTGCGCCCGAAAACCACAAAAAAAAAAAAAAAAAAAAAAAAAAAAACACTGCTTCTTCTCAAGATTGCCCCATTTTTAAAGACGAAAAGCACATTCAGGAAATCAGAGTGAAGGAAAAGGTGTCGACCTTTGCTGTTCGAAAATTATTTGCCAGTCGACAGCCCACCGTGCCTCAGACAGGAAAATACAGCACAGTCCTTGCTTATCCTCGGCCAACAAAGGAGGCGGCGACGCAGACTTGCGACCTCACCTTTAGTGCCAAGGATGTCAGATCGGCCAGCGCAAAGATCGCCCGTTCAACCTCACCACTTTCGCCTGCCCACTCTATGGCTCACCCTTAATCGGGTTCTGCTAAATCTCGAGCCCAAAAGTCAGACACCAAGACTTCGAAAAAAGAGCATACGCGTGAAGATATTTTACGTACCCCAACTTCACAACCATCGTTTACTCCTTCATCTAAACATCATGTTCCCAAGAAGGCTAATAAGAAAACCAGTTCATCTCCTTGTCCGCCAAGGCGTGTCTCATCTACTGCGCCACCTGTCTGAAATCGCACTCGGCCGTCTTCTGTGTCGCCGAGGCGCACTGCTGGTGGCCGATCAACCGGCTGAACACTGGTGGCAGGAGATGCTCCTGAAAAACCTATGGATCAGGATCTTCTGCCTTCGGCTGAATGCCACTCCATGCTGTCAGTCGCAAGCTCTGAGCAGTCATTGAGTTGATGGCAATATTGCTCACATTCTTCCATTTTCTGTCCACGCTATGTCCATTATCCACTGGAATATCTGCGGCATTCGAGCCAATCGGGATGAATTGTCGATCCTCTTACGATCCTACTCGCTGGTCATCTTCTGTCATCAGGAAACAAAGCTGCGTCCCCATGACCGCTTTGTTCTCCCCCATTTTCAGTCCGTCCGATTTGATGTCCCCTCTGTTGAAGGCACTCCAGCCCATGGAGGACTCATGATTGTTCTCCATGATACTCACCATTATCACCCAATCCCCTGAAACACTTCCTTCCAAGTTATCGCTGTCCATCTTTCCCTTTCTGAATATACCTTTTCTCTTTGTACTGTATACATTCCATCGTCCACACCAATGGCACGAGCTGATCTCCTTCACCTTCTCCGTCAGCTTCCACCCTGTATTTGCTGGTTGGGGACTTCTATGCCCACCACCCGCTTTCGGGATCTCCACATCCTTGTCCACATTGCTCACTATTACTACACATTTTCCACCAAGCGGATCTAGTTTGCCTCAACACTGCAGTCCCTACATTTTCGTCTGCCTCCACGACAAATTTCTCTCATTTGGACCTTTCGGGCGGTACTGTTCCGCTGGCTCGGTGCTTTGAATGGTTAGCCCTTGATGATACACAATCGAGTGACCACTTTCCATGTGTCCTTAGACTGCAGCCTCAACTGCCATATATGCGCGTGTGGCACTGGAAGTTTGCCCAAGCCGATTGGACACTTTTTTCATCTCTAGCGACATTCGATGACAGTCACTTTCCTAGCGTCGACGATGAGGTCACACACATCACAGACGTTATTCTTACAGCTGCAGAATGTTCAATACCACGCACCTCCGAATTGCCGGGCGCCCCCCAGTTCCTTGGTGGAACGAGGCATGCTGTGACGCAATACGTGAGCGGCGACATGCTCTTCGTGTTTTCCGCCACCATCCTACTTTGGCCAAATGTATCCGCTATAAGCAGTTCCGTGCGGGATGCCGTCGCGTCACCCGCAATAGCAAGAAGGCAAGCTGGGACATCTTTACTAGCTCATTTAACACCTTCACTCCCTCCTCGGAAGTTTGGAGTCGAATTCGACGGTTATTTGGCGCGCCTAGATTCTCCCCAGTCGCTGGGCTCACTGTCGCGCATGATACATTAGTGGACCCCGTCGCAATTTCTAACTCATTGGGTCAACACTTTGCTGAGATTTCAAGCTCTTCAAATTACCCGCCAGCGTTTCTCCTGAAGAAACATGCAGCAGAAGTGCAACCTTTCGCTTTCTCTTCTCAAAATCGCGAAGCTATAATACTATATTCTCCATGTGGAAACTCCAACATGCACTCTTCTTCTCGCTCCTCCGCCCCAGGACCGGATGGTATCCACATCCAGATGTTGCTGCATTTATCAACCCATCGTCTGCGTTACCTCCTTCGCCTTTATAATCGAATTTGGACCGACAGTACTTTTCCCAGATGATGGCGGGAACCTATCGTCGTTCCTGTTCCGAAACCTGGAAAGGACAAACATCTCCCCTCTAGCTATCGCCCCATTTCTCTCACGAGTAGTGTATGTAAGGTTTTGGAGCGTACGGTAAATTGCCGTTTAGCTTGGTGGCTGTAGTTCAGCAGTCTTTAAACACCTGCCCAAATGCGGTTTCTGAAAGCATACTTCTGCAGTTGACCATCTTGTTGCTCTCTCCACTTACATCATTAACAATTTTCTTCGAAAACGCCAAACAGTAGCAATATTTTTTGATCTGGAGAGAGCATACGATACCTGTTGGAGGACAGGCATCCTCCGCTCACTGTTCTCTTGGGGCTTTCGAGGTCGGCCGCCCATTTTTCTTCGCGAATTTATGGCAGAGCGCACATTTAGACTGCGGGTGAACACTACTCTCTCTCTCTTCTGCTTTCTCTCAAGAAAACGGAGTACCCCATAAATCCAATTATGGATTGTCACCTTTCTGATGTCTCGGGCTCCCTCTTTGTGGATGATTTTGCAATCTACTACAGCTCTCAATGGACCAGCCTTCTTGAACGACATCTTGAAGGTGTCTCGATCGCATCCACTCTTGGAGCACCAAAAACGACTTCCGTTTTTCTCCCAGTAAGACCGTTTGTGTTAATTTTTGGCGACGTAAGGAGTTTCTTCCACCCTCCTTACATTTAGGACCTGTCAACCTTCCATTTACGGACGTCGCTAAGTTCTTGGGTCTTACGTTTGACAGAAAACTGTACTGGTCCTCCCACGTTTCCTATCTTTCGCGCTCGCTGTCTGCGATCCGCCAACACCCTCCGTGTCCTGAATGGTACCTCCTGGGGAGCGGACCGAGTGGTCCTTCTCCGCCTCTATCGAGCCTTAGTGCGCTCGAAATTGGACTATGGAAGCATAGTTTACTCCTCTGCTCGGCCGTCTATTCTTCATCGTCTTGACTATCCACCACCATGGGTTACGTTTAGTGTCTGGAGGTTTTTACACCAGCCCTGTGGAAAGCCTTTATGCTGAGGCTGCTGAACCTCCACTGTCCAATCGGCGATCTATCCTTCTAAGTCGTTATGCTAGCCATTTATCTTCCATGCCTGCTAATCCGGCCCATGACATTTTTTTCGACGCCTCCTTGGATGTAGGGTATGCAGTCCACCCTTCCTCCATACTACCACCGTGTGTCTGCTTCCATCAACTGCTCCATTCTCTTTCCTTCCGCTTTCCTAAAACCTTCTTGACAACTTGGGGTACAGCACCATCTTGGCTCCATCCCCGGATCAGATTGACCTTTGTCAATTTGCCAAGGATGGTACCCCTTCACTTGTTTATCATCGGGCATTTGCTGCTCTATGTGCACAAATGAAGGAAGCCACATTTATTTACACTGATGGCTCAAAAACATCCTTAGGTGTAGGGAGTGCCTATATTGTGGGTAAGACCCGTAATTTATTTCGGCTTCCCGACCAGTGTTCGGCTTATACTGCGGAGCTTTACGCTGTTCTCCAGGCTGTCCAATACATCCTCCATCATCAGCGGATACAGTATGTTATCTGTTCAGATTCTCTCAGCTCTCTCCTCAGTCTCCAAGCTCTCTACCCTGTCCACCCTCTGGTCCACCAGATTCAGGACTGTCCGTGCTTCCTCCACCTGGGGGGCGTCTCGGTGGCATTCCTCTGTCTCCTGGGACACGTTGGTATCTGTGGAAATGAGGTGGCCGATATAGCTGCCAAGGCTGCAGTCTCTCTTCTTCGGCCAGCTATTCAATCGATTCCCTTCGCCGATCTACAGAGCATTTTATGTCGTTGTGTTATTCTTTCATAGCACGCCCATTGGTCGACACTTCCCCACAATAAATTGCGGGACGTGAAAGCTCTTTACTGTGCTTGGACCTCTTCCTCCCGAACGCGTCGTCGGGAGGAGGTAATTTTAAGTAGATTGCGGATAGGGCACTGTCTTTTTAGCCATCAACATCTTTTAAGCGGTGATCCTCCCCCGCTCTGTCCCCACTGCTCTCAGCTGTGGACGGTAAGACTCTTTTAATTGAGTGCCCCTATTTTACTCCGTCACGCACCCGTCTACAGCTGTTGCCTGATATATCGTCAGTTTTAGCAGATGACACACGCTCAGCCAATCGCGTTCTCGAGTTTATTAGTGCCAGTGAGATGACGTCAGTCATTTGAAGTTTTTTTTTTTTTTTTTTTTTTTTTTGGGGGGGGGGGGGGACAACCAACCCCTTTCTGAAGTGGATTTTTAAGCTTTCCTTCTGCTTTTAGTTTCGCATATTTTTTGAGTTTCGTTCCCATTGCTGCTGGTTTCCGTTTTCGTTTTTTACATGGACCGGGCGCTAATGACCATAGCAGTTTTGCGCCCTAAAACGAAAACAAAAAAAACAAAAACAAAAAAAGAACTTATAGGTAAATAGTGACAGTCTTTCTGCCTCCTTGTAATTTTGTTCTTTTGTTGACAGAATTTCCCCTTTGATACAGTCAATATTGTTACAATTTGAGTAATAATACATTTTGCTCAACAGAATTCGGCATCTCACATCACTAGCTCCTTTCAAACATTAAATTATTTATCCTTTGGTCATGGAGAAATGAAGAGTGGTAACATCCTTAAATTTTTATTTGCACTGCATAATAATGATACAGGTGGTAGTATACTTGGATGCTTGGTATGTTCTCTCATAGCATTAAGAAGTGGAGAAACTGAACTGTGTAATCAGACACACTGAGGGTGTCCTGTCGTAGCCATTATCCTGACACTGTGAATAGTACTGACGCCATTACTAAAGCAGGTTGTTGCGTTACTGCTTGACAATTGATTCTATAGCAATTGGTGGACATTGGAAGTGTGTGTGTGTGCAGTGATCAACACCTTTATACATTCAAAGCTGTACTGAAGATAGATTCCATAAATGTTCACGACAGGTGACAAAATTCAAAGAAAAACCATTTTATCTTAACTGTAGGAGCAGTTAGAGGGCAGTAGGTAGGTCTTCCTATGATTGATTGTTGTTGATGATGAACCCAATGAGCAGAGCACATTAGCTTTTACCAATAGAAAATAGTTGCTGTACAGAATACTGGCACAAGTCCGTACATTGTGAGGAAAAACAATATAGAAAATAATACATGTAATATGAGTGGTGGCCAATACTGAAACTGAATTCTAACTTGGCCCAATAAATATGCAGCAAGCAAAAAATATAGGAATATTAGTTAGTGAATAACCTACATAAATAGCTAGAGGCAGATGTGACACACACATAACTGCCAATTCTGTCAGTTCACGCCGGTGTCCATATGTCATGTTGAATGAGAGCAGCAGTTGGGTGTAGGAATGAGGGGAAGTGACTGCAAGATACAATTATGGAAGATAAGAGTGCTGTCTGGTGGAGAGTTCAGGGACTAGATGGAGGCATGAAGACTGTCAGATACAGCAGTGGCAGCGTTGAGGGGGGCTGCAGCAAATGAGAGAAGCAAGGAAGGGAAAAGGTACAGTCCACACACCACCTTCCTCCCCTAACCCCACCAACCCACAATATCCCCCCCCCCCCCCTTTGTCCTAATGCCTCCTCCCAGTTTGTACTCTCTTACCCTCATTGTGTGTCATCCTGTGCCAACACACCTACCCTTCTCTCCTTCCCAATTAACTGCTTCTCTCATTTTCCACTCATCTTGCCCCCCACCCTGCCCTACAATCCCTTGACACTGCACATGGCAGTCTTCGTGCCTCCCTCTAGTCCCTTCATGCTGCAGCAGACAGAGCAAACCCCTCCATTTACCCGTATGTTGCTAGCCATTTCTATTCCCCGCCCCCCTGAATGTTGCTGCTTGTGTTCAACATGAGAGT
Source organism: Schistocerca nitens (assembly GCF_023898315.1). Taxonomy (NCBI): domain Eukaryota; kingdom Metazoa; phylum Arthropoda; class Insecta; order Orthoptera; family Acrididae; genus Schistocerca; species Schistocerca nitens. The sequence goes on along the minus strand of NC_064615.1, from coordinate 1,134,810,473 downwards.
GGTAATTCAGTATGTGTTTCCAGAGATTGCAGTCATGTGCATGATGTGTGCTTACTGGAGTGAATGAAAGTGTGTTTTCGTTTCTGATGAATGTGTCGGCAGAAAAAAATCATAAGAATCTTTTCATTGTGCTTGTCTGTGACTCATTGTGTCATCTTTATGATGATTAGAAATGTATTATTTTGCTTCTCCAATCCCCAGTTCTCATTGCTTGGTAGATGTAGACATGATAATTATTTTCTGTGGCAAATTACAGTTTGGTTCTCATATAGCTAAAAATCTTGGCACATGATTGTTGGTTATAGGATTAACATTACTTCACTAGTGTGCCACTACAGCCACTGCAACTGCTGTGTATTTAGGGATAAAGGAAGTGAAGAAATGCTAGAATGTTAAAGGCAGAGCATTTTCTCAAAGTTTTTCTAATTCAGTGTAGGAGAAAGAAGCATCCTAACAATAATTGTCATATTTATTCATACAGAAACTGTGGTCCTGTGAAGATCACTCAATGGTTCCACAACATGAAAGTTACTATTTTCATATGATTCAAGAAAATAGATTAAAGAGATTAACTTGTCTAAAAGAAAATATTACTCCTCACTTTCAGTTTACTAATTTAGACAGACAGAATAAATGTGCCACCAACAGTAAAAAAGACAGTGTTTATAATAGGCTAGACAACAGCTTTGCAGGTGGCAAAGTCAACAGTGAGAGAAAAACTGCATGAGGTGTGACTCTAGCGGGCCATTCCAACTGCACCATCATTTGTTAGCCATTGCTCCTGTACCCACAGTAGCCTGCATCACTCAGCCATCTACCATTGTGACACTCAGGCAGATTATTTAAGCAGCATTTCTACGAAGATCTTAATTTAACCTTTTAAGACAAATAAATAAATAAATATTTTAACTGCTCATAAAAAAAATTCTTCTTTGAAAGAAAGGACAAAAATTAACATAATTGCCAGCACTCTAGTGGCTTTCATGGCTCCCAGCAACAAAAGCCTTTTTCAGAGAGAAATGGTTTGAAATAGGAACAATATGTATTGAAGAAGTTGTTTAGCACTTGAAATACTTGTATGAATGATTAAATTAGTTTTTCTCAGATGAACAGCAGATTAAATATCAGATTTAATTGTGTATTAAGAACCCATTTATGGGCATTGCATGACCTTTTACCATTTTGTCAGAAGGATATGAAATTTTTGTTGAACTGACGGTGAGACGACTTCATCCAATAGAATGTTGACTAGGACAACACGGCAGGAGCACCACCTATATGAAGAGAATATAAGCATCGCTCCAGCTAGCTTCGGCTGAACTAGAGAACGCCACTAGAAGACGAACCATGATCCATTAATTTAACCATGACTTGTGACCTATACTTTTTACTTGCATGGAAATTCTATAAATCGAAGGACATTGATTATTTTCATGGCACCAATTCCTTGCGATACTTCACTGTCAAAAGGCAAATTATTGTAAATTTAATTTACTGTAATACATTCCCTTAATATTATTTGCTTGAATATTGTCTAGCTATCCGAGAAAACAGTTTCCTAGGAACCCCATATTAGACAAGTGGGTAGGATCAGACATTGCCAATAAGTTACGGGAGGAAACCCAGTGGCTGGTGGCCACAGAATTTTCTTTTGTGTTTTGCTGACACCTTAATTCTCTCTTGTCTAGCAGGTGTGCTACTTGCTAATCAATGTTTTCAGGTGGGTGTTGCAGATATATTCTTTGCTTTTGTACTTATTTTTCTTGCTTGCCTTGTCTGTTTCTTGCATTTCTCTGTTCCAAAATGCCCACCTTATCTATCCCACCACCTGCTCAGGTTCCACAGCAGCCAGTGTTAAATGAAATGCAGCTAATGCAGATCTACATCTACATCTACATCCATACTCCGCAAGCCACCTGATGGTGTGTGGCAGAGGGATGTTTCAGTTCCAGACTAAGCAAAAGTCTCGACACAGTGCAGCAGCTAATGTCCATTGCTGTGCACCTGACGGAACGAGCATCTCCTACCCCAACACCTATAGCTATTCTGCCTTTTTGCCAGTTTCATGAACAGGAAGGTGAATGGCTCAAGCGGTTGCAACAGTTTGAAGGCCACGTAATTGCTTACAATGTACCAGGTACTGTGAAACATCCCTAATGGTAGGAAGTGCAGTGTTCCATTTATCTCGGAAGTTGTTCCCTAATTCCACGCAGAGTGAACTTCCTTGTGAACAGGTTACAGATTCATTAACTAACTATTATGACCAACAAGTGAATGTGGTAGCAGCTAAAACTTCATTTCAGATGTTATGTTACGTGATGCCTGATGTCAAACTCGGAGAACATATTTTGATACAGTCGGGTCCATCATTTCACCAGGCAGTGCAAATACTAGATAAGTAAGATTCAGGTGCCCATTGGCTGATAAATTTGAGCAGCCAGCAATTTGTCGGGTTGAGTTCCTTGTTTGCCAATTCGGCAGCTGCTTGTGCTCATCACACCAAGTAAACTACGCTCCGCACTGCGTAAGCAGCTTGCGGCTACACAGGCAAACAGAACTAAGTCTTGCCCTCAGTGTTATTCACAGCACAAACGCCAACACTGCCCCTCCTGAAAAGCTCAGTGTCCTGCTTGTGGCAAGGAAGGACATGTGCAATCTCTATGTTTGCAATGGAACAAATATAAGAATTTGGCCCCTTCACAAAAATCTAGTTTCACAAGTAATCAATGCAGTGTACTCAAAACCTACTGCAGGCATCAGCAAAACTATCTAACAAGCAGTTACTTCAGAGCTATGCCACACCAACAAACTTTTTGTTCATTTCCATCTTATTGGTAAACATGTGAAATTTCAGTTGGACATGGGTGCTTGTGTTACATTGCTGAATCGTAACATGAACTGTGAGGCTCTCCATGCCTGTCTGAAACTAGCATGCACCTAACAGCTTATAATGGACAAGACCTTCCCATTCTTGGAAAATGTACTTTGTGTGCCATTTATCGCTCACATATGCGAACTGTGACTTTCACTGTTCTACAATTGTGTAAATGTGAGAACATATTTGTTCTTGATTCATTTTATTTGCTTAGCTTTAAAATTCAGGACAATTTGTTGTCAGTGGCTCTATTCAATGCAGAAAGACAGTGTAGCTAGCTTGTTGAAAGAATTCCCTGAACTCTATTCTGAAGGGTTAGGCAAGGCTAACAATTTTGTTGTGCATATTACTACAAAAGACAATGCTCAGCTGAAATTTTTCTGGGACAGAACTGTTCCCATTGCATTATACAACTATGTGGCTGCTGAACTTGAAGAATTGCAAGATTGCTGAGGTATAGCGCCCATCATGCTAGTCAGTGGGCAAGTCCACTGGTTTTGATCCCCAAACCTTCAGGTCACATTTGCCTCTTTGTTGACTTTAAGTCTGCCGATAACCAACAAACTGTGATTGATATTTATCCATTGCCACAGCCAGAGGAACTCGTGAACAGATTTGGCACTGGTCGCTACTTTTCAAAAACTTATCTGCATGACAAGTATCTTCAAATACTGCTTGATGAAGAATCTCAAAAGGTGTGTGTAGTGAATACTGATTTGGGTCTATTTAAATATATGCATTCGCCTTTTGGCAGTGCTTCTGCACCCACCATTTTCCAATGGTATTTAGAACAGCTGACTGCACAAGTGCCATACTGTTCAAACTAATTTGGACAGCATTGTTGTAGCACACCTGGTCATGCCATAAACAGTCAACATGTATATCCTCTTCAGCCACATTTGTTACCCATACAAGATTTGCCAGTTCCTTCCAATGTCACAGAATTGCAATCGGTCTTAGAGAAAATGAATTATTTTATTTGGATCAGACAGGATGCTGCACAAATTGCAACTCCATTGCGTTACAAGAATGTCCCCTTCGTTTGCACAGATTGGTGCCATGTAACTTTTCAAAAACTTAGATGCATTGCTCAGTGATCATTGCTTAGCTCACTTCTATCCTGACAAACCAGTTGTATTGCAAGTTGACACTTCCTCTTACGGAATAGGTGCAGTGCTTTTGCACATAATTGGTGATAAAGACAGGCCTACTGCTTTCACATCAAAATTGTTGTCCAAAGCTCAGTGTAACTATTCACAAATCGAAATAGAGGCTTTGGGTATTGGGTATGGTGCCAACCAAATTCCACCATTATTGGTATGGCAGAAATTTATTGGTAATATATCACAAGCCTTTGCAGTCCTCATTTCATCTGACAAAACCAGCTCCTGTATGAACTGCCCAAAAATTACAAAGATGGGCTTTGTTGTTGTCCCAATACCAATATGAGATTGTGTATCATCAGATGGCTCTACATGGTAATGAAGACACACTTTCATGTCTTCCAATTGCCCCTGATACAGAATTTGACACTTCTGCTGCATTTTGTTGTCACATTGATGTTCAGGATTCTGAAATGCTTCAATCATTTCTACTGAACTATAGGAAAATTGCACAGGCCATAGAAGTTGATTCAGATTTGAGCATTTTGCTAAAATATGTTCACACATCTTGCCCTCATTCCTCGCATAGCATAAAGAACACTATAGTGCACCAACGCTTCGCACATCAGCATAGCCATGCTGTACAGAAAGATGTGATTCTTGTTCTAAATGACAGTGGCAAGTCACGTGTATTGGTCCCCAAAGCTAAGAGTGGGTGGTGGTGGTGGTGGTGGTGGTGGTGGTGGTGGTGGTGGTGGTAGGGAGAAAGTGTGGCAGTCACTTCACCATGGCCACTGGGGGATTGTTCATATGAAACAGTTAGCACATAGACACTGTACTTGGCAAGGTATGGACACCCGAATAGAACAGATGAAGTAACAGTGTCATGCATATGTGGAAAATCAGTCCACTCTGCCACAAAAATACTCTGCTTGGCTTAAGTTGTAATCACCACGGCAATGTGTGCCCGTAGACTTTGCGGGACCTTTTTGGAGCACTTGTTGGTTGATTGTGGTAGACTCTTATAGCAAGTTTCCTTTTGCTGTGTCAATGAACTTGACACCATCACATAGAACGATTCAGGTTTTGTCCTCAATTTTTTGCCTCAAAAGTTTACCTGAAGTAATAGTGTCAGACAATGGACATCAGGTCATGTTAAATGAATTTGAAACATACTGTGAATGCAGTGGCATACAGCATCTAACTAGTGCAACATTCCATTCACAGTCAAACAGCGACTCTGAACATTTTGTCAGAATGTTCAAGCAGCAGATGGCTAAACTTCACTCCGCGCACACCAGGCATCAAGCATTGTAATTGTTTCTTGCCTCATATCGTTTGGACCATTGCCGGCAGAATTTCTTCATAGCCACCACCATAGGACACTGCTCCACTCTCCTGCACATCCATCGTTGAAGGAAGACAGCAAGAATCACTTCATGCCACATGATATTGTCCTTCACATGGTTTTTAGTGGCAGCAGACTGTGGGTGTGAGGTAAGGTTGTTCATCGACTTGGTGCTTGCATGTGTATCCTTTCAGGTCCAAACGGTTTGCAGTGCCAACATCAGAATCAACTTTGCCACTGTCATGTGCATGATGATCTTTCTGTGTCTCTTCCCTCAGATTCACAGAACCAGAAGACAGCATGGACACAATGGCCACCAGAGGGTGTCATCACGACACTGGGAAAACCCCATGGAGACAAATCCTTCACCTCCTCCGCTACCTTTTGTGTTTCTGATAGAGCTGGGCCCATCCACATTGCAGAAGTCAATGTCCTCCCTCTCCAGTTACTGTCCTCTAGATTTGGATGAGTACTCCTCTGGTGGACGTTTCTGCCTGAGTGAAGGCCAGATGGCAGGGTACGACTGGAAGCTTGACATCCCCAGCAGTCACAGCTTCTGCTCCAGCACTGCATCCACCCTCCATCCTTCCCCACCATTGTTGCACCACTTACACGACGATGGTCCTTCACTTTGATGGGGGGGGGGGGAGGAGGAGGAGGAGGAGGAGGAAGAGGAGGAGGAGGAGGAGAAATGTTCTGGTGTAACGTCAAGTGCCGGCATGTTGGCCTGGAACGTAACAACAGAGAAGGTTGTGAGATGATGTCAGCAAATCAAATACTGACTAGGGCGACACCACGACAGGAGTGGCACCTATACAAAGAGAATATAACCGCTGCTCCAGCTAGCTTTGGCCACACTAGAAGACCTGCACAAGATGATGAGTCGTGATCCAAAGATACAGCTGTGATTTAGTGTATATTGAAGGACATTGATTATTTGCATGTCACCAATTGATTGAGACATTTCATTGTATAAAGGCAAAGTTAAGTACTGTCAACTTAGGAACCCTATAGCAGATGAGTGGGCAGGATCCCACAAACAAGAAATACATACTCAGCGGACTACAGACCAAACCTATCATGATAATTCAACATAAAACCATCAGTACTAATATTAAGTATCATCCCAGGGGCTCGCAGCTCTTTTGTGAGCATGTCCTTGTAAACCACTTGTCACCAACCTTTGCAGCATTACTTCATTTCTGTGCTGCATGCTTTTACTTCCACTATCTGTTTCTCCCTCTGCCACCACATTGGATGGTTTCCTTGGTGCCGACCCTGCTTGGACTTGGTCCATGATATAGCCTTGAATTACAACTTCTGGCATGTTCTACAACATATCATCAAATAAATATGTGGCTCCATTGATGGGTATCACCTGCCACCAGTTTTCAAAATTTCCAAAAATCTGGATTGTGCAGGAAAGGTCACCAAATCCATAGTGTGCTCTACCTTATGCCTTCCATCCATGTCTTCTTCTTTTTCATGCAGTCATACACCTTTAAACCCAGCACTGTAACCAACCCATTGTAGTGGTGGTGGGGGTCAGAAGCTTCCTGCTCAGTGAGCACAGGGATCACACTGTTGGTGCCTGAGCTGAAAACTCCCTGTGCTTGCCAAGGAGTATGTGCTGTGCATGACTGGGGCATCGAACCCCAAGCGAGGGATTACTGACCAGGCAGGCATTGCTGAGTCTGGAGGGCAAGAATGGGGATAGGCCCCATTCAGAGTTGGTGGCATCGTGACAGATCAGCCCCAAATGAAGCAGGTGAAGTTATCTCCCACTGGTGTCTTTGGGCCCCAACAGTCTCTATGAAAGAACAGTCCCCTTTCAATGCAGATAGGTGCAACCCTAAAATATTCCCTTCCCTGGCTACACTGTGGGTGAAGCACAGGGCCAAGTGCAAACAGAGGAATTCTTGCTGCAACATTTGGTCTGTACAAGGACTGATAGTGATTCCATCTTGGTGAAAAACCACGTGTTTTCAGTAATGCGGACCCCAGCACTTCTCAAATACCAGGGATATTACAATACTGCTGCCTATATCAGGGTTTGAGGCTGCGTCTGGAACTATGTCCTAGGCACTATGTATAACAAACTTCTGTCTCTTAAAACACCTATTTGAGGCTGTTACTTTTTTGTTAAGGTCATTTCAGAATATTGCCGTCTGCAATGTTTACCTCCCTTCCAAGGTGAAGTGCTTCAGAACATACTGTTTGCATTGGTACCTCGGCTCCCCCATCTTTGCGGGTCTTGGGTGATTTCAATGCCCACAACCTTTTGTGGGGTGGAACCTTGGTAACTGGCCATGGTAAAGACTTTTAAAACTCTCCAGTACAACTTGACCATTACCTCTTGAGTGATGGTAGCCCAACACACTTCAGTGTGGCACACAAACCTTCTCGGCCACAGACCTTTCCGTTTGCATCCCTTGTATTTGCCCATCCATCCACTGGAGGCTGCACAGTGACCTATGTAGTAGTGACCACTTTCAAATCTTCCTGTCCCTTGCTCAGTGTCACTACCCTGGACGCCTGCCCAGATGGGCTAACAGTGCTGGCTGGGATGTTTTCACCTCTGCTGTTGACATTGGCTCCCTGCTGCATGGAGATATTGATGAGGGAGTCCAGCATACAACTACAGTCATTCTTTCAACAGCTGATTTAGCCATCCACTGTTCCTTGGGCCTGCCCCAACTGAAGACAGTACTTTTGTGGTCCTCAGAAATCACAGAGGCCATTACACTGTAGGCAGTTACTCCAAAACCATAAGTGGCACCCATCAATTGAACAGTGCATTGCCTCTAAGTGTCTCCATACCTGGGTCCACCCCCTTATGAAAAGACAAAAGCGAGAATGCTGGGAATGCTATGTTTCTATTATTGCACCATGTCTCTCTCCTCTGCAGTTCTGGGCTGAGATCAGACATCTCTGGATACCAGACACATGCAGGTATACTTGGAATTAACTTGAATGTTTCTGACCACTGCACCAACCCAGATGCCATCACCAAACATTTTGCTCTGTGCTGTGCTCAAGCATCAGAGTCTGAGAATTACCAACCTGCCTTTTGTGTCTTAAAAGAGTGGTTTCAGCAAAATCAATTACCTTTTACTAAAACTGGGGCCATATAATGCTCCATTGAGAGTGGTAATTCGTCCATGCCCTCTTCCACTGCCCTGATACAGCCCCAGGCCTGGATTGCATCCACAACCAGATGATCAGGCACTTACCAAATGGTCAACCATGCATCCTGCCATCTTTAATCACATCTTGAGTGAGGGCATGCACCCATCGAAATGACGAGAGAGCATCATTGTCCCTGTACTGAAACTAATTAAGCAGCCTCTAGAGACTGACAGTTATTGCCCAATAAGTTTCACCAATGTTCTCTGTAAGTTGCTAGAATGCATGGTGAGCTGGCAGGTGTGTTGGCTCCATGTGTTTTGTGATCTTTTGCCTCTTTTCCAGGATGGTTTTTGCGAAGGCCATTCCATTACTGTCATCTGAACAGCTTTTGCCCAATGTCAACACCTTAAAGTTGTCTTCTTCAACCAGCAAGGGCTTATGGCACCAGGTCTTTGCTACTTTAGATGATTATGGTCTCCAGACTCCACTCCCAATTTTCATCCAGGACTTCCTGTCTTACCTTACTGTTTTGGGTTTGTGTTGGTGCTTCCCACAGTATCCCCCACATCCAAGAGAATGGGATCAGAAAGGTGCAGGCATGAGCCATCACCCAGGGCTTGCGATTTTCTGCCACTGAGACTGACATTGTGTGCTTCTGTCAATGTTGTACAATTCAACCACAACCAGAACTTTACTGTAATGACCAAACATGTAATGTGGTGGAGAGTTACTGCTTTCTAGGACTGGCCTTTGATTCCTGGCCAACATGGGTTCCCCCATCAATGCTAGCTTAAGCAAAAGTCTTGACTGCACCTTAATACTCTTCGCTACCTGAGTACCACCAGCTGAGTTGCAGATCACAGTACCTTTCTGCAACTTTACAAAGCCCTGGCACAGTCCCACCTTGGTTATGGGAATCTGACACATGTTTGGCATCGCTGTCAGCATGTGGATACTGGATACAGTAAACCACTGTGGAGTTCGACTTGCAACAGGAGCTTGTCAGACTTGCCCTGTGGAGAGTTTATTCATAGATGCTGGGATTTCTCCATTGTGGATCAGGCACCATCAACAGCTTTCCAATTACACTACCCACATTGGCAATGCCCCTAAGCATCTGACTACCATCCAGACACGGTAATCCATCTCTGGCAATGGCAGCCCCAATAAGGGACTACCATTGCAATCTGCATCTGGTAGATCTCTGAACTTCATTTCTTCCCTCTTCCACGTCTCCTCTGGACCCACTCACATAAACCTCCACAGAGCATACCTTGGCTTCAGCTTCATCTTGACCTCTCACAATGTGCAAAACACATGGTACATCCTAAGGCCCCCTACTGCAAATTATTCTCCATCCTTGGTGCATCCCAGAGTTCAGAAGTTGTCTATACTGACAGCTCAGTGGGCACTGGTCATCTAGGCTTTGCTTATACTTGGGCAGGACATTCTGAACTGCTCTCCTTGCCAGATGGCTGTAATGTTTCCACTGCAGAGTTGGTATCCACCTCTCATGCTCTTGGGCATATCCATTCCTGCACTCCCTGAGCAGTTTGCAAACTCAGCTAGTGCTACCCTCACCACACCTTTGTTATTGTTATCCATGATTCCCTGTATGGCCTCAAACAATGTGTAAACTTGGTGACCTTCATCTGGAACCTGCGCCACATTGAGATCCTAGGGAATGAGCTTGCTGAACACCTGGCCAAACAGGCTACCAGTAAACTGACTCTCGAGAACATTTTTCCAGAAACTGACCTGCAGTTGGTATTAGACCATTACGTTTATGTGCCCAGAATATGTTATGGCACATTATGACTTCACCAAACTAACTATGGGTGATAAACGAGACTATGAATCTGTGGAGGTCCTCCATGCAGGCCTCTAACAAGCAATCTACCTTTCTACCTTTAGAGGATCCCCATTGGCCATACTTGTCTAACTCAAGGTTATTACCTCCATAGCGAGGACCAATCCCACTGTTGTTTTGGCATCCATATGACAGGGGTCCACATTTTGCTGGACTGTCCCAAACTAGTCACTCTGTGGCAGACTCATAGCTTCCGTGACTCACTGCCCTGGTGTCAGGAGACCATTACCCAGAATCTGACTTAGTTTTATGTTTGTTTCATAAAGCAGGCTTTTACCACTCTCTTTAAGGAAGGGTCATTTAACTTCACTGTCCTGTTTGGAGGTTGGCAGAAAATTCTGTCTTCCTTGCCCAGACTGAGCTGCAGCTATCTTGGCTTGGCGATCCGGAGCAGTCCTGGCCCTACCCGCTCTTTCTCTGTTACTGTCATTTCCCCCCATCCTCATGTGATCTGTAAGACTTGTTCATCTTTTGTCTGTCTGTGCTTTTCTAGCTGTAGTAGGTAAGGAATTTGGTCACACCGTAAACAATAGTGAGAGCATCTTTTTCTATATGAGAATACCTGCACTGAGTTTGAAGAGCAGCTTTTAGGCAAAAGCAATGGGTCTGTCTTGTTAACCAATTTGTGTGAAATCACAGCGCTGATTCCTTAGGAACAAGCATCAACTCGCAAAACTACTGGTTTTGCAGGGTCAAAATGCACTAAACGTCTGTCACTAAGCAAGGCATTTTTGAGTTTCCAAAATCTGTCTTGACAGGTCTTAGCCCAAAAAAAAGATACATTTTTGCGATGCAAACAATGCAATGAAGCCACTATTTGTGTGGCACTTGGTATGAACTGAATGTAGTATGTCATCTTGTCTAGTACTGACTGAAGTTCAGACACATTGCGAGGAACAGACAGGTCACAGATGAGGCTGGAGGGGGTGCACACCCTAAGTATTGTAGTTCAGTGTGGAAAAAGTCGCACCTTCAAATAATGGAATATCCAGGATGGAATGTAACAATGCGAGAGAAGGAAAGTTGCTACTCACCATGTACTGGAGATGCTGAGTCGCGTTAGGCACAATAAAAATATTCACATAATCTTAGCTTTCAGCCATTAAGGCCTTTGTCAGCAGCAGACACACACACACACACACACACACACACACACACACACACACACACACACACACACACAAGAAAGTGCAACTTGCACACATGTCTGCAGGCTCAAAGAGCTGAAACCACGCTGCGAGCAGTAGCACCAGTGCATGGTGGGAGTACCGACTGGGTGGGTGTAAGGAGGCAGCTGGGGTGGAGAGGGATAGTATGGTGGGAGTGGCGGACAGTGAAGAGTTGCAGTTTAGACGGCGGGCTTACTTCACTGTACTACCCACCATCCTTCCCACCCCTCCTACTGTGGTATTCCGCTGTCCACCAAACCTACACAATATACTTGTCCATCCTTACACAACCCCTGCTCCCAATCTCTTACCTCATGGCTCATACTCCTGTAATAGACCTAGATGCAAGATCTGTCCCATACATCCTCCTACCACCACCTACTCCAGTCCGCTCACTAACGTCACCTATCCCATCAAAGGCAGGGCTACCTGTGAAACAAGTCATGTGATTTACAAGCTAAGCTGCAACCATTGTGGTGCATTCTACATGGGCATGCCAACCAACAAGCTGTCTGTCCACATGAATGGTCTAAATTTATGGTATTGTCAGTATATTTGGTATGAACTTCAATTATTAAACAGTGTTTTGATACAATATGTTCAGGACTTGCTGGTTTATTTGTCACAATTTTCATTTAATAAAATATTATTAACACTGCTTTGCTTCTGTTTCTGTTGTTATCAGACTTAATGTTAATTAAGAAATAATGTCTGTGTGGTGATACTAAAAAGACAGATTTCCTGTATTTTTTCATTTTTTAAATTGTGTTATGGATTTTGCAGTAATTTTTTGATTGCAGAAATAATATTCAAGGATTGCACAGTTGCTAAAATAGTTACTAAGCGAGAGCTTGAACTTCTCAACAGGAAAGACAATGTCCTTCGCCTGTGAAATTACCTGCTGGAGGTTCTTGCAGCTTGCTATCTTCAGTTGGAGCTTTCTCTCTAGTTGCAGTAAAACTTCCAAGTGGTGCTGGATATACTGGACTCTACGGAAGAATTCTAGGTGAATAATAGAGCATAGAAAATACAGCAATTTGTGTCCTGTGGATGGAAAGGAGTTGGCAGTTCTTTTGCTGCTGTGTGCTTACTACATGGAAAGGGTTGAATATCCTTAGCAGTGATATCTAGGAAACTGAAACTTCAATTCAGCAGCAACAGAAACATTTTTCTGTGTAACTGGCCAGCAGCAGTGCAAGATGTGAAGTTGTTAACTTTAAGAACATGATTTTCTTTCATTCAATGTAAGAGTGGTAAGGATTGCTAACTGTTGTTGCTTCCCATTTTCCAGAAATTCTGTTATTCTTTGTCTCTATGTTCTAGACTCCATCCTTACACCAGAGTCTTTTGTTGCTTTGCCAATTCTCATTTGCTCCAACCTTTTTATGCCACCTAACAGTTGAAGGAGCCCATGGTCCTGAAAACCAGCAAGATTTTTTACACTGCTTGTGTTACTGCTGTTGTGTCTAGACAAGACAGTTGAGACACAAGGCGAGGAAGCCGAAAGGGCACGCGTCAACTCATGCAGGCTTGTTTAGGTCTGAAAAAGGATTCGTAATGAATGCTATAAAGAAAAGTACGTAGCTGCGGAAACACTTAACTTTAATCCATCCTTGTGGTACATTGCTCTTGACGATACAAGTGAGACTCTTAAGATACATGCAATGTTACAAATGGCACCTTGCTAGGTTGTAGCCATTGACTTAGCTGAAGGCTATTCTAACTGTCTCTCGGCAAATGAGAGAAAGGCTTCGTCAGTGTAGTTGCTAGCAACGTCGTCGTACAACTGGGGCGAGTGCTAGTCAGTCTCTCGAGACCTGCCATGTGGTGGCGCTTGGTCTACGATCACACAGTGGCGACACGCGGGTCCGACATGTACTAATGGACCGCGGCCGATTTAAAGCTACCACCTAGCAAGTGTGGTGTCTGGCGGTGACACCGCATTCCTTCCCCGCAAATCGGCGAACGGTCGTGTGATAAGGCTTCCGCCCGCCGTGGGGAGGACCCCATGTTGACGTATGCGATGAGGTGGGGAGCCTAACAACAGGCGAGGCTGTGCCTCCCGCACCCGACCATTCGGTCTGAGGGGAGCTAGGAAACGCCTGAAAACCTAGTCCAGGGTGCACGTCAACATGCGGAGTATGCACCCGTAGAGAGACAGGAGGGGCCGAAGGGTCGACCTCCATGTGGTCGGGGCACCCGACGGGCGAAGACGACATCTGGTCCGGAGCGGGCAAGAGTTCCATGGCGGAGGACAGCTGGTCACGGGAAGCGATCTGCGGCGCGTGACCCTGGGAGGCGCCAGGTGGTTGCAGCGACGCGTCCACTACGGGCGGCGCTAGCGGGAGAACAGGCAGCGGCGCGTTGCCATGAGGCAAAATGGAAGGCAGCGTCGGTAACACCTGGGGATGAGGCGAGCCAGTAGATGGGTCCCCAGGGTGCTGACCGGACGGCACCGTCGCTGAAAGCGGACGGGGAGTGGCAGAACTCAGGTGACGACAGAGGCGCCGCTGATTGAGATGCCGACGCACCTCACCAGAGGCCCCCAAATCCAAATACATCGCGCGGCCGAGGCAGCGAAGAATGCGCCCTGCGAGACAACGCCGTGAACCGCGATAGTTGCGATAGAATACAATGTCGCCTGGAGCAAAAACAGGAGACTGCCGCTGCACAGGAACCTGATGCGGCACATGCAGCAAAGACATCAAGGTTCGATGAGGACGACCGTGGAGCAACTCAACCAGCGAGTGACCATCTCGGGGCTGAGAGTGATACGAAGACAAAAAGAGCAACAACGCATCCTCCCAAGAATGCAACCCTTTCAACTACAACATCTGTGACTTGAAAGTCCGGAGCAATCGTTCAGCGGTACCGTTCGACTGAGGCGAAAACGGCGCGGATGTCAGATGTTGAATACCATTGGCCTTGCAGAATGACTGAAATTCTGCGGACATGAATTGTGGGCCATTGTCGGAAACAATAGTCTGTGGAACACATTCAATGCAAAAGATAGCAGATAACGCTTGGATGGTGGCAGATGACGTCATGGAAGACATCCTGACAACAAAAGGAAAATTACTGAAAGCATCGACCACAACCAACCATCGAACATGCCAGAATGGACCAGCAAAATCGATGTGCAAGCGTTGCCAAGGGGAAGTGGCGTTCGGCCATGCAAAGAATTTCCGCGGCGGTGCGGATTGTTGTTCGGCACCCGCCACGCAAGAAGAGCACATATTCGTAATCGCAGCATCGATTCCGAACCAAGTATAGTGCTGACGAGCAAGTTGTTTCATGCGCACTATACCCCAATGTCCTTGGTGAAGAAGCCGTAAGACAGAGGACTGTAACGAACGTGGGACCACGACTCTGGACTGATCATTATCAGAACGCAACAACAAAACACCATGTCGTACAAAAAGTCTCTCCTTGTGATCAAAAAATCGGCGAACCAACGTATCCCCGATCCGTGACTTTGACAAGGGCCATTGCGTAGCAACAAAACGCAAAACGGTAGCAAGGACAGGGTCAGCAGCTGTGGCTGTAGCTACACGACGAAAATCAATCGGAAATGATTCCACCACGTCATCGGTTTCCGAATCAATGAACATGCAAGCAAGTTCGGAAGAATCGAATGCTTTATAATCAGCAACAGGCAAACGGGACAACGCATCGGCGTTGCCGTGCTTAGCAGTGGACCGATAAAAGATATCGTAGCGGTACTGCGAGAGGAAAATTGACCAGCGAATGAATTTCTGCGCTGTACGTGGAGGTACAGGCTTGTTCGGATGAAAAAGCGATGTCAAAGGTTTGTGGTCTGTGATGATGGTAAAGTGACGACCATACAAGAAATCGTGAAACTTTGTAACACCAAACACGAGAGCCAAAGCTTCTTTCTCTATTTGTGAATAATTCCTTTGCGCTGACGAGAGCAATTTGGACGCAAAGGCAATAGGGTGATCATGCGAGCCATCTTTGTGCACAAGCACAGCACCGATCCCGAAATCCGATGCATCTACCATCAACAAAAGGGGTTTCTGGGGATCGAATGGCGTAAGGCAAATATTTGAAAGCAACGCCGATTTCAACTGGCGAAAGGCGCGTTCGCATTCCGTCGTCCAGACGAACGGAACAACTTTACGGCGTAAGCGATGAAGCGGAGCTGAAATGGAAAAAGAGCGTGGCACAAATTTAGTGTAATAGTTAATTTTTCCCAACACACTCTGTAACTGCTTCAAAGTCTGCGGCGAAGGCAAGTCTTGTATGGCACGGAGGTGCTCTGGACTGGGGTGTATGCCTTGGGCATTGATGACATGTCCCAAATATGGTAAGTCACGAACAAAAAACACACATTTGTCCTTCCGCAAGAGAAGACCATTGTGGTGCAAGACCTGAAATAATGTGCGGAGGTTGGCTAAATGTTCTTCTGCTGTCTTTCTGGAGATCACAATATCGTCCAGATAGTTTGCTGCAGTAGGGACCGACGCACAAAATGTTTGTAGATACTGCTGAAACAATGCAGGGGCGGATGCACACCTGAATGGCAGTCTTTTGAATCGGTACAAACCAAGATACGTGTTGACCACCAAGACGCGCTGGGATTCTTCATCCACTGGTATTTGCAAGTACGCATCTGCTAGGTCCAATTTCGAAAAGTATTTACCCGGGCACAGATTATCAAAAAGATCTTCCCGGCGGGGTAAAGGAAAAGTTGCAATCACTAGTTGTGGATTCACTGTTGCCTTGAAGTCCACGCAAAGCCTCAGTTTTCCGGAAGGTTTTGGCAAAATGACTAAGGGTGAGGCCCAGAGAGAAGCCTGCACACGTTCAATTACACCTTGTGATTCTAAATCGTGTAATGTTCTTGCGACCTCATCATGCAATGCGTGGGGAACATTGCGCGCTCTGAAAAATTTCGGTTGCGCGTTGACCTTCAGTTCCAAATGTGCTTCATAGTTCTTAGCGCAACCAAGGCCCGGTGCAAAAATTTCTGCAAATTCTTCACATACACGAGAAACACTGGCGGAAGGCACAGTCTGGTTCACTGATAGTACCTGATTGACTATTGACAAGTTAAACAACTGAAATAAATCTAAACCAAACAAGTTTACAGCAGAAGAAGAACGAAGGACGTAAAAAGACACAAGTTTTGTCTGTCCCTTGTATGTTGCAAGAAGAGCACACTATCCTAACACAGGGATCTGCTGTCCTGAATAACTAGTGAGCTGAACATTTGCGGCAGGCAACGGAGGTTTGCCCAGTTGTTTGTATGTGTCGTGATTGATCAATGAAACAGCAGCTCCGGTATCGAGCTGGAATGGGATCACTTTGCCTTCAAAGTCCAAGTCTACAAAAAGTTTGTCCTGCCGACGACAAGAGCGACTTTCTCGTGCAATTTGAACTGAGACAGGTACCGAAGCACTTGTGACTTTACGGGATTTCCGTCGACATCGACGGACACCATTTGTGGGACGAACACAGTCACTGTTAGAGGAAGTGGAACTGGACGGGGTGGGATTAACTACATGAATGTCCATGGGCGAAGGTCCACGAGCCTGATTGTCCTTGGTTCGATTCCGGCATGAAGCAAAGGGCCTGGAATGATTGTGATTGTCTGATCTGAGCTTTTTCTGGCAAACACTTTGAACATGTCCTTTCTTATGACAGTAAAAGCAAATAGCTTTGCGTGACGGGCAATTGTCATGCGAATGTCTAGTTGCACACCACGGGCATGATTTCACTGCATTTGCTCGTTTACGCAGCACACGTGGAGAGCTAGGTGGCGGCTGCTCGGACGGGCGCGAGGGCTGTTTACCGTTCGGTGCAGCGTGCCCGGCGGGCTGGTTAATGTGACACACAGCTGACGAAGTTTCAAATGATACCTGAGCAAAGTCAAGCATGTCTTGCCTATCCAATATGTCTATCACTTGTTGAAGGGAGGGATTGACTAGTTTCAAAATCTGTTCCCGTATGCGAACATCAGAAATGTTCTGTGCAATTGCATCACGCACCATTGTATCTGAATAAGGGAGTCCACATTCACACTCAAAAGCACAATCCCTAGTAAGTCCTTGCAATGTTGCAACCCACTCCCTATTAGTCTGACCAGCTGTATGTTTTGTACAAAAGAACGTATACAGTTTTGCAACTACATTAACTGTTTCTTTGAAATAGGCATCCAATGCAGACAAAATTTCTTCGTAGGACAGAGTTGCTACATCGCGTCGGGGAAACAATTTCACTATCACACGGTAGGTGGACACACCTACACACAAAAGCAAAAATGGCTGCCGCTCATTACCTTGAATTCTGTAGGCGGCGAGATGGAATCCAAATTGGCGTGACCACTCCATCCATGATTCCTGGTCTGAATCAAAAGGCCGAAACTGGGGTGCAACTGCGTGTTGTGGCTGCGGTAGCGGTGAAGCAGCGGCGGCCGCATCGTTTTGCAGTGCACGTTGACCCTGGACGAGCTGTCCAAGGGCATCCAATAATGCCTGCGTCTGCTGATTCTGCAAGCGATAAAATTCGGACAGTACATCTGGAGAATGTGGCGTACCCATGACACAAGTAAATTGGGGCAAGCAAGTAGAAAGAACAAGATCCTGATTGATCGGCGTCACCAAATTTGTTGTGTCTAGACAAGACAGTCGAGACACAAGGCGAAGAAGCCGAAAGGGCACGCGTCAACACACGCAGGCTTGTTTAGGTCTGAAAAAGGATTCGTAATGAATGCTATAAAGAAAAGTACGTAGCTGCAGAAATACTTAACTTTAATCCATCCTTGTGGTACATTGCTCTTGACGATACAAGTGAGACACTTAAGATACATGCAATGTTACAAATGGCGCCTTGCTAGGTCGTAGCCATTGACTTAGCTGAAGGCTATTCTAACTGTCTCTCGGCAAATGAGAGAAAGGCTTCGTCAGTGTAGTCGCTAGCAACGTCGTCGTACAACTGGGGCGAATGCTAGTCAGTCTCTCGAGACCTGCCGTGTGGTGGCGCTCGGTCTACGATCACACAGTGGCGACACGCGGGTCCGACATCTGCTAATGGACCGCGGCCGATTTAAAGTTACCACCTAGCAAGTGTGGTGTCTGGTGGTGACACCACAACTGCTGTTTAGTAAACAGGTACTTTGTTATTATCTATTAAATTACCAACAGTTTTTATTAAAGTATGCACATTCATGTGCCAGAACATAATTTCATAGTACAAGATATCCAAAATTGTAGCTGTACAGCAGTCAGTAGCTTCTTGCACTTAGAGGTTTGTGAACTGTTTTAATTACGGCAGTTTGTTTAAAGTCATTATAATTTCTAAGATGATGCATTAATCTCATGTTCTGGGCTTCATATTTATATGCTTACAGCTCTGTCTAAAAAAACACTTAATGGTCAGTTCCAAACTGTACTGCGTATGGGCAGGTGCTATCACAGTCGATGTAGAAACTGCATAAAGGTACCTCTTACTAAAGTGACCAAATATTTGGTGACATGTTGTATGCTGTGAGTCCATGTCATGTCTTGAAATTGTCTAATACTTTCATTTTGATCTAAACTATAACCATGTAAGTTGTATTGTAATAAGTATTGATGGCTCAAAATACCACATGTATGTAAAAAAGTGGCACTGCTAGTGACTGAAGGGATTGACTTTCTCCAGAAAAAATTGAGGAACCATACATTCCCATCTATCCCTTAAGTTTGTGCCAATACAATCTGTTTCATATATCACACTAGAAAAGTAAGAGAATTAATAAAAGGGAAAACAAAATCTGAAATAAGATGCAGGGAAGTTCCCTAATTTTGAGAAGCAATGAATTATGCAATGATTCTATCTTGAGGAGGATTTCAGTTTCTAATGTGATGAGAGCCTCAAGAAACTGGTCATGAGGATGAAAACTGATTCTGTTTCCTAGTCTCAACCCCTCTTGTATATTAAAAGTATTAGATTGCTGGCTAGCTC
This sequence comes from Schistocerca nitens, assembly GCF_023898315.1. Taxonomy (NCBI): domain Eukaryota; kingdom Metazoa; phylum Arthropoda; class Insecta; order Orthoptera; family Acrididae; genus Schistocerca; species Schistocerca nitens. The sequence continues at coordinate 1,134,791,011 of NC_064615.1, read as the reverse complement.
TTCTGACAATGATGATAGTACATATTTTTAGGTGTCAGTGCTTGTAGTTATGTGATGAGAGAAATACATGAAATTTAAAGAATTCAGATTTTCCTACTTATTTGGTTGGTGCCTCATTCTGCTTTTGGATTCTTCAGCTGTTTTCAAAAGTTGGGCAGTGGGTTGTTCAATTATTAAACTGGACACAAGATGTTTTTCATTTTTTTTATATCCAAAAGACATGTCATCCCTTCATTACTGCTGTATATCAACCACAGTATATAAAAACACAGTTTGTTGTGCAGCATAGCCAAGCATCAAAGCATAAGAAGCTACTAGCTTCCACCACTCATGTCCCTCTCTAACCAACTGACAATGCATTTCCCTTTCCTTTGCACACAAAAATGGACACTTTACAGTATGCTGGTGATGCCACATTTACTAGTCATTTTAACTGTTTTGTTTTAATTACTTTAGTTCTTGGAATTATGTTTTGTTTTGTTAGTTGTATTTAGTTTTTATAATAAAGGAGATAAGTGAAGACATAATAAGAACTGCCATTTATATGACATTAATTAAGTTAGTCAAATTCAATTGATCAATCTTTAATTGTAGTTTAATAGAGGTCATTTAGAACTGTAAATGCAGTTGTGCAAATATGTTTTGCGTTTTACATGCACTAATAATCATTTAAATGTAGTTATACCTATTCTGTATAAATACAAAAATTGTAGAGAAATTATTGTACAGATACATAGCATTTTTCTGTTATGTTTTAAAATTGGGATAGTTATGGCATTGATTATATTTCCTTGCACTGACAGTTGTTAGTGTTGCTTTGGATATCTGATTTGGTCTACATTTGGAAATGTAGTTGCAATGTGAAGAAAATGGTTTGTGGTCACAAAAGTGATTTGTAAGCAATTTTCTTTGTAGCTTGATTGCACTTCCATAGTGTTCTACCAATCAGCTGAAGTCTACCACCTGGTTTACTCTTGACTGAGCATATATGATCATCCCATTTCATGTACCAAACTGTGTTTCATCCAGGTATTGGAATGCATTGGTTGATTCCAGCACTTACTCATTCATGTCATAGTCCGAGGATGTGACATTTTTTTTCATATGTGAAGTGCACAATTTTACATTTCTGCATATCCAAACAAAGTTTCCAATATTTGCCCCACTTTGAAAACTTATCAAGTTTTGAATGAATATTTATGTTGCTACTTTCAAACAATATTTCATTACAGATAACTGCATCATCTACAAAAATTCTGAGGTAACTATTAGTATTGTCTCCAAGGTCATTAGTATAAAACATGAACAGCAAGGGTCCCAGAAAATTTCCCTGGGGGGTACCTGAAGTTACTTTTACATTTGACAATGACTGCATCTGGAAACACATGCTGTATTCTCCCAACCAAAATATCCTCAATCCAGTCACAAATTTCACTTTATATACCATGTGATTGAACTTTCAGCAAGAAGCATAGGTGTGGTACTGATTCAAATGCTTTTCAGAAATAAAAAAAATACAGCTATCACACTGCCTTGAACCAAAACGTTCACTATTTCATCTGAGAAAAGTGCCTGTTGGGTGTCACACAATCACTGTTTTTGGAGCCAATGATGGTTAGTATTGAGTAGGTCATTCTATTCAAGATACCTCATAATCTTTGAACACAAAATTTGTGCCAAGATTTTACAACAAATCGATGTCCAGGATATTGGAAGGTAGTTTTGTGGCTCACTTCTACTACCCTTCTTATAGCCAGGTGTGACCTCTGCCTATTTCCAAGAACTGGGCATCGGATTCTCTTGGCAGGATCTATAATAGATTGCAGGTTGAAGAGGACTAACTAAGCCACAAGTTCAGTACAGAATGTGGCAGGGATTCCATCAAGCGCTGCAGCTTTGTTTAGTTTCAACAATTTTAGCTGTTGTTCAATACCACTTATACTTAATACTTGTTCCATTCATCTTTTTGTATGCACGACGATTACACTGGGGCAATTCTCATGAGTTTTTCCTTTTTAAATTCATATTTGAAAAGTGTTAAGCATTTCAGCTTTTGCTCGCTACCCTCAATTTCAGTTCCTGTTTGAATCTCTAGGGACTGGACACTAACTTTGGTGCTACTAACAACCTTTTCATACAACCCGAATTCCTTTTGGTTTTATGAGATATCATTTGACAATATTCTGTTATCATAGTCATTGGAATCATCATGCATTGGGCTCTTAAATGCATTTCATCAGGCAGCTCTCTGCCTATAGCCCTATGCTTTGTTTTACACTTATTTTGCATTAATCTCTGTTTCTGTTGACGTTTCTTTAGAGTGATTATATACGATGGAATTCCCTCTCATTATGAACTTTTGTAGAGGGTACATATCTATTCAGCATGTCATCAGCTATTCTGTTAAACTTGGGCAATAGTTTGTCTACACATTCCTGTCCTGTGCTGAGAGATCTAAATTCCTCATTGAGATAGGACGTTACAGATTTCTTATCCAGTTTCTTAATGATGGGTTAGTAATAGAAAAATCAATGTGCTAAATTTCTCTTAAAATAGTCAACATATGAAAGCTGCGATCCTGTTATCTGGGAAGTATTTACAAATATTGTTCAATAATATTATGTATATATTATACATGTGGAATGGGAGAATTAATTTAGAAATGATGACAATCACACAGGCACATAAGCACTCATTATTCACACATCAAATTTGCGAATGAAATGGGAGGAAATCGGTGTGATGAATAAAAGCCATTCTGCTCTATGAAGGGTGGGGGATGTGGCATTGACCAAAGAAGCAAAACCTTTATAAGTAAACCTGCTCTATTTTCTGTTTCTAGTAATCATCATCCTTATTTTTTCTTATTTAAAAAGAAGCCACTTGCAATGTAACAATTTAAAAAAGGACCCAACAAATGTTTTATGTGTTTGAATTATGCCAACACTTTTTTAAAAATCAGCTGTGGCTAATTGTAGAAAACTATACCCTCTCTCACATCCTTTCCTTATATTATGAGAGTGACTTCAGTACTAAGATATTTTAACTGTAACGCTTATTTTACAGCTACTCCTGCTGTCAGATGACTGCAGAAAGCTTTTATGGATGTCAAAGACCTCTTACACAAGCAGTCTCTGGCAGAACTGGACACCAACACATTTGGCCACAGTCAAGGTGTTGATGCAGCTGTTGCAGTGCCTCCTGGACCAGGAATCTGCCGAACACTACTGTCTGTGTGACCCTGCCAGCATTAGCGAAAAAGTGCAACAGCTGGAGGTGAGTCCTGAGTGTGGGTTTCTAGTAGGAAGTAACTGGCATGTTAAAGATTGGTAACAGGTGGCTCTGCCTTTTTTTTAGGTTTGAATACAACAGACAAAATATCCTGCAAGACAAATTTTGTTTTTATATTTCTATATTTACACCTTGTGACAATGTACTGTGTGTGACAAATTGTTTCCAAATAAATGAAATGAAATGAGATTAGATTCAGCTGTCATTACATGTTAACACTTCCACATAACTTGCGTTAAAAGATTTGTGTTTTCCTTACATGTCATAACAGGGATATTGGGTTTGCCATGTATCTAAAATGTTATGACTATTATGTAGGAAGAAACCAGATTATTGATAAAATACTTTTTACAATAATGTGTTTCGTATAGTAATATTTGTAAGAGGAACAGTTTGGTTTTTATTTATTTACATATTTGACAAATTTCTCATTCAGGGATTTGCATGACTGTGTTGAATGTTTTCATTAGTAATGAACTGTCTTGAGCAAAACTACTGTATTATTCCACTTCAGAACACCGCCTTTTGGAGCCACACCACCATTCTCAAGACAACTGTAATTTTCTTTGGTCATTGAATCTGCTTCAATCTATCATCTAACATAGGTGAATAATACAGTGGTTAGTTTAATGCGAAAAAATCTTGAATGGAGTTATTTATATTCATCTTCAATTTGGCCACAATATTTTTAGCTTGTGCATCCATAAAAATGATCCGTATTTGCACTTGCACTTGAAATAGTGAAATACACGATTCATCCAAAAAGTACAGAGACTTATTTTATTGCCAGTGAATCAGTACCAACAGTGGTGTATTATGCTGGCAGCTTGAACTAACAACACTGAACAATAGATGTGCATCTGACCAGTCACTTGTGAGTAGACAATGTTAAACAGTGGATGGGTGGTCACATCATGCCAGCGTTGTTCTCATCACAAATCATATTTGACCTACATCCCTAAATCATGTGTGTAATATGTTCACCAGAATCTTTTGAAGAAGAGAGAGGTTTGTGCAAAAATTGTTCCACAAACCTTGTCTCCCAAACAAAAACAATGATGCTTGGACGCTTTTGCAAGTTGATTGAAATGCAAAATTGGACATTTCTTTTCTCAAAAACATTATGACAAGTGATGAGACATAGTTGTTGTTAGTGGAAAACACTAATTTAGTGCTCAAACAGTTCACACACTAGGAAGACAAAGTACAGTAAAATTAGCAATGCACAAGTGGCCAGTGGAGACTGATGCTCCGGCCTGTGTATTCACTAGTTCCTACAGGGGGCACAGCCGCCAGGCTGCATATGCAACTGGTGTCATATTAGCAGGCCAGGTGGTCTCTAATGGCTGAATCAAACACAAATTTCACATGCAAACTATGAAACAATGCACGCACAAAATTGGTAGTTACAGCTCACCTCTTCCTTTCAATGAAGTGAGCACTGTTCTTATGTCAGTTTCTTTTGTGGTCACCGTAAAGTTTATGAGATATGAACTGGAGGACATTGTCTGTAACTAACATATGGAAGACCTTCTGTTGCAAAAATATTTGATAAAGCTGAAGTTACTGCGGTGGAGAAGTAGCTGGACAATGCACCACATATGGAAGCACAGAAAGTTAGAAAAGGACCTGCAAAATGTTCACAAATTTGTTCCCATGGCTGCTATGGATCTGTCAATGGTGACAAGGAAGTGCGCAGAGCCTCCTGATGGGTGTCACACTGTTGTTGGGCCATTACAATCTTCACCATTTGCCCATCAATGTCTGGCAAGGAAATATGTCTACATGCTAATGCTTTTGTACATGACACACCCTAGTGGTACCCATGCAATAAACACACAAGGTCACAGTGAAGGATGGAGGGCTCTACAACCTGGGAGCAGCGTTCTCTATAGCTAACATCAGCACTCAATCCCAAACAGAAAGATAAATTTGTAATGCAAAATAATTTCTCAAAGGATCGGAAGCATGGCCCAGAGGCTTGTTTGGCCACCATGTTGTACAAAAGAAACAACTTTGCTTAACACTGGATTGATAGCTACCACAGTATTTTGTGGTCTGTAATCAGGTGAAACTAAGAACCGTATAGAAAAATATGAAATAATTTAGGGCATACACAATTTCTGAAGCCTCTTTCTCTGTCTGAGAATAAAACTGTCATGCTTATTGTGCTGAATTTAGAGAGATAGAGGCATATGCAAAGGGCGTTTGGATCTGTTTGCATACTTCTGAGTGAGAATGGTGCCAATTAAAAACTGAGATGTGTCCATCACAAACAAAAGTGGCTGGTTCTGCAGGAAAGTGACCAAACAAGTAGCCAACTGCAGCTTAAATTTTAATGTGTGGTCACAAGCTGGGCACTAATGGAAAGGAACATCTTTACGTAATAATGCATGGAATGGTTGTGCCACAGTAGCAGCATCTTGTACTGATTTCGGGTAGTGCACAATTTTGAATAAAAATTCCTGTAATTCCGTAAGAGATTTGGGATGTGGCAGTGTGGCAATAGCATCAGTATGTTGGTGCCATGGATGAATTCCAGCTCATGACATTTAAAAATCCAAATAAATAATGGATGGTTGGAAAAACCTGTGTCTTGTCCAAATTGCACTTTTATCTTCCAGACTGTAAAACAGAAAATAAAGCATGAAATTCCTGCAAATGTTCCTCTGAAGAGGCACCAGATACTACTATGCTGTCTAAATAGTTGAGACAGTTTGGAAGTGATGCAATAAGTGGCTGTAAAATGCATTGGAAACTAGCCAAAAGGCACAGACTGGTATAGATAAGGGCTAAATGGATTATAGGTAACTAGAAGGTGTTCAGGTTACTTGTCAAGTAGCAGCTGATAGATGTATCTCTGTTTTTGAAAAATAAGACCCCCAATAATTTTGCTAACAGCTTGCCCAGGGTACAGCAGAGGGTAGGTGTCAATGATTGACTGTGCATTAATAGATTTTTTTAGAGTCATTGCAGAGGTATAATTTACCAGCATGTTTTTCCAGCATTGCTAAAGGTGCTTATCATTCACACGAAGGAGGAGAACAAATACCATTGAGGGATTGAAGATGATCTAATTCTGCTTTTTCTTAACTCCATATAGTTACCAGTACTAGGTGGACCCAGAAAAAATGGGGATGGGCAAATTGTATTTACGTAATATGAGCTTGAAATTCTGTTCCACAATCCAGCTCTGGAGAAAACAGATCAGAAAATTTGGCACAGAGCATCTAACTATTGGAATGAAATTTGATCTGGAACTAAATGCAGTACATCATTGGTGGAGAAGCAATACAGTTTGAAAGTGTCAAAACAAACAGATTTTCAGCGTAAGCATTGTCCACAAATAGGGATGTCAATGAACAAACCACAGCCTTGTAAGTCACAGGTGCAGAAAATAGTCCATGACTGGGAATGTATTGTTTGTTATAGCTCACTAGCCTCTGTGGAAGTGGGGTCAGAGAGGGAGGCCCCCCCCCCCTCTTTCCTTTCCAGGAGCCCATAGTTATTTCGTGAGCTCATGCGTGGCACATGTGAGGCTCCAAGGTATTGCAGCCCATTCTTCATTCTTCCTTCCTGGGCTGCATTTCCTTCACTTAGCCTCTCCCCCCACATCCTGGCTTTTTCCCCACTGCCTTCACCTGGCTATCCACCACATTCTCTGTGCTGCTTGAGATTTTGTACCTCTCGCTTGTTACCTTTCATCCTCTTGGGTCCCCCCTTAGGATTTGTCCACCACTTCTAAATTTTCTATCTTCAATGTGTGCCATTTGGGGAAGAACTCCCTCCCTACCATCTATGGCATGGATTCCCCCTCCCCCCTCTTCCTTCCCTGCCATAACCCCCTCCATCATGTAAGATAACAAGCATGTTCAGGCTGTCCAAATGGTGGGGCTGTTATGTACCCATTTGGCTGAGCCCCTCCTGACAACACAGGAAACACACTATTTATATGTGAGCTGTTCCCTCCATGTGTGTACCAAGGAGTGGTTGCTTGTTGTCCTGGAGCAGTGGAAGTCTCAGCAATGACCGCTGTGCTACAGAGCTGTTGCTGTGGCAGGCTAATGCCCATGGGCAAAACCCCTGATAGGAGTGGGTGGTATTGAGGAAGATGGTTGGCATATGGATATTCTCTTTGAGTGGTAGTGTATCATTGAATGCTGGTTCGTATCACCCAGCAGCCATCCCTTCCCTGGCTACACCCTGGGAAGAGGGCCAGGCTTGCCATCTTGGAATGAAACCCTGTCCCCTCTAACTGATTGTACTAGAAGGGATAGGGACGCATTCACCTCCACAAAGCCATTGTTTTTGTGGAGAATATCGAGGGCAACATAGAGGTGGATTCTGTCAGTAAGATGCAGTTGGGCATGCTGTTCATCAAAACTTCTCCTGCTGCCCAGTCTACAGCCCTCCACGATTGTGATCACCCTGGTGACATCCAGGTGTCTATTACCCTTCACCAGTCTCTGAACATGGTCCAGGGAGTGACGTTTCATAGACCTCATCCTACAAAATGATGAAGAACTCCAGTCTAATCTGGAGTGACCACACATTTATTTTGTTCAACATTCCCAGGAGGGTCATAAATACAACCACTACAATTGTATCCCCTTTATTCTGGCTTTTGAGGGGGTATGCCACCATAGATGGTCAAGATTGTGTGTTACCAATGTGACATGAAGCCGTGCATTTCTCCAATAGTAAGGTGCTTGTGGCACTTAAGTTTTGGTCCGAAGTGTTCCTGGTGTATGGCGGACCCTGTGTGTGAAGACTATGGCCACACACGCCATGTGGGAAGCCCCTGTATTCCACTACCTAAGTGGGCAAACTGTCATGACTGTCACTCTCCACGCTCACCAGATCGCTCAGTTTATAAAAAAGAAAAGGAGATAGAGTTAAAGTCCATTGGATTGTCTATCTTACATTGATTTTCACCAAAAATATTACCTAACCCAACCCACTGTCATTTTTCTTCTTTCATCTGTTGTGTCCTTTCCCCCTTCCAACTGTATCTTTACTCTATACCCATCCACTTCTCATTTCCTCTTCCCTTGCAGTTGCCACACCCACCCTTCCGGGTGTTGTTCAACCTTCCTGGCCATATCCTATGGGGTGCTGCATTTACTGATCCATTGGTCCTTGCAGAACACCTCGGAACACACTTTGCGACAGCTTCAGCGTCCTCTTCCTATCTTTTTACCTTCCTCTGCCAGAAACACTGAGTTGAAGAAACCCCCTTCTGTTCATCCCCCACTGAGCAGAATCCTATAATGAACCTTTCACTGAATGGCAATTCCAGCAAGCTTTTACCTCTTCACGACATGGCACCATGCCCAGATTCTAACCACAACCAGATTATCTAACACTTGGGTATTACCCATAGGCATCATCTACTCAGGGTCTTCAACTGCATTTGGCTTGTGGGTGCCATCCCTTCACAATCTGCCATCCACCTGGCCTCTGCATGGGCTCTCCCCCACAGTTTCCAATTTTCTCCCTACAAAATGCTCGTCACGAATTTTTGCTGCTTACCATCAGCACCAATTGATCCAAGACTTTATTTAGGCAACCAAAGCCTCAATGCTATAGCACAGTCCTGTTTCTTTGGTCTTACTTTTGATAAAAAGCTGGCATGGATGCCCCATATTCTCCACCTGAAGACACCCTGCATGTGGAAGCTTAATGCTCTCTGCCCCTGGCCACACCTCTTGGGATGCAGATCAAGCTTCTCTTCTCCATCTTTACTATGCTCAGGATTTGTCCACACTAGATTATGGCTGTCAGGTTTATGACTCAGTGGCTCCTTCCACTCTGAAACTACTTGACCCTCTTAATTGTTATGGGGTTCATCTGGCTTTATGTGTGTTTTGCGCTAGTCCCGTCAACAATCACCCTGCAGAAGCAGGGATTCCCTCTCTATATGTATGACAGAGCCAACTCCTGGTTTCTTATGCAACAGCCATTTGGTGATACCCTGACGATCCCTTGTACCCCATCTTCTTTGCAAATGAGGTATGTCTCCCTCCTGCTACCCACCACTGGGTGGGATTGCTGGTTGGAGTGCATCTCACTTCCCTCTGTCCGGATTTTCATCTCTACTCACTGGAAATGGCCTTGTGTATTTCCTCCTCCCCCTTCCCGCCCAGCCCCATTTGATGGACCCTCGAATGGTTCAAACGGCTCTGAGCAATATGAGACTTAACATCTGAGGTCATCAGTCCACTACAACTTAGAAATACTTAAACATAATTAACCTAAGGACATCACACACATCCATGCCTGAGGCAGGATTCGAACCTGTGACTGTAGCGGTCACGTGGTTCCAGACAGAAGTGCCTAGAACTGCTTGGCCACACCGGCTGGCGATGGAGCCTTGACCACAGATGCAGACTGACCTATTTGACGGTCCTAGGATCTCTGTCGGCCCTATGATATTCCGGCGTCTTGTACATTCTGTCCTTGAAGAGTTCCCGGATGCTATCATCTTCAACAATGATAGTTCTAAAATGGTAAATTTGTGTGTGTGTGTGTGGGGGGGGGGGGGGGGTGTATGCTTTTGTCTCCTGTTGCACAGATCACCATTTACTGCTGGTATTACGTAGTGTGTTCACATCAGAGTTGCTTGCCATTTTCAGGGCCCTCAGTTTTGTTTTTCAGGCCTCCCTCCATAGTGTTTTAATATATCTGGCTCAATATGCAGCTTGCAACCCATTAACTGATGCTGCTCTCGTGACCCTTTGGTCTCTGCCATCTATGACCACCTCTGTGCCCTTTCCTGTGCTCCTGCTCTGTTGTCTTTCGCTGGGCTCCAAATCGTGTGGGCATCCCCAGGAATAAACAGGCTAACCATTTGGCTGGTGACACAGATACTCAGCACCATTCGCTTTCATGATATTAGGTGCAGCTATGCTAATCTAATCTAGGTAAACATCAAACATCTTTCCCAAAAGTGAAATGACATATGGTGCTCGATGCTCTCCGTAATAAACTACACACAAACAAGGAGATTACTGCAGTTTCGTACTCTTCCTTCAACTCGTCTTGGAAGGAGTCCACTGTCTTATGATACCTGCACATTGGTCATACTGGGCTCATCCACTGTTTTCTATTGCATAATCAGCCACCCCGCAATGTGCTCACGAAGCCAGAATGACAGTATCCCATATATTGGTGGAATGTCCCCTCTGTCTTATGCAAGTAACTTTTGAATTATGGAACTGATGACCTTGACGTTTAGTTCCATAACTTGCCTCGGTCAATTCTCAGACCTACTTGGATTTGGATTCTCCCTCTCTGTTTGACTGATTGATTAATAATGCTTCTGCACCCATGTCGACATGAATTCCCAGTGGTTTGTTAATGCATTCTCATAAGTCATTGGCTAGTTGCAAACGTTGCGTTCTACCATCTGGCACCTAGAGTACTGTTCTTGCTACATCTCGCTCCATGAAGGACATAGCCATGCAGACATGCCACCACAATTTCAGCTATGAGGTTGTGAAATTGACCAGTGTTATGGTAGCAATGCCGTCCTTCCATCCAGCTGCGCAGCAAACCATCAAACTCGCGTGTCACAAAGCGAAATTACCAGCTATACAACCTGCAAGTTGGAAAGGGCAGAACGAATACTCCTGTGAAGACTTCCTATGTCCCTCCAGCCAACCAGCACCTGAGTCTTTCTCTGCTAACTGCAAAGGCATGAAGTCCAACAAAGGCAAACAGTCTGCTTCTCTGCTGACTTGAATAGCCTCCTCATCGGTGTCACCAGGTGATACCTTTGCCTGACCAGCCTCTGTGTTGCTGGTGTGCAATACCAACCATTTTTCTACATTGGAATTGGCAGGCCGACAGCATAAGAAAGCCAATACTTATGTGGAGCAGGATCCTCCTGCCTCTGTGCCCTGTAGCAGCCAGTCTTCATCAGCTGGCCCTCGAGAGCCGCTGAAGTGACACCTCTTCATTTTTTCCTCATCCTGACTCTTCTCTGATGGAACATTCACGGCCTTTCATCCAACAAAGAGGATTTATGGTTGCTTTAGAACTGCAGCGTCCACATGAGCTCTTCTTCAGGAAACGAAATTGCATTCACATGAGTGCTTTGAGTTTTTGCATTTCTTCTGCGTCTGTTTTGACCCCCCACCTCCGAAATCAGCATTTCATCTCATGGAGGAGTGATGCTGCTCATATGGGATGACGTTCATAGTTAACCCATCTCCCTGACTACCCGCCTTAGAGCTGTTGCAGTTTGCCTCTTCCTTTTTCACTTGACCACTTCCCTTTGTACCATTTATATCCTGCCATCATTCGGTGTCACCCGGGCTGACCTCCTGCAGCTTACTGGACATTTCTTCTGCTTGGTGACTTTAACGTACAGCATCTCCTTTGGGGTTCTCCCAGAACCCGTCAGAGAGGTGCCCTCTTTGGTGACCTTAATTAACTTAATCTCTTCTGCCTTAACACAGGAACACTGAGGTTCCTTTCTGACTCCTCAAACACCTATTCCCATTTGGACCTATCCTACTGCACTGTCCAGCTTGCCCATCATCTCAAGTGGTCTGTTCTTTCTGGCACCTACTTGAGCGACCATTTCCCTTGTGCTATCCATTTGGTGACTCCTACCCCACCTGCGCGCACATCCAAATGACAGTTTGCTAAGGCTGATAGGTGGCTTTTCTCCTCCACGGCGACCTTTGATGGACAAGATTTCAAAGATTGTGATGACCAGATGGAATGTCTTAAAAAGGTAATCGTTACTGCTACTTAACGTTCCAGTCCCTACATGTCCTCCTTACCATGTAGTGTCTCTGTCCCTTGGTGGACTGATGCATGCCATTACACAATTTGCATGCAAAGATGTGCTCTCTATATTTCTTATGGTGATCCTATGATGGCAAACTGCATTTATTACAAACAAATGCTTGCACAATGTTTTGTTCCTCGTAATAGGAAAAATGGTAGCTGGATTTCATTCACTACTTCTTTTAACAGTTCCACCTGCTGCTCTGTCACATGGGCTGACCCCTGATGGCTATTTGGAACCAATATCCGTTCCCCAATATCCATTCTGACAGTAGCACACGATGTCATCTTGGAACCTATTGTTATCTGCAACACCTTGGCAGCCATTTTTCGGAAATTTTGAGCTCTGCCTCAAATCACACTGCCTGCTCAATTGGAAATGAGTGGAGGAGGCTTGGACAATACCCTTCCCTTCTCCAAATTGTGAGTGCTACAATGCTGCCTTTACTATGAGGGAGATAGATCATGCTCTCCGTTCATCCTGATCCTCCACCCCAGGGCAAGACTCTGTTCATATTCAGATGTTGAGGCATCTTTCTTTTGAGGGCAAACACTTTCTGATTAATGTGTACGACTCTAGCTATGCAGAGGGAGCATTTCCCTGAAACTGGTGTGAAGCCACTGTCATAACCATACCTAAGTGTGGTAAGAACAAACACCTTCCTTATAGCTACTGCCCCATCTCTCTCATCAGCCCTATTTGCAAAGGGATGGAATGTATGATTCATGCCCGGCTTGTATGATGGCTCGAGTCTCACAATCTATTAACCATTGTACAGTGTGGATTTTGTGTGCATCATTCTGCAGTTCACCATCTCAACACGTTGTCCACACATGTCATGAATGGCTTTCTGTGGAAATCCCCAACTGTAGCCTTGTTTCTCGATTTGGAGAAGGCCTTCAACACCCACTGGAGGACTGGTATCCTCTGTAAGGTCTACACTTGGTTCCATCCTGAGCATCGTCCTCTTTGCAATTGCCATTAACATTATAATGGTCTGCCTCCCACCAAGCATCTCCTCTTCCCTTTTCACTGAGGATTTCTCCATGTATTGCAGGTCTCCATGGGCCTGTCTCATTGAGTGGTGTCTTCAGTGATGTTTCGATTGTCTTTAGTCAGGGAGCATCGTTAATGGCTTTCGTTTTTCACTGACAAAACCCTTCATATGAATTTTTGGTGGCACAGTTGGTTTCTCCCACGATCTTTACATCTGACGCCAGTTCTCTTCCATTCATTGAAACTACAAATGTCCCGTGGCCCATGCTCGATAGGAAACGCTCTTGTTCCTCTCACGCATCTTACCTGGCAGCCCCCTGTATGCAGTCGTTCAATGTCCTACGTGTCATCGATGGTTCTTGCTGGAGTGCAGATCAAACCACACTCTCCTGCTTGCACCGGTCACTTGTCTGTTCGAAATTAGGCTATGGGTGCTTCGTTTTTGCATCTGCACACCTATCCCTCTTATGCCATCTCAACACCATCCACCATCGTGACGTGCATTTGGCCACCAGCGCCTTTTACACTAGCCCATTTGAGTGTCTCTATGCAGGAGCTGCTTAACTACCATTTTCTTACCACCTTGACTTCGTCCTCAGCAGGTATGCATGCAGTTTGTCTTATATGCATTGCCACCCATCCTGTGCCACCTTCTTCAATGACTGCTTTGATTGCCAGTATGGGTCACGTCCCTCTTCTCTGTTACCTCGTTTTTGGATTTTGATCCTAAAGACCCTACTCTATTCTGGCTGTATTCCATTCAGTTTCACAAACTTCACACAGAATTTCACGATAGCAACTTTGCTTGCACTGGTGGTTCTCGGACTGACCGTGGTGTTGGGTGTGCCTCTATCATGGGTGCTGATGTTTCTCGCTATCGGATTCCAGAACACAGGTCAATATTTACAGCAGAGTTCCTGCCGTGGAGTACATCCAGCAACACTGGCTTTTCAATTGTGTCCTGTGCTCAGACTTGCACAGCACACAGTGGCTTCAAAGGTGCTAAGAATCACCCATCCCTCGATGCAGCAGGTACAGGAAAACTGTCACTTGCTCACTCTTGATGGAGGGACTGTGATGTTTGTGGTTTCCTGGCCATGTCCGTCTGTCTGGAAACGAGGCTGCTGACACTGCTGCCAATGCTGCAGTCCTTGTACCTCGGCCCACTTACATTCCATCCAATGATCTGTGTGTTTCAGCCTGTCAGGAGGTGGTGCCACTTTGGCATCGCCACAGGCCCTCCCTCCATGGGAATAAGCTCCAGATTATTAATCCCATTGTCCCCAAGTTGTTAAACCTTCAACTTTGTGATGGAATGCCCATTTTTAGATTCCCACTTTGATTTTTACTAATTTCAGCAATACGGCGAAGGCCATTTAATTTTTAGTTCTTTACCTCCATTTCTCTATGGTGTACTTTATAATTCTTTCTCCATGTCCCTGTTTTTAGCTGTCTCCTCTTACATTGATTGGGACTGATGTGTATTCATTTATTAACTCCTCTCTGTCTTCATGTTCTATAGTTTTGAGATGGGCACATATGTCCCTAGATGGTTTTGCATGCTAAAACGAAACAAACAGTGCACACATTTGAATTTGTTAGATTTTACATTGGGTTGCAGTGTGCAGGTCAAGCAAGTCTCCCAGTGTAGAGGAGTAATACAGGAGAAGAATATTCTGCAACAAGTGTTCATTTTCACTGTATTAGTTAGCTTTCCTATCTGAGAAGGAATTGTGGGGTGCGCGCGCACACACACACACACACACACACACACACACACACACACACACACACACAGGGGGTCCACAACTCTTTTGTGGACACGTGCGTAGTGAGCACGGGACCCCGAGCTAATGTGGCCCTCCTTCCTTTCCGGGCTGCATACCTTCCCTTTCCGCATCCTTCCCCCCCCCCCCCCCCATCTTCGCCCCCCCCTCACCTCTGGCTCTTTCTTTCCTTCCCTTTCTCCCCCTCTGGGAGTATGGTTTGTGTCTACGTCCAGAGACGGATGCTCGAAACTCTTACAAATTCCTTGCTTTCTACACTTGCAAGTCTTCGTCCTTCCTTTGTCCCTCTCTTTTCCTTCCCTCTTCTCTTTGCCCTTTTCTCCGCTGCGGCGTTTGAGACCACTCTTCTTACCTTTCCCTTTCCCTTTCCCTTTCCCTTTCCCTTTTTTCCACCCTGTGCATGTCTGAAGGCTGACCCACGCACTTCCATGCGTAGCCGGTGACGGGGTAACGCGTAATTCCCCACCCCGGGTAGACAGGTAGGACACGTACGTACCCCCTGGTAACGGCCAGGCCCAGGGAGGGGTGATTACCCGAGCTGATAACTTCCGAAAGTGCCGATTGGCCCCTCCATCCGTTTGTCGGGAGGTGTGACCTGAGGTGTGAACAATCACCTAAGGCGGTAGTGCCCTCAGTGAGGGCCCCCACAAGGGAGGAGCGCGCCATCGGAGACGCCGGTAATCATGGGGGATTCTTCCGCAATGGTTTCCTCACCTTCCACTATGTCTGCCCACAAACGTAAGTTCAATGAGTCTCAGCCACAGTCAGTTCTTCCATCGTTGCCACAGTTCCTTGTTGTTTCTCGGTCTGACGAAGGTCACGACTTCTCCACGGTCAACCCTTTCATTATTCAGAAAGGTGTCGACGCAATTGCAGGTCCTGTAAAGTCTTGTTCCCGATTACGGAATGGCACCCTGTTGTTAGAAACAGCCAGTGCCCTCCAGGCACAAAAATTGCTGCGTACCTTACTACTAAACACCTTCCCTGTCCGGGTTGAAGCGCACCGCACTTTAAATTCATCACGTGGAGTCGTTTATACACGCTCCCTCGATGGATTGTCTGACGAAGAAATTCAACACTACCTGTCTGACCAGGGCGTAACGGCTGTTCATAGAGTTATGAAAAGGGTTGACACGAACATCATTCCAACCCGCACTCTCTTCTTGACATTTGACAAAGTTCAACTCCCATCGAAAATCAAAGCAGGCAATGAGATAATTTCCGTTCGGCCTTACGTCCCAAATCCTACACGTAGCTATCGGTGTCAGCGGTTCAATCACACCAGCCAGTCCTGTTCCAATCCGGCCAAATGCCCATGAGGGTGCTTGTCCACCTCCATCCCCTCGCTGCATCAACTGTATGGGTTACCACGCTGCTTCCTCTCGTGATTGCCCCGTTTTTAAGGACGAAAAGCTCATCCAGGAAATAAGAGTGAAAGAAAAGGTGTCGACCTTTGCTGCTCGAAAATTATTTGCCAGTCGACAGCCCACCGTGCCTCAGACAGGAAAATAAAGCATTGTCCTGGCTTCTCCTCGCCAACAAAGGAGGCGGCCACGCAGACTTGCGACCTCACCTTTAGTGCCACGGTCGTCAGATTGGCCAGCACAAAGATCGCCCGTTCAACCTCACCACTTTCGCCTGCCCACTCTACGGCTCACCCTTCGTCGGGTTCTGCTAAATCTCGAGCCCAAAAGTCAGACACCAAGACTTCGAAAAAAGAGCATACTCGTGAAGAGTTTTTACGTACCGCAACTTCACAACCATCGGTTCTTCTTTCATCTAAACATCATACTTCCAAGAAGGCTACAAAAAACCCAGTTCGTCTCCTTCTCCGCCAAGACGTGTCCCATCTACATCACCATCTGGCGGAAATCGGCCTCGGCCGTCTTCTGTGTCGCCGAGGCGCACTGCTGGTGGCCGGTCAACCGGCCGATCGCTGGTGGCAGGAGCTGCTGCTGACCAACCTATGGATCAGGATCTTCTGCCTTCGGCTGAATGCCATTCCATGCTGTCAGTCGCAAGCTCTGAGCAGTCGTTGAGTTGACAGCACCCTTGGTAACATTCCTCCATTTTCTGTTCACCCTATGTCCATTATCCACTGGAATATCCGCGGTATTCGAGCCAATCGGGATGAATTGTCGATCCTCTTACAATCCTACTCGCCGGTCATCTTCTGTCTTCAGGAAACAAAGCTGCGTCCCCATGACTGTTTGTTCTCCCTCATTGTCAGTCCGTCCGATATGACCTCCCCTCTGTTGAAGGCACTCCAGCACATGGAGGACTCATGATTCTTCTCCATGAAACTCTCCATTATTACCCAATCCATTTAAATACTTCCCTCCAAGCTGTCGCCGTTCGTCTTTCCCTTTCCGGTTACACGTTCTCTCTTTGTACTGTATACATTCCATCGTCCACACCAATGGCACGAGCTGATCTCTTTCATCTTCTTGGTCAACTTCCACCCCCTATTTGCTGGTTGGGGACTTCAATGCCCACCACCCGCTTTCGGGATCTCCACATCCTTGTCCACGTGGCTCACTATTGCTAGACGTCTTCCACCAAGCGGATCTAGTTTGCCTCAACACTATGGTCCCTACATTTTTATCTGCCTCCACGACAAATTTATCTCATTTGGACCTTGCGGTCGGTACTGTTCCGCTAGCTCGGTGCTTCGAATGGTTCGCCCTTGATGATACACACTTGAGTGACCACTTTCCATGTGTCCTTAGGCTGCAGCCTCAACTGCCATACATGCGCCCGCGACGCTGGAAGTTTGCCCAAGCTGATTGGACACTTTTTTCGTCTCTAGCGACATTCGATGACCGACACTTTCCCAGCGTCGACGCTGATGTCACCCATATTACCGACGTTATTCTTACAGCTGCGGAACATTCAACACCACGCACCTCCGAATTACCCCGGCGCCCCCCAGTTCCTTGGTGGAACGAGGCATGCCGTGATGCATTACGTGAGCGGCGACGTGCTCTCCGCGTTTTCCGCCACCATCCTACTTTGGCCAACTGTATCCGCTATCGGCAGTTCCGTGCGCGATGCCGTCGTGTCATCCGCGATAGCAAGAAGGCAAGCTGGAAATTCTTTATTAGCTCATTTAACTCCTTCACTCCCTCCTCGGAAGTTTGGAGTCGGCTTCGACGGTTCTCAGGCGCGCCTAGTTTCTTCCCGGTCTCTGGGCTCACTGTCGCGCATGATACATTAGTGGACCTCGTCGCAATTTCCCGCCAGCGTTTCTCCCGAAGAAACGTGCAGCAGAAGTGCGTCCTCTTGCTTTCTCCTCTCAAAATCGCGAAACCTATAATACTGTTTTCTCCATGCGGGAACTCCAACATGCACTCACTTCTTCTCGCTCCTCCGCCCCAGGACCGGATGGTATCCACGTCCAAATGTTGCTGCATTTATCAGCCCATAGTCTGCGTTCCCTCCTTCGCCTTTATAATCGCATTTGGACCGACAGTACTTTTCGCAGACGGTGGCGGGAAGCTATCGTCGTGCCTGTTCCGAAACCTGGAAAGGGCAAACATCTCCCCTCTAGCTATCGCCCCATTTCTCTCACGAGTAGTGTCTGTAAGGTTTTGGAGCGTATGGTGAATTACCGTCTAGCGTGGCGGCTGGAATCCCGCAGTCCTTTAACACCTGCCCAATGCGGATTCCGAAAGCATCGTTCTGCAGTTGACCATCTTGTTGCTCTCTCCACTTATATCATGAACAATTTTCTCCGGAAACGCCAAACAGTAGCAATATTTTTTGATCTGGGAGAGCATACGATACCTGTTGGAGGACGCATCCTCCGCTCACTGTTCTCTTGGGGCTTTCGAGGTCGGACCCTTTTTCTTCGCGAAATTATGGCAGAGCGCACATTTAGGGTGCGGGTGAACACTACTCTCTCCCGTACTTTCTCCCAAGAAAACGGGGTACGCCAGGGCTCCGTGCTGAATGTTGTACTGTTTGCCATTGCCATCAATCCAATTATGGATTGTCTCCTTCCTGATGTCTCGGGCTCCCTCTATGTGGACGATTTTGCGATCTACTACAGCTCTCAACGGATCAGCCATCTTGAACGTAGTCTTCAAGGATGTCTCGATCGCCTCCACTCTTGGAGCATCGAAACCGGCTTCCGTTTCTCTCCCAGTAAGACTGTTTGTGTTAATTTTTGGCGACGTAAGGAGTTTCTTCCGCCCTCCTTACATCTAGGTCCTGTCAACCTTCCGTTTTCAGACGTCGCTAAATTCTTGGGTATTATGTTTGACAGAAAACTGTGCTGGTCCTCCCACGTTTCCTATCTTTCGGCTCGCTGTCTGCGATCCCTTAACACCCTCTGTGTCCTGAATGGTACCTCCTGGGGAGTGGACAGAGTGGTCCTTCTCCGCCTCTATCGCACCTTAGTGCGCTCGAAATTGGATTATGGAAGCATAGTCTACTCCTCTGCTCGGCCGTCTATTCTTCGGCGTCTCGACTCTATCCACCACCGTGGATTACGTTTAGTGTCTGGAGCTTTTTGCACTAGCCCTGTGGAAAGCCTTTATGCTGAGACTGCTGAACCTCCGCTGTCCAATCGGCGAGCAGTCCTTCCGAGTCGTTATGCTAGCCATCTGTCTTCCATGCCTGCTAATCCAGCCCATGACATTTTTTTCGACGCCTCCTTTGATGTAGGGTATGCAGGCCGCTCCTCCTCCCTACTACCCCCGGGAGTCCGCTTCAGTCAACTGCTCCATTCTCTTTCCTTCCGCTTTTCTAAAACCTTCTTGACAACTTGGGGTACAGCACTGCCTTGGCTCCGTCCCTGAATCTGCCTGCTCCGTGACCTTTGTCGATTTCCCAAGGATGGTACCCCTACACTTGTTTATCGTCGGGCATTTGCTGCTCTTTGTGCACAAATGACGGACGCCACATTTATTTACACCGACGGCTCGAAAACATCGTTAGGTGTAGGGAGTGCCTATATTGTTGGCGACACCCCAAATCACTTTCGGCTTCTCGACCAGTGTTCAGTTTATGCTGCGGAGCTTTACGCTGTTCTCCAGGCTGTCCACTACATCCGCCACCTCAAATACCGGCTCCATGGCCATTGTTCGGTCTTCACAGCTGAGCTCTTTGCTCTGTACCAGGGTGTTCTTTACATCTGCCGCCACCGACATTCTGGATATATCATCTGCTCCGATTCCCAGAGCGCTATCCAGAGCCTCAGTGATCCGTACCCGGTTCACCCTTTCGTGCACCGGATCCAACGCTCTCTTCAGAAGCTGGTGGACGTCGGTTCTCCGGTTAGCTTTATGTGGGTTCCTGGCCATGTCGGTATCCCTGGGAACGAAGCTGCAGATGCCGCGGCCAAGGCTGCGGTCCTTCAGCCTCGGACAGCTTCTTGTTGTGTCCCTTCGTCAGATTGTAGCAGGGTAATTTGTCGGCGCATTTTATCGTTGTGGCATGCCGATTGGGCTGCACTTACAGACAACAAGCTTCGGGCCTTAAAACCTCTTCCCGTGGCTTGGACGTCCTCCTCACGCCCTTCTCGGCGGGAGGAGGTAGTTTTGGCCCGGTTGCAAATTGGACACTGACGGTTCAGCCATCGCCATCTGCTGACGGCTGCGCCGGCGCCGTTCTGCCCATGTGGGCAATTGCTGACGGTCCGCCACATTTTAACGTCCTGTCTGGATTTTAACACTCTGCGTGTTGATCTTGGCCTGCCCTGTACTGTAGAAGCCATTTTAGCGGATGAACCACGAGCAGCTGCTCGCGTTCTTCATTTTATCAATTTGACAACCCTCTCAAAGGACATTTGATTATGCTGTTTTCTTTTTTAATCCTATGCCTGTCAGTCTGTCTTTTATCGTGTTTTCCGTTTCGTTGCTGTTTTACACTTGTGACTCGCGGTGCATTCCTAACGTAGTCTGGGCGCTAATGACCGTTGAAGTTGTGCCCTCTAAAACCACAAAAAAAAAAAAAAAAAAAAAAAAAAAACATCCGCCGCCATCAGCGGATACAGTACGTTACCTGCTCAGATTCTCTCAGCTCTCTCCTCAGTCTCCAAGCTCTTTATCCTGTGCCCCCTCTGGTCCACCGGATTCAGGACTGTCTGCGCTTGCTCCACCTGGGGGGCGTCTCGGTGGCTTTCCTCTGGCTCGCGGGACACGTTGGTATCTGTGGAAATGAGGCGGCCGATATTGCAATCAAGGCTGCAGTCTCTCTTCTTCGGCCAGCTATTCAATCGATTCCTTTCGCCGATCTACGGAGCATTTTATGTCGTCGTGTTGTTCACTTATGGCACCCGCATTGGTCAACACTTCCCCATAATAAATTGCGGGACGTGAAAGCACTTCCTTGTGCTTGGACCTCTTCCTACCGAACGCGTCGTCGGGAGGAGGTAATAGTAACTAGATTCCGGATAGGGCACTGTCTTTTTAGTTATCGACATCTTTTAAGCGGCGATCCTCCCCCACTCTGTCCCCACTGCTCTCAGCTATGGACGCTAGGACACCTTTTAATTGAGTGATTGCCCCTATTTTAATCCATTATGCTCCCGTCTACAGCTATCGCCTGATCTATCGTCGATTTTAGCATATAACACGCGCTCAGCGGACCGCGTTCTCCAGTTTATTAGTGCCTGTGAAATGACGTCAGCCATTTGAAGCTTTTTTTGGGGACAACCAACCACTTTCTGTAGTGGGTTTTTAAGCCTTCCTTCTGCTTTTAGTTTCTCCAATTTTATGACTTTGATCCCATTGCTGCTGGTTTTTAATTTAGGTTTTTTACTGTTTCCTAAGTCACGGGCTGGGCTCTAATGACCATAGCAGTTTAGCGCCCTAAAACCAAAACCAAAACAAAACACACACACGTACACGTACACGTACACGTAGACGTACATGTAGACGTACACGTGTGCCATTTGGTGGCCCAAATAAATCGCATACCATGTCCAGCGTTCCTAGTGAATTCCTGATAAGTGAAATGTTTCATGTATTGGCGATCACCAACGTGAAACGATGAACAGCACAATGAGAATATCCCGCTATTGCATAGTCCTGATATATGAATGCATGAGCCCCACAGGCTTTCCTCCACATGCATGCAGTATTGTCGTAGCCCTGTCCTCAGGAAAATATTACCAATTTTTCAATTGCACATCCAGCTAGGCCTTAGCCAGTCACATCAACCACTGGAATAAATTACAGGAAATCTTCATTAATCTCAAGATCCAAGGAATAGACACAGAGAGATAGTTGCTCTATTCTAGCAATTTCAGCAGTCTCATCTGCAAGAATATTGCAACATTTGGCATCATTGGTTATTGATGCAACAGTTGATCAGATTTTGGATTGGGGTCATTAATGTAATTCTTGTCATATTTACCAGTTCCTTTCAAACTTACTTGTAGGTTTTCATCACCTTTCACAAAATATTTTGTAATGTCGAGAAAATTATTCATCTTGTCATCTTGTTTGTCAACTTTGGTAGTCCCAAAGCCTCTGTGTCCCAATCATATCATTTCCTGATATACACAAAGAATCATTGCTTGATGATAAGGACTGTACATGTTGTATCCCTTTCCATCTGCTTGTAAATGGACCGCCAAAAAGTCGTCGTAGATATCTTTTGCTAATTGCTGTAAACGCACTATTTCACTCCCATTTACGGAGCTTGTTAGCACTTGATGTTAGGTTGGCGCCATTACAATGTATTGTATTGTAGTAATCGCTGCTGCTTGCTGGATCGCTGCTGTGTCTCGTTGCTGATGCTGGCTCTAAATCTGGTTGTCTAGGGTAAACACATGAGGTTCCGTGTTTTTCATGTGCTTTTGATGATAAAGAACGAGCGAAACCAACACGTATGTAAACATCAAATATTTATTACTTTAGTGGCCATATTAATTCCACTGTCCACCAAAGACCATAACACAACACAAAGTAATACTTCCTTTACATGTTCTTTGACTTGTTTTGCCAAACAATAACACAGAAACACACTTCACCAAAGTGACATTCCGACTGCCCCGACTGCCTCCGACTGGCCTCTCGACCCTTCTAGCTGCTTGTATTTATAACATTGTCAAAGAACTACTAAAAAGAGATACAGTTTATGAGTCACATGTACATCTGTTATCATAATTTGTGCAGAAAAGTTATTAATTTGCATCGAGTGACATAATTTAACATGTTATTAAAATGACAGACAGATTTGTTGACTTGACAGAATAATTCTTTGTTACAAAAAGGTCGTTTTTTAGAAGTTTGTCAATTGACTTCTCTAATTTGCATAAATAAGTAAGTAACATGAATTATGAAGAATTACATAGGTTTTCGTCTAAAATAGGATTGATTACGTGAATACTGAGTGAAAACGCTCCTAGTGAACAAATAGGTTTCACTGGGCGATTTTTATTTAAGGAGATCCAAAATACGTAAGTTGGCCACTATTTTTCGTACTTCATATTAATTATTTAAGATAAACTTAGTGTTTTTCATGATGACATTTGCTGTATCAATGATCAAGTGATATTAACTTTTGTGTGGGTCAGTTATTCAGTATAATTTAATGGGTTGACTGTTTATGGAGACATGTTGTGCAATCATTGTTAACATACACAATAACTTTTCTATAATCATAAATACTCATTAAACTCGTTGAATTTGGAAGGGATCGCATACTTCATTAAAGTAAAGCCTTTAATATGTTCCGTTACATGCTCCACAAGGCCTTGGTCCAGGCAATGTTTCATATTGTTTGTCATTTTCACCATCATGTGAATAACAGTCACATTCAATTACAAAGGCTTGTGATAAGCATTGGTTGTATGTATGTTGTAATATTAGTGTGTATGCATTCAGTCTGAGAACGTGGAAGAGACCAGAGCTTGAACATTTTGATGACTACCTTTTCCATAACTAGCAGAAAGCATCATAATCATTTTTGGAACAGTATACCAACCAAAGATATTTCTTCATCCAACTTAGACTAAACATTCAACATTGACCACTTTGCAAACTGAGGGGAAATTTATAAGTTGTGTTGGGCACAAAATGTTTTTGGAAATATTGTAGCGTGATGTGCTCATCAACTTTTTCATTATTTGATAGTAAACAATCACTTGTGTTGTACTTGCAGCCATGTAGAAAGTTGTCAGAGGTTGATGTGTCAGTTAAAGGTGTTGATTTTGTATCAGGACCCAACAAAGGTGATTCTGAATTAGCATTAAAGCTTCTATTGCTTTAAAACAACATTTGTAGCAACTGTGGTGGATCATCCATTATCCAAACCTGAGAGGAAAGAGTTTGTTCTAGTTATAGAGATTTTGAGAAGTACTTAAAATATAATTAGTGAAAGAGTCAGCAACTGAAATTGCGTGTAACAGAGCAAAAGCTGAAATACTTAAAACTGTTTTTAAATGTTTTGTTACAAAGGAAAAACGATGAGTATTGTCCTAATTTAAACCTCATACTGCTGAAACAATGAGTGATATTGTTATTAAAAGTCCAATTGGTTTTAAAAAAGCTTAAATCGTTGAAATTGAACAAAGCTCCAGGAACTAGTGGAATCCCTACCATATTCTATACTGAATTTTTGGTTGAGTTAGCCCCCTTTTCTAACTACAGGGTGAGTCATAAATAAGGAAAAATATGTCTAGGACCGCATGCTACTATGCATAACACGTGACACAAAATTGTTAATTTTGTTCTCCTGGGTGTATTGTGTATGTAAAGCAAAAACACATGTTAACTATTGAATGAGATACCGACGAGCCTCACGATCATGACATGTCATTCACCCATAGATACAACACATAACACACCAATGAGCTGATGTGTATCTGTAAGTGTTTGAAAGATATGAGAGAGAGAAAAATCCCATCCCAATGTATGTGAAATTGTATCAGAACTTGGGAATCACACATTGCAGGTTGTAACAGAGTGTACAGTCGCATGTTAGGGAATGTGTGCCCTGTAAGCAGAAAGAGTGGTCAACGGTGGAAGTAAAACCGCAGCATGCACGATGTATTTACAACACCTCTGCAATGGTCACACTGCTGGATACTCACCATGTCAACAGTTGCTAACAGCCGCATCGCAGTGTTACTACAGTACTGTGGCAAGTTTCACAAATGAGGAATATGCCGATGTCCACCTCACCTACAGGCTTGCAGATGGAAGAGCTGATGTTGCAAGGCAACTGTATCCCAAGAGGTTTCCTAGCCGGCACCTTCCATCCGTAAAATCGCTTTACTCTGTGGACAGGCGCTTGAGGGAGTATTGTGCTTGTGTAGCACCTCCAGGATGATGTGGCCATGACAGACAGTTGATGTACATTGCGGATGATGAAGAAAAAGTGTTACAAACCGTTGTGGAGGATTAACAATAAGCACCAGGTCTCTAGCCACTGTGGTTGGCATGTCACAATCTACAGTACTCCATAGAAACCAGTACCATCCCTTTCACATGCAGAAGGTACAGGCATTATTGCTGGAAGACTACCAGAGGATGCTGGACTTCTGCAACTTTATCCTACGGTGTCAGATCTACAATCAGCATTTTTCACATACAATACTGTTCACCGACAAAGCCTATTTCATGAAGGAGGGTATAGTGAATTCGCATAATTGGCACCAGTGGGTGGAAGAAAACCCCCACAGCACAGTGATACGAGGATACCAACAACAATGTGGTGTCAATATCCGGTGTGGTATTATTGATCACCATCTCGTAGGGCAACATGTGCTACCACAAAGGCATACAGGGGAGCGGTATCTGCATTTCCTAGATGTTACATTCCCAGAATTGTTGGGAGACGTTAGTTTGGTCTTTCATGTGAACCTGTGGTCCTGTGGTACATGCGTGATGGTGCGCTCGCTCACTTCAGTGGCACAGTGCGATGCCACCTGCACAGTACCTTCCCTTCGAAATGGGTGGCTTGTGGAGGCCCTTTAGCATGGCCAGCAAGATTGCCAGACCTGAATCCCCTGGATTTATTTTTGTGGGGCCATCTGAAATCTGTGATTCATGAAGGAGAGATTGTTGATGTCTACACCCTTCAACCCAGAATACAACATGCCTGTGATATTATGCAAAGAGATACAGACATGTTGGATAATGTTCAGCAATCCTTCCTGCAAATAGTTCAACTTTGCCACACACGTCGTGGCTGTCATTTTGAACAGTACTTATCAACTGGCACTGCAGCTTCTGGTCATGTGTTTCTATGTTAGTTTTGATTTGCACAGCTGTATTGTATTCATTTGTGTGAACTGCCACATACCTATGTAGTAGTATTTTGTATTCTGCATCTATGTACTCTTTTCTTAAAACTAAGTCTGGACACAAAAAACAAATTATAAAACATGCATGTACAGTACTGCAGCCCCTCCTCATGTTTGTTTCCCTGTGCCAACTATCCATGATACATAGTACTGGCCAGCGTAACTGGAATGAGATAGATGTGCGTGCTATCATTGCTCGCAATGTCATGTACACTGTTGCTTGACGCTGATGCCTTGCCTTCTCGTGAGCGGCTAAACTACCTGCAACACTCGCATGGTCAATGTCGGCACACAGTAACACCCAAAAGTCCAAATTCGTATTTCCACATTTTTACCATTCAATTGCATTGTCATTTATTGACATAGGAACATGCGAGCTCAGTGTGTGACAATTTGCACAACATATTTGTCCTCATTTATGACTCACCTGTATATTTTATCATAGATCCCTTGAACAAAGAAACATGCCCAGTTCTTGAAAAAAGGCACAGATCACACCCATCTACAATGAGTATAGTAGAAGTGATCCACAAAGCTACCATGCAGTATCCTTCATACTGACTTGTGCAATCTTAGAGCATATTCTGAGATCAAACATAGTAAGGTATCTTGAACTGAATGACCTTCTCAATTGCAATTATCGTGGTTTCCGAAAACACTGGTGAATTGTAATTCAACTTGCATTTTTCTCACATGACATCTTGAAAGCTTTGGATCAAGGTAGTCAGGAATACATAATGTTTCTTCATTTCTGGAAAGCACTTGACTCGGTACCTTACTTACACTTTTTTTGTCAAAAGTGCAATCACATGGTGTATTAAGTGAAGTTTGTGAATTGATTGAGGACTTTTTGGTAGGGAGGAGGCAGCATGCTATTGTGGATGGAGAGTTATCATCATAGGTAGAAGTAACTTTGTGTGTTCCCCAGGGAAATGTGTTGGTACTCTTGTTGTTCATGTTGAATAGAAATGACTTTATAGACAATATTAATAGTAACTTCAGACTTTATGCAGATGATATGATTATCTATAATGCAGTACTATCTGATGGAAGTTGCATAAATATTGTACATCTTGATAAGATTTCAAAATGGTGAAAAGATTGGCTACTGGTTTTATATGTTAAGAAATGTGAAGTTTTGCACGTCACAAAATGAAAAACCAGTGGAATCTTATGACTATAATATCAGTGAGTCACAGTTGGAATCAACCAACACATAGAAATACCCATGTGTAACACTTTGTAGCGATATGAAGTGAAATGATCACATTGGTTCAGCTGTGGGTAAAGTGGGTGGTAGAATTGAGTGTATTGATAGAATACAGGGGAAGTGCAATCAATCTTTGTATGGTAATATACTGTATCCACACCCTCCACCTAGCAGTTTCCACCCCCTCCTTCCCATTTTCAAGACCAACCCTGTTTATTTGCAGCCAACTGCTGTATACTAACAAAGGCTGTGGCCAAAAGCTTTGTGTGACATTTAATTGTACCTGTCTGCAACTTGACGGGCCTTTTTTATGATACGCAGCAATCTGTCTGTCTTTACATTGTTTATACAACTGGAAACATGTACTGTTACTACATACCAGAGCACGTCATTTAAATAAATGAACTTGAATGCCTTAAAAAAGAAAATAAACTCTGATTACTGTTAATCAATCACAACTTATGACCAAGCCATTTATAGGCAATTACTTGTTGAGCAGAGATACGTTTGGAAACAGGCTGTCATTGACATATTATACCAGGATAACTCACTTCTTCACACATTGTAGCAGAGGTGTTGGTAATTCTTGTTTTCTGCCTGTAGTATGATGTTGACTGCAGGTGTAAAAAAAAAAAAAATAAATAAATAAATAAAATAAAATAAAATAAAATAAAATAAAAAATCTGAGCTTCTCGTCATGAAGTCCGAACTACTAATTTCCCTATGAACTTTTTATGTATATAGTTCTGCCTTCAGTTGATCTCTGCTTCTAATGATTCTTTCTCTATTAAATTTTTATAATGCTACAGGGATTTTGTACAGCTTACTGAAACTGAGATTACAAATAATAGTGTTCACACAGATTTCCTGTAGAACAAGATTGCTACTGACTGACCCAAGTGTACTCTTTAAAATTTCACTAAGTTGTGATACACGTGAAATTGGTTCTACATATTTCCTCTATAACAACTTTGTTAATATCTGTTAGTTGTATGTTCTTCTTTGACAACAGGTTTGATCTTAATATAAGTTTTATTTACAATTTTATCTAATACAGTTTTGTTCCTTTCAGTTCATTCCTAACTTTTTCATAATGGGAATTTATTGTATCTTTTAATTTTTCTATAGTAGCGTCATGACTAGATTTAGGTGCGTATCTCAAAGTATCATTGACAGATTTTATTGTAGATGTGAAGTGGTAATGACTGGACTTAACTGCAGTTCTCAAAGAGTTGTACCTCACATTAATTGTATTGCTTCAAGAATTATAACTGTAATCTATAGTATTTTCTTAATTTAGCATTTTAGACATGAAAGTGTCATGGCTGGAACTGCTGACTGCAAATCTTTCTCTTTGGCTGACAATTCGTTCACCAAATCTTGTTCTTCTTAATTTTTTGTCATTTTGATTATGTAAATACTCATTTTGAAACAGAAAAATGGGAAACTGGATGTCGTACTCATCTTTGTCCTTGCTTCATCCCATTGTTTCGCAGTCCTTTCCCAGTTTAATTACCTTTCTTCATTTGACCACTCTTGAAGATAATTCACACATTTTGTTTCTATGTCCAGTATTTTTATCTTCCTTTTTGCTGTGGTATTTAACATATAAACAATATTTTTAATTTATGAAAGTCATAAATAATATCAGTACTCTGTCTGCCACAAAGGATGCCAGTCCGAGCCCATAGGTTCGATAAGGAACCTAGAAAAATGTTTGTTAAGTCTGTTTGTTGTAGAATATCAACAGTGAGACAATATTCATCTTTCCCCTTCAATTCCACAGTTGCAGTTGTTTTTGTGGTACCTCATTTCCTTAAAAAAATTGGGGTATGGTCTTACTGATAGTAGTCCTGGATCTCGTGAAAGTTTAACATCACATTACCCATCTCCTTGCTGTGCAAGGAGCGATTACTCACAAAGACTAAATCAGGCAAAAATAAAACTTGACTATTTGTGTATGATGGGAGAGACTGGCTGGGCACTAGTCTCTAACAATCAAGGATGATGCAGCCATATACCAGGAGCAGTTTTGGGGGATGTAATCACAATTCCTTGCTGGTATGTTTCTCTATTAAACTGTAAGTGGGGGATGATAGGGTAGAGTAAGAAGTAGGGGCATAGCGTAAGAAGTTGGGGGAATTCAGTGCAGGAAAATTTTATTACGGAAGAAACACCGAAAACATCTCGGGATCCAACGGTCTTCACTCCGCCCGTTAACACCGAACGTTAATGTCGCTGGGGGATATACAACTTTATGTCCTTAATGTTGTACTTTCCTGTCTCTGATTCCATTATAGGATCAAATAAAAATGTTTCAGGATGTACTACTGTTTGAACTCGGTATGGTCCCTCATATTTTTAGAAAAACTTGTGTGTCTCTTTCCTCAGGGCAGAGCTCTGAAGATGCTGTTTTATGAGAACTAGTTCATCAACCTTGTAGTGAGGTTTGATAGTCTTCTCATTATGTCTAATCACTCATTGTTGCGCCTTTTCAACTAAATTTTTGGAAACAATTTCCTGTTTAAGTTCGTAATCTTCAGTAGGCTTTTCAGACCAAATGAAACATTTAATAAGAGGATCTCCTGTAAAGGGTTTGCCTATTACTTCTAAAGGTGTTAACCCTGTTCATAAATGTGGTAGTGTATTTAAAATAAGTTTAAAGTCTTTGATCTTTGTTGCCCATAAGGTATGTTTCTTCATGGCAGTAGGTGTGGCATAATTTCACAATCTTTTTCATTACCTGTTCACACAGATTTGGGAACAGGTTATAGTTGGATATTAACACTTGACAAATACCTTCCCATGCTAAAAATTCTTTAAAATCATTACTAACAAATTGTGGTCCATTATTGGAAAGAAACAGTAGGGTGTTCCTACCTCCAGAAAGTATTGTTGCAAACAGTGTATTACCGTTTGCTGACCAACACTCTAAGAGGACTAAAATGTATGACATTACTCCCTTTCCTTTCGTAATAGGTACTAAGAAATCTGCTGCTGTAAGTTTGTGTATAGACTTTGGAATGATTGGATACACATGAGTGAGTGTTCCTCTCTTTTACCTTATGAAAGGTTTCACAAGGCCAAATTAATGATGCTACTTTATGTCCTAGCCTTTTAAAGTCACAGAACTTACTCATACAAGCTATACATTTCTTTATTCTAAAGTGTCCATTCCATGTATGAACATACCACACAATTTCATCTTCCATTAACTTCGGAATGCATAAAAGCCGTTGTTGCAATGTTATACTATCCCACCAAAATAAAATATGACCCATAATTTTCCATTTCTCTGCTTGCTTAGGAGGCAAGGGATTCCTAATACATGTAGCAAACATCTTGGTAAAAATAGGGATCATGTTCTTTATGCTATCTCTTGTATCCTGGTGTGTGGATACTCTGTCAGAAAATTAATTGCAAAAATTACACCTGATCAGTTTTAACTCTTCCATGTCTATATGTAACCTAGACAAAATGTTTAGTATAATATTCTCCGAACCTTTTACATACCGTGTTCTAATGCCATATTCTTGTAGGATCAACATCCATCACATTAATCTAGTATGTAACAAATGACTATTCATCAAAAAAGATAGAGCCTGATGATATGTGTAAATATGGATTTCTGCCCCCATACTAGTGTTTGGAATTTTTGGATACTCCATAGTAATGCTAATAGTTCTTTTTCAGTAGCTTTGTAGTTTAAATCATATTTATTAAGACCATGGCTAGCAAAAGCTATAGATCTGTGATTTACACTATCTAGACCCCACTCTTCTTGGAATAGTTCTGCCATGATCCCATTATCAGATGCATGGGTTGCAATTTTAAAAGGTTCACCCAGACCCTGATTATGCAATATGGGTGCTTCTACTAATGCTCTTTTTACATTTACAAATGGATTATTTGCCTCTTGATCCCTAACCAATGGTATTTTCTTTCGTAACAAATGTAAAACTCTTGTGTCATTAGTTCTTGTCTCCTAATATAATGTCTATAGTACCCAGCCATTCTGATAAATCCCTTCAGTTGCCTCATGTTTTTAGGGGTGGACATTCTTCAGCAGCTTTTATGCACCCAGGATCTGGTCTAATCCCCTGTACCCCTACGAGATGCCCTACAAACTTTAACTCTTGCCTCTCAAAGTGTGACTTACAGTTTCACTGTAATAACCTTTTCTTTAAATTTTTTCAGTGTTAGGCGATGTTCTTCCCAGTTAGCTGAGATTAGGAGACTATAATCGACATATATTATTAAATAGTTCAATAAATCTCTTCCTAATGCTTCATCCAGAGCAGGTATAAATACTGATACTGAGATATTGATTCCAAAAGTTAACACATTAATGTGATAAGATTTAGCATCAAACAGGATTTCTGTATACTTTTTTGAGTCCAGATGTAACCTAATTTTGCAGTATCCAGCAGTCAGGGCTATTGTGCTAAAAAACTTTGTTTTCTCCAATTTGGATAACACTTCATTGATGTTAATTGGTCTGTCTCGTTCCGTTTCTACATGTTTATTCAATGTACACATGTCTAGCACACCTCCTGTAACTTTTTTACCACTACTAAAGGGTTATTCATGATGCTAGAAGTAAGTTCTATTATACTGTTGTCAATCATTTTGTCAATTTGCTCCTTAATGGCTTCTTTCAAACTTCCCGGTACTGGATATGGCTTACAGAAAAATGGAGTTTCATTTTTGATTTTAAACTTACATATGTAATCACTGATATTACTGGGACAATTGGATAATACTTCTTCGTATTCCATTAGAATTCTATATAAATCTACTTTCCGTGCATTGGTTAATATTGTGGATTCTTTTACTTTGTTTTGTATGACAGTCCTATATGCTGATTGGTCTATATTACTGATCTCCGGTGACAGTTGTGCAGTAGCTGTTAATCACAGACAAACCCCTGCAGGTCCAGGGGTTAGAATAGGCCCGAGGTATTCCTGCTTGTCGTACGAGGCGACTAAAAGGAGTCTCACATGTTTTGGACTTTATGTGATGGTCCCCTGTAGGGTTTGACCTCCGTTCTTCAAAATTTTCCCAAAGAGCGAGCAATTTGGGCAGGGCGCCTTACAAGGTGCATTGTGTCGATCATGCATGGAGATCTTTAGCCCACTTTCTCGTCATCGCATTGCAGTCCTGCCCATTCTCCATCTCTTGGTTGAGGACACCTTCCTTGGTGCGTTTTCCACCATGCATTATGCAGTGTCGATTTCTGCACAGACGATGACCATGGACTTCTTTGCACCTGATATCCAGCACAGTAGCCAGTCCATTGTGGTGGGGCCACCATGTACCCTGTTGGTTGTAGCCCCCTGACCACACAGGGATCACGCTGCTGATGAGGACTAGTTCTTGGAAGTGGAGGACTTGTTCAAAATGAGATTTGGGTCAGTCTTGATCGATACGGCGTCCTATGCCCAGTCACAGGAGTAACTCACTTGTGACAAGCTGGGGGATATTTCTATAACCATCATGCCCCATAAGAGCTTAAATATGGTCCAGTGTAGCCTAATTCACAGAGGCCTTCTTTTACAGTCCGATGATGAGCTGTGTGCCAATTTAGAGTGGCGAGGTGTACATTTCATGTGGTGTGTCCACTGGGGTCCGAAGGAAAATCAGGCTTCCCCTGGTGCCTTCATCTTGGCCTTCGAGGGTGATACATTGCCCGAGAAGGTCAAGGTGATGGTCCACCGTCCCTCCCCCAATGCGGTGCTTTAAGTGCCGGAAATTCAGCCATATGTCTTACCACTGTACTTCAGTGTCACAAACAGAGATTGCAGACACCCAACACACCCCAATACTCCATGCGCCTCACTTCCCATCTGTGTCAAATGCAGAGAGCACATTTGCCTTGCTCACCCGACTGCAGGATTCTCCAGAAAGAAAGGAAAATCATGGAGTGAAAGACCCTGGACAGACTGACCTACCCCCCCCCCCCCCCTAGGGGGTCCACAACTCTTTTATGGATACGTGCGTAGCGTGCACAGGACCCCGGGCTAATGTGGCCCTTCTTCCTTTCCGGGCTGCGTACCTACATTTTCCGCACCCTTCCCTATCCCCCATCTTCGCCCCTCCACCCCTCACCTCTGGCTCTTTCCTTCCCTTTCTCACCATCTGGGGGTATGGTTTGTGCCTACGCCCGGAGATGGACGCTTGTAAATGTAACGCATTCTTTTCCTTCTCTGCTTGTATGTCTTCATCCTTCCTTTGTCCTTCTCTTTTCCTTACCTCTTCTCTTTACCCTTTTCTCCGCTGTGGCGTTTGAGACCTCTCTTGTTTCCTTTCCCTATTTTTGTTTTTCCCCTTTCTCTTTCTTCCTCCCTGTGCGTGTCTGAAGGCCGACCCATGCATTTTCGTGCGTAGCCGGTGACGGGGTAATGCGTAATTCCCCGCCACGGGTAGACAGGTAGGACACGTACGTACCCCCTGGTAACGGCCAGGCATAGGGAGGGGTGATTATCCGAGCTGATACCTTCCGAAAGTGCCGATTGGTCCCTCCGTCCATTTGTCGGGTGGTGTGCCCTGAGGTGTGAACAATCACCTAAGGCGAGAGTGCCCTCAGAGAGGACCCCCACAAGGGAGGAGCGCGCCATCGGAGACGCCGGTAATAATGGGGGATTCTTCCGCAATGGTTTCCTCACCTTCCACTATGTCTGCTCACAAGCGTAAGTTCACTGAGTCTCAGCCACAGTCAGTTCTTCCATCGTTGCCACAGTTCCTTATTGTTTCTTGGTCTGACGAAGGTCACGACTTCTCCACGGTCAACCCTTTCATTATTCAGAAAGGTGTCGACGCAATTGCAGGTCCTGTAAAGTCTTGTTCCAGATTACAGAATGGCACCTTGTTGTTAGAAACAGTCAGTGCCCTCCAGGCACAAAAATTGCAGCGTACTTCACTGCTCCACACCTTCCCTGTCCGGGTTGAAGCGCACCGCACTTTAAATTCGTCACGTGGAGTCGTTTATACACGCTCCCTCGATGGATTGTCTGACGAAGAAATTCAGCACTACCTGTCTGACCAGGGCGTAACAGCTGTTCATAGAGTTACGAAAAGGGTTGACACGAACTTCATTCCAACCCGCACTGTCTTCTTGACATTTGACAGACTTCAACTCCCATCGAAAATCAAAGCAGGCTATGAGATAATTTCCGTTCGACCTTACGTCCCAAACCCTACGCGTTGCTATCGATGTCAGCGGTTCAATCACACCAGCCAGTCCTGTTCCAATCCGGGCAAATGTGTTACGTGTGGCAAGGATGCCCATGAGGGTGCTTGTCCACCTCCATCCCCTCGCTGCATCAACTGTATGGGTGACCACGCTGCTTCCTCTAGAGATTGCCCAGTTTTTAAGGACGAAAAGCTCATCCAGGAAATAAGAGTGAAGGAAAAGGTGTCGACCTTTGCTGCTCGAAAATTATTCGCCAGTCAACAGCCCACCGTGCCTCAGACAGGCAAATACACCACTGTCCTTGCTTCTCCTTGGCCAACAAAGGAGGCGGCCACGCAGACTTGCGACCTCACCTTTAGTGCCACGGTCGTCAGATCGGCCAGCGCAAAGATCGCCCGTTCAACCTCACCACTTTCGCCTGCCCACTCTATGGCTCACGCTTCGTCGGGTTCTGCTAAATCTCGAGCCCCAAAAGTCAGACACCAAGTCTTCGAAAAAAGAGCATACTCGTGAAGAGTTTTTACGTACCGCAATTTCACAACCATCGGTTCCTCCTTCATCTAAACATCATACTACCAAGAAGGCCACAAAGAAACCCAGTTCCACTCCTTCTCCGCCAAGGCGTGTCTCACCTATAGCATAACCTGTTGGAAATCGCCCTCGGCCGTCTTCTGTGTCGCTGAGCCGCACTGCTGGTGGCCGATCAACCGGCCGATCGCTGGTGGTAGGAGCTGCTCCTGAACAACCTATGGATCAGGATCTTCTGCCTTCGGCTGAATGCTGCTCCATGCTGTCGGTCGCAAACTCTGAGCAGTCGTTGAGTTGACGGCAACCTTGGTCACATTCCTCCATTTTCTGCCAAACCTATGTCCATTATCCACTGCAATATCCGGGGCATTCGAGCCAATCGGGATGAATTGTCGATCCTCTTACGATCCTACTCGCTGGTCATCTTCTGTCTTCAGGAAGCAAAGCTGCATCCCCATGGCCGCTCTGTTCTCCTCCATTTTCAGTCCGTCTGATTTGATCTCCCCTCTGTTGAAGGCACTCCAGCCCACGGAGGACTCGCGATTCGTCTCCATGATTCCATTATCAGTAAATCCCCTTAAACACTTCCTTCCAAGCTGTCGCTGTCCGTCTTTCCCTTTCTGGATATACCTTTTCTCTTTGTAATGTATACATTCCATCGTCCACACCAATGGCACGAGCTGATCTCCTTCATCTTCTTGGTCAGCTTCCACCACCCTATTTGCTGGTTGGGGACTTCAATGCCCACCACCCGCTTTGGGGATCTCCACATCCTTGGCCACGTGGCTCCCTATTGCTAGACTTCTTCCACCAAGCGGATCTAGTTTGCCTCAACACTGCAGTCCCTACATTTTTGTCTGCCTCCACGACACATTTCTCTCATTTGGACCTTTCGGTCGGTACTGTTCCGCTAGCTCGGTGCTTTGAATGGTTCGCCCTTGATGATGCACACTCCAGTGACCACTTTCCATGTGTCCTTAGACTGCAGCCTCAACTGCCATATATGTGCCCGCGACGCTGGAAGTTTACCCAAGCCGATTGGACACTTTTTTCGTCTCTAGCGACATTCCATGACCGTCAATTTCCCAGCATCGACGATGAGGTCACACACATTTCCGACGTTATTCTTACAGCTGCGGAACGTTCAATACCACGCACCTCCAAATTGCCCCGGCGCCCCCCAGTTCCTTTGTGGAACGAGGCATGCCGTGACGCAATATGTGAGCGGCGACGTGCTCTTCGTGTTTTCCGCCACCATCCTACTTTGGCCAACTGTATCCGCTATCGGCAGTTCCGTGCGCAATGCCGTCGCGTCATCTGCGATAGCAAGAAGGGATGCTGGAAATCCTTTAGTAGCTCATTTAACACCTTCACTCCCTCCTCGGAAGTTTGGTGTCGGATTCGATGGTTATCAGGCGCACCTAGTTTCTCCCCGGTCTCTGGGCTCACAGTTGCGCATGATACATTAGTGTATCCCGTCGCAATTTCTAACTCATTGGGTCAACACTTTGCTGGGATTTCGAGCTCTTCAAATTACCCGCCAACGTTTCTCCCGAAGAAACGTGCAGCGGAAGTGCAACCACTTGCTTTCTTCTCTGAAAATCGCGAAAGCCACAATACTGTTTTCTCCATGCGGGAACTTCAACATGCACTCTCTTCTTCTCGCTCCTCTGCCCCAGGACCGGTTGGTATCCACGTCCAAATGTTGCTGCATTTATCAACCCATAGTCTGCGTTACCTCCTTCACCATTATAATCGAATTTGGACCGACAGTACTTTTCCCAGACGATGGCGGGAAGCTATCGTCGTTCCCGTTCCGAAACCTGGAAAGGGCAAACATCTCCCCTCTAGCTATCGCCCCATTTCTCTCACGAGTAGTGTCTGTAAGGTTTTGGAGCGTATGGTGAATTGCCGTTTAGCTTGGTGGCTAGAATCCCGCAGTCTTTTAACACCTGCCCAATGCGGATTCCGAAAGCATCGTTCTGCAGTTGACCATCTTGTTGCTCTCTCCACTTACATCATGACCAATTTTCTCCGTAAACGCCAAACAGTAGCAATATATTTTTATCTGGCTAGAGCATACGAGACCTGTTGGAGGACAGGCATCCTTCGCACACTGTTCTCTTGGGGCTTTCGAGGTCGGCTGCCACTATTTCTTCGCGAATTTATGGGAGAGGTCATATTTAGAGTGGGGGTGAACACTACTCTCTCCCGTAATTTCTCCGAAGAAATCGGGGTACCCCAGGGCTCCATGCTAAGTGTTGTACTGTTTGCCATTGCCATAATTCCAATTATGGACTGTCTCATTCCCTGATTTCTCAGGCACACTCTTTGTGGACGAATTTGCTATCTACTACAGCCCTCAACGGACCAGCCTTCTTGAACGACGTCTTGAAGGATGTCTCGATTGCCTCCAGCCTTGGAGCATCGAAACCGGCTTCCGTTTTTCTCCCAGTAAGACCGTTTGTGTTAATTTTTGGCGACGTAAGGAGTTTCTTCCGCCCTCCTTACATCTAGGTCCTGTCAACCTTCCGTTTTCGGACGTCGCTAAATTCTTGGGTCTTATGTTTGACATAAGACTGTGCTGGTCCTCCCACATTACCTATCTTTCAGCTCACTGTCTCCGGTCCCTCAACACCCTCCATGTCCAGAATGGTACCTCCTGGGGAGCAGACCGAGTGGTCCTTCTCCGCCTCTACCGCGCCTTAGTGCCCTCGAAATTGGACTATGGAAGCATAGTTTACTCCTCTGCCTGGCCGTCTATTCTTCGTCGTCTCGACTCTTTCCACCACCATGGATTACGTTTAGTGTCTGGAGCTTTTTACACGAGCCCTGTGGAAAGCCTTTATGCTGAGAGTGCTGAACCTCCGCTGTCCAATCGGCGAGCAGTCCTTCTGAGTCGTTATGCTAGCCATCTGTCTTCCGTGCCTGCTAATCTGGCCCATGACATTTTTTTCGACGCCTCCTTTGATGTAGGGTATGCAGGACGCCCCTCCTCCCTACTACCACCGGGAGTACACTTCCGTCAACTGCTCCATTCTCTTTCCTTCCGCTTTCCTAAAACCTTCTTGACAACTTGCGGTAAAGCACCGCCTTGGCTCCTCCCAAGAATGTTACCTTTTCACTTGTTTATCGTCGGGCATTTGCTGCTCTATGTGCACAAATGAAGGCAGCCACATTCATTTACACTGATGGCTCGAAAACATCGTTAGATGTAGGGAGTGCCTATATTGTTGGCGACACCCCAAATCAATTTCGGCTTCCCGACCATTGTTCGGTTTATGCTGCAGAGCTTTACGCTGTTCTCCAGGCTGTCCACTACATCCACCGCCATCAGCGGATACAGTATGTTATCTGTTCAGATTCTCTCAGCTCTCCCCTCAGTCTACAAGCTCCTTACCCTGTCCACTCTCTGGTCCACCGGATTCAGGACTGTCTGTGCTTCCTCCACCTGGGGGGCGTCTCGGTGGCATTCCTCTGGCTCCCGGGACACGTTGGTATCTGTGGAAATGAGGCAGCCGATATAGCGGCCAAGGCTGCAGTCTCTCTTCTTCGGCCAGCTATTCAATCGATTCCCTTCGCCGATCTACGGAGCGTTTTATGTCGTCGTGTTGTTGTTTTATGGCACACACATTGGTCGACACTTCCCCATAATAAATTGTGGGACGTGAAAGCTCTTCCCTGTGCTTGGACTTCTTCCTTCCGAACGAGTCATCGGGAGGAGATAATTTTAACTAGACTCTGTATAGGGCACTGCCTTTTTAGCCATCGACATCTTTTAAGCGGCGATCCTCCCCCATTCTGTCCCCACTGCTCTCAGCTGTGGACGGTAAGACACCTTTTAATTGAGTACCCCTATTTTACTCCTTTACGCGCCCGTCTACAGCTGTCTCCTGATATATCGTCCATTTTAGCAGATGACACGCGCTCGTCCGATCGCGTTCTCGAGTTTATTGGTGCCAGTGAAATGACGTCAGTCATTTGAAGCTTTTTTTGGGGACAACCAACCCCTTTCTGTAGTGGATTTTCAAGCCTTCCTTCTGCTTTTAGTTTCTCCAATTTTTTGAGTTTCGTTCCCATTGCTGCTGGTTTCCATTTTCGGTTTTTACTGTTTCCTAAGTCACGGACCGGGCGCTAATGACCATAGCAGTTTTGCGCCCTAAAACAAAAAAAAGAAAAAGAAAAAAAGACTGACTTACACTGAGGCTAAGAGAAAATTTGAACGCCTGCATTCTGTGCATATGACATCGTCTTACCCTGCTGCTACAACAGTTCTGCAACTATCAGCTCCGCAAACCTAGGTCACCTCTCAGAGCTGGAAGACTACACCTGCATCATCGATGGTGGGGCTTTTAAACCAGAGAAGTGTAAGTCTTCTTCGGCTTTTCTCACTAGGAATGGGTCTCTTGGGTCACTCAGTTCCCAGGTTTCTTCTAGTGGGGAAGATGACACCTGCCAGTGGCTGAAGAGCCCAAAAGGAGCTGGTCGTAGGGCTTCACGCTCATCCTCAGTCCCGGAGACTGAGCCAGTGAAGTCCTCGCAATCAGGGAAACACAAGGAGCAGTGAGAGAGGTCCAAAAAGAAAACCCCTAAGTCCAAGGAAACTGCGGTGGCAGCCACAAGCTCTGTGGCTGAGGATGGGGTGGAGATTTTGGCGTCTGCTGAGGACCTACATCTTGCCAGACCCTCAGGCACAATGGATAGAGACTGCTCAGGCAATAAATCGGTGCCAGCAGGTGACTCTGAGGCATAAAATGCCTCGTTGAATGTTCCTTGCCTTCCCAGTCTCACGATGTCATCCTCCAGTGGAATTGCAGCGGTTTTTTGCACTGCCTGGCTGAACTACAGCAACTGTTCAGTTTTACAACTACTATCTGCATTGCCCTCCAGGAAACCTGGTTCCCAGCAATGCGGACCTCTTCCTTTCACGGCTATAAGTGATATTACAGGAACCAAAGCACTATAATCGAGTGTCGGGTTGGACTTGCTTTTATGTCCTAAACTTGGTCTGTAGTGAACATGTGCATCTTCAAACCTACATCTACATCCATACTGCACAATCCACCATACAGAGTGTTGCGGAGTGTACTGTGTACCACAACTAGCATCTTCTCTCCCTGTTCCACTCACAAACAGATAGAGGGAAAAATGACTGAATATATGCCTCTGTATGAGCCCTGATCTCTCATATCTTATCTTTGTGGTCTTTCTGTAAAAAGTAAGTTGGCGGCAGTAAAATTGTACTGCAGTTAGCCTCAAATGCTGGTTCTCTAAATTTCCTCAGCAGCGATTCATGAAAAGAATGCCCCCTTTCCTCCAGAGACTCCACCTGAGTTCCTGAAGCATTTACGTAACACTCACATGATGATCAAACCTACCAGTAACAAATCTAGCAGCCTGCCTCTGAATTGCTTCTATGTCCTCCCTCAATCTCACCTGATAGGGATCCCAAACGCTCAAGCAGTACTCAAGAATAGGTTGTATTAGTGATTTATAAGCACTCTCCTTTACAGATGAACTACATCTTCCAGAAATTCTACCAATGAACCAAAGATGACCATCCGCCTTCCCCACAACTGCCATTACATGCTTGTCCCACTTCATATCGCTCTGCAATGTTACACCCAAATAGTTAACCGATGTGACTGTGTCAAGCGCTACACTGCTAATGGAGTATTGAAACATTACAGGATTCTTTTTGCTATTCATCTGCATTAATTTACATTTATCTACATTTAGAGTTAGCTGCCATTCTTTACACCAATCACAAATCCTGTCCAAGTCATCTTGTATTCTCCTACAGTCACTCAACAATGACACCTTCCCGTAAACCACAGCATCATCAGCAAACAGCCGCACGTTGCTATCCACCCTATCCAAAAGATCATTTATGTAGGTAGAAAACAACAGCGTACCTATCACACTTCCCTGGGGCACTCCAGATGATACCCTCACTTCTGATGAGCACTCACCATCGAGGACAATGTACTGGGTTCTATTACTTAAGAAGTCTTCAAGCCACTCACATATTTGGGAACCAATCCCATATGCTCATACCTTAGTTAAGAGTCTGCAGTGGGGCACCAAGTCAAATGCTTTCCAGAAGTCAAGGAATATGGCATCAATCTGATACCATTCATCAATGGTTCGCAAGGTATCATGTGAAAAAAGGGTAAATTGTGTTTCGCAGGAGCGATGCTTTCTAAAGCCATGCTGATGCATGGACAGTTACTTCTCTGTCTCAAGGAAATTCATTATATTCAAACTGAGAATATATTCGAGAATCTGCAACAAACCGATGTTAAGGGTTTTGGTCTGTAATTTTGAGGATCCATCCTTCTACCCTTCTTATATACAGGCGTCACCTGCGCTTTTTTCCAGTTACTCGGGACTTTACAATGGGCAGAAGATTCACGATAAATGCAAGCTAAGTAAGGAGCCAATGCAGTAGAGTACTCTCTGTAAAACCGAATTGGAATCCCATCAGGACCTGGTGATTTACTTACTTTCAACCCAATTTAGCTGCTTCACAACCCCAGGAGTGTATCACTATGTCCTCCATACGGGAATCTGATAGAGACTCAAACGGTGGTATGTATCTACAATCCTCCTGCGTAAAAGATATCTCAAATTCTAAATTTAAAATTTCAGCTTTCATTTCGCTGTCTTTCATTGCCAGGCCCAACTGATAAATGAGTGACTGGATGGAAGCCTTCGGCTTGCTTACCGATTTTATGTAAGACCAGAATTTCCTTGGGTTTTCAGCAAGATGTTTTGCTAATGTATGACGGTGGTAGTGGTTGTATGCTTTGCGCATCGCTCTTTTTACGGGAGCAAGAGTCTCTACTAACTTCGGCCTGTCCTCATTCTCCTGATCTTTCTTGTACTGCGAGTGCAACTGTCTTTTCTTCCTAAACATTCGCCGAATTGCTCTGTTAAACGACGGTGGGTCTTTTCCGTTTGTAACCCACTTTTTTGGCACATACTTCTCCAATGCGTGATTTACAATGTGTTTAAAATTTGCCCATAATTCTTCCACGTCCATACCGGTAGTAAATGAAGTCGATTCATTTACTCAGTGGGATGCTAACAACTGCTTATCTACTCTTTCTAGTAAGAATACTATCCTAGCCTTCTTGACTGACTTTTTAACTTTCGTAACCATAGTCGTAATGACAACATCATGATCACTGATCCCTGTCTCAACACTGACACCATTGATGAGGTTTGGTCTGTTCATGGCTACCAGATCTAAAATATTTCCATTATGCTTTGGCTGTCGATTTAGCTGCTCAAGACCCCTCTTGAAGCTGTGTTTGTCATAATATGGACCGTGCGGGAAATAACTGTCTGCCATGTATACCTTCCTCCAGATGGTGCGGTACCCTTGTATTAGCTGCAATGATTGATCAGCTCCCTAAACCTTTCCTACTTCTGGGAGATTTTAATGCCCATAACCCCTTGTGGGGTGGTACCATGCCTAATGGCCAAGGCAAGGATGTTGAAACTTTACTGTCGCAATCCAACCTATGCCTCTTAAATACTGGGGCCGCCACACATTTCAGTGTGGCTCATGATAGTTACTCGGCCATTGATTTATCAATTTGCAGCCCAGGACTTCTCCTATCTATTTACTGGAGAGCGCATGCTGACCTGTGTGGTAGTGACCACATCCCGATCTTCATGTCACTGCCCCAGCATCAGGTGCACAGATGCCTGCCCAGGTGGTCTTTGAACAATGCGGACTGGGAAGCTTTCACCTTGGATGTCTCTGCTGAATCCCCCCCCACATGGTAACATTGATGTGATGGTTGAGCAGTTGACTATCACAATTGTGTCTGCAGCAGAAAATGCGGTCCCTCACTCTTTAGGGTGCCTGAGGCATAAGGCAGTCCCTTGGTGGTCACCGGAAGTCGCTGAAGCAATTAAGGAGCATAGGCGAGCTCTGAAATGTCATAAGTGGCACCCTTCCCTGAAGCACCTCATAGCCTTTAAATGGCTCCATGCACGTGTTCGCCACCTTATCAAACAATGGAAGAAGATGTGTTGGGGAGATAGATCTTCACCATTGGGTGCCACACATCACCTTCCCAAAGATCAAACATCTTTTCGGGTACTAGGACCCAAGAGCTGTCCCTGGTGTTATCATAAATGGCAAGTTATGTACTGATGAAAATGCGATTGCCGAGCACTTTGCTGAGCACTTTGCTCGAGCCTCTGCATCAGAGAATTATCCCCCATCCTTTCACACACTGAAATGGTGGCTGGAAGGGAAGGTCCTCTCATTCACTACACACTGCAGTGAATCCTATAACGCCCCATTTACAGAGTGGAGCTCCTCAGTGCCCTTGCACATTGCTGTGTCACAGCTCCTGGGCCTGATGGCATCCACAGCCAGGTGATTACATATTTCTCATGTGACTACAAGCGACATTTTCTCATCATCTTATACCAGATCTGGTGCAACGGCATCTTTCCATCGCAATGGCGAGAGAGCACCATCATTCTGGTGCCAAACATGGTAAAAACCCCGTTGATGTGGATAGCTATCACCCCATCAGCCTTACCAATGTTCTTTGTAAGCTGCTGGAACATATGATATGTTGACAGTTGGGTTGGGTTCTGGGGTCATGTGGCTTGCTGGCTCCATGTCAGGGCGGCTTCCGCCAGGGTCACCCTACCACTGGATGGCAGACTCGATGGATACAAGATTATCAAACAGCCTATTCAAGATGGCAGCACCTGATTGCCATCTTTTTTGACTTACAAAAAGCTTACGATGTGACTTGGTGACCTCATATTATTGCC
This sequence comes from Schistocerca nitens, assembly GCF_023898315.1. Taxonomy (NCBI): domain Eukaryota; kingdom Metazoa; phylum Arthropoda; class Insecta; order Orthoptera; family Acrididae; genus Schistocerca; species Schistocerca nitens. Next base: position 1,134,747,139 of record NC_064615.1, on the reverse strand, counting down.
ACATTGTATGAGTGGGGTCTCCAGCGACCACTCTGGATTTTTATCCAAAACTTCCTGTCGCTCCATACTTTCCATGTCCAAGTTGGTGACTCCCATAGTTCCATCCATATCCTGGAGAATGGAGTCCCGCGGGGCTCTGTATTGAGTCTCTCTCTATTTTTAGTGGCCTTTAACAGTCTAGCAGCAGCTGTTGGGCCCTCCGTCTCACCTCCTCTGTATGCAGAGTACTTCTGCATTTCATACTGCTGCCCCTGTACTGTTTTCGCAGAGCGGCGCCATCCACAAGGTGCAGTCATGGGCATTAGCCCACAGCTTCCAGTTTTCAGCCGCAAAGTCGTGTCATGCATTTCTGTCAGCATCGTACCAGAACACACACTTCACCTTAATGACGATCCACTTACTGTAGTGGAGACTCAATTCCTAGGACTGGGTTTCAACACTCAATTGACTTGGCTCCCTCATCTTCGTCAGCTTAAGCAGAAGTGCTGGCAGCACCTCAATGCCTTCCATTGCTTGAGCAGCAATAATTGGGGTGCAGATCACTGTATGCTGCTGCAGCTCTACAGAGCCCTTGTCCAATCCTGAATTGACTATGGAAGTGTGGTTTATGGTTTGGCAGCGCCTTCAGCATTGCATTTACTAGACCCTGTGCACCACTGTGGGGTTCCATTAGTGACAGGAGCTTTTAGGGCGCGTCCAGTGACTAGCATATTGGTGGAGGCTGGCGTTCTTCCAATGCAGATCAGACATGCGCAACTACCCTCCAGTTACACAGCACACATTCATAGTTCCCCTGAGTATCCGAATTATATCTCGTGTTCTTGAGTACATCCACTCATGCCCTAGTGAGTCATTTCTCCTGTTTACTGATTCATTGAGCAGCCTACAAGCTATCGACCAGTGCCATTCTCACCAACTTCTGGTAGCGTCCATTCAGGAGTCCATCTATGCCCTGGAACAGTCCTGCTGTTCCATGGTGTTTGTGTGGACCACAGCACGTGTCGGAATTCCCATCTATGAACTTGCTGACAGGCTGGCCAAACAGGAAACACAGAAACCTCTTCAGGAGATATGCATCTCCAAAGCTGACTTGCATTCTGTCTTACACCACACGGTTTTGTGGCTTTGGGAGATGGAATGACATAACAGCACACACAACAAATTGTGTGTTATTAAGGAGACTATGAATGTGTGCAAGTCTTCCATGCAAGCCTCTCACAGGGAATCAGTTGTCTTCTGCCAGCTCTGTATTGTCCATACGTGGCTAATGCATGGTTACCTACCCTGTCGTGAGAACCCACCTGAGTGTCACTGTGACTCCCAAATGACAGTCGTCCACCTCTTGCTGGACTGCCCACAACTGTGCTCTTCATTACTGTTGTACCAACTGTGTGAACTCCTGTTAATGGTAACAGAGGTAAGTGATGTTTAGTTTGTAATAAGTTAAAGAATGTGCTAGAAATGAGTAACACCTCACTCACTGAATCTGTAAATATGTTAACTTCAAAAGTCTCAATGTTTCCTACTATTATTGGTTGTGTAATATTGATAGTCAAGTTTGGTTCTCCAGTAACAATTTCTCACACAAAATACCAACAAAAGAATGGTTAAGATACTTTTTATAAACCAGGATTCCTAGTGTATCTGTAAGACCTGGACCCCAGCCCTGTATCCAGATCTCACTACGTTTTCCTCATTACTAGTAATCACCGGTTGGTTACCAGCTTGGCGTGCTACATTACCACTTTGTGCTCTATTATTACTTGCCACAAATTCCTGCATAGTTAATGGCATCAAGTGCATCCACAAAGGATAATAATACTTCAATCAATCTCCACCCACTACATAATATATCCTTCCTCCGGTAAATGTTCAATAGTCTTATTAAAATTCGAACTGACCCCTCTCCCTCCATTGGTTTGTCAAAGTACTTTGCTCATGTTAAATGCCAGTCAAAATACTTTCTCATTGTTCCCCACATATTACTGTAATTCTTTGTGTCCCACAAGTCTGATAATAGCCTTTCTGGGCACTTGCTGACCAATACTTCTCTTTAAACTTCTTTTTAAAATCTTCCCAAGAGGAAAAGTTTGCATTGTTTACCATTCCCCACTTTGAGGCTTCTCCTAACAGATACCCAAAAGCAAACACCATCTTTTTTGAATTTTCCCAGTTCTTGGGCATTGCTTGGTTGAACCTATCCAAAAAATAGGTAGGATGTACTTCCCCATCTGGCTTAAACTTAGGCAATTGCTTAGATAACCCTGAATTGGCTGCCCATTGTACATCCATCATTACCTCACTAGTTAATACCACATTAGGAGAAGTTATCCTCTTATCTACCTTGTCCTGAATAGGTTTGAATTCTTTCCATAATTCATCCATACATTTCTTGGTATCATTGAGTTCAATGGATAAGGCAGGAGACAGGTTCTCAGATTACTCTCACGGCAACTTTTTGGTCAATTATTTCCTCTACCTGTTCCTCCAGACTACTCATATTAATTATGTCTGAGGTTTCTAATTTCTCTTTAAAGTTTCTTTCCACAGTACCTACTAGAGTGTTAATTCAAGCAATTTGCTATTGGACTATTGGTATTAACTTACCCTGTTTTTCAATATTATCTCTCAAATTGTGCAGTCTTTTGTTTACAGCAAGAAATGTAACATTACATACATTCTGAAATGATCCTAACTTCTCACTAAATTCAGATTCTACATTATCACATTCATATTCAATATCACATTCACTATCACACTAACATCCTAAAAGTGGCTACTCTGTGGCTTTACATGACTGCTTAACAAACCAGTTAATTCCTCTTTCAAATCTATTTTAAAATTCTCTACTTTAGTAGTTAAAGTGTCAAATTCAGTCTTCAAATTAGCCGTAGCTTCACGTACATTATCTAAGTCTTTACTTTGTGTATCTACTTCAACACTTAACAATCCTAAAGTTCTATTCTGAACATCCAATTTATAATTTGAGTATTCACTGTGTCTATTTCTCTACTTAAAGTAGAACTCTGTGCATAGAGTTTCTCCCTTAAAGTTGCACTTATTTCATTTCTCAAAGAAACACCCTACATCTATTTTATCATTTAATTGAGTATCTATTGAGTCTAATTTAAGACTTAGTTCCTTTCTTAAAGCTGCTGAATCTGCAATTTGGGTGTTGATTAATTTTACTACCTCAGACCAGTCTGTCATCTCCTTACTCATTTTCATTGCCATGGCTGGTTCTGAAGTTTCCCCAGTTCTCTGTTTATTATCCATATTCTTCTTACCTTTAGATCTAGTAATCATCAAAAAATTCTACACTGAGTGTAATAACTATACTAACACTCTATTATTCAACAGTTTCTTTAACTTCACACTCAAACAGTTACTATTTTGCACTCACCCGGCATAGAGTACTAGCTGTGTTGGTGAGCGGATGCGTAATCAGCACCATTGAACAGCACTGGCACCTGCAGCATCGAATGTTGTTTTCAGTATCAGTGTCAGCAGGCGTATGTGGAATCAGCACTGGTGATTACCGACTAGTGCCGGCATCATCAGACTTAGGCTGGTTCCCATGTCTGCGTCCCTGTAATGCGTGCAAGATTTGCTTACACCCCACACCAGATCTTCTTAGATGAATTATTCTTGTCGTATTTATTCTTTTTGTAATATGTGGGAATCTTCTTTTTCTTCTTTTAACATTACATCTTCCTTACATCTTCTCTTTTATTATTTTCATTAATTTTTGCCCTTTGAAGTTTTTAGGCAGAATCCAATTCTGTGAAACAGTTCTCTTGTCCTGCTATACCTGGTCACTATGGTAACACATCGTATCTTCTGCTTGGATTTAATCTCAAAATTACTGTTTTTTCAAGCCCTTTTAACTGGTTGCCACTTTCTAACACTTTTGAACTTTTAAATGACCTGGAGTGCTGTGTGAAATTGCATTACATGCAATTTTCACAACTATCTCACTTCAGTTGACTTACTTGATCTGCACAGCCAATCTTCTTCTGTGGATATCTTATCTGGCTCTCTCGATCTCCGAAACCTCCTTCTCTGAAGAGTACTGCTGGTTAACAGAATTTATTAGTAACTCTCTCTCCCTCCCCCCCCCCCCTCTCTCTCTCTCTCTCTCTCTCTCTATTTCTCCCCCCCCCCCCTTCTCTCCCTCCCGCCCTCATGAAATAAGTGGATACTCACATAATACTTTTAGTTGTCTTGATATATTTTAACTTCCACAAATAACAAAGCATTAGAATACTTGCAAGTCAACTGACTCCTTCTGTGTTAGGCTTGATTAAAAACATCTGCAATGTATTTGGTTCTACAACCACATAAAATATGAACCTGTCTTGCCTCTAGCTAGTCCAATACGTGAAGTTTAATTAACAATGATTCAACTGTTCTTCTTTTTTCTTATTACAATAGTCAATGATATTAAAAAAACCGTGAGATACATAAACACTCGTTTTCTTCCAATACAGCTTCCGTGGTGTGAGCAGCAAACACCTGTTGATACCATCACATCTACCTTGTGTTCGTGACTCTTTTTCCAGCCTGCAAACAAAAACATGTCACACAGTATGTACATTCTCTCACACTTATTTATAAAATATCCTGTATTCACAATGGTAGGACGACGAGTGGTTCTAGAATTTATGCGGAAATTCTCAAATCGCTACAGTTTGAGTCTTAGTGCTGTGATATTACTGTCTGAAAAGTTGTTTCCAGGTTGTAGGACTATTGATCCATGTCATTTAAATGAACTGCTCTGTACAATAGTATCACTCTTTCCAAATTTTATCAACATTTTCCAACATAATAAAGTTCCTTACCATGAACAACATGTGTTAAAAGGTATTACATTATAAAGCCACTCCAATCATTTCAATATTACTGCAGAAGTTGGACCATTATGCAGTAAGGGGAGTAGCTTACAATTGGTTCGCCTCTTACTTTAAGAACAGAAAGCAGAAGGTAATTATCCACAATACTGAGAGTGGTAGTGATGTTCAGTCCCAATGGGGCACTGTTAAGTGGGGTGTTCCCCAAGGGTCGGTGCTGGGGCTGATGCTGTTTCTTATTTATATAAATGATATGCCTTCTAGTATTACAGGTGATTCAAAAATATTTCTGTTTGCTGATGACACCAGCTTGATAGTGAAGGATCTTGTATGTAATATTGAAGCAGTAACAAATAATGTAGTTCATGAAATAAGTTCGTGGCTTGTGAAAACTAATTTGATGCTAAATCATGGTAAGACTCAGTTTTTACAGTTTCTAACTCACAATTCAACAAGAACCGATATTTTTATCAGACAGAAAGGGAATATTATAGGCGTGATGGAACAGTTCAAGTTCCTAGGCATTCAGATATATAGTAAACTGTTGTGGAAAGCACATGTCCAGGATCTTGTTCAGAAACTAAATGCTGCTTTATTTACCATTAGAAAAGTAGTGTACTTTGCATATTTTCATACGCTTACGTCGTATGGTATTATATGTTGGGGTAATTCTTCTGATTCAAAAATGGTATTTTTGGCTCAAAAACAGGTTGTTCGAGCTATATGTGGTGTAAGTTCAATAACCTCTTGTTGACCCCTATTCGATAGTCTGGGAAGTCTGACATTGTCCTCACAGTATATATTTTCTTTAATGTCGTTTGTTGTTAGCAATATTAGCCTAACCCAAGAGTTAGCAGCTTTCACTCAGTTAATACTAGGCAGAAATCCAATCTGCATGTGGAATGCACTTCCTTGACTCTTGTGCAGAAAGGAGTGCAGTATTCTGCTGCATCCATTTTCAATAAGCTACCACAAGAACTAAAAAATCTTAGCAGTAGCCCAAACTCTTTTAAGTCTAAACTGAAGAGTTTCCTCATGGCTCACTCGTTCTATTCTGTCAAGGAGCTCCTGGAAGAGCTAAAAAATTAAGCAAATTCCACAATTGCATTGTTGATTTTCTTTATTTTAACTTACGACTTGTCACCTGAATATGTTTTTTTATATTTCATTTTATCTGTTTCTAATATCGTGTCATAATTTCATGTATTGACTCGTTCCATGACCATAGAGATTTCTCCTTAATTAGGTCCCATGGAACAATAAATAAATAAATATTAACATTTTAACAGAAACTGTTCCCACGTAAAACCTATTTTCAGTTTACTTATTCCAAACTCTTTTTACTAACTAAATTATCAATATTAATACTACTAACGACAATTGTAATAAAATTTCCAGTGTTGCCAGTTACGTAAATAACCACACAAGTCCTACATGGCAACTTCGAAATATCAACATCTGAGAACAGATTGTTTTATAATACTTCTGCACTAACACATACGTGAATGTAATGAAAATAATATCGTAGTTGTAAATACAGACGTAGAACATGCTATGTGTGAAATATTACAGAATTGAATTGTTCATGAGTGCAGTATATCACATTCTTAAATAATGAAAGAGTGTCATTAACCAAGCTCATGATGAGCCGTAGCCAGATTAGGTGGCCAACATGAACCATATACATTTCAGTTCTTCACACTTGGTACGTTTACCTCTCTGATAAAAAGTACCCCCGCCCCCTTCCCCGTTGGTTCCCTGTGACCAGGTAGTTGATCAATGAGCTTCGAACATCGGACTGCTAAGTCAACCCTATGTAGAGTGGTGTTGCTGTCCCAGTTGGCTTGTGGAGAGTGCTCAGTACTCAGGCATATGAAATTTGGAGTATGGTCTTCAGATGTATGTTCGAGGTAAGTCTGCAAGTTGATCAGCTCCCTTTTTGTGGTGTGTCTTCCCTTTTCAGCTACCACAGGAGCTGTAGACCAACATTAAGAGCTTGCACTCTTAATTCCTGTGGAGTGGCCTACCTTTTGTTCAGTTATTCTCTCTGTAGCTTGTGGAGAAAGAAAGATGGTCTGTAAAATTAACTTTTGTTTGACACACGTAACTTCATTGTGTTGATAATGTTTATGATTTTTGGTAACCCCACAGAAATTTAGTGTGTGTCTGTATCTTTTTCCAATTCTTTGCAGATTCAGATGTCTGCATTTGAATGTCAGATGCACTGTGGCTCACTTTGAGTGAAGGTATCAGCCACAAAGAAGTCGATGTGCTGTAGCTGCAGAAGATGCATGAAGATGTGACAGATGTGCTGAAGAACTGTGTGGGAGCTGTAGAAGCCCTGCAATGGCAGACAACCCAGCTGGGAGAGGAGGACTGTCAAACTCCACAGGCAAGCAACAGCGTGAAACATCTTCCAACAGTTATTTGTTTAAAATGTTGATTAACCTAAATGACCAAATTAGACTGTGATCTCTTCCTCATAATAGCTTGAAAATTGTCCACAGGTTGTCAAATGGCTGGCCATTACAGGCTGCTACTACTACTACTACTACTACTACTACTACTACTACTATTAACTCCAAGTTTGCTAAATTGAGGAAGCAACACATGTTCAAGCATTGCCCCTCCACAAACCACTTAGTGAGTGTGACAGTGTAGGTCAATGGATAACTGAGAAGGTGAGTGATATATGCCTAATGAAGCAAGTGGAAAGCTTACATTTAGTATTGATACTGTTATAAGTTAAATTATTTGATTTTGTGTGTAGGGAAGAAGAGGAGATATACAGTACCTAAAATGATAAGAGAAACTTTTGTTGATGCTTATGCATAATAATAAAAAAAATTGAAAACAAAAATCATCTCAATTGTTATGACTTATATCAATGTGTATCTTACTGCTCTAGACACTATGTCAAGTAGGATGTGCTTGGGTTGAGGGAGGTGGTCATCAGTGGCAGTTGAATGTCGTATATGCTCAGAGAGTGATAGCTGTGTTTATTACAGTTTTTGTGGGACCCTCCAGGAATGATGGTATAGTGCCATACTGTCACACTGGAAACAGAATTAGGGAACCGTATAATAACTGCTAGCAGTCACTATAAAACTGACATCATTTGACACAACACTGGTCTCCAGCTTGTCTTCAGTTGGTTAACATTCATATACAAGTTTCCATACTCAGAGTTGGACATCACTGTATAAATCAAAAACTAATGACATGATGATGACTAAATAGATGCAAAATTAATCATTGTAAGTGACTAAGGGGCACAAGTTGCAAAACATTGTGCTACTGATACTGAAGAATCCAAATAATTTTCACAATAATGTGAAAATGTGCTGTGGAAACAGCATACATACAACATAGTCTCCATATTGAAGGAGGTTGCGACTGGCTGTCCACCATGACAGTATTGTGGCGGCGGTGTGATGATGAATTATGGAAAACCGACACTCGACAATTACAGAGCTTGGCAGCCTTCCTCCCCAGATAATGTGATCCTTGATGAATGAAATTGGCACTGAGCACTTGCTCTTGAAAGAAGTGTGCATCAGGCAGGTGCCAAAATACATCATATAAGATCATGAAACTGAATGACATGCGAACACCACTGATACTTTGAGAGATGTACTGTGATGGTGGCAATAGGTTTTTTCAATAAGCTTTTAACAGGAGATGTGATGTGGGTTACTCACTGTGTCCAAGAAACTCGGTACCGATCAATGTGTTGGTGTCATAGTAGATCAACGGACAGGACAAAGTTATAGCAGATAGTATTGATGTGCTCAGTGTTCTGGGATAGGAAGGGCACTGTGCACACTGACTTGATGCATAGAAGTGAAACATGTAATGCTGTCCATTATTGTGAAACAATGGATATTTCAATGAGCCACTGAATCTGAGAGTCAAGATGCTCAGTGCTTGTATGAAGTTGATCTGTGACAGTGCTCACTGACATACAATTTGGCACACAACATCTGTTCTGGAGTAGTTCAGCAGGGAGTTGGTTTACCATCCTACTCACAGTCCTGATTTTACTCCCAGCATATTTCATCTTTCCTTTCACCTCAAGAAGTACCTGTCATTAGGTCAGCATTTTCACAATGAAGAAAGAGCTCAACAAGCCTGAGATTCTGCTTCCATTCCCAGTCAGCAGGCTTCTACAACACAAGGATTAAAATTTTCTCCAGTGATACAATAGGTTTCTCACTTCTGGTGGCAGTTATGTTGAAAAATAGGTTTAGTAATGATTTATGTGTTACCATTAAAGATTTGGATATAACTATGTTTTAGTCTTCAAAAATGATGAATTTCATTTTCTGTAAGACTCATTTTTGGTACTAAGCAACAGATCTGTCTTGAACAAGGACACTTCTCATGTACAGTTTACTTCACTTAAAACACTTTTTTTTTTTTTTTTTTGGTTTTCAGTTCTCTGTCAAAACTGTAATAACATTTGTCACATTACTGCAGTTTATAGTTTACATCCTAATATTTACAGTGAAAAGCAGTAAAGAATTTACTGTTACCAGATCATTGACATTATGTGAGTTTTCTGACTTGTATGATTTGTTGGAAGTGAATGCGATTCTGTTGTATGCTTGTCACCTCAGTGAAAAATAACAGTAATCTGTATTAACTGAATGTGTATATCTTTATACAGTTGAATCACTAATTGTTGCAACTGTGAGAGAAAGTGGAGGCAAATAGAGAGGAACTGAAATCTGACCATGAAATGCAGCAGTATCAAATGGAGTTGGGAGACCAAGCCCTAGATTTAGTACAATATGTGCAGTGTCCAGTTGAATGGCAGTTTGGGGATGGAGCTCATTGGCATTATGATGCTACAGGTGAAAGTACAATATCTCTCTCTCTCTCTCTCTCTCTCTCTCTCTCTCTCTGTTTCTAGCAATATAGGTTTCCTCCTCAGTATTTTTCTTCTTATTTGATGTTTCTAGATCTCTTGGTAATACAATATGATAAATGGCAAAAAGTTCAGGTTTGTTGATTCAACTAAATACATTGTGTTTAGAGTAAACAGAATGTTACTTTAGAATAATGATATAAAAATGGTTGTATGGAAAGAATGCTAAGGATGGTGTTCTACTGACAGAAGATTCAGTGAGCATAACAAATCCACTAGCAAAACTAGTCCCACTGTACTAGTCTATACTGTTCTAGAGCATTGTTGAGTGGTTTTGGTTCATTACCAGAGAGCACTGACAAATGACACACAGAGTTCAAAGAAGGGTAGCTCATTATGCATTACCTGGAATCAGTTGAGAAAGTGGCACAGTTAAGATTAGCAATTTCAGATGGGAATCATTGAAAAAAGAAAATTTTCACTGTGGTAAAAATCATTTCACAAAATTTCAAACAGCCAGTTTATCCTCTGAACAGCCAATTACAGGGTGTCCCACTCACACCCCCCTGATTTCAAAGGCCCAGGGGAAAAAACTACAGTAGATACTACAATGAAAAATGCACGAGATTGTAGAGCACCTTGGAAAATTTATTTATTTATCATTAGCACACTTCTACATGTGAAACATTTGCAGCATGAAGAATATCGAGTCAATATGCATTTTTGTACTAAGTTCTTTGTAACGTTTCCTCTGTTACTGTTGCAATTGAATTAGTGATATGATGTCACAATGTAGAAATGTGACAACTTCAGTCACACACATGTGGTCTTTCACAAATCCCCACATGAAGAAATCAAGCAGCATAATGTCAGGTGAAAGTGGTGGCCAGACAATGAGTTCTGTGTCCGATGCAATGACTGGGAAATTTCCTTCCCAGGAACTTGTGAACAGTCATTGACGAATGTGGTGGAGCTCCGTCTTGTTGAAAAATGATGTTGGGTTACAAGTCTAGTATCTGAAGCTGAACAAACTGCTCCAAAATGTCCAGAAACACTGACCCATTCACTTTTTGTTCAACAAAGACAAATGCCTCAACAATCCTCTCATGCATTAGCCCACACCAGACGTTTAGTTTACGGCTGTCACAAACATGTTGAATGACAGTGTGCAGATTAAGATAACTTCAAATCCGAACATTATGGCTGTTAACACATCGCCCGCATCTCGTGGTCGTGCGGTAGCGTTCTCGCTTCCCACGCCCGGGTTCCCAGGTTCGATTCCCGGCGGGGTCAGGGATTTTCTCTGCCTCGTGATGGCTGGGTGTTGTGTGCTGTCCTTAGGTTAGTTAGGTTTAAGTAGTTCTAAGTTCTAGGGGACTGATGACCATAGATGTTAAGTCCCATAGTGCTCAGAGCCATTTGAACCATTTTGTTAACACATCCTGACAGAGGAAAGATTGCCCCCATCTGATTATAATCATGTTCCTATAAAACTGGCATCCATATCAATATGCTGTAGCGTATCTGCAGCAAATTGTCGTTAGTGTGGTTTGGCATTCGTTGTCAGATGTTGCAGAATTTGCACTTCGTAATCATACATATGTAGATGCTGGCGAACTTCATGATGCAATGTTGACTGAAATATATCAAGTTGCCTAGATGATTGAGGACTTGACTTACGTGGGATTCTGAGAAACATTTGTCTGTTGTCCTGCACTGTCTCTTCTGAAAATCCATAACATGCACCACCGGTATGTTTCAGAACACTATCCTGTTGCCAGAAACTTCCTATACCATTTCCCAATTGTTTTCACATCAGGTGGATAACATTCATACACTCCACAGTAATTTCTGTGCCCACTAATAGGCGATTTTTTTTCTGAAAGTCATACTACTGATTGCGCATTGCTGTGTAGTTGCCATTTTCACTTCATGTGACTGTGACCATGCTGCACTCTGGCATTGATACTTAGCACTTCTGAGAAGGAATATAAATTCTTTGAGATGCTCTAAAGTGTGGTGTATTTCTCATAGTCATATCTACTGTGGTTTTTCTCTCCTGGGTCCTTGAAATCGGAGTGATTTGAGTGGGACAAACTGTAATTTGTTGCAACACATATGGATCTGTGAACATCACAAGAGAATTAGGAATAACAGCTTCTCTAAATGATGCGGGTTTTAGAGTGTGTAGGATAGACATATTGACTGAAAGAGTCACCTAGCGGCCTCTGCCAAGTACTCGGTAATTACAGTCTCTGAGAACACTCTTGACACAGTGGTTTATGGTGGACAGGATGATAAATCTGAAGATGTCAGAATGATATTCATTTGTTTCTGGTTCCTACCAATGGTAGCTTAATATTGAAAGTCAATTAATGGAAAATCTAGGATGGAATGTAACAATATTAAGCAAAGGATACTTGTTACTCACTACATAGTGGAGATGCTTTAACAGAGGTAGTGTTGATAGGAAGCTTATTTTGTGACCACCTTTTTGTTGTTCTTATCTGTGATGCAGCATCTCTGATATATGGTGAGTGACAACTATGCGTTTCATAATATTGTTACTGTGGTATGTGATAGTACACTGACATTGTTGTACCATATTGTTTCTCTGTTAACATTGTCCTGTGGCTCTAATTGTGTGCAGAAGACACTCAGTGCCCAGTAATTAGAACTAATGTTAGAGTTTCATTGAAGAGTATGTAGACATATAGAGTACAGAGTCATCAGCTAGCTAACATTTACATGTTTGTCTGGGCTCACAAATTTGTGAGTAGAGTCCTACATTATTTCACTTGTATTCAAACAGCATCCTTTGTTGCCTGCTGTGTTATGTTCTCAGAGTGATTAATTAATGTGCCTGAATTGTAGAGCAATTCTGTAACCAAAAAAAGTATAATGTTCACCAGAACCACATGTTGCTTTCACTGAATGATCATAAAGAGTGTCGTCTTATAATTTTTCAGTTCCTCGATGTAATCTTGGTGGGTGGAGAATGTTATTTCTCTCCTTGCCTGTATACAGCTGTATCACTTTAGATTGGGCTGCTATTTCCAAGTTCATTATTAATCTGGTATTACACATATTTTGATGTGTAGCATACTATTTTGAAATTTTGGTACATTGAGGATTCAATAAGAGAAGTTAAAACGGTGCCTTTTTTATTCAGTACATGCCATAAGATTACAGAGTGACACGTGTTTCGTTACAGCACTGGCTGCTGGCACAGAGCACAATCTGGTCACTATTTGGCTGAGCTGGCCTCCACGCAGCAGGAGGCAAAGACAGTCAGCTGTGCATCCTGAGGAGAGAGAACTGATCTGGTAGAGGACTGACCAAATCAAACTCATTTAGAAATAGCTAACACAGATGGTGAGTAGCTGTCCAGTAATTAGAACTAATGTTAGTTTCATTGAAGAGTATGTAGACATACAGAGTACAGTGTCATCTGCGAGCTAACATTTACATGTTTGCACTGTCTATTGTTTCAGAGAAAATTAAGTTTCACCAGAGTTGTCAGTAAACCTGTATCTCTACACAGATTAGCCTAAATGAAACTATTACTGTGCAAAATTAGACTGAATGTCACCTAGTCGAATTGTGGTAAGGTAAGTGTATGAGCAGAGCAGAGATGAGACTGAAACATCAAGTAAGATGCGGGATGTCACATGTCCTCAGCTCTAAAAGTTCCCATGTTGAACTGAAAACATTTGGATAACGATCTCGAGTGGATACAGGAGTGTTGAGATGTGACCCTGGATTGACGTATACATGTTGCCTGGTCAGAAAAACCCAATCTCTCACTACAGGGGGTGGATAGCCGTGTTCGGTTATGCCATCTTTGGGTGAGATGCTTCTCGAGACATAAACCTGTTGTTGCCGTCAGGGAGTGATTGTGCTTTTAGGAACATTGTCAGCAGGAGTTTCGCCTATGTAGAGAGACCTGGCTTGGGATGCAGTGTGAAATTTTGGAGCATGATGGTGGATTGACACTGACATATTGGCCACAAAACTTGCACTATCAGAAACTGATTGAATATCTCTCTGGTGCTTTGAGGTATCAGATCTACACCTGTAAATGAGGGAACTTTAATTTATGGAATTGTGTAATCAGACATCTGATGCAACATTCATCTACAAAATTACTGAGGATCTGTCAGATTAGAGACATGCAAATATACTGCTACATTGTGTAAGGGCATACATGTTACTAAGAAACAGCTAATAATGTATTGCAATGAGTATGGATTTGTAGATACTATATCCACAAAGTCCCTAGTGGGTGGGAAGCTTTCTGCAGCTTCATTCAGGAATTTTCCTTCTAGGCTTAAGTAAAAAGGGTGATATGTCTAACTTTGCAGTAGTTAAATCTACAGAGAGAGGCTCGTGGGTGAGAAGCTTTCTGCAGCTTCTTTCAAAACTTTATCACCAAGGGTTAGGAACCAACTCGGTGCTGCAACTCTGTCAACAAGGTGTCACGAAAGGGATGAGAAGCTTTCTGGAGCTTCATTCATGAGATTTTCAGCATATGTTAAGAAACAATACCAATACATCACTACAGTAATTATGCCTACGGTGAGGTCATGTTGGTAGAAAAGTTTTCTGCAGCATATTCTATAAATTTTTGGAATACGGTTAAGAGTAATAGGTTATGTGAACATCTTCACAGTAACTACATCAACAGACAGTTGCAAGTGGGTAAGAAGATACTTAAAAAAACTGCCACAAATTTTTCACCTAAAGTTATGAACCAAGTTCAAAATGCAGCTACGCAGTAACTATCGTTACAGAGGGAGACTGATAGTAAGGAAGCTTTCTGCACCTTCTTTCATACCTTCTTTCATATCTCCATTCATAACTTCTTCACATAGGGCAGAAAGCCAATGTCATATGTACGGCTCAGCAGTGACTATAGCTAAGCATTGTGAATGTTGATAGAAAGCTTCCTGCTTCTCCTGCAGTAGGTTTTGGGCATAAGGTAAAGAACTGGACAATATGTGCATCTGCGCTGTAACTGTATCTGCACATCGCAAATGTTGGTAAGAAGGCTTTCTGCAGCTTTACCCAAAACTTCTTCACCTGGGGTAGAATATGAATGTGGTATGTACAGCTGTGCAGTATCTATATCTGCATACGGTGAAGGTTTGTAAGGGGGCTTTCTGCAGCTCTTTACAGTACATCTTCAACTAGGTAGAAAATAAAGAAGATACATACAGCTGTCCGGTAACTATACCTACAACTGGTGAGTGGTGGTAAGGATGCATTCTGCAGATCCTTCCAGTATTTTTTCACCTATGGTAGAATATATAGGAGAAGTATACAGCTCTGTAGTCACTATCTCTACAGATGGTGAATGTTGGGAGGGAAGTTTTCTGATGATCATTCCAGTATGCCTTATCCTAGGGTACAAAATAAAGATAATACCAACAGATGGTGAATTTTGGAATCGATGCTCCATGCAGCTGCTTCCAATACTTCTTCAACTAGGGTAAAAAAACAGGAGATATTTACAGCAGGCAACTAACTATGTCAACAGATGGTGAATCTAGGTAAGAGAGCTTTGTGCAGCTCATTACAATTCTTCTTAAGCTAGGGTAGAAAGACAAGGACATATGTACACCTGGGTGCTAACTATGACAACAGATGGTGAATGTTGGAAGTGGGGCATTCTGCAGCCCCTTCCAGTTCTCTTTCACTGAGAATAGAAAGTAAAGGAGACAAATACAGCAGTTCACTACTATGTCCACAGATGGTGAATGTTGGTAAAAATTCTTTCTGCAGTCCTTACAGTTCTTCTTCATCTAAGGTAGAAAGTATGGGAGACATGTATAGTTGTGTGCTAACTAAGTCTACAGACGGTGAATGTAGGAAATGGTGCTTTCTGCAGCTCCTTCCACTTCTTTTTCCCCTCGGATAGAAAGTAAAGGAGACATACTCAGCATTGCCCTATCTATGTCCACAGAGAGTGAATGTTGGTAAGAACGCTTTCTGCAGCTCCTTACAGTTCTTCTTCATCTAGGGTAGCTAGTAAGGGAGACAAGAACAGCTGTGCACTAACTATGTCTACAGATGGTAAAAGTTGGTAAGAAAACTTTCTGCAGCTCCTTCCAGTTCTTTTTCGTCTAGCACAGAAAGTAAACGAGACATATTCAGCAGTGCACTACCTATGTCCACAGATGGTGAATGTTGGTTCGAAAGCTTTCTGCAGATCCTTACAAATTTCCTGCACCTAGGGTAGAAAGTAAGGGAGACATGTACAGCTGTGCGCTAACTATGTCTATAGATGGTGAATGTTGAAAATGTGCTTTCTGCAGCTCCTTACAATTCTACTTCATCTAAGGTAGAAAGTAAGTGAGACATGTACAGCAGTGCGCTAACTATGTCTACACTGGCGAATGTTGGAAATGGTGTTTTCTACAGCTCCTTACAGTTCTTCTTCACCTAGGGTAGAAAGTAAGGGATATATGTACAGCTGTGCGCTAACAATGTCTACAGATGGTAAATGTTGGAAATGGTGCTTTCTGAGGCACTTTACAGTTCTTCTTCACCTAGGGTAGAAAGTAAGGGAGACATGTACAGCTGCACGCTAACAATCCCTACACATGGCGAATGGTGGAAATGGTCATTTCTGCAGCTCCTTACAGTTCTTTTTCTCCTAGGGTAGAAAGTAAGTGAGACATGTACAAGTGTCCGCTAACTATGTCTACAGATGGTGAATGTTGGAAATGGTGCTTTCTGCAGCTCCTTACAGTTCTCCTTCACCTAGGGTAGAAAGTAAGGGAGACATGTACAGCTGTGCGCTAACAATGTCTACAGATGATGAATGTGGGAAATGGTGCTTTCTGCAGCTCCTTACTGTTCTCGTTCACCTATGGTAGAAAGTAAGGGAGACATGTACAGAAGTGCGCTAACTATATCTACAGACGGTGAATGTTGCAAATAGTGCTTTCTGCAACTCCTTACAGTTCTCCTTCACCTAGGGTAGAGAGTAAGGGAGACATGTACAGCTGTGTGCTAGCTATATCTACATATGGTGAATGTTGGAAATAGTGCTTTCTACAGATCTTTACAGTTCTTTTTCACCTACTGTAGAAAGTAAGA
This sequence comes from Schistocerca nitens, assembly GCF_023898315.1. Classification (NCBI taxonomy): domain Eukaryota; kingdom Metazoa; phylum Arthropoda; class Insecta; order Orthoptera; family Acrididae; genus Schistocerca; species Schistocerca nitens. Next base: position 1,134,730,315 of record NC_064615.1, on the reverse strand, counting down.
GAGACGTGTACAGTTGTGTGTTAACTATGTCGACAGATGGTGAATGTAGGAAATGGTGCTTTCTGCAGCTCCTTACAGTTCTCCATCACCTAGGGTAGAGCGTAAGAGAGACATGTACAGCTGATCGCTATCTATGTTTACAGATGGTGAATGTTCGAAATAGTGCTTTCTGCAACTGCTAACAGTTCTTCTTCACCTAGGGTAGAAAGTAAGGGAGACATGTACAGCAGTGCGCAAACTATGCCTACACATGAGTAATGGAAATTGTGCTTGCTGTAGCTCCTTACAGTTCTTATTCATCAAGGGTAGAAAGTAAGGAAGACTTCTACAGGTGTGCGCTAACTATGGCTAGAGATAGTGAATGTTGGAAATGTTGCTTTCTGCAGATGCTTACAGTTCTCCTTCCCCTAGGATAGAAAGTAAGGGAGACATGTGTGGTGTCACAGCCAGACACCACACGTGCTAGGTGGTAGCTTAAATCGGCCGCGGTCCAGTAGTACATGTCGGACCGGCGTGTCGCCACAAGTCAGGTCTCCAGAGACTGACTCGAACTCAGCCCAGTTGTACGGATGACAGAGCTAGCGACTAGACGTACGAAGCCTTTCTCTCTCATTAGTCGAGAGACAGAATAGCCTTCAGCTAAGTTAATGGCTACGAACTATCAAGGCGCCATTAGCCTTACAGTGATTGTCATTAGCCTCACTTGTGTTCACCATAGAGATGTACAAGAAGACATTAAAGATAAGTATATGAGAAGCTCCGTTCTTTTCTTCATAGCATTAATTACGTATCCTGTTCCAGTACTTCACGCCCGTCTGCGTTAGTCTCGCGTGCCCTTTAAGCCACCTCTATCTACAAGGTGTTGGCCCAGCTGCCGACACATCAACGTGTACGGCTGTGTGCTAACTATGTCTACATATGGTGAATGTTGGAAATGGTGCTTTCTGCAGCTCCTTCCAGTTCTTATTCATCAATGGTGGAAAGTAAAGGAGACTTGTACAGGTGTGCGCTAACTATGCCTAGAGATAAAGAATGTTGGAAATGGTGCTTTCTGCAGCGCATTATAGTTCGCCTTCACCTAGGGTGGAAAGTAAGGGAGACAAGTACAGCTGAGCGCTAACTATGTCTACATATGGTGAACGATGGAATTGGTGCTTTCTGCAGGTCCTTACAGTTCTCCTTCACCTGGGGTAGAAAGTGAGGGAGATATGTACAGCTGTGCGCTAACAATGTCTACAGATGATGAATGTGGGAAATGGTGCTTTCTGCAGCTCCATACAGTTCTCCATCCCCTAGGGCAGAAAGTAAGGGAGAAATGGACAAGTGTGCACTAACTGAGTCACAAGATGGAGAAAGTTCGAAATGATGCTTTCTGCGGCTCCTTACAGTTGTCCTTCACCTAGCGTAGAAAGTAAGGGAGACATGAACAGCTGTGCGCTAACTGTGTGTACAGATGGTGAATGTAGGAAATGGTGCTTTCTGCAGCTCCATACAGTTCCTCTTCACCAAGCATAGAAAGTAATAGACACATGTACAGCTGTGCGCTAACTATGTCTACAGATGGTGAATGTTGGAAATGGTGTTTTCTGCAGCTCCTTACAGTTCTCCTTCATGTAGGGTAGGAAATAAGGGAGACATGTAAAGCTGTGGGCTAACTATGTCTACAGACAGTGAATGTTGGAAATGGTGCTTTCTGCAGCTCCTTACAGTTCTCCTTCACCTAGGGTAGAAAGTTAGGGAGACATGTACAGGTGTGCGTAACTATGTCTAGAGATGGTGAATGTTGGAAATGGTGCTTTCTGCAGCTCCTTACTGTTCTTCTTCACCTAGGGTAGAAAGTAAGGGAGACATGTACAGCTGTGCGCTAACTACATCTACAGACAGTGAATGTTGGCAATGATGCTTTCTGCAGCTCCTTTTAGTTCTTCTTCACGTAGGGTAGAAAGTTAGAGAGACGTCTACAGCAGTGCGCTAAATATGTCTACACATTGTGAATGTTGGAAATGGTGCTTTCTGCAATTCCTTACAGTTCTTCTTCAAATAGGGTAGAAAGTAGGGGAGACATGTACAGCAGTGCGCTAATTATTTCTACACATGGTGAATGTTGGAAATGCTGCTTTCATCAGCTCCTTACAGTTCTCCTTCACCTAGGGTAGAAAGTAAGGGAGACATGTACAGCTGTGCGTTAACAATGTCTACAGATGATTAATGTGGGAAATGGTGTTTTCTGCAGCTCCTTACAGTTCTCCTTCAACTAGGGTAGAAAGTAAGGGAGACATGTACAGCTGTGTGGTAACTATGTCTACAGATGGTGAATGTTGCAAGTGGTGCTTTCTGAGGCTCCTTACAGTTCTACTCCTTCATGGGTAGAAATTAAGGGAGACATGTAAAGGTGTCCCCTAACTATGTCTAGAGATGGTACATGTTGGAAATGGTGCTTTTTGCAGCTCCTTACAGTTATTCTTGACCTAGGGTAGAAAGTAAGGGTGTCATGTACAGCAGTGCATTAACAATATCTACAGATTATGAATGTGGGAAATGGTGCTATCTCCAGCTAATTACAGTTCTCCTTCACCTAGGGTAGAAAGTAAGGGAGACATGTATAGCCGTGTGCTAACTATGTCTACATATGGTGGATGCTGGATATGGTGCTTTCGTCAGCTCCTTACAGTTCTCCTTCACCTAGGGTAGAAAGTAAGGGACACATGTACAGCAGTGCGCTATCTATGACTGCACATGGCGAATTTTGGAAATGGTGCTTTCTGCAGCTCCTTACAGTTCTCTGTCACCCAGGGTAGAAAGTAATGGAGACATGTACAGCTGTGTGTTAACTATGTCTACAGATGGTGATTGTTGGAAATGGTGCTTTCTGCAGCACCTTACAGTTGTCCTTCACGTAGTGTAGTAAGTAAGGGAGACGTGAACAGCTGTGCGCTAACTATGTCTGCAGATGGTGAATGTAGGTATGGTGCTTTCTGCAGCTCCTTATAGTTCTCCTTCACCTAGGGTTTAAAATAAGGGAGACATGTACAGCAGTGCGCTAACTATGTCTACAGATGGTGAATGTTGGAAATGGTGCTTTCTGCAGCTCCTTAGAGTGATTCTTCACCTAGGGTAGAAAGTAAGGGAATCATGTTCAGCAGAGTGCCAACTATGTCTACACATGGTGAATGTTGGAAATGGTGCTTTCTGCAGCATTTACACTTCTCATTCACTTAGGGTAGGAAGTAAGGGAGACATGTACAGCTGTGCACTAACTATGTCTACAGATTTTGAATCTTGAAAATGGTGCTTTCTGCAGCACCTTACAGTTGTCCTTCACCTAGTGTAGAAAGTAAGGGAGACATGTACCGCTGTGCGCTAACTATGTCCACGGATGGTGAATGTTGGAAATGGTCCTTTCCGCAGCTCCTTAGAGTGATTCTTCACCTAGGGTAGAAAGTAAGGGAATCATGTTCAGCAGAGCGCCAACTATGTCTACACATGGTGAATGTTGGAAATGGTGCTTTCTTCAGCTACTTACGGTGATTCTTCAATTACAGTAGAAAGTAAGAGGGTCAATTACAGCATTGCGTTAACTATGTCTACAGATGGTGAATGTTGAAAATGGTGCTTCCTGCAGCTCCTTACAGTTCTTCTTCACCTAGGGTAGAATGTATGGGGGACATGTACAGCTGAGCGCTAACTATGTCTACAGATGGTGAATGTTGGAAATGGTGCTTTCTGCAGCTCCTTACAGTTCTCCTTCACCTAGTGTAGAGAGTAAGGGAGACATGTACAGCTGATCGCTAACTATGTCTACAGATGGTGAATGTTGGAAATGGTGCTTTCTGCAGCACCTTACAGTTGTCCTTCACCTAGTGTAGAAATTAAGGGAGACATGTCCAGCTGTGCGCTAACTTGTCTACAGGTGGAGAATGTTGGAAATAATGCTTTCTACAGCTACTTACAGTTCTTTTTTACCTAGGGTAGAAAGCAAGGGAGACATGAACAGCAGTGCGCTAAGTATGTCCACACATGGTGAAGGTTGGAAAAGGTGCTTTCTGCAGCTCCTGTCAGTTATCCTTCATCAAGGGTAGAGAGTAAAGGACACATGTACAGGTGTGCGCTAACTATGTCTACAGATGTTGAATGTTGGAAGTGGTGCTTTTTGCAGATCTTTACAGTTGACTTCACCTAGGGTAGAAAGTAAGGGAGACATGTACAGCTGTGCGCTAACTATGTCTACAGATGGTGAATGTTGGATGTGGTGCTTTCTTAGCTCCTTTCAGATGTTCTTTACCTAGGGTAGAAATTAAGGGAGACATGTCCAGCTGTGCGCTAACTTGTCTACAGGTGGAGAATGTTGGAAATAATGCTTTCTACAGCTACTTACAGTTCTTTTTTACCTAGGGTAGAAAGCAAGGGAGACATGAACAGCAGTGCGCTAAGTATGTCCACACATGGTGAAGGTTGGAAAAGGTGCTTTCTGCAGCTCCTGCAAGTTATCCTTCATCAATGGTAGAGAGTAAAGGACATATGTACAGGTGTGCGCTTACTATGTCTACACATGGTGAATGTTGGAAGTGGTGCTTTTTGCAGATCCTTACAGTTGACTTCACCTAGGGTAGAAAGTAAGGGAGACATGTGCCGCTGTCCGCTAACTATGTCCACGGATGGTGAATGTTTGAAATGGTTCTCTCTGCAGCTCCTTAGAGTGATTCTACACCTAGCGTAGAAAGTAAGGGAGTCATGTACAGCAGTGCGCTATCTATGTCTTCACATTGTGAATGTTGTAAATGGTGCTTTCTGCAGCTCCTTACAGTTCTCCTTCACCTACTTTAGAGAGTAAGGGAGACATGAACAGCTGAACGCAAACTATGTCCACAGATGGTGAATGTTGGAAATGATGCTTTCTGCAGCTCCTGACAGTTCTTCTTCATCAAGGTTAGAGAGTAAAGGAGACATGTACAGGTGTGCGCTAACTATGTCTACAGATGGTGAATGTTGGAAATGGTGCTTTTTGCAGATCCTTACAGTTCTTCTTCACCTAGGGTAGAACATAAGGGAGACATGTACAGGAGTGCGCTAACTATGTCCAGAGATGGTCAATGTTTAGAAATGGTGCTTTCTGAGCTCCTTACTGTTGTCCTTCACCTAGGGTAGTAAGTAAGGGAGACACGTACAGGTGTGCGCTAATTAAGTCTACAGATGGTGAATGTTGGAAATGGTGCTTTCTGCAGATCCTTACAGTTCTTCTTCACCTAGGGTAGTAAGTAAGGGAGACATGTACAGCAGTGCGCTATCTATTTTGACAGATTGTGAAAGTTGGAAATAGTACTTTCTGCAGCTCCTTCCAGTTCTCCTTCACCTAGGGTAGAATGTAAGGGAGCCATGTACAGCAGTGCGCTAACTATGTCTACAGATGGTAAATATTGGAAATGGTGCTTTATGATGCTTAATACAGTTCTTCTTCACCTACGGTAGAAAGTAAGGGAGACATGTACAGCTGTGCCCTAACTACAACTACAGACAGTGAATGTTGGCAATGGTACTTTCTGAGCTCCTTACAGTTCTCCTTCACCTAGGGTAGAAAGTAAGTGAGACATGTACAAGTGTGCGCTAACTATGTCTAAGAATGGTGAATGTTGGAAATGGTGCTTTCTGCAGCTCCTTACAGTTCTTCTTCAACAAGGGTACAAAGTACGGGAGACATGTACAGCTGTGCGCTAACTATCTTTACATATGGTAAATGATGGAAATGATGCTTTCTGCAGCTCCTTGTATTTCTTCTTCATCTAGGGATACAGTAATGTAGACATGTACAACTGTGGGCTAACTATGTCAGCAGATGGTGAATGTTGGAAATGGTGCTTTCTGCAGCTCCCTACAGTTCTCCTTCACCTACGGTAGGAAGTAAGGGAGACATTTCCTGCTGTGCGCTAACTATGTCTACAGATGTTGAATGTTGGAAATGGTGCTTTCTGCAGCTCCTTACAGTTCTTTTTCACCCAGGGTAGAAAGTAATGGGGACATGTACAGCTGTGCGCTAACTATGTCTACATATGGTAAATGATGGAAATGATGCTTTCTGCAGCTCCTGATATTTCTTCTTCATCTAGGGATACAGTAATGTAGACATGTACAACTGTGGGCTAACTATGTCTGCAGACGGTGAATGTTGGAAATGGTGCTTTTTGCAGCTCCCTACAGTTCTCCTTCACCTAGGGTAGGAAGTAAGGGAGACATGTACTGCTGTGCGCTAACTATGTCTACAGATGTTGAATGTTGGAAATGGTGTATTCTGCAGCTCCTTACAGTTCTTTTTCACCCAGGCTTGAAAGTAATGCAGACATGTACGGCTGTGCGCTAACTATGTCTACAGATGGTGAAAGTTGGAAATTGTGCTTTCTGCAGCTCCTTCTATTTTTTCTTCACCTAGGGTTGACAGGACCTGTACAGGAGTGCGCTAACTATATCTACAGATGGTGAATGTAGGATATGGTGGTTTCTGCAGCTCCGTATAGTTCTCCTTCACCTAGGGTAGGAAGTAAGGGAGACATGTACAGCAGTGCGCTAACTATGACTACAGATGGTGAATGTTGAAAATGGTGCTTCCTGCAGCTCCTTACAGTTCTTCTTCACCTAGGGTAGAATGTATGGGGGACATGAACAGCTGAGCGCTAACTATGTCTACAGATGGTGAATGTTGGAAATGGTGCTTTCTGCAGCTCCGTATAGTTCTGCTTCACCTAGGGTAGAAAGTAAGGGAGACACGTACAGCTGTGCGCTAATTAAGTCTACAGATGGTGAATGTTGGAAATGGTGCTTTCTGCAGCTCCTTACAGTTCTCCTTCACCTACTTTAGAGGGTAAGGGAGACATGAACAGCTGAACGCAAACTATGTCCACAGATGGTGAATGTTGTAAATGATGCTTTCTGCAGCTCCTGAAAGTTCTTCTTCATCAAGGGTAGAGAGTAAAGGAGACATGTACAGGTGTGCGCTAACTATGTCTACAGATGGTGAATGTTGGAAATGGTGCTTTTTGCAGATCCTTACAGTTTTCCTTCACCTAGGGTAGAAAGTGAGGGAGTCATTTACAGCAGTGCGCTAACTATGTCTACAGATGGTGAATGTTGAAGATGGTGCTTTCTGCAGCTACTTACAGTTCTCCTTCAAATAGGGTAGAAAGTAAGGGAGACATGTACAGCTGTGCGCTAACAATGTCTACAGATGGTGAATGTTGAAAATGGTGCATTCTGATGCTCCTTACAGTTCTACTTCACCTAGGGTAGAAAGTATGGGAGACATGTATGGCCGTGTGCTATGTCTACATATGGTGGAGGCTGGGAAAGGTGCTTTGATCAGCTCCTTACAGTTCTCCTTCACCTAGGGCAGAAAGTAAGGGAGACATGTACAGCTATGCGCTAACAATGTCTACAGATAATGAATGTGAGAAATAGTGCTTTCTGCAGCTCTTACAGTTCTCCTTCAACTAGGGTAGAAAGTAAGAGCGACATGTACAGCTGTGCGCCAACTATGTCTAAAGATGGTGAATGTTGGAAATAGTGCTTTCTCCAGCTCCTTACAGTTCTCCTTCACCTAAGGTAGAAAGTAAAGGAGACATGTACAGCAGTGCGCAATCCATGTCTGCTCATGGCTAATATGGGAAATGGTGCTTTCTGCAGTTCCTTACAGTTCTCTTTCACCCAGGGTAGAAAGTAAGGGAGACATGATCAGCTGTGCGCTAACTACGTCTACAGATGGTGAATGTTGGAAATGGTGCTTTCTGCAGCTTCTTTCAGTTCTCCTTCACCTTGAGTAGAATGTAAGGGAGTCATGTACAGCAGTGCACTAACTATGCCTACAGATGGTGAATGTTGGAAATGGTGCTTTCTGCAGCTCCTTACAGTTCTCCTTCACCTAGGGTAGAAAGTAAGGGAGACATGTACAGCTGTGCATTAACAATATCTACAGATTATGAATGTGGGAAATAGTGCTTTCTGCAGCTCCTTACAGTTCTCCTTCGCCTGGGGTAGAAAGTAAGGGACACATGTACAGCAGTGCGCTATCTATGCCTGCACATGGCAAATGTTGGAAATGGTTCTTTCTGCAGCTCCTTACAGATCTCTTTCACCCAGGGTAGAAAGTAATGGAGACATGTACAGCTGTGTGTTAACTATGTCTACAGATGGTGATTGTTGGAAATGGTGCTTTCTGCAGCTCCTTCTAGTTATTCTTCACCTAGGGTTGACAGTAAGGGAGACCTGTACAGGAGTACGCCAACTATGTCTACAGATGGTGAATGTCGAAAATGGTGATTCCTGCTGCTCCTTACAGTTCTTCTTCACCTAGGGTAGAATGTATGGGGGACATGTACAGCTGAGCGCTAACTATGTCTACAGATGGTGAATGTTGGAAATGGTGCTTTCTGCAGCTCCTTTCAGTTCTCCTTCACCTAGTGTAGAGAGTAAGGGAGACATGTACAGCTGATCGCTAACTATGTCTAAAGATTGTGAATGTTGGAAATGTCGCTCTCTGCAGCTCCTTACAGTTTTTCTTCACCTAGGATAGAAAGCAAGGGAGACATGTACAGCAGTGCGTTAACTATGTCCACACATGGTGAACATTGGAAATGGTGCTTTCTGCAGTATCTTACAGTTCTCATTCACTTAGGGTAGGAAGTAAGGGAGACATGTACAGCTGTGCACTAACTATGTCTACAGATTTTGAATGTTGAAAATGGTGCTTTCTGCAGCACCTTACAGTTGTCCTTCACCTAGTGTAGAAAGTAAGGGAGACATGAACAGCTGTGCGCTAACTATATCTACAGATGGTGAATGTAGGATATGGTGCTTTCTGCAGCTCCGTATAGTTCTCCTTCACCTAGGGTAGTAAGTAAGGGAGACATGTACAGCAGTGCGCTAACTATGTCTACAGATGGTGAATGTTGAAAATGGTGCTTCCTGCAGCTCCTTACAGTTCTTCTTCACCTAGGGTAGAATGTATGGGGGACATGTACAGCTGAGCGCTAACTATGTCTACAGATGGTGAATGTTGGAAATGGTGCTTTCTGCAGCTCCTTACTGTTGTCCTTCACCTAGGGTAGTAAGTAAGGGAGACACGTACAGGTGTGCGCTAATTAAGTCTACAGATCGTGAATGTTGGAAATGGTGCTTTCTGCAGATCCTTACAGTTCTTCTTCACCTAGGGTAGTAAGTAAGGGAGACATGTACAGCAGTGCGCTATCTATTTTGACAGATTGTGAAAGTTGTAAATAGTACTTTCTGCAGCTCCTTCCAGTTCTCCTTCACCTAGGGTAGAATGTAAGGGAGCCATGTACAGCAGTGCGCTAACTATGTCTACAGATGGTAAATATTGGAAATGGTGCTTCCTGCAGCTCCTTACAGTTCTTCTTCACCTAGGGTAGAATGTATGGGGGACATGTACAGCTTCGCGCTAACTATGTCTACAGATGGTGAATGTTGGAAATGGTGCTTTCTGCAGCTCCGTATAGTTCTCCTTCACCTAGGGTAGAAAGTAAGAGAGACATGTACAAGTGTGCGCTAACTATGTCCAAGGATGGTGAATGTTGGAAATGGTGCTTTCTGCAGCTCCTTACAGTTCTTCTTCAACAAGGGTACAAAGTACGGGAGACATGTACAGCTGTGCGCTAACTATGTCTACATATGGTAAATGATGGAAATGATGCTTTCTGCAGCTCCTTATATTTATTCTTCATGTAGGGATACAGTAATGTAGATATGTACAACTGTGGGCTAACTATGTCTGCAGACGGTGAATGTTGGAAATGGTGCTTTCTGCAGCTCCCTACAGTTCTCCTTCACCTAGGGTAGGAAGTAAGGGAGACATGTACTGCTGTGCGCTAACTATGTCTACAGATGTTGAATGTTGGAAATGGTGTTTTCTGCGGCTCCTTACAGTTCTTTTTCACCCAGGCTAGAAAGTAATGGAGACATGTACAGCTGTGCGCTAACTATGTCTACAGATGGTGAAAGTTGGAAATTGTGCTTTCTGCAGCTCCTTCTATTTTTTCTTCACCTAGGGTTGACAGGACCTGTACAGGAGTGCGCTAACTATATATACAGTTGGTAAATGTTGGAAATGGTGCTTTCTGCAGCTCCTTACAGTTCTCCTTCACCTAGGGTAGAATGTAAGGTAGACATGTACAGCTGTGCGCTAACAATGTCTACAGATAATGAATGTGGGAAATAGTGCTTTCTGCAGCTCCTTACAGTTCTTCTTCACCTAGGGTTGAAAGTAAGGGAGACATGTAGAGGAGTGCGCTAACTATGACCAGGGAATGTCAATGTTGGAAACGGTGCTTTCTGCAGCCCTTTACAGTTATTGTTCATCAAGGGTAGAAAGTAAGGGGGACATGTACAGCAGTGTGCTAACCATGTCTACAGATGGAGAATGTTGGAAATGGTGCTTTCTGCAGCACCTTACAGTTCTCCTTCACCTGGGGTAGAATGTAAGAGAGGCATGTACAGCTGTGCGCTAACTATGACTACAGATAGTGAATGTTGGAAATGCTGCTTTCTGCAGCTCCTTACAGTTCTCCTTCACCTAGGGTAGAAAATAAGGGAGACATGTACAGCTATGCGCTAACTATGTCTACAGATGGTGAATGTTGGAATTGTTGCTTTCTGCAGCACCTTACATTTCTCCTTCACCTAGGGTAGAAAGTAAGGGAGACATGTACAGCAGTGCGCTAACTAAGTTGACACATGGTGAACGTTGGAAATGTTGCTTTCTGCAGCTCCTTACAGTTCGCCTTCACCTTGGGTAGAAAGTAAGGGAGACATGTGCCGCTGTGCGCTAACTATGTCCACGGATGGTGAATGTTGGAAATGGTGCTTTCTGCAGCTCCTGACAGTTCTCCTTCATCAAGGGTAGAGAGTAAAGGAGACATGTACAGGTGTGTGCAAACTATGTCTACAGATGTTGAATATTGGAAGTGGTGCTTTTTGCAGATCCTTACAGTTGTCCTTCACCTAGGGTAGAAAGTAAGGGAGACATCTACAGCTGTGCGCTAACTATGTCCACAAATGGTGAATGTTGGAAGTGGTGCTTTATGCAGCTCCTTACAGTGATTCTTCACCTAGGGTAGAAAGTAAGGGAGACATGTGCAGCTGTGCGCTAACTGTGTCTACAGATGGTGAATGTTGGAAATGTTCCTTTCTGCAGCTCCTTACAGTGATACTTCACCCAGGGTAGAAAGTAAGGGAGTCATGAACAGCAATGCGCTAACTATGTCTACAGATGGTGAATGTAGGAAATGGTGCTTTCTGCAGCTCCTTACAGTTCTTCTTCACCTAGGGTAGAAAGTAAGATACACATGTACAACTGTGTGCTAACTGTCTACATATGGTGAATATTGGATATGGTGCTTTCTGCAGCTCCTTACAGTTTACCGTCACCTAGGGTAGAAAGTAAGGGAGACATGTGCCGCTGTCCGCTAACTATGTCCACGGATGGTGAATGTTGAAAATGGTGCTTTCTGCAGCTCCTGACAGTTCTTCTTCATCAAGGGTAGAGTGTAAAGGAGACATGTACAGGTGTGCGCTAACTATGTCTACAGATGGTGAATGTTGGAAATGGTGCTTTTTGCAGATCCTTACAGTTCTTCTTCACCTAGGGTAGAAAATAAGGGAGACATGTACAGGAGTGCGCTAACTATGTCCAGAGATGGTCATTGTTGGAAATGGTGCTTTCTGAAAACCTTACAGTTGTCCTTCACCTAGCATAGAAAGTAAGGGAGACATGAACAGCTGTGCGCTAACTATGTCTACAGATGGTAAATGTAGGATATGGTGCTTTCTGCAGCTCCTTATAGTTTTCTTCCACCCAGGGTAGAAAGTAATGGAGACATGTACAGCTGTGCACTAACTATGTCTACAGATGGTGAATGTTGGAAATGGTGCTTTCTGCAGCTCCTTCTAGTTTTTCTGCACCTAGGGTTGAAAGTAAGGGAGACATGTACAGCAGTCCGCTAACTATGTCGACAGATGGTGAATGTTGGGAATGGTGCTTTCTGCAGCATCTTACAGTTCTCCTTCACTTAGGGTAGGAAGTAAGGGAGACATGTACAGCTGTGCGCTAATAACGTCTACAGATGGTGAATGTTTGAAATGGTGATTTCTGCAGCTCCTTACAGTTCTCCTTCACCTATGCTAGAAAGTAAGGGTGACATGCACAGCTTGCGCTGATTATGTCTACAGATTGTGAATGTTGGAAATGGTGCTTTCTGCACCTCTTTACAGTTCTCCTTAACCTAAGGTAGAAAGTAAGGGAGACATGTACAGGAGTGCATTAACTATGTCCAGAGATGGTTAATGTTAGAAATGGTGCTTTCTGAGCTCCTTACAGTTCCCCTTCACCTAGGGTAGAAAGTAAGAGAGATATGTACATGTGTGCGCTAACTATGTCTAAAGATGGTGAATGTTGGAAATGGTGCTTTCTGCAGCTCCTTACAGTTCTCCTTCACCTAGGGTAGTAACAAAGGGAGACAAGTACAGCAGTGCGCTATCTATGTCTGCACATGGCTAATGTTGGAAATGGTGCTTTCTGCAGCTCCTTACAGTTGTCCTTCACGTAGGGTAGAAAGTAAGGGAGACATGAACAGCTGTGCGCTAACTATGTCTACAGATGGTGAATGTAGGATATGGTGCTTTCTGCAGCTCCTTATAGTTCTCTTCCACCCAGGGTAGAAAGTAATGGGGACATGTACAGCTGTGCACTAACTATGTCTACAGATGGTGAATGTTGGAAATGCTGCTTTCTCATCTCCATACATTTCCCCTTCACCTCGTGTAGAAAGTAAGGGAGACATGTACAGCTGTGCGCTAACTATGGCTACAGATAGTGAATGTTGGAAATGGTGCTTTCTGCAGCTCCTTACAGTGATTCTTCACCTAGGGTAGAAAGTAAGGGAGACATGTGCCGCTGTCCGCTAACTATGTCCACGGATGGTGAATGTTGGAAATGGTTCTTTCTGCAGCTCCTTAGTGTGATTCTTCACCTAGGGTAGAAAGTTAGGGAGTCATGTACAGCAGTGCGCTATCTATATCTACAGATGGTGAATGTCCCCCCTGCGGGTCCCGGGATTAGAATAGGCCCGAGGTATTCCTGCCTGTCGTAAGAGGCGACTAAAAGGAGTCCATCCCCCTCACGGGGGTAGTTAGCGCCTGCGTCCGGAGACGGACGGTTTCACGACCTATAATCGTGGTCTTTTTGGTTTTTCCTTCTCGTTTCTTCCTTCCTTTTGTTGGTTCCTTTCTTTGCTCTTCTCCACTTCACTGTCTTCCTTACTTTTTCCCTTGACTTCTCCTTGCCTTCTCATTGCCTTCTTCTCCTTGCCTTCTCATTGCCTTCTTCTCCTTGCCTTCTCCTTGCCTCCTTCTCCTTGCTTTCTCATTGCCTTCTTCTCCTTGCCTTCTCTGGTCTCCGCCTCGGCGTTTGAGACAGTCTGTCCTCTTTCTCCCTCTCTCTTCTTTTTCCTCTTCTTCCTTCCTCCCTGTGCGTGTCTGAAGGCCGACCCACGCGTTCGCACGCGTAGCCGGTGACGGGGTAACGCGTAAGTCCCCGCCCTGGGTAGACATGTAAGGCACGCGCGTACCCCCTGGTAAAGGCCAGGCCCGGGGAGGGGTGATTGCCTGAGCTGATACCTTCTGACCATGCCGATTGGTCCCTCCGTCTGTTTCTCGGGAGGTGTGACCTGAGGTGTAAACATTCACCTAAGGCGGGAGTGCCCTCTGAGAGGGTCCCCACAAGGAAGGAGCGCGCCATCGGAGACGCTGGCAATCATGGGGGATTCCTCCGCAATGGATTCTACTCCATCGCTTTCGACTTCGACCCACAAACGGAAACGTGACCAGCCAACAGTGACAAAAATACTACCGCCTGCCCCACAGTTCCTCGTAGTTTCTCGATCTGAGGACGGAAAGGATTTTTCCTCTGTCAACCCTTTCGTTATCCAGAAGGGCGTAGATGCCATAGCCGGATCTGTCAAATCTTGTACCAGGTTGCGTAACGGTACCTTATTACTAGAAACTGAGAGCGCCTTTCAGGCACAAAAACTGCTTCGGGCCACACTCCTGTACACATTCCCTGTCCGGGTGGAGGCTCACCGAACTTTGAATTCGTCTCGTGGTGTGGTCTACACTAGATCCCTCGACGGTTTGACTGACGAGGAAATTCAATCTTTCCTCGCTGAGCAGGGCGTGACGGCTGTCCATCGGGTCATGAAAAAGGTCAACAATGACCTTGTACCGACCCGGACACTTTTCTTAACCTTCGATAGTGTTAAGCTGCCATCGCGCATCAAGGCGGGCTACGAGGTTATTTCTGTTCGCCCCTATGTCCCGACACCTACGCGCTGCTACCAGTGTCCGCGTTTCAATCACACTCGACAGTCTTGTTCCAATGCGGCTAAATGTGTCACTTGTGGCAGGGATGCCCATGAGGGTGACTGTCCACCTCCGTCTCCTCGTTGTGTGAACTGTCAGGGTGACCATGCCGCATCCTCCCGCGACTGTCCTGTCTATAAGGAAGAACGCTGTATCCAGGAAATTCGAGTCAAAGAGAAAGTGTCCACCTCGGCTGCTCGCAAGCTATTGGCTAGTAGGAAGCCCACGCTGCTCCCAGCGGGGAAATACAGCACTGTCCTCGCCTCTCCTCGGACTACCCGGGAGGTAGCAACCCAGACATGCGATCTGACCTTCAGCACCACGGTCGTCCGTTCGGCCAGTGCTAAGATCGCGAGGTCGACGTCTCCTCTTCGTCCCATCACCCCACAGACACCAGCCCCTTCATCAGCTTCTGCTAAGACGAAGACCCAGAAGTCAGATGCACGGGCTTTCAAGAAGGAACCGTCCCGTGCAGACTTCCTACGTACCTCGACCTCCCAGCCTTCGTCCGGTACTTCCACCAAACGACCATCCAAGAAGGCTAATAGGAAGCACAGTTCTCCTTCTCCGCCACGGCGCATTTCTTCTCCTGCGCCACCCAGCGGTTGCCGCCCCAGGCCGTCATCCCTTTCGCCTGGCCGCACCACTGGTAGCCGAACATCTGGCCGTTCACCGGCGGAGGAAGCTCCCCCTCCCGGCCATCTTCCCACGATGGCCGATGAACCTATAGAACCAATGGACGATGACTGTCCGCCTACTGATAGCGGCGGCAGTGCTCGCTCGAAGCCAGGCCCTCAGCGGCCTTCGAGGTGACCCCTTCTCTCATCTTCCTTTTCTTCCGATGGCACTTATTAACTGGAATATTCGCAGCGTTCGCTCCAACCGAGAGGACTTGAAGTTGCTGCTCCGCTCGCATCGTCCGCTCGTCGTAGCCCTCCAGGAAACGAAGCTACGCCCATGCGATCAACTTGCCTTGGCACACTACACCTCTGTGCGTTTTGACCTACCCCCTGTGGTAGGTATCCCAGCTCATGGAGGGGTTATGTTGCTGGTCCGGGATGATATTTACTACGATCCCATCACGTTGCACACCGGCCTGCAGGCAGTTGCCATCCGCATTACTCTCCCCACTTTTACGTTTTCCTTTTGTACCGTTTACGCTCCATCGTCATCTGCCGTTACCAGGGCAGACATGACGCAACTTGTTGCTCAGCTACCTGCACCATTTTTGTTAACTGGAGACTTCAATGCTCACCATCCTCTTTGGGGCTCTCCAGCATCCTGCCCGAGGGGCTCCTTGTTAGCAGACCTTTTCAACCAGCTCAATCTTGTCTGCCTCAATACTGGCGCCCCTACTTTTCTTTCGGACACATCTCATACCTATTCCCATTTAGACCTCTCTATATGTACTCCCCAACTTGCACGCCGGTTTGAGTGGTATGCCCTTGCTGATACGTATTCGAGCGACCACTTCCCGTGTATTATCCATCTTCTGCAGCATACTCCCTCTCCGTGCTCCTCTCGTTGGACCATCTCCAAGGCAGACTGGGGGCTCTTCTCTTCCAGGGCGACCTTTCAGGATCAAACCTTCACAAGCTGCGATCGTCAGGTCGCACACCTCACGGAAGTCATTCTCGCTGCTGCTGAATATTCCATCCCTCACCCTACCTCTTCTCCACGTCGCGTACCGGTCCCCTGGTGGACCGCAGCATGTAGGGACGCTATACGTGCTCGTCGACGTGCTTTACGCACCTTTCAACGCCACCCTACAGTGGCGAATTGTATTAATTATAAACGATTACGTGCTCAGTGTCATCGTATTATTAAAGAAAGCAAGAAAGCCAGCTGGGCTGCTTTCACCAGCACCTTCAACAGTTCTACTCCTTCTTCTGTTGTCTGGGGTAGCCTGCGCCGGCTATCTGGCACTAAGGTCCACTCCCCAATTTCTGGCTTGAAGGTCGCGAATGAAGTCCTTGTGGCCCCTGAGGCTGTCTCCAATGCCTTCGGCCGCTTTTTCGCCGAGGTTTCGAGCTCCGCTCATTACCACCCTGCCTTCCTCCCCCGCAAACAGGCCGAGGAGGCTAGGCCACGTGACTTCCGCTCCTCGAATTGTGAAAGTTATAATGCCCCATTCACCATGCGGGAACTCGAAACCGCACTTGGCCGATCACGGTCCTCCGCTCCAGGGCCTGATTCTATTCATATTCAGATGCTGAAGAACCTTTCTCCTGCGGGTAAAGGTTTTCTTCTTCGTACATACAATCGCATCTGGATTGAGGGACATGTTCCCGCATGCTGGCGCGAGTCTATTGTTGTCCCGATTCCTAAGCCGGGGAAGGACAAGCACTTGCCTTCCAGTTATCGACCTATCTCGCTTACCAGCTGTGTCTGTAAAGTGATGGAGCGAATGGTTAACTCTCGATTGGTTTGGCTGCTCGAGTCTCGACGCCTACTTACCAATGTACAATGTGGATTTCGAAGGCGCCGCTCTGCTGTTGACCATCTGGTTACCTTGTCGACCTTCATCATGAATAACTTCTTGCGGAAGCGCCCGACTGCGGCTGTGTTCTTTGATTTGGAGAAGGCTTACGACACCTGTTGGAGGGTGGGCATTCTCCGCACAATGCATACGTGGGGCTTTCGCGGTCGCCTCCCTCTTTTTATTCGTTCCTTTTTAATGGATCGCCAGTTTCGGGTACGTGTGGGTTCTGTCCTGTCCGACACCTTTCGCCAGGAGAATGGGGTGCCACAGGGCTCAGTTTTGAGCGTCGCTCTCTTCGCCATCGCGATCAATCCAATAATGGATTGCCTCCCAGCTGATGTATCAGGCTCCCTTTTCGTGGACGATTTTACCATCTATTGCAGCGCGCAGTGTCCACGTGTCTTGGAGCGCTGTCTTCAGCGTTCTCTTGACCGTCTTTACTCCTGGAGTGTCGCCAATGGCTTCCGTTTTTCTGCCGAGAGGACGGTCTGTATTAACTTCTGGCGCTACAAAGAGTTTCTCCCACCGTCCTTACGACTCGGTCTCGTTGCTCTCCCACTCGTGGAGACAATCAAATTTTTAGGCCTTACCTTTGACAGGAAACTTAGCTGGTCTCCACATGTGTCATATTTGGCCGCCCGTTGTACCCGTTCTTTAAATGTCCTCCGTGTTCTCAGTGGTATGTCGTGGGGAGCGGATCGAACCGTCCTACTTCGTCTATATCGGTCGATCGTCCGCTCCAAGCTGGATTATGGGAGCTTCGTATACTCCTCTGCACGGCCATCCATCTTACGCCGCCTCAACTCCATACAACATCGGGGTTTACGACTTGCGATCGGAGCATTTTATACCAGTCCCGTAGAGAGTCTTCATGCTGACGCTGGCGAATTGCCACTCACCTACCGGCGCGATATACTGCTTTGTCGGTATGCCTGTCGGCTACTGTCAATGCCCGACCATCCTTCTTATCGTTCCTTTTTTGACGACTCTCTTGACCTTCAATACGGGTTGTATGTCTCTGCCTTGCTACCCCCTGGAGTTCGCTTTCGTCGCCTCCTTCAACACCTTCATTTTTCACTCCCTGCAACCTTTCGAGTGGGCGAGAGCCGCACGCCTCCTTGGCTCCAGGCTCAGGTCCGCGTTCACCTCGACCTCAGCTCGCTCCCAAAAGAGGTCACCCCCGGTTCGGTCTACCACTCCCATTTTTTGGAACTTCGTTCGAAGTTCACCAACATGACTTTCATTTATACAGATGGCTCTAAGACCAATGACGGGATCGGGTGTTCCTTTATTGTCGGGGCACAAAGTTTCCAATACCGGCTCCATGGCCATTGTTCGGTCTTCACAGCTGAGCTCTTTGCCCTCTACCAGGCTGTTCTGTACATCTGCCGCCACCGACATTCTGCTTATGTCATCTGCTCAGATTCCCTGAGCGCCATCCAGAGCCTCAGTGATCCGTACCCGGTTCACCCTTTCGTACACCGGATCCAACGCTCTCTTCAGCAGCTGGTGGACGTCGGTACGCCGGTTAGCTTTATGTGGGTTCCTGGCCATGTCGGTATCCCTGGGAACGAAGCTGCAGATGCCGCGGCCAAGGCTGCGGTCCTCCAGCCTCGGACAGCTTCTTGTTGTGTCCCTTCGTCCGATTTTAGCAGGGTCATTTGTCGGCGCGTTGTGTCGCTGTGGCATGCCGATTGGGCTGCACTTACCGACAACAAGCTTCGGGCCTTAAAACCTCTTCCCGTGGCTTGGACGTCCTCCTCACGCCCTTCTCGGCGGGAGGAGGTCGTTTTAGCAAGGTTAAGAATTGGACACTGCCGGTTCAGCCATCGCCATCTGCTGACGGCTGCGCCGGCGCCGTTCTGCCCATGTGGGCACTTGCTGACAGTTCGTCACATTTTAATGTCCTGTCCCAATCTTAAAACACTGCGCCTCGATCTTAACCTGCCTACTACTTTAGATGCCATTTTAGCGGATGACCCACGAGCAGCTGCTCGTGTTCTTTGTTTTATCAATTTGACAAACCTCGCTAAGGACATTTGATGATGTTTTTTAATCCTATGCCTGTCAGTCTGTCTTTTATTGTGTTTTCCCTTTTAGTTGTTGTTGTCAACTTGTGCCTCACGGTGCATTCTCAGAGTAGTCAGGGCGCTAATGACCATTGAAGTTGTGCGCCCGAAAACCACAAAAAAAAAAAAAAAAAAAAAAAAAGATGGTGAATGTGGGAAATGGTGCTTTCTGCAGCTCCTTACAGTTCTCCTTCACCTACTTTAGAGAGTAAGGGACACATGAACAGCTGAACGCAAACTATGTCCACAGATGGTGAATGTTGGAAATGGTGCTTTCTGCAGCTCCTGACAGTTCTTCTTCATCAAGGGTACAGAGTAAAGGAGACATATACAGGTGTGCGCTAACTATGTCTACAGATGGTGAATGTTGGAAATGGTGGTTTTTGCAGATCCTTACAGTTCTTCTTCACCTAGGGTAGAAAGTAAGGCAGACATGTACAGGAGTGCGCTAACTATGTCCAGAGATGGTCAATGTTGGAAATGGTGCTTTCTGATCTCCTTACAGTTCCCTTCCACCTAGGGTAAAAAGTAAGGGAGACATGTACAGCAGTGCGCTAACTATGTCTAAAGATGGTGAATGTTGGAAATGGTGCTTTCTGCAGCTCCTTACAGTTCTCCTTCACCTAGGGTAGAAACTAAGGGAGACATGTACAGCAGTGCGCTATCTATGTCTGCACATGGCTAATGTTGGAAATGGTGCTTTCTGCAGCTCCTTACAGTTGTCCTTGACCTAGCACAGAAAGTAAGGGAGACATGAACAGCTGTGCGCTAACTATGTCTACAGATGGTAAATGTAGGATATGGTGCTTTCTGCAGCTCCATATAGTTTTTTTCCACCCAGGGTAGAAAGTAATGGAGACATGTACAGCTGTGCACTAACTATGTCTACAGATGGTGAATGTTGGAAATGGTGCTTTCTGCAGCTCCTTCTAGTTTTTCTTCACCTAGGGTTGACAGTAAGGGAGACGTGTACAGGAGTGCGCTAACTATGTCTACAGATAGTAAATGTTGGAAATGGTGCTTTCTGCAGCTCTTTACAGTTCTTCTTCATCATGGGTAGAAAGTAAGCGAGTTATGTACAGGTGTGTGCTAACTATGTCTACAGATGGTGAATGGTGCAAATGGTGCTTTCGGCAGTTCCTTACAGTCATTCTTCACGGAGGGTAGAAAGTAAGGGAATCATGTACAGCAGTGCGCTAACAAATGTCTACAGATGGTGAATGTTGGAAATGGTGCTTTCTGCAGCTCCTTACAGTTCTTCCTCACCTTGGGTAGAAAGTAACGGAGACATGTACGGCAGTGCGCTAACTATGTCGACCCATGGTGAATGTTGGAAATGGTGCTTTCTGCAGCTCCTGACAGTACTTCTTCATCAATGTAGAAAGTAAAGGAGACGTGTACAGGTGTGCGCTAACTATGATTACAGATGGCGAATGTTGGAAATCGTGCTTTTTGCAGATCCTTACAGTTCTTCTTCACCTAGGGTAGAAAGTAAGCGAGAAATGTACAGCTGTGCGTTAACTATGACAACACATGATGCAGGTTGGAAAAGGTGATTTCTGCAGCTCCTGACAGTTCTCCTTCATCAAGGGTAGAGAGTAAAGGAGACATGTACATGTGTGCACTAACTATGTCTACAGATGGTGAATGTTGGAAATTGTGCTTCCTGCGGCTCCATACAGTTTTCATTCACCTAGGGTACAAAGTAAGGGAGACATGTACAGATGTGTGCTAACTATGTCTACAGATGGTGAATGTTGGAAGTGGTGCTTTCTGGAGCTCCTTACAGATCTTCTTCACCTAGGGTAGACAGTAAGCGAGAAATGTACAGCTGTGCGCTAACTATGTCCACACATGGTCAAGGTTGGAAGAGGTGCTTTCTGCAGCTCCTGACAGTTCTCCTTCATCAAGGGTAGAGAGTAAAGGAGACATGTACAGGTGTGCGCTAACTATGTCTACAGATGGTGAATGTAGGATATGGTGCTTTCTGCAGCTCCTTATAGTTCTGTTCCACCCAGGGTAGAAAGTAATGGAGACATGTACAGCTGTGTGCTAACTATGTCTACAGATGGTGAATGTTGGAAATTTACCTTTCTGCACCTCCTTACAGTGATTCTTCAACTATTGTAGGAAGTAAGGGAGTCATGCACAGCTGTGCGCTAACTATGTCTACACATGGTGAATGTTGGAAATGGTGCTTTCTGCAGCTCCTTACAGTTCTTCTTCACCTAGGGTAGAAAGTAAGGTAGACATGTACAACTGTGCGCTAACTGTCTACATATCGTGAATATTGGAAATGGTGCTTTCTGCAGCCCCTTACAGTTCACCGTCACCTAGGGTAGAAAGTAAGGGAGACATGTACAGCTGTGTGATAACTATGTCTACAGATGGTGAATGTTGGAAGTGGTGCTTTCTGGAGCTCCCTACAGATCTTCTTCACCTAGGGTAGAAAGTAAGCGAGAAATGTACAGCTGTGCGCTAACTATGTCCACACATTGTGAAGGTTGGAAAAGGTGCTATCTGCAGCTCCTGATAGTTCTCCTTCATCAAGGGTAGAGAGTAAAGGAGACATGTACAGGTGTGCGCTAACTATGATCAGAGATGGCCAATGTTGGAAATGGTGCTTTCTGCAGCTCCTTACAGTTCCCCTACACGTAGGGTAGAAACTAAGGGAGACATATAGAGCAGTGCGCTATCTATGTCTGCACATGGCTAATGTTGGAAATGATGCTTTCTGCAGCTCCTTACAGTTTTACTTCCCCTAGGGTAGAGAATAAGGGAGACATGTACAGCTGTGCGCTAACTATGTCTACAGATGGAGAATGTTGGAAATGGTGCTTTCTGCAGGTCCTTACAGATCTCCTTCACCTACGGTAGAAAGTAAGGGAGACATGTACGTCGGTGCACTAACTATGTCCACACATGGTGAATGTTGCAGATGGTGAATTCTGCTGCTCCTTACAGTTCTTCTTCACCTAGGGTAGAAAGTAAGGGAGACATGTACAGCAGTGCGCTAACTAACTCCACCCATGGTGAATGTTTGAAATGGTACTTTCAGCAGCTCCTTACAGTTTTCCTTCACCTAGGGTAGAAATTAAGAGAGACATGTGCCGCTGTGCACTAACTATGTCCACGGATGGTGAATGTTGGAAATGGTTCCTTCTGCAGCTCCTTAGAGTGATTATTCACCTAGGGTAGAAAGTAAGGGGGTCATGTACAGCAGTGCGCTAACTATGTCTACACATGGTGAATGGTGGAAATGGTGCTTTCTGCAGCTCCTTCCATTTCTCCTTCACCTAGGGTACAAATTAAGGGGACCATGTCCACACATGGTGAAAGTTGGAAATGGTGCTTTCTGCAGCATCTTACAGTTCCTCTTCACCTAGGGTAGAAACTAAAGGAGACATGTACAGCAGTGCGCTATCTATGTCTGCACATGGCTAATGTTGGAAATGATGCTTTCTGCAGCTCCTTACAGTTTTACTTCACCTAGGGTAGAAAATAAGGGAGACATGTACAGCTGTGCGCTAACTATGTCTACAGATGGAGAATGTTGGAAATGGTGCTTTCTGCAGGCCCTTACAGTTCTCCTTCACCTAGGGTACAAATTAAGGGGACATGTACAGCTGTGCGCTAACTATGTCTACAGGTGTTGAATGTTGGAAATAGTGCTTTCTACAGCTCCTTACAGTTCTTCACCTAGGGTAGAAGGCAAGGGAGACATGTACAGCAGTGCGCTAACTATGTCCACACATGGTGAAAGTTGGAAATGGTGCTTTCTGCAGCATCTTACAGTTCCTCTTCACCTAGGGTAGAAACTAAAGGAGACATGTACAGCAGTGCGCTATCAATGTCTGCACATGGCTAATGTTGGAAATGGTGCTTTCTGCAGCTCCTTACAGTTGTCCTTCACGTAGCGTAGAAAGTAAGGGAGACATGAACAGCTGTGCGCTAACTATGTCTACAGGTGGTGAATGTAGGATATGGTGCTTCCTGCAGCTCCTTATAGTTCTCTTCCACCCAGGGTAGAAAGTAATGGAGACATGTACAGCTGTGCTCTAAATATGTCTACAGATGGTGAATGTTGGAAATGGTGCTTTTTGCAGATCCTTACAGTTCTTCTTCACCTAGGGTAGAAAGTATGGGAGACATGTACAGGAGTGCGTTAACTATGTCCAGAGATGGTCAATGTTGGAAATGGTTGTTTCTGCAGCTCCTTACAGTTCTCCTTCACCTACGGTAGAAACTAAGGGAGACATGTACAGCAGTGTGCTATCTATGTCTGCACATGGCTAATGTTGTAAATGGTGCTTTCTGCAGCTCATTAAAGTTGTCCTTCACCTAGCGTAGAAAGTAAGGGAGACATGAACAGCTGTGCGCTATGTCTACAGATGGTGAATGTAGGATATGGTGCTTTCTGCAGCTCCTTATAGTTCTCCTTCACCTAGGTTTCAAAGTAAGAGAGACATGTACAGCAGTGCGCTAACTATGCCTACAGATGGTGAATGTTGGAAATGGTGCTTTCTGCAGCATCTTACAGTTCTCCTTCACTTAGGGTAGGAAGTAAGGGAGACATGTACAGCTGTGCGCTAATTATGTCTACAGATGGTGAATGTTTGAAATGGTGATTGCTGCATCTCCTTACAGTTCTCCTTCACCTATGTTAGAAAGTAAGGGAGACATGCACAGCTGTGCGCTAACTATGTCTACAGATGGTGAATGTAGAATATGGTGCTTTCTGCAGCTCCTTATAGTTCTCTTCCACCCAGGGTAGAAAGTAATGGAAACATGTACAGCTGTGCACTAACTATGTCTACAGATGGTGAATGTTGGAAATGGTGCTTTTTGCAGATCCTTACAGTTCTTCTTCACCTAGGGTAGAAAGTAAGGGAGACATGTACAGGAGTGCGCTAACTATGTCCAGAGAGGGTCAGTGTTGGAAATGGTGCTTTCTGAGCTCCTTACAGTTCTCCTTTACCTATGGTAGAAAGTAAGGGAGACATGCACAGCTGTGTGCTAATTATGTCTACAGATTGTGAATGTTGGAAATGGTGCTTTCTGCATCTCTTTACAGTTCTCCTACACCTAGGGTAGAAAGTAAGGGAGACAAGTGCAGG
This sequence comes from Schistocerca nitens, assembly GCF_023898315.1. Lineage (NCBI taxonomy): Eukaryota > Metazoa > Arthropoda > Insecta > Orthoptera > Acrididae > Schistocerca > Schistocerca nitens. The sequence goes on along the minus strand of NC_064615.1, from coordinate 1,134,706,235 downwards.
AGTGCATTAACTATGTCCAGAGATGGTCACTGTTGGAAATGGTGCTTTCTGAGCTCCTTACAGTTCCCCGTTCACCTAGGGTAGAAAGTAAGGTAGATATGTACAGGTGTGCGCTACCTATGTCTAGAGATGGTGAATGTTGGAAATGGTGCTTTCAGCAGCTACTTACATTTCTCTTTCACCTAGGGTGGAATGTAATGGACCCATGTACAGGTGTGCACTAAATATGTGTAGAGATGGTGAATGTTGGAAATGGTGCTTTTTGCAGCTCCTTACAGTTCTTCTTCATCAAGGGTACAAAGCAAAGGAGACATGTACTGGTGTGCACTATCTATGTCTACAGATGGTGAATGTTGGAAATGGTGTTCTCTGCAGCTCCTTACAGTTCTCCTTCACCTGGGAAGGAAAGTAAGGGAGGCATGTACAGCTGTGCGCTATCTCTGACTACAGATGGTGAATGTTGGAAATGGTGCTTTCTGCAGCTCCTTCCAGTTCCCCTTCACCTAGGGTAGAAAATGAGGGAGGCATGTACAGCTGTGCGCTAACTATGTCTACGGATGGTGAATGTTGGAAGTGGTGCTTTCTGAGGCTCCTTACAGTTCTTCTTCATCATGGGTAGAAAGTAAGCGAGTTATGTACAGGTGTGTGCTAACTATGTCTACAGATGGTGAATGGTGGAAATGGTGCTTTCGGCAGTTCCTTACAGACATTCTTCACGGAGGATAGAAAGTAAGGGAGTCATGTACAGCAGTGCGCTAACTATGTCTACAGATGGTGAATGTTGGAAATGGTGCTTTCTGCAGCTCCTTACAATTCTTCCTCACCTTGGGTAGAAAGTAAGGGAGACATGTACGGCAGTGCGCTAACTATGTCGACCCATGGTGAATGTTAGAAATGGTGCTTTCTGCAGCTCCTGACAGTACTTCTTCATCAATGTAGAAAGTAAAGGAGACGTGTACAGGTGTGCGCTAACTTTGACTACAGATGGTGAACGTTGGAAATGGTGCTTTCTGTAGCTCCTTACAGTTCTCCTTCACCTAGGGTAGAAAGTAAGGGAGACATGTACAGCAGTCCGCTAACTAAGTCCACACATGGTGAAGGATGGAACAGGTGCTTCCTGCAGCTCCTGACATTTCTCCTTCATCAAGGTTAGAGTGTAAAGGAGACATGTATAGGTGTGCGCTAACTATGTCTATAGGTGGTGAATGTTGGAAATGGGGCTTTTTGCAGTTCCTTACAGTGCTTCTTCACCTAGGGTAGAAAGTAAGGGAGACATGTACAGCAGTTTGCTAACTACGTCTACAGATGGTGAACGTTGGAAATGGTGCTTTCTGCAGCTCCTTATAATGATTCTTCACCCAGTTCACCCAGAGTATAAAGTAAGGGAGACATTTACAGCTGTGCGCTAATTATGTCGACACATGGTGAATGTAGGAAATGGTGCATTCTGCAGCTCCTTACAGTTCTCCTTCACCTTGGGTAGAAAGTAAGGGAGACATGTACAGCTGTGTGCTAACTATATCTACAGATCTGAATGTTGGAAATGGTGCTTTCTGCAGCTCCTTACAGTGATTCTTCACCTAGGGTAGAAAGTAAGGGATTCATATGCAGCTGTGCGCTAATTGTGTCTACAGATGGTGAATGTTGGAAATGTTCCTTTCTGCAGCTCCTTACAGTGATTCTTCAACTATTGTAGGAAGTAAGGGAGTCATGCACAGCAGTGCGCTAACTATGTCTACACATGGTGAATGTTGGAAATGGTGCTTTCTGCAGCTCCTTACAGTTCTTCTTCACCTAGGGTAGAAAGTAAGGTAGACATGTACAACTGTGCGCTAACTGTCTACATATCGTGAATCTTGGAAATGGTGCTTTCTGCAGCTCCTTACAGTTCACGGTCACCTAGGGTAGAAAGTAAGGGAGACATGTACAGCTGTGTGATAACTATGTCTACAAATGGTGAATGTTGGAGGTGGTGCTTTCTGGAGCTCCATACATATCTTCTTCACCTAGGGTAGAAAGTAAGCGAGAAATGTACAGCTGTGCGCCAACTATGTCCACACATCGTGAAGGTTGGATAAGGTGCTATCTGCAGCTCCTGATAGTTCTCCTTCATCAAGGGTAGAGAGTAAAGGAAACATGTACAGGTGTGCGCTAACTATGACCAGAGATGGCCAATGTTAGAAATGGTGCTTTCTGCAGCTGCTTACAGTTTTCTATCACCTAGGGTAGAAAATAAGGGAGACATGTACAGATGTGCGCTAACTATGTCTACAGATGGAGAATGTTGGAAATGTTCCCTTCTGCAGCTCCTTACAGTGATTCTTCAACTATTGTAGGAAGTAAGTGAGTCATGCACAGCAGTGCGCTATCTATGTCTACACATGGTGAATGTTGGAAATGGTGCTTTCTGCAGCTCCTTACAGTTCTTCTTCACCTAGTGTAGAAAGTAAGGGAGACATGTACAGCTGTGCTTTAACAATGTCTACAGATAATGAATGTGGGAAATGGTGGTTTCTGCAGCTCCATACAGTTCTCCTTCACCTAGGGTAGAAAGTAAGGGAGACATGTACAGCTGTGCGCTAACTATGTCTACAGATGGTGAATGTTGCAAATAGTGCTTTCTGCAGCTCCTTAGTTCTCCTTCCCCTAGGGCTAGATAGTAATGGAGACAGGTCCAGCTGTGTGCTAACTATGCCTACATATGGTAAATGTTGGAAATGGTGCTTTCATCAGCTCTTTACAGGTCTCCTTTACCTAGGATGGAAAGTGAGGGACACATGTACAGGTGTGCGCTAACAATGTCTACAGATAGTGAATGTTGAAAATGGTGCTTTCAGCACCTCATTATAGTTCTCCTTCACCTAGGTTAGAAAGTAAAGGAGAGAGTACAGCTTTGCGATAACTATTTCTACAGATTGTGAATGGATGATAAGGTGCTTTCTGCAGCTCCATACTGTTGTCCTTCACCTAGGGTAAAAAGTAAGGGAGACATGTACAGCTGTGTGCTAACTATGTCTACAGATGTTGAATGCTAGAACTGGTGCTTTCTGGACCTCCTTACAGATCTTCTTCACCTAGGGTAGAAAGTAAGCGAGAAATGTACAGCTGTGCGCTAACTATGTCCACACATGGTGAAGGTTGGAAATGGTGCTTTCTGCAGCTCCTGACAGTTCTCCTTCATCTAGGGTAGAAAGTAAAGGAGACATGTACAGGTGTGCGCTAACTATGTCTAGAGATGGTGAATGTTGGAAATGGTGTTTTCAGCAGCTCCTTACATTTCTCTTTCACCTAGGGTAGAATGTAAGAGAGACATGTACAGCAGTTCGCTAACTATGTCTACAGATGGTGAATGTTGGAAATGATGCTTTCAGCAGCTCCTTATATTTCTCTTTAACCTAGGGTAGAATGTAATGGAGACATGTACAGCAGTTCGCTAACTATGTCTACAGATGGTGAATGTAGGAAATGGTGCTTTCTGCAGCTCCTTACAGTTCTCCTTCACACAGAGTAGATAGTAAGGGAGTCATATACAACTGTGCGCTAACTATGTCTACCGATGGTGAATGTTGGAATGGGGCTTTCTGCACCTTCTTACAGTTCACCTTCACCTATGGTAGAAAGTAAGGGAGACATGTACAGCAGTGCGCTAACAATGTCTACAGATGGTGAATGTTGGAAATGGTGCTTTCAGCAGCTCCTTACATTTCTCTTTCACCTAGGGTAGAATGTAAGGGCGACATGTACAGCAGTTCGCTAACTATGTCTACAGATCTGAATGTTGGAAATGGTGCTTTCTGCAGCTCCTTACAGTGATTCTTCACCTAGGGTAGAAAGTAAGGGAGACATATGCAGCTGTGCGCTAACTGTGTCTACAGATGGTGAATGTTGGAAAAGTTCCTTTCTGCAGCTCCTTACAGTGATTCTTCAACTATTGTAGGAAGTAAGGGACTCATGCACAGCAGTGCGCTAACTATGTCTACACATGGTGAATGTTGGAAATGGTGCTTTCTGCAGCTCCTTACAGTTCTTCTTCACCTAGGGTAGAAAGTAAGGTAGACATGTACAACTGTGCGCTAACTGTCTACATATCGTGAATCTTGGAAATGGTGCTTTTCGGCAGCTCCTTACAGTTCACCGTCACCTAGGGTACAAAGTAAGGGAGACATGTACAGCTGTGTGATAACTATGTCTACAGATGGTGAATGTTGGAGGTGGTGCTTTCTGGAGCTCCCTACATATCTTCTTCACCTAGGGTAGAAAGTAAGCAAGAAATGTACAGCTGTGCGCTAACTATGTCCACACATCGTGAAGGTTGGAAAAGGTGCTATCTGCAGCTCCTGATAGTTCTCCTTCATCAACGGTAGAGAGTAAAGGAAACATGTACAGGTGTGCGCTAACTATGACCAGAGATGGCCAATGTTAGAAATAGTGCTTTCTGCAGCTCCTTACAGTTCCCCTTCACCTAGCGTAGAAACTAAGGGAGACGTGTACAGCAGTGCGCTATCTATGTCTGTACATGGCTAATGTTGGAAATGATGCTTTCTGCAGCTCCTTACAGTTTTCCTTCACCTAGGGTAGAAAATAAGGGAGACATGTACAGCTGTGCGCTAACTATGTCTACAGATGGAGAATGTTGGAAATGGTGCTTTCTGCAGGTCCTTACAGTTCCCCTTCACCTAGGGTAGAAAGTTAGGGAGACATGTACGTCAGTGCGCTAACTATGTCCACACATGGTGAATGTTGCAGATGGTGAATTCTGCTGCTCCTTACAGTTCTTCTTCAAATAGGGTAGAAAGTAGGGGAGACATATACAGCAGTGCGCTAACTAAGTCCACTCATGGTGAATGTTGGAAAAGGTGCTCTCAGCAGCTCCTTACAGTTTTCCTTCACCTAGGGTAGAAAGTATGAGAGACATGAGCCTCTGTGCACTAACTATGTCCATGGATGGTGAATGTTGGAAATGGTTCTTTCTGCAGCTCCTTCCATTTCTCCTTCACCTAGGGTACAAATTGAGGGAGACATGTACAGCTGTGCGCTAACTATGTCTACAGGTGTTGAATGTTGGAAATAGTGCTTTATATAGCTCCTTACAGTTCTTCTTCACCTAGGGTAGAAGGCAAGGGAGACATGTACGGCAGTGCGCTAACTATGTCCACACATGGTGAAAGTTGGAAATGGTGCTTTCTGCAGCATCTTACAGTTCTCTTTCACTTTGGGTAGGAAGTAAGGGAGACATGTACAGCTGTGTGATAACTATGTCTACAGATGGTGAATGTTGGAAGTGGTGCTTTCTGGAGCTCCCTACAGATCTTCTTCACCTGGGGTAGAAAGTTAGCGAGAAATGTACAGATGTGCGCTAACTATGTCCACACATTTTGAAGGTTGGAAAAGGTGCTATCTGCAGCTCCTGATAGTTCTCCTTCATCAAGGGTAGAGAGTAAAGGAGACATGTACAGCTGTGCGCTAACTATGTCCACACATGGTGAAGGTTGGAAAGTGTGCTTTCTGCAGCTCCTTATATTTCTCTTTAACCTAGGGTAGAATGAAAGGGAGACATGTACAGCAGTTCGCTAACTATGTCTACAGATGGTGAATGTAGGAAATGGTGCTTTCTGCAGCTCCTTACAGTTCTCCTTCACACAGAGTAGAAAGTAAGGGAGTCATATACAACTGTGCGCTAACTATGTCTACAGATGGTGAATGTCGGAATGGTGCTTTCTGCACCTCCTTACAGTTCACCTTCACCTAGGGTAGAAAGTAAGGGAGACACGTACAGCAGTGCGCTAACTATGTCTACAGATGGTGAATGTGGGACATGGTGCTTTCTGCAGCTCCTTACAGTTCTCCTTCACACAGAGTAGAAAGTAAATGAGACATGTACAACTGTGCGCTAACTATGTCTACAGATGGTGAATGTTGGAAATGGTGCTTTCTGCAGCTCCTTACAGTTCTCCTTCACCTAGGGTAGAAAGTATGGGAGACATGAAGAGCTGTGCCCTAACTATGTCTACTGATGGTAAATGTTGGAAATTGTGCTTTCTGCAGCTCCTTACAGTTCTCCTTCACCTAGAGTTAAAAATAAAAGAAACATGTACAGCTGTGTGCTAACTATGTCAACAGATGGTGAAAGTTGGAAATGTAGCTCTCTGCAGCTCCTTACAGTTATCCTTCACCTAGGGTAGAAAGTAAGGGGGACATGTACAGCAGTGCGCTAACTATGTCCACACATGGTGAATGTTGGAAATGGTACTTTCTGCAGCTCCTTACAATTCTCCTTCACTTTGGGTAGGAAGTAAGGGGGACATGTGCAGCTGTGCGCTAACTATGTCTACAGATGGTCAATGTTGGATATGGTGTTTCTGCAGATCCTGACAGTACTCCTTCATCAAGGGTAGAAAGTAAAGGAGATATGTACTCCAGTGCGCTAACTGTGTCTACAGATTGTGAAAGTTGGAAATGGTGCTTTCTGCAGTTCCTTACAGTGATTCTTCTATTAGTGTTGAAAGTAAGGGTGTCATTTACAGCCGTGCGCTAACTATGTCTACAGATGGAGAATGTTGGAAATGGTGCTTTCTCAGCTCCTTACATTTCTCCTTCACCTAGGGTAGAAATTAAGGGAGACATGTACAGCTGTGCGCTAACTATGTCTACAGGTGGTAAATGTTGGAAATAGTGCTTTCTACAGTTCCTTACAGTTCTTCTTCACCTAGGGTAGAAAGCAAGGGAGACATGTACAGCAGTGCGCTAACTATGTCCACACATGGTGAACGGTGGAAATGATGCTTTCTTCAGCATCTTACAGTTCTCCTTAACTTAGGGTAGGAAGTAAGGGAGACATGTACTGTTGTGCGCTAACTATGTCTACAGATGGTGAATGTTGGAAATGGTGCTTTCTCAGCTCCTTACATTTCCCCTTCACCCAGGGTAGAAAGTAAGGGAGACACGTACAGCAGTGCGCTAACTATGTCTACAGATGGTGAATGTTGGAAATGGTGCCTTCTGCAGCTCCTTACAGTTCTCCTTCACACAGAGTATAAAGTAAGGCAGACATGTACAACTGTGCGCTAACTATGTCTACAGATGGTGAATGTTGGAAATGGTGCTTTCTGCAGCTCCTTACAGTTCTCCTTCAACTACAGTAGAAAGTATGGGAGACATGAAGAGCTGTGCCCTAACTATGTCTACTGATGGTGAATGTTGGATATGGTGCTTTCTGCAGCTTCTTACTGTTGTAATTCACCTAGGGTAGAAAGTAAGGGAGACATGTACAGCAGTGCGCTAACTATGTCTACAGATGGTGAATGTTAGAAATGGTGCTTTCTGCAGCTCCTACAGTTCTCCTTCACCCAGAGTAGAATGTAAGGGAGACATATACAACTGTGCGCTAACTATGTCTATGGATGGTGAATGTTGGAAATGGTGCTTTCTGCAGCTCCTTACAGTTCTCCTTCACCTAGGGAAGAAAGTGTTGGACACATGAAGAGCTGTGCCCTAACTATGTATACTGATGGTGAATGTTGGAAATGGTGCTTTCTGCAGCTCCTTACAGTTCTCTTTCACACAGAGTAGAAAGTAAGGGAGACATGTACAACTGTGCGCTAACTATGTCTACAGATGGTGAATGTTGGAATTAGTGCTTTTTGCAGCTCCTTACAGTTCTCCTTCACCTAGGGAAGAAAGTATTGGACACATGAAGAGCTGTGCCCTAACTATGTCTACTGATGGTGAATGTTGGATATGGTGCTTTCTGCAGCTCCTTACTGTTGTCCTTCACCTAGGGTAGAAAGTAAGGTAGACATGTACAGCAGTGCGCTAACTATGTCTACAGATGGTGAATGTTGGAAATGGTGCTTTCTGCAGCTCCTTACAGTTCTCTTTCACACAGAGTAGAAAGTAAGGGAGACATGTACAACTGTGCGCTAACTATGTCTACAGATGGTGAATGTTAGAAATGGTGCTTTCTGCAGCTCTTTACAGTTCTCCTTCACAAAGAGTAGAAAGTAAGGGAGACATGTACAACTGTGCGCTAACTATGTCTACAGATGGTGAATGTTGGAAATGATGCTTTCTGCAGCTCCTTACAGTTCTCCTTCACACAGATTAGAAAGTAAGGGAGACATATACAACTGTGCGCTAACTATGTCTACAGATGGTGAATGTTGGAAATGGTGCTTTCTGCAGCTCCTTACAGTTCTCCTTCACCTAGGGTAGAAGGTAAGGGGAACATGTACAACTGTGCGCTAATATGTCTACAGATGTTGAATGTTGGAAATGGTGCTTTCTGCAGCTCCTTACAGTTCTCCTTCACAAAGAGTAGAAAGTAAGGGAGACATGTACAACTGTGCGCTAATATGTCTACAGATGGTGAATGTTGGAAATGGTGCTTTCTGCAGCTCCTTACAGTTCTCCTTCACCTACAGTAGAAAGTATGGGAGACATGAAGATCTGTGAACTAACTATGTCTACTGATGGTGAATGTTGGAAATGGTGCTTTCTGCAGCTCCTTACTGTTGTCCTTCACCTAGGGTAGAAAGTAAGGGAGACATGTACAGCAGTGCGCTAACTATGTCTACAGTTGGTGAATGTTGGAATTTTTGCTTTCTGCAGCTCCTTACAGTTCTCCTTCACACAGAGTAAAAAGTAAGGGAGACATGTACAACTGTGTGCTAAACATGTCTACAGATGGTGAATGTTGGAAATGGTGCTTCCTGCAGCTCCTTACAGTTCTCCTTCACACAGATTAGAAAGTAAGGGAGACATGTACAACTGTGCGCTAATATGTCTACAGATGGTGAATGTTGGAAATAGTGCTTTTTGCAGCTCCTTACAGTTCTCCTTCACCTAGGGAAGAATGTATTGGACACATGAAGAGCTGTGCCCTAACTATGTCTACTGAAGGTGAATGTTGGATATGGTGCTTTCTGCAGCTCCTTACTGTTGTCCTTCACCTAGGGTAGAAAGTAAGGGAGACATGTACAGCAGTGCGCTAACTATGTCTACAGATGGTGAATGTTGGAAATGGTGCTTTCTGCAGCTCCTTACAGTTCTCCTTCACACAGAGTAGAAAGTAAGGGAGACATGTACAACTGTGCGCTAACTATGTCTACTGATGGTGAATGTTGGAAATGGTGCTTTCTGCAGCTCCTTACAGTTCTCCTTCACCTACAGTAGAAAGTATGGGAGACATGAAGATCTGTGCCCTAACTATGTCTACTGATGGTGAACGTTGGATATGGTGCTTTCTGCAGCTCCTTACTGTTGTCCTTCACCTAGGGTAGAAAGTAAGGGAGACATGTACAGCAGTGCACTAACTATGTCTACAGATGATGAATGTTGGAAATGGTGCTTTCTGCAGCACCTTACAGTTCCCCTTCACCTAGGGTAGAAAGTAAGGGAGACATGTACAACGGTGCGCTAACTATGTCTACAGATGGTGAATGTTGGAAATGGTGCTTTCTGCAGCTCCTTCCAGTTCTCCTTCACCTAGGGTAGAAGGTAAGGTGGACATGTACAACTGTGCGCTAATATTTCTACAGATGGTGAATGTTGGAAATGGTGCTTTCTGCAGCTCCTTACAGTTCTCCTTCACAAAGAGTAGAAAGTAAGGGAGACATGTACAACTGTGCGCTAATATGTTGACAGATGGTGAATGTTGGAAATGGTGCTTTCTGCAGCTCCTTACAGTTCTCCTTCACACAGAGTAGAAAGTAAGGGAGACATGTACAACTGTGCGCTAACTATGTCTACAGATGGTGAATGTTGGAAATGGTGCTTTCTGCAGCTCCTTACAGTTCTCCTTCACACAGAGTAGAAAGTAAGGGAGACATGTACAACTGTGCGCTAATATCTCTACAGATGGTGAATGTTGTAAATGGTGCTTTCTGCAGCTCTTTACAGTTCTCCTTCACCTACAGTAGAAAGTATGGGGGACGTGAAGATCTGTGAACTAACCATCTCTACTGATGGTGAATGTTGGATATGGTGCTTTCTGCAGCTCCTTACTGTTGCCCTTCACCTAGGGTAGAAAGTAAGGGAGACATGTACAGCAGTGCGCTAACTATGTCTACAGATGGTGAATGTTGGAAATTGTGCTTTCTGCAGCTCCTTACAGTTCTCCTTCACACAGAGTAGAAAGTAAGGGAGACATGTGCAACTGTGCGCTAACTATGTCTACAGATGGTGAATGTTGGAAATGGTGCTTCCTGCAGCTCCTTACAGTTCTCCTTCACACAGATTAGAAAGTAAGGGAGAAATATACAACTGTGCGCTAACTATGTCTACAGATGGTGAATGTTGGAAATGGTGCTTTCTGCAGCTCCTTACAGTTCTCCTTCACCTGGGGTAGAAAGTAAGGGGGATATGTTCAACTGTGCGCTAATATGTCTACAGATGGTGAATGTTGGAAATGGTACTTTCTGCAGTTCCTTACAGTTCTCCTTCACAAAGAGTAGAAAGTAAGGGAGACATGTACAACTGTGCGCTAATATGTCTACAGATGGTGAATGTTGGAAATGGTGCTTTCTGCAGCTCCTTACAGTTCTCCTTCACACAGAGTAGAAAGTAAGGGAGACATGTACAACGGTGCGCTAACTATGTCTACAGATGGTGAATGTTGGAAATGGTGCTTTCTGCAGCTCCTTCCAGTTCTCCTTCACCTAGGGTAGAAGGTAAGGTGGACATGTACAACTGTGCGCTAATATTTCTACAGATGGTGAATGTTGGAAATGGTGCTTTCTGCAGCTCCTTACAGTTCTCCTTCACAAAGAGTAGAAAGTAAGGGAGACATGTACAACTGTGCGCTAATATGTTGACAGATGGTGAATGTTGGAAATGGTGCTTTCTGCAGCTCCTTACAGTTCTCCTTCACACAGAGTAGAAAGTAAGGGAGACATGTACAACTGTGCGCTAACTATGTCTACAGATGGTGAATGTTGGAAATGGTGCTTTCTGCAGCTCCTTACAGTTCTCCTTCACACAGAGTAGAAAGTAAGGGAGACATGTACAACTGTGCGCTAATATCTCTACAGATGGTGAATGTTGTAAATGGTGCTTTCTGCAGCTCTTTACAGTTCTCCTTCACCTACAGTAGAAAGTATGGGGGACGTGAAGATCTGTGAACTAACTATCTCTACTGATGGTGAATGTTGGATATGGTGCTTTCTGCAGCTCCTTACTGTTGTCCTTCACCTAGGGTAGAAAGTAAGGGAGACATGTACAGCAGTGCGCTAACTATGTCTACAGATGGTGAATGTTGGAAATTGTGCTTTCTGCAGCTCCTTACAGTTCTCCTTCACACAGAGTAGAAAGTAAGGGAGACATGTGCAACTGTGCGCTAACTATGTCTACAGATGGTGAATGTTGGAAATGGTGCTTCCTGCAGCTCCTTACAGTTCTCCTTCACACAGATTATAAAGTAAGGGAGAAATATACAACTGTGCGCTAACTATGTCTACAGATGGTGAATGTTGGAAATGGTGCTTTCTGCAGCTCCTTACAGTTCTCCTTCACCTAGGGTAGAAAGTAAGGGGGATATGTTCAACTGTGCGCTAATATGTCTACAGATGGTGAATGTTGGAAATGGTACTTTCTGCAGTTCCTTACAGTTCTCCTTCACAAAGAGTAGAAAGTAAGGGAGACATGTACAACTGTGCGCTAATATGTCTACAGATGGTGAATGTTGGAAATGGTGCTTTCTGCAGCTCCTTACAGTTCTCCTTCACACAGAGTAGAAAGTAAGGGAGACATGTACAACTGTGCGCTAACTATGTCTACAGATGGTGAATGTTGGAAATGGTGCTTTCTGCAGCTCCTTACAGTTGTCCTTCACACAGAGTAGAAAGTAAGGGAGACATGTACAACTGTGCGCTAACTATGTCTACTGATGGTGAATGTTGGAAATGGTGCTTTCTGCAGCTCCTTACAGTTCTCCTTCACCTACAGTAGAAAGTATGGGAGACATGAAGATCTGTGCCCTAACTATGTCTACTGATGGTGAACGTTGGATATGGTGCTTTCTGCAGCTCCTTACTGTTGTCCTTCACCTAGGGTAGAAAGTAAGGGAGACATGTACAGCAGTGCGCTAACTATGTCTACAGATGGTGAATGTTGGAAATGGTGCTTTCTGCAGCACCTTACAGTTCTCCTTCACCTAGGGTAGAAAGTAAGGGAGACATGTACAGCAGTGCGCTAACTATGTCTACAGGTTGTGAATGTTGGAAATGGTGCTTTCTGCAGCTCCTTACAGTTGTCCTTCACACAGAGTAGAAAGTAAGGGAGACATGTACAACTGTGCGCTAACTATGTCTACAGATGGTGAATGTTGGAAATGGTGCTTTCTGCAGCTCCTTACAGTTCTCCTTCACCTAGGGTAGAAGGTAAGGTGGACATGTACAACTGTGCGCTAATATGTCTACAGATGGTGAATGTTGGAAATGGTGCTTTCTGCAGCTCCTTACAGTTCTCCTTCACACAGAGTAGAAAGTAAGGAAGACATGTACAACTGTGCGCTAATATGTCTACAGATGGTGAATTTTGGAAATGGTGCTTTCTGCAGCTCCTTACAGTTCTCCTTCACCTACAGTAGATAGTATGGGAGACATATAGATCTGTGCCCTAACTATGTCTACTGATGGTGAATGTTGGATATGGTGCTTTCTGCAGCTCCTTACTGTTGTCCTTCACCTAGGGTAGAAAGTAAGGGAGACATGTACAGCAGTGCGCTAACTATGTCTACAGATGGTGAATGTTGGAAATGGTGCTTCCTGCAGCTCCTTACAGTTCTCCTTCACACAGAGTAGAAAGTAAGGGAGACATGTACAACTGTGCGCTAATATGTCTACAGATGGTGAATGTTTGAAATAGTGCTTACTGCAGCTCCTTACAGTTCTCCTTCACCTAGGGTAGAAAGTATGGGAGACATGGAGAGCTGTGCCCTAACTATGTCTACTGATGGTGAATGTTGGATATGGTGCTTTCTGCAGCTCCTTACAGTTCTCCTTCACAAAGTGTAGAAAGTAAGGGAGACATGTACAACTGTGCGCTAACTATGTCTACAGATGGTGAATGTTAGAAATGGTGCTTTCTGCAGCTCTTTACAGTTCTCCTTCACAAAGAGTAGAAAGTAAGGGAGACATGTACAACTGTGCGCTAACCATGCCTACAAATGGTGAATGTAGGAAATGGTGCTTTCTGCAGCTCCTTACAGTTCTCCTTCACACTGAGTAGTAAGTATGGGAGACATGTACAACTGTGCGCTAACTATGTCTACAGATGGTGAATGTTGGAAATGGTGCTTTCTGCAGCTCCTTACAGTTCTCCTTCACCTAGGGTAGAAAGTATGGGAGACGTGAAGAGGTGTGCCCTAACTATGTCTACTGATGGTGAATGTTGGAAATGGTGCTTTCTGCAGCTCCTTACTGTTGTCCTTCACCTAGGGTAGAAAGTAAGTGGGAGATGTACAGCAGTGCGCTAATATGTCTACAGATGGTGAATGTTGGGAATGGTGCTTTCTGCAGCTCCTTACAGTTCGTTGCGTGCACCTGTCAAGGCTGAGATAGACAGGTTAACAGCTTCGGGGATTCTCCTTCCTGAATGAGCATCGCCAATCGTGGCGGTTTCTAAACCAAACGGGAGTCTGCCATTGTGTGGTGATTTTAAAGCCACTGTCAATGCTCAGAACCTCATTGACACTTATCCTCTTCCCCGTCCTGAGGAGTTTCTTAATATGCTCGCTGGGGGCCAGTTCTTTTCCAAACTTGACTTATCGGAGGCGTACCATTTGGCGTCGTTAGCGTGCCAGCCATTTTTCAGCGGTTTTTTGAATAGCTCATGGCTTCCGTTCCCGGCTGCATAAACTTTCCGGATGACATTGTTGTCATGGGGCCCTCCACTGAGGAGCACCTTCGCAACTTGTGTTCACTGTTTCGGGTTTTGCATTCGGCTGGGTTGAGGTGCAATCTGGACAAGTCACAGTTCTTCCAACCCTCCATTGTGTATCTTGGTTTCCACTTGTCCCATGAGGGTATACGTCCTCTACTTCAACACGTTGCGGCCATTAACGCTCTACCCCGGCCGTCTACAGTCAAAGAACTTCAGGCGTTTCTAGGCAAGATTGCTTATTATCACAAATTCATTCCATCCACGGCGGCTGCAGCTCAACCCTGCGTCAGCTGTTACGCAAAAATGTCCCTTTCTGTTGGTCCGACGAGTGTGAGCAGGCTTTTGTCCGCCTGAAGGCTCATTTGCAGTTGGCGCCTTGTCTTGCCACATTCCGTCTGGGTCAGCACTTGGTTCTGGTGACTGACACGTCACAGTATGGCCTAGGGGCTGTTCTCGCCCATCGGTATGAGGATGGGTTGGGACGACCCATCGCCTATGCTTCCAAGACCCTCAATGATGCGCAACGGCGTTACTCTCAAATCGAAAAGGAGGCGCTCACTATCATTTATGCTCTAAAAGAGTTCAGCGTTTTTTTGTACGGATCTAAGTTTCACCTCATCACCGACCAAAAGCTGCTGGTCTTTCTGTTCAACCCATCGGCGTCGCTTCCAGATAAGGCAGCTCACCGCCTGCAACGTTGGGCCTTATACTTGTCTGGTTTTCACTATGAGATTCACTATCGCTCCACGGCCCAGCACTCCAACGCTGACGCATTGTCGCGATTGCCGATGGGCCCCGACCCGGTTTTCGATCGTGATGAAACACTCTGTTTCCACATTGATGAGGAAGAACGTCGTGCGGTCGAGGGTTTTGCACTTACAGGTTCGCAGGTCACGTCGGCTACTGCGCGGGACCCTGTCCTGCGCCAGGTGATCGGTTTTGTTCTACGGGGTTGGCCGGACAGGACCAAGGGCCGGGCATCAGATTCCCTTCGCAACTACCATGCCTTGCACCTTCGTCTGTCTGTTCGTGATGGTGTTGTTCTTCTGGCCACGGATGGCGCATCTCCACGGGTCGTGGTGCCAGCCTCTCTTCACAAAGATGTTCTCAAACTGTTGCATGAAGGCTATTGGGGTATTTCTTGGACTAAGTCCCTGGCCCGCAGGCACGTTTATTGGCCCGGTATTGATTCAGACATTGCCCACACGGTTGCTGCGCGTAGTCGGTGTGCTCAACAACTGGCTGCACCTCGTACAATGCCCTCTCAGTGGCCTGATCTGGCGCAGCCATGGGAACGGGTGCACGCTGACTTTGCCGGCCCCTTCCTCAGTACTTATTGGCTACTGTTGATTGACGCCTTCTCGAAGTTTCCGTTTGTTGTTCGATGTCCGTCGCCCACCACTGCGGCGACGACGCTGGCTTTGTCCAAAATCTTTGCGCTAGAAGGTCTTCCATCCACGATCGTCACGGACAATGGCCCTCAGTTCTCATCACAGGCCTTCCGTGATTTTTGAACTGGACAAGGTATTCATCATGTTACAGCACTGCCCTTCCATCCGCAATCGAATGGGGAGGTTGAGTGCCTTGTCCGCACTTTCAAAAGCGAGAGGAAAAAATTCTTTAGAAATTGCAGCAGAGTGTCATTCATCGAAAAATCACTGAGTTCTTATCGCTTCACGCTTCTGGGTGATCGCAGCCCTGCTGAACTCTTGCATGGCCGCCAACCGCGCAATCTACTGCACCTGCTTCACCCTGTCAGGCCTTGTGCTGTGTCCCCTAGTGTGGGAAAATACTCAGTGGGCATCGACATGTGGGCACGAGGGTATGGATCTCGCCTTAAATGGATTCCAGGGGTGGACAAGGCTCTTTGCGGCCGCCGGCTTTGTGAAATACGTACGGACGACGGCATGGTTGTTCGCCTTTATGACCAGATGTGCCCACGAGTGGTGGCCACGCCAGTGCCACCGCCCCTTCCTTCACGTCCACCAGCCCGAGAAGCCGATCTACCATACGTGTTGATGCAGCCGACGTCGCTACCGATTCCGAGTACGCTGGAACCGGCACCAGTCACGATGCCGCCTTCTCCGGGACCCGTCACACTGTAACACACCCCCAGGTCTACGACACCTATGGATGCTGCTCCGGAGTTTTCACCCATCATCTCGTCCAGGAGGCACGTTCCACGCACGAGCTTCTATCCTGGACATTTTCGACCATACTCTCGTGTCTCTCTGCGGGATCTTCTCGGGGCCTCAAAAGAGGCCATGGTGTCTCCGCACTGTCCATATCTCCAAGGACGTGAGTGTTTTTTTTTTTTTTTTTCAAGGGGGGAAAAGTGTTGTGACAGTGCCACGACATTTAACAGTGCCGCCACGACAGTACGCGCAAACGGCGATAGAGGCGCTCCGCAACTCGGCTGAGCGCGGGAGCGTCACCTAGCTACGAACGGCGCCAGCCACATGTCACGGCATGGCAGTCGAATAAGAGATACTGAGTTGTTATCATGTAACCAGCTATTGTTTCTAAGTGAGAGTGTTTGAATAACCACGCAATTATTGGTGATTAAATGTTATAACAGTGTTGGTTCTGAGTGAGTTACTTGCAAATGAGAATTTCGTTCATGGCAAAAAAATTGTAGCACTTCCTGCAAACTTCGCTGGCTACGATCGCATATAATGTGTGTGTTTACACGTCTTGTAGACTTAAAACTTTTGTACATTTTATATATTTAGTCAACATAGTATTATGAATATTTCTTGAACAATTCAAGAGCTCTGTCTAAAAAAATTGCATTATGGCAATCGCATCTGATTGTGTAGTTAGAGATGTAAAGAATTCTTCAATGTTGTTCTAACAAACTACAACAGTTTTGTCAATTTGCATATTTATGAAAAGCATTTTAAACCCCCTTCTATTGTTGCAGGATGGGTTATTAAATACCAAAATTTAAGGAGAGAAGGTATAATAGAGGAAGAAGATACAAAAATAGAATGAAAGAAGTGGTTAGTTGTATGATGGAAGGAAATTTATCACAAACCAGAGAAGATACAGGATCTCCTGGTGATAACTCTTAACAGACTTTGAGAGGTGAACAGGCTTGTAAAGAAAGCAATTTATCTGTGATTGTGAAATGCCACATTTTCCACAACCTCCAGACATGTAATGTAGGGGTCTGCTTGCAACAGAGTGGTAGGCTGATGACCGTATCTAACTTTGTACTTTGAAAATTTCCTGTCTAAAGAAGATTAGAAGTATGATAATGGTATAATATACTGTAGATCGGGACACACTTATTTGGTGCTAATACTCATTATGGAGGAAATTTTGAAATACGTCATTTTGGATTCAACACACAAACGAAGCACATCACATGTGGCACATGATTTTTGTCTAGACTTTTATGAACGATGAGGATATGCACTTAATCTTTACCTGCCTGTGACCATGAACAATGTGTGCAAAGTGTCAGGTGACACAATTACTCACAATCTTTGGGCTACTACAGCAGGAGATGTCTGATCACAGTATATGTAATGACAGAGCTTGTGATAAATGTGAAATGAGCATCCTGCAGGAGAGAGAGCAAGCTTCAAAGGGTGAGGACTAAAGTTAAACATGTATGATTAACCATGTGTATCCCTCAGAAAAACAGGAGCACAAGACAAAAAGCGCTACCGCACACCAGAAATATATCTGTTTGTCCATCTAGGGCTGTGAGTGTCACATGCATTGCAAGGTCAGGTGAGAGGCCATACGCATGGAAGATGGTGCATGCATGCATGTTGTATAATAGTGGCATTTATTTGTGATGGGCGATAGTGGTTAATAATGAATCCGTGCACAGGCCTGTTCGAAAGTTCATTATTGGTGTTGTGAAGATGACGCTTGGTAGTGAGATTACCGAAATAGTGTTTGTACCATAGCATGGGGGAAAAGCATGGGGACTACACACCAACAGTGGAGGTGACCCAGACCTACCCTCAGATTTTACAGCTGCACGGGAGTTGTCGAACCTGTTGGACCAACATTTTCAAAGAGATACTATCATGTTGGAAAGACAGACTTTTTGATGTGATATTCCTGACAGTGCAAGTGATGGGTGTCACTGTCAGGTAACGTCTCTCTTTTCCCAACAGTTGCATTTGCAAAATGTGGCAAACAGTTCCAGTTCTTAGGATCTGTCACCCCCCACACCCACAACGCCACTTGCAACATACAAGCATTCACTAACAATTCACAGTAACAACCACACAGAGGATTAATGACAGTGTGAAAGTAAGGTCTAAATCTGAAGCAGTGACTGTCACATCTTCTCTGGTGTTATATTGTGTTGCGTTCAAACTGTTGCAGCTCTTGTATTCTGTAGCACTGCCAGATTCAAGGTGGCAAGAATTCGCCTGCATATGTATACCAAATTCTACGAGGTGTCTCACAGTAATGGCTGCATACACTTTCAACATCACCATTGTGAAGCCAATCGTGCAGACTGTATAGTGAGCGGGAAAGTGGACAATCACCAATTGTTAAGGTCTGGGGCGCCATTGCGTGCAACATAAGAGCGCGTTACCTATGTTTTGAGGACTACCTGAACAGTTACCACTAAATCGTTGAGGTTTTACACCCCAAGGCACTGGCCCTAATTCAAGCCATTCCACATGGCATATTTTAGTATGACAACATTCAGCTAAATGTAGTAAGGAATGTGCAACTCATCTTCGAAGAACAAATGGTGCCACCACTTCCGTTGCTTGTCTGTTCACCTGACATGTCACTCATCAACCGCGTGTGGGATATGGTTGGTTGGCAACTTGTACATTCAGGTGTACAGCAGCCCACAATTGATGCTACGTAGATGTGCCTAAAAACCGTGTGGCAGAGTATTCTCCAGCAACATGTTCACGTGCTCTTTGACTGTGGCAGTTCAGTACAGAGAAGCGCCACCATCGAGCTGCCATCGTTGTCCCTAGACCTCGTGGTATAGAATCACAGTGCAGGTACAGGTCCGTAGTGTTACTCATGTGTGTAGTGTCAAGTCTGTAATCAGTGGTATCAATTTCCCTGTCATCACATCTCTCAGTGTTTCACTTTTTCAAAACTGTAGTGTCTTAACAGAAACATCAACAATGGATGTCACACGCCATTTTATACCTGCACTTTTCAATTTTCATTTTTCTCAGAAGAAATGGTATAAAGATAATCCATTGATGGTAGGTTCAAAAGAAATAATTTTTTGTGAAGCTCCTGAAAGCAGGTGGATGAATCGCAACATGTTCTTGCAGTGGGTGTAGCATTTTAAACTGCACATTCTGCCAACAGGAATGAATCCAGTCCTCTTAATTGTGGATGGCCATGCTATTCATAAAGAGCAGTCACTTAATGAATGTACAGGTAACCATCACATTTGTGTGCTGTACACACCATCATGTAACATTTGCAAGTTACAGCCATTGGACAGGAAATTCTTTAAGCCTCTTAGGGCTGAACTGCAAATTCAACACTGAAGGGATGACAGTCAGTGCCTCTAGGTGCAAGATGTGATACTGTTCCTCTTGTGCAGCCATTTACACTCCATCCCATATGATTCTCCCCTCAGACCTGATTAACTGAACCAAATTAGTAGGTGAGTGCATAATCAAGGACGTTTCAACAACAGAGGCACAAAACAACACATACGAATGGTATGGAACTAGCAACAAGTTTCAGCAGATTTACCACTCCTCCAGCTGCAGAACAACCCTTCTAATTTTATTATACACACACAGAAAATCCCACGACTGACCACACTGTCTGTAGTGATCCAGTCCCTTTCTTGTTATACAGTTTAATTCCTTTTCTTGCTTGTTGCAAGTGTCTACTACAGCAGCAGTGTCAAACAGGAGTGGTGAAGTGAACTTCCTTGCTAAGACTTCCTCCATTATAAAAATCAGAGCAAGTCACTGCAATTCCAGCAGTCACATCCCATAATTAATCGCACCCAGTGGCAGCCCCTTTCAACACAGGTGCACACAACTGAGGCCTGAACCGTTGCCATCCAGTGCACGATGGCGAGCATTTGTCAGCCTGTTTGTGGGCACTGGAATTCTCAGAAATGCCAGCTGAAGCAGAAGAGCATTGCTCGATTTTAGTGCTGTCTGAAGGTAGAGATCTCGTTTGGAGTAGGTGGCACATGATGGTATCAGGCACAGTGGAAAGATCAAAGGTATCAGCTTGTGGCCCTGATGCTCCAGAAATCTCTCTACACAGATATAAGTGTTATTTCATGATCAGTAACCTTCCTGCCATGAGCACACTGTCAGAGGAAAATAAGTATCAAGGACAATGCAGAAACTGCAGACGACAACCCCCTCACTTTCCAATCCTCAAAATAGGCAAGCGAAGACCTGAAGAGGTCTGATTTTACATTCTGTCATATTAAGGAGCCGGGAGAAAATACTATTATTTTCATACCATCTCAAAAATAGTGCATTCTGCCATGACTGTGGCTAGATCACCAGAAATATCTTTATTATGTACCATATTTGGGTACATCACCTCCCCACACACGGTTCCCTCCTCCAGCATCTACTAGTGACTCGCTCCAATTATGGGATCCTCTCCCTGGGAATGCCCAGACCAGCAAACTAACACCAGTCAGAGACAGTAAGGAAGGGCAGAAGATTAATGGCGTCATTGTTGATGGAACGGTGAACACTAGACATGGAGTGGTTGAAGAAGACACTGTTTCAGGTCCAAGGGCTGCTGGCTCCTCTTCAGTTCCTACCCCCACAGGGTAAGTCCTTCAACAGTCCCAATCCTTCAAAGCTGTTGAAGAGAAAAACAAGAAAACTCAGGATAATGCTACTCCAGCAAAACCAGACGTCAGATTCCCTCAACCTATCAGACTCAGAACCTACATATGTCGATGTCGCACCATCCTAAACTGGGCAGATGGTATGAAGCACCACTATGTGATGTCATCGGTGTGAAACACAAAGTTTTTGTTCTGTCAGTAGAGGAAGCTAAACCAATGGTATTCAAAAATTTTTCAAATGTCTCATCTAAAGTTAAGGCACATTATACAAGCAACCTATTGCAACGATAATAGTTAAGCATTTCAAAGGTTTCTACAAAAACTGGACTATTACAGCTTGAATTTTTTATCAAGATTCTTCGGTCGCTGATACAAGCTAGAGGACTTTCCACAGCCATACAGACCAAATAACTGAAAATTGAAGATGGAGATTCCCAAATGCGTACCATTCAGAGATCAGCAGCCTCAGAACCCACAAATGTGTAATGACAACAATTATGGCAGTTGGTTCAGTAGAAATAGCTATGAGTAGAAAAAGTTTGTGAACGTTGGATCCACAGACTGAGGAAATAATCCTATAGGAGACAGTCCCTCATAACAATAAAAGCAATGATGATGATGACAATACAGGTGATAGTCGAGTCAACAGTCAGGATAGAAGAGATGATGATGATGGCTGGTTTGTGGGGTGCTCAATTCAGTGCTTATCAGTGCCTGTACGAAACCATAACTTTACTCAGTCCAGTCTTGCCACTTTCATGAATGATGATGAAATGGTGAGGACAATGCAAGCGTACAGTCCCTGGGTGGAGAAAATACCCAACCCAGCCGGGAATCCAACCCAGGACTCCATGAACGAGACACAGCACCACTAGCCATGAGATGGGTTAAAGAGAGCAGTCATAGTAGCACTCACTTTTAACATCATGAAGATATAAGGGGATGGTATCTGATATAAGTTGTTTCATTTTATTTTCATCTACACCTACATACATACTCTACAAGCCACAGTACAGTGTGTGGTCGACTGTATCGTGTAACTCAATTAGTCATTTCCATTTCTGTTCCACTCACAAACAGAGTGAGGGGAAAACAATTACCTGAATGCTTCCATTATGCCCTAATCTTTTTCTCTTATCTTATCCTCATGGTCCTTATGTAAAATGTATGTTGGCAGCAGTACAATCGTTGTGCATTCAGCTTCAAATGCTGGTGCTCTAAATTTTCTCAACAGTGTTCCTCAAAAAGAAGGCCACTTTCCCTCCAGAGATTCCCATTTAACTTCCCAATCTCTGTAATACTTGCATGTTGTTCAAACCTATGGGTAAAAGAGCTTGCAGCCTGCCTCTGAATCTTTCTTTAATCTGACCTGGTACTGATCACAGAAAGTCATTCACCCTGTGATTATTTTTGCAGGTGAAGACTTGCTGTTTTGCATGAAGTGTTACTCTGGTTATCAGCGACATCACATATGGTAAGAGTGAAGATGAGAAACCTCGCTAATTCTGTCATAACAAAGAATTGCAGTTATGGAAACAATTGTGGAGAAAAAGAAGTTTTAACTGTAGGAAGGAGGAAATTCAACGCTAATTAGGTTGGCCCAGACATACCGAGGACATAAGCTGTCACATACACAATTTTACGAGTAGATTTTTAACATTAACATCAAGTAGTATTGAATTTCAGTAGTGGAAAAGTAGAGCTGAATGTAAATGGTATTTTTGTGTTGTTAAGGGCAGCTGCATCAAACCAGTAGTTGGACCGAAGGCCACAACAAGAACATTGTTTGAAAACTGTGTTTTGATACAACATATTGGAACAGACTGACTGAGGTTCCTCACTCCTCCTAGATCACGAACTGAGCTAGGATCCTTTGATGGGGGTAACGGTTAGATTGGAATGTCATGTTGTGACCATGATTCATGTTCTGAATTGCCCTCAAGACAACTTTCACACAGATTAAAATTGTGTGCTGGACTGGGGCTCAGTTCTAGAAACTTTGCCTTTCATGGTCAAGGCCTCTACCAATTGAGCTATCCGAATACGTCTCATGACCTGCCTTCACAGATGGATATCACTCCCAAAACCTATGCAGGAAAAATTCAGTGAAATTTGGAAGGTAAGAGATGAGATACTCACTAACACTCCTGGAAATGATCCCTCGGGCTGTGGTTAAGCCATAGCTCCAAAATATCCTTTCTTCCAGGAGTGGTAGTCCCAGAAGGTATGCAGAAGAACTTCAGTAATGTAGGGAATGTACGAGATGAGGCTCTGGTAGAAGTACAGTGGTGAGGACTGTTCACAAAGTGTGCTTGGATAGCTCAGTCAGTAGTGCACTTGCCCTCAAAAACAAAAGATGCCATGTTCAAGTCCAAGTCCGGCATATGGTTTCAATCTGTCAGGGAATTTCTAGTTTCTAATCAGCACAAACCTTGCAGCAGAGTGAAAATTCATTTTCAAAATCTATATAAATTTCGTCACATTGAAAGTTCTTCAGATTCAGACAGACTTTAAATGGTTGATTTTTGCAATATCAACCGCACGAGAAGGGGAGGCAGAGAAAGAACTGGCACTAAAAGGATGCAACATATTATTGGCAGAGGTAACAAATTCCCTCATCATGCAGGTCAACACCTTACAAATCCATCCATATCTAAACGCCGACCTGGCATTCTCATAGATATCCCACATTCACCATTGGACGGCATACCAGTAGTTCAACACACCAATGTTGATGAAATGTACTCATTGTTTCAAATGTGAACAACCATCAGTTGTATAATGGAATGACAACAATGAAAATTTCTGACAGACCAGGACTCTAACCCAGATTTCTCTTTACTAAACACAGTAGCCTTACCATTAGCCTATCCCACCATGATTCATGGGTAAACCCAAACTTCCACTTATTGTCAACCATGTGTCTTCAACTTGCACTCTTACATTCATTATGTGTACTCCTGTACAGGCGAAATATATTAATCAAAATTCACAATTTGTTTTAAAGTCACTTACCTGGTGTCAGCAGATAGACATGCGCTATGTTGTTCAGAAGTACAATGCACTGTTGCTTTGGATATGCATGCCTGTCTGAAGGAACATTGCACTGTACTTCTGAACATCACAAGCACTGAATTACCCCACCCAAGTGTTCACATTACCACAATTCACACATTGTATAAGGAAACACAGGTTATTACAATTACTATACAGTTATGGCTAAAAGTTTTCTTCTGACATTCATTAAGGCTGTCAAAGAGGGTGCAACAATTTTTGTAGCTGTAACATAAACCTGGGTATTTTTTACACCCATATTTTGTGTCGGTACAAATACAACATTTTCTTAACCAAGAGCAGAGGCTTTTTCTGGAACGTCACACCTGTTAAAGTTGTCGCAGAGCCATTTCATAGATGGAGGTATTATGCTATGTAACAGACTGAAGTTAAGAAGTTTCTGTACCACATTCTTCATAACTAATCAAATGAGTGGCCTAACAATAACAAACTGCATTGCTGAGGTATAACTTTAGTCTAAATTGATGAGAAATGCAGGATATATAGATGACATCATGCCTATTTCCATGATGAATAGTTCAGTCCTTTAATGACTTCAGCAGAATAACCCTTAGTGTCTTTGCACAGAATGTACTTAATGACATATTTGATGTACTGAACTACAGAATCCCAAAAGATAAAGGTTAACCTCTATGCAACAGATTTGGAATCCTTGTTACAATTCAAGAGAATATTGTAAAAAATTACTCAATTGCAGAAACTCTCAGCAACTGCATCCACTGCCTAGAAGCTGCTGAATGGTGTCACTCTAGCAGATGGCTGGCCACACTCACACACACCCTCTTACCCGCCCACAAACACAAACATACAAAAAAAAAAAAATTATGGGCAAGTACGAAGCTTGCTGCCTATGCTAACTGCGATTCAGTGTGTTTACACAGGTTAGAATGAGATGAGAAATGGGTAACAGTGCTGCGACATCACACCCCACTCACGAGGCGCCTCAGGGCAATGCCAAGAGACATAGAACATGGTTGAATGTCACTACAATTCCTATTACAACTAACAACAGCTTCCAGCTGAATGCTGTTGCTATGGAACTTGGGGTCAATGTAATGCCCAGAAACATCACAACCTACAGAGTAGGAGAAGAGAAATGATCTACACTTGTTTCCAATTCTTGGCGTCTCTGGCTAAGACACAACAGCCAATGCATGTGATGTTGGTGGATTGGTGGGCCGACTACAGATACGGAGAAATAGTGTGCTGCCACAATCCCTTAAAAACCCGGTTCCATTTATTCAGGGCAAGTGCGCAATCAGACCATTGGGCAGGGAACTTCTTGTTGCTCATAGCCAGCTTCTACTGCTACATCTACATCTACAGCTAAATCTGTACTCTGCAAATCACTGTGAGGTGCGTGGCATAGGGTATGTGCCATTCTACTATTTATTAGTGTTTCTTTCTGAGCCATTCGTTTATGGAGTGTGGAAAAAATAATTGATTGAATGCCTCTGTGCATGCAATAATTATTCTAATCTTATTCTCACAATCCCTATGTGTGTGATATGTAAGGTGGTGTTGTATATCCCTGGAGTAGTCATTTAAAGCCAGTTCTTGAAACATTGTTAGCAGACTTTCTCAGGATAGTTTACATCTATCTTCAAGAATCTTCCAGTTCATTTCCTTCAGTATCTCTGTGAAACTCTACCACAGATTAAATAAATTGGTGACCATTCACCCTGCCCTTCTCTGTATATGTTGAATATTCCCTGTTAGTCCTATCTGGTACGGGTACACACACTTGAGCAATATTCTGGGAAGGGTTGCCTGAGTGATTTGTAAGCCACCATTTTTGTAAACTGATTGCACTTCTCCAATATTCTACCAATAAAGTGAAGTCTACCACTTGCTTTATTCACAACTGAACGTACTTTCTCATTCAGTTTCCAGTGACTCATTGATATAATAGTCATAGGACATTGTTTTTTCATTTGTGAATTGAAAGATTTTACTTTTCTGAACATTGAGAGCAAGTACTAAGTCTCTGCACCATATTGCAATCTTAGAAACATCTGACTCAATATTTCTGGAGCTTGTCCCACATAGTATTTCATTATAGGTAACAGCATCATCTGCAAAATGTCATTAATATACAACATAAAAAGCAGGAGTCACAACTCACTTTCCGGCAGGCACACCCAATGTTACTTCTGCATCTGATGATGACTCTCCATCTGAGATAACTTACCGTGTACTCCCTAGCAAAATCTTCAGATAAGCTCCAACAAATCTATTTTCTCACTTGGAGTAGTGGCCTCGAAGTTCACACTTTGCAATGCTGCAAGTGTGATTCAGCCATTCACTGTAACCCTGTGGGCAGGAACACCTACTTCTGTTGTGCAGCCAGTTGCAGCCTTTGCTTTTTATAATGTATACAATCACCCTTCGGTGTAGTAATAAGTCTGAATGCAAATTGTGTTATTCAGACCCAAGAGTTACAAGAATTTCCTGCACCTAGTAGCCTTTAGAATCCCAAAACTTGTGACCCTCATATATGGCCTGTGATTGTTGGCGCTGATCAAAGCAATCAACATGTTGTCACTCAAAGTTTGTCGTTCTGCATTTGCTTCCAATTCCTTGGGAAGTGCAGACTGACCTATATCACCTGTCTTCCCTCTATCTGATTTTATGACAACAAACTATGGTGGTTGGTAGTGACAAAGTGTTGCATTTTCAAAAATGTTTCATTATTACAACAAAACGTTTCTTTGGTGTTCAAAACCCTTAAAAGTACACTACTGCCCATTAAAATTGCTACACCAAGAACAAATGCAAATGATAAACAGTTATTCATTGGACAAATATATTATACTAGAAGTGACATGTGATTATATTTTAATGCAATTTGGGTGCATAGATCCTGAGAAACCAGTACCCAGAACAACCACCTCTGACCATAATAACGTCCTTGATATGCTTGGGCATTGAGTCAGACAGAGCTTGTATAGCATGTACAGGTGCAGCTGCCCATGCAGCTTCAACACGATACCACAGTTCATCAAGAGTAGTGACTGGCATATTGTGACGAGCCAGTTGCTCGGCCACCATTGACCAACGTTTTCAATAGGTGAGAGATCTGGAGAATGTGTTGGCCAGGGCAGCAGTGGAACATTTTCTGTATTCAGAAAGGCCCGTACTTTCATCATGCAGTCGTGCATTATCCTGCTCAAATATAGGGTTTAGCAGGGATCGAATGAAAGGTAGAGCCACGGGTCGTAACACATCTGAAATGTAACATCTACTGTTCAAAGTGCCATCAATGTGAACAAGAGGTGACCGAGACGTGTGACCAATGGCACCCCATACCATAATGCCGGATGATACACCAGTATGGTGATGGCGAATACATGCTTACAATGTGCATTCACTGCGATGTCGCCAAACATGGATGTGACCCTCATGATGCCGTAAACGGAACCTGGATTCATCCGAAAAAATGACATTTTGCCATTCGTGTACCCAGGTTTCTCATTGAGTACACCATCACAGGCGATCCTGTCTGTGATGCAGTGTCAAGGGTAACTGCGGCGAAGGTCTCTGAGCTGATAGTTCATGCTGCTGCAAACATCGTCGAACTGTTCGTGCAGATGGTTGTTGTTTTGAAAATGTGCCCATCTGTTGACTCAGGGATCGAGACATGACTGCACGATCCTTTAAAGCCATGCAGATAAGATGCCTGTCATCTAGACTGCTAGTGATACGAGGCCATTGGGATCCAGCACAGCATTCCACATTACCCTCCTGAACCCATTGATTCCATATTGTGCTAACAGTTATTGGATCTCAACCAATGCAAGCTGTAATGTCGCGATACGATAAACCACATTTGTGATAGGCTACAATTCGACCTTTATCAAAGTCGGAGACGTGATGGTACACATTTCTCCTCCTTATATGAGGCATCACAGCATCGATTCACCAGACAATGCCAGTCAACTGCTGTTTGTGTATGAGAAATCGGTTGGAAAGTTTCTTCATGTCAGCACATTGTAGGTGTCACCACTGGCACCAACCTTGTGTGAATGCTCTGAATAGCTAATCATTTGCATATCACAGCATCTTCTTCCCGTCAGTTAAATTTCACATCTGTAGCACGTCATCTTTGTGGTGTAGCAATTTTAATGACCAGTAGTTTATATACATCAGTTACATATTAAATTGTAAACTAAATCATGCTAGCTTGTTTTTTGTTTTTGCATGTGGGAACTGTGTAATTTTTACAACAATTGCACCATTTGGTGTAAGGAAAAAAGGTTGTGTCTTTACACTAGTTCCGCAGACTGGTGTGGTCACCCTATGATCTTATTTGATACTTCAATATTGCCAGCATATCTCCTATTCATTTATTACTCTACTCCATCATTTGATCAGCTGACACAAATGCTATGGACAACAGATTTCATTACAATCTTAAGCTTCACCTTCCAGCCTATTCAGATAATTGGGTTAATGCTGCCAGGAACACATCAGTACAGAAATATGGCAATGAAACAACTAGGGACAAAGTTATATCCTGTTTTCGCACATCTAAATGTCATAGTTCAATCCAGAAATTTCCATACAATGTGAGTTTATGCGAAGTTACCTGAGCTCATTATCTGCATACATAGACCTGTAAAGTCTGCCGTGTCACTTTGATTTCATTGGTGGACTGACTGATCTCTATTTTGGTGAAAAAATTACAAGATTTGAGTTAGGTGAGACAACAGCATTGCTCCAGCAGATCGCCACAACTTTGGATCTCTGCTTATTACATTGGCCACAGTAGTGGGGAGGAGATGGTCCACTTCACAATACAAGTAGTGGAAATCAGGGTCTCTCAAACTATTAAAAATATATCTCTACGAAATTTGAGTGTTTTTCATGCTTTTTGACACTAATATTACAGGTATGATAGTATCCCATACTAACAAATATGCTGACAATCTTAGAACAAACTACAAATTCATCATACATTGTAATGTTACAGATAGGCGTGAAATTATGGCACTATTTGGCGTTTTACATTTAACAGGTATAGAGAAAGTTGGTTGGTTGGTTGATTGGTGTTGAAGGGACCAAACAGCAAGGTCATCAGCCCATTGTTTCAAAGGTGATCCACTCGTATTGATTCACATCTGAGAAGAGTCATAATGATAAAAGGTAAAAGACCAAAAAAACGTAAAAGTGCAGCCGTGTTGTCAATGGTGAAAACAAAAGGAGGGAAGTCAGCAAGTGGACAACCTCAAGGCTTTGCTAGAGGCAGGAAATATCCCACCTCTGATGCAGTACAGGCAAGATCACCTGCTATTCAAAAGCGTTCAACCACTAGAATGTAAAGGTGCGTATTGTAAAAGGAGACTAACCAAACCTAAAAAGTGATAAAGAAAGAGTAAAAGGGAAAGAAAAGAGGATCTTGGCCAGGGAGGGGAGTCAGGAATCTCCAAAATACAGCTTACAGTGGGAGACACCCCAACCCTCACTACAGTTCCCCTATGTTATGTCGACAAGAGGTGCCGACACAGTGTGTTTGAGGGGGCCGAAAGGCACGCTATAAGCGCACGAAGGATGGCGTGAAGTCTGAAACAGGATTCGTAATGAATGCGATAAAGAAAAGTACGTATCTGCGGAAATACTTAACTTTTAATCCAGCATTTGTATACAGCATTCTTGATGATACAAGTGAGACTCATTAAGATACATGCAATGTTACAAATGGCGCCTTGCTAGGTCGTAGCCATGGACTTAGCTGAAGGCTATTCTAACTGTCTCTCGGCAAATGAGAGAAAGGCTTCGTCAGTGTAGTCGCTAGCAATGTCGTCGTATAACTGGGGCGAGTCCTAGTCAGTCTCTCGAGACCTGCCTTGTGGTGGCGCTTGGTCTGTGATCCTGACAGTGGCGACATGCGGGTCCGACATGTACTAATGGACCGCGGCCGATTTAAGCTATCACCTAGCAAGTGTGGTGTCTGGCGGTGACATCACATTCCTCCCCCACAAATCGGCGAACGGTCGTGTGATAAGGTTTCCGCCCGCCGTGGGGAGGACCCCATGTTGACGTACGCGATGAGGTGGGGAGCCTAACAACAGGCGAGGCTGTGCCACCCGAACCCGGCCATTCGGTCCGAGGGGAGCTAGGAAACGCCTGAAAACCTAGTCCAGGGTGCACGTCAACATGCAGAGTATGCGCCCGTAGAGAGACAGGAGGGGCCGAAGGGTCGACCTCCATTTGGTCGGGGCACCCGACGGGCGAAGACGACATCTGGTCCAGAGCGGGCAAGAGTTCCATGGCGGAGGACAG
Organism: Schistocerca nitens; assembly: GCF_023898315.1. Lineage (NCBI taxonomy): Eukaryota > Metazoa > Arthropoda > Insecta > Orthoptera > Acrididae > Schistocerca > Schistocerca nitens. The sequence goes on along the minus strand of NC_064615.1, from coordinate 1,134,676,210 downwards.
CTGGTCACGGGAAGCGATCGGCGGCGCGTGACCCAGGGAGGCGCCATGCGGTTGCAGCGACGCGTCCACTGCGGGCGGCGCCGGCGAAAGAACAGGCGGCGGCGGCGGCGGCGGCGCGTCGCCATGAGGCAAAATGGAAGGCAGCATCGGTAACACCTGGGGATGAGGCGAGTCAGTAGATGGGTCCCCAGGGCGCTGACCGGACGGCACCGTCGCTGAAAGCAGACGGGGAGCGGCACAACCCAGGTGACGACAGAGGCGCAGCTGATTGAGATGCCGACGCACCTCACCAGAGGCCCCCAAAACCAAATACATCGCGCGGCCGAGGCAGCGAAGAATGCGCCCTGCGGGCCAACGCCGTGAACCACGATAGTTGCGATAGAATACAACGTCGCCTGGAGCAAAAACAGGAGTCTGCCGCTGCACAGAAACCTGATGCGGCGGATGCATCAAAGACATCAAAGACATCAAGGTTCGATGAGGACGACCATGGAGCAACTCAGCCGGCGAGTGACCATCTCGGGGCTGAGAGCGATACAAATACAAAAAGAGAAATAACGCGTCCTCCCAAGAATGCGACTCTTTCAACTTCAACATCTGTGACTTGAAAGTCCGGACCAATCGTTCAGCGGCACGGTTTGACTGAGGCGAAAACGGCGCGGATGTCAGATGTTGAATACCATTGGCCTTGCAGAATGACTGAAATTCTGCGGACATCAATTGTGGGCCATTGTCGGATACAATAGTCTGTGGAAGACCTTCAATGCAAAAAATAGCAGACAACGCTTGGATTGTGGCAGAAGACGTCGTGGAAGACATCCGGACAACAAAAGGAAAATTACTGAAAGCATCGACCACAACCAACCATCGAGCATTCCAGAATGGACCAGCAAAATCGATGTGCAAGCGTTGCCAAGGGGAAGTGGCTTTCGGCCATGCAAAGAATGTCCGCGGCGGTGCGGATTGTTGTTCGGCACACGCCATGCAAGAAGAGCACATATTCGTAATCGCAGCATCGATTCCGAACCAAGTACAGTGCTGACGAGCAAGTTGTTTCGTTCGAACTACATCTCAATGTCCTTGGTGAAGAAGCCGTAAGACAGAGGACTGTAAAGAACGTGGGACCACGACTCTGGACTGATCATTATCGGAACGCAACAACAAAACACCACGTCGTACAAAAAGTCTCTCCTTGTGAGCAAAAAATCGGCGAACCAACGGATCCTCGATCCGTGACTTTGACAAGGGCCATTGCGTAGCAACAAAACGCAAAACGGTAGCAAGGACAGGGTCAGCAGCTGTGGCTGTAGCTACACGACGAAAATCAATCGGAAACGATTCGACCACGTCATCGGTTTCCGAATCAATGAACATGCAAGCAATTTCGGAAGAATCGAATGCTTTATCCTCAACAACAGGCAAACGGGACAACGCATCAGCGTTTCCGTGCTTAGCAGTGGACCGATACAAGATATCGTAGCGGTACTGCGAGAGGAAAAGAGACCAGCGAATGAATTTCTGCGCTGTACGTGGAGGTACAGGCTTGTGCGGATGAAAATGCGATGTCAAAGGTTTGTGGTCGGTGATGATGGTAAAGCGACGACCATACAAGAAATCGTGAAACTTTGTAACACCAAACACGAGAGCCAAAGCTTCTTTCTCTATTTGTGAATAATGCCTTTGCGCACACGAGAGCAATTTTGACTCAAAGGCAATAGAAGATCATGCGAACCATCTTTGTGCGCAAGCACAGCAAGCAACGATCCCGAAATCCGATGCATCTACCAACAACAACAGGGCTTTCTGGGGATCGAATGGCGTAAGGCAAGTATTTGAAAGCAACGCCGATTTCAACTGGCGAAAGGCGTGTTCGCATTCCGTCGTCCAGACGAACGTAACACCTTTACGGCGTAAGCGATGAAGCGGAGCTGAAATGGAAGAGGCATGGGGAACATATTTATGGTAGTAATTAATTTTTCCCAACACACTCTGTAGCTGCTTCAAATTCTGCGGCGAAGGCAACTCTTGGATGGCACGAAGGTGCTCTGGACTGGGATGTATGCCTTGGGCATTGAGTACATGTCCCAGGTAGGGCAAGTGACGAGCAAAAAACACACATTTGTCCTTCCGCAAGCGAAGACCATTTTGTCGCAAGACCTGAAATAATGTGCGGAGATGGCTAAATGTTCGTCTGCTGTCCTTCTGGAGATCACAATATCGTCCAGATAGTTTGCTGCAGTAGGGACCGACGCACAAACAGTTTGCAGATATTGCTGAAACAATGCAGGGGCGGAAGCGCACCCGAATGGCAGTCTTTTGAAGCGATACAACCCAAGATGCGTGTTAACCACCAAGACGCGCTGGGATTCTGCGTCCACCGGTATTTGCAAGTACGCATCTGCTAGGTCCCACTTCGAAAAGTATTTACCCGGGCACAGTTTGTCAAAAAGATCTTCCGGGCGGGGCAAAGGAAAAGTTGCAGTCACAAGTTGTGGATTCACAGTTGCATTGAAGTCCACACAAAGTCTCAGTTTTCCGGAAGGTTTTGGCAAAATTACTAAGGGTGAGGCCCAGAGAGAAGCCTGCACACTTTCAATTACACCTTGTGATTCTAAATCATGTACAGTTCTTGCGACCTCATCACGCAATGCGTGGGGAACATTGCGCGCTCTGAAAAATTTCGGTTGCGCGTTTACTTTCAGTTCCAAATGTGCTTCATAGTTCTTAGCACAACCAAGGCCCGGTGCAAAAATGTCTGCAAATTCGTCACATAGACGAGAAACACTGTCTGAAGGCACAGTCTCGTTCACTGATAGGACCTGATTGACTATAGACATGTTAAACAACTGAAATAAATCTAAACCAAACAAGTTCACTGCAGTAGAAGAACGAAGGACGTAAAATGACACAAGTTTTGTTTGTCCCTTGTATGTTGCAAGAAGGCTGCACTGTCCTAACACAGGGATCTGCTGTCCTGAATAACTAGTGAGCTGAACATTTGCGGCACGCGACGGAGGTTTGCCCAGTTGTTTGTACGTGTCGTGATTGATCAATGAAACTGCAGCTCCGGTATCGAGCTGGAATGGGATCACTTTGCCTTCAAAGTCCAAGTCTACAAAAAGTTTATTGTCCTGCTGACGACAAGAGCGTCTTTCTCCTGCAATTTGAACTGATACAGGTACAGAAGCAGTGGCGACTTTACGGGATTTCCGGCGACGTCGAAGCACACCATTTGTGGGACGAACACAGTCACTGTTAGAGAAAGTGGCACTGGACGGGGTGGAATTAACTACATGAATGTCCATGGGCGAAGGTTCACGAGCCCGAGTATTCGTGGTTCGATTCCGGCGCGAAGCAAAGGGCCTGGAATGGTTGTGATTGTCTGATCTGGGCTTTTTCTGGCAAACACTTTGAACATGTCCTTTCTTATGACAGTAAAAGCAAATGGCTTGGCGTGACGGGCAAGTATCACGCGAATGTCTAGTTGCACACCTCGGACATGATTTTAGAACTGCATTGGCATGCTTACGCGGCACACGTGTTTGAGAGCTAGGCCGCAGCTAAGCGGACATGCGCGAGGGCCGTGTAACGTTCCGTGCAGCGCGCCCGGCGGGCCGGTTAATGTGACACACAGCTGACGAAGTTTCAAATGATACCTGAGCAAAGTCAAGCATGTCTTGCCTATCCAATATGTCTATCACTTGTTGAAGGGAGGGATTGACTAGTTTCAAAATCTGTTCCCGTATGCGAACATCAGAAACGTTCTTTGCAATTGCATCACGTACCATTGTATCTGAATAAGGGAGTCCACATTCACACTCAAACGCACAATCCCTAGTAAGTCCTTGCAATGTTGCAACCCACTCCCTATTAGTCTGACCGGCCATACGTTTTGTACGAAAGAATGTATACCTTTTTGCAACCACATTGACTGTTTCTTTGAAATAGGCATCTAACGCCGACAAAATTTCTTCGTAAGATAGAGTTGCTACGTCGCGTCAGGGAAATAATTTCACTATCACACGGTAGGTGGAAACACCTACACACGAAAGCAAAAACGGCTGCCGCTCATTACCTTGAATTCTGTAGGCAGTGAGATGGAATCCAAATTGGCGTGACCACTCCGTCCATGATTCGTGGGCGGAATCAAAATTATGGAACGGTGGTGCAACTGCATGTTGTGGCTGCGGTAGCGATGAAGCGGCGGCGGCCACATCGTTTTGCAGTGCACGTTGACCCTGGACGAGCTGTCCAAGGGCATCCAATAAGGCCTGCGTCTGCTGATTCTGCAAGCGATAAAATTCGGACAGTACATCTGGAGATTGTGGCGAAGCCATGACACAAGCAAATTACGGCAAAGCAAGTATAAAGAACCAGATCATTTTTGATCCTCGTCGCCACTTGTTGTGTCGACAAGAGGTGCCGACACAGTGTGTTTGAGGGGGCCGAAAGGCACGCTATAAGCGCACGAAGGATGGCGTGAAGTCTGAAACAGGATGCGTGATGAATGCGATAAAGAAAAAGTACGTATCTGCGGAAATACTTAACTTTTAATCCAGCATTTGTATACAGCATACTTGATGATACAAGTGAGACTCATTAAGATACATGCAATGTTACAAATGGCGCCTTGCTAGGTCGTAGCCATGGACTTAGCTTAAGGCTATTCTAACTGTCTCTCGGCAAATGAGAGAAAGGCTTCGTCAGTTTAGTCGCTAGCAACGTCGTCGTACAACTGGGGCGAGTCCTAGTCAGTCTCTCGAGACCTGCCTTGTGGTGGCGCTCGGTCTGCGATCCTGACAGTGGTGACACGCGGGTCCGACATGTACTAATGGACCGCGGCCGATTTAAGCTACCACCTAGCAAGTGTGGTGTCTGGCGGTGACACCACACCCTACTCCAGAGAGAGATTAAAAACCTTTAAATTGAAAATAAAAACCACTTTCACAGAGGAAACAGAGAACCAGTTTAACCATCTGGGAATCGGCTGCCAATATTAAAGGTAAAGTGTGGGGAAATCTGTACTTAGTATGCAGAGCCAAAAGAAGGGGGCATTCCACCAAAATGTGGGCTATTGACTGGAAGGCTCCACAACCACATAATGGGGGTGGTTCATTACGCAACAGAAAACCATGGTCAGCCTGGTATGGCTGATGTGGAGTCAACATGGGGTGGTCAAGTCCTTTTGGAAGAGGCAGAAGGAAGAATACCATGGGACAGGTGTCATCTTAAGCGCACGAAGTTTATTAGCCTCCCAAGAGTTGGCCCATGATTGTGCCAAGTGGGATTTGATATGAAGCTGTAAATCTGCCGCAGGAAAAGTTACAAAGAAGTGACTGCTCCCCCAGCCGAACCATCAGCGAGGTCATTACCTGGGTTACCCACATGGCCAGGAGCCCAAAGGAAGTCAACAGAAGAATCAGCATGGTGAAGATCAGCAAAACAGTCATGGATGGCCGAGACCAAGGGATGGCAGGAAAAACATAGGTCAATAGCCTGAAGGCCACTCATTCAGTTGGGACTGTTTACTGCAGAATTGATGGCAATTTCCCAGGCTCTTACCTCTATTAAACACCCAACATGCAGTTGCCAGGAGATGATTTTCCATGCCAACAGAGGACGTGAAGGCATATCCTACATGATCAGCAAATTTAGAGCCATTAGTGTAAAAACAACAGCATCCCAAAACTCCCATAAAAGTCGGTGGAAAAAACAATGGAACATCACTGGGGGAACAGAATCTTTCAGACCTCAGTGGAAATCCATCCGAATACGGGGCCAAGGAACTAACCAGTGAGGAGGGGGTGGGGTGGGGGGAGGGAACGTGGCAGACAGGACAAAGAAGGAAGCTGAAAATCATGGTGAAGAGACACAAGCAGAGCCCATGGATAAACCCGCCCGAGGGCGGGAATCGGGTGGGTGACATCCTTGGTATAGGAACAGGATAGAATAGGAAGGATGAGTGAGAGATGAATGGACAATGATTGAGTAAGAGACCAGAAGCTGGGACCGTCGACAGAAAGCTTCAATCAGGAATCCATCAACAGGGCTCATAGGAAAGGCACTGGGGGCCAAACGGATACCACGATGGTGGACCAGATCCAGGAGGTGCAGTGTGGAAGGAGAAGCCAGAACATAAACTTGACAACCATAGTCCAAGCGAGACAGCACTAAATCCTGATAAAGGCAGAGAAGAGTGGAACAATTCGCACCTCAAGAGGTGGGGGCAAGAAAGCGAAGGACATGGAGTTTACGGAAACATCCTATCTTCATAAGTCTGATATGAGGCAGCCAAGTGAGCTTCTTGTCAAAAATAAGACCCAGGAAACGAAACTGTGGGACCACAGGTAATCATTGTGCATCGAGGTAGAGCTCTGGATGGGTGTGGACCGCAGTATGCAGACAGAAGTGGACCAACCGCAATTTTAAAGGAGAGAATTGAAACCCGAGTGAGAGGGTCCATGCAGAGGCACAACATATAGCACCCTGGAGCTGCCACTCTGCAGAGGCCATCGAAGAGGAACTAACCCAAATGCAGAAATCATCCACATACAGAGCTGGGGTGACCAATGGAGGCCACAAGTCCATCTATAGCAATGAGGAAAAGAAGTTCACTCAATACAGAACCCTGTGGGATGCCATTCTCCTGGGGCCATGGAGAACTAAAAGCAGTACCAACCTGAACCCTGAACGACTGATGGAACACCAACTGGCAGATAAAAATCCGGAGTGGGCCCCAACGACAGCACTCATGAAGTGTAAGTAAGATAAGATGGCACCAACCCATGTCATAGGGCTTGCAAATGTCGATAAATACTGCAACAAAATGGTGGCACTGGGAAAAAGCCTGATGAACTGCGGATTCAAAGCGAAGTAAATGATCGATTGGAGACCATCCCTCTTGGAAGCCACACTGGTAAGGGGACAATAGATCACAAGATGCAAGGACCCAATTGAGCCGACAGGCTACAATCCATTCAACTAACTTGCAAACAACATTTGTCAAAGTAATTGGCCGAAAGCTTTCGGCAAACAGGGGGTTCTTACCAGGCTTAACGACGGGAACCATGATGATATCCCTCCATTCATAAGTGAAGTCACCCTGGAACCATATATGGTTAAGCACCCAGAGAATATGTTGTCGTTTTCGAGCACTGAGATGTTGAAGCAATTGGTGATGAATGGAGTCTGGGCCAGGGGCCATATAATGAGAAGAAGAAAATGTGGAAAGAAGTTCCCATTCAGGAAAAGGTTCATTGGTAGATTCTGAGAGACAAGGGGTGGATTCTTCAGCCCACTGTTTCTGGTGAAGGAAAGCAGCTGGATAGGAGGTTGATGCTGACGCTGTTACAAAATGGGTCACAAGACACCCTCCCGGATAGCCTTTGCATGGACCTCTTGATTCTTGCGGGACAAGGACTAGGAGGGAAGACTTCCGATGGCAACCTTGGAGAGAGCAAAGTGAAACCCATCTGCATCTACATCTACATACATACTCTGCAATCCACCATACGGTGCATGGACCCATGACAGTGGGACAGTAGAACCGAGGGGAGAAACAAAGCGTTCCCAATACACCGGTTTGCTCCATTTGATTAAGTAACGGGCTTTGGTGCGGGGGCATTTAAAGGTAATAAGATTGGCAGTGGATGGGTGCCTCTTAAGGTGTTGCAAAGCTTGACAGCAATCACGGATGGCAATGGCAATTGCTGTACAGTACCACGGGTCATGCCAGCGGTGAAATGGTACAGATTAGCGTGGAATACAAGGCTAGCAGCGTGAACATTCGCATCAGACATGTCATGTTGGACGTCATCAATACAACCCAACAAAGAGGGAGAAAAAACTACCTGTGCAGTATAGATGCCAACTGGCGCATTGGTAAGACCAACGAGGTAACCTGTCCATTTGGGAGCGGGAAGGTAGCGAGAGAATCAACGGGAAATTGTCACTATTGCAAAGGTTGTTGTATGGCAACCAGTGCAATGAAGGGAGAAGGGAGCGAGAAGAAAGAGAGAGATCAATGGCGCGAAAGGTACCATGACTGACACTGAAATGGGTAGGGGAGACATCATTAAGAAGGCACAAATAGTGGTCTGCGAGGAACTGGTCTATGAGAAGACACCGACTAGATGGAAATGCACTGCTCCACAAGGGATGATGAGCATTAAAATCCCCGAGAACGGGGACGGAAGGAGGAAGTTGCTGAAGAAGGGCAGTTAAAGCAGCAAGTGTAAGAGTCCTGTAAGGAGAGAGATAAAGATTGCAAATTGTGACTGCAGAGTCCAGCAACTGCTTACAATGAAGTTTGAAGAGGAATCCATGTGCTAGTAACGTCCATACGAACCAATGTACAAACGCCATCAAAGGCCTGCAGGGGGCCAACACGATTTCGACAGAAAGCATGGAACCCGTGGAGGGCCGCCGAGTGATCATAAGTAAAATGAGATTCCTGTAGAACCACAGAAGCTGCAGAGTAATACAAAATAAGGGATTTCAACTCCGGAAGGTGATGGTAATATCTGTCACAATTCCATCGGATAAACACATAATCATGGTTCAAATGGGGGTGAACAGGCTAAAGCCAGTCACGACGCCGGGTTACTATACGTCACTGACAGGGAGGGGACGACATCCGTGAACAGTAGGTCAGAGTCAAGTCTTCTTCTTTTCTGTTTGAGATCGAGGAGGGCTGTGCTGCGAAAGGGAGCCAGCTGCAGCAAGCTCTGGAACAGAAAGAGAGCGGGTGACCTGGGGCCCCACAGATTGTGGTTCTCATGGTTGTAGTGTGGCAGCAGACCTTTGGCCTGGAAGGTACCAGGAAGGGCTTCGTATGCAGATTTCCTCATCCGGGATGTGGGTGTTCAGTTGGCTCCTGATCCTAAAGTCTGCACTGCAGCATTGAAACTCGATAATCCCTCATTCAAAGAGTTTCTCCTCATTGCCCACTCATTTGAAATTTCTCAGGCGGCTAACGAGCGTCTTATGGCACAGCCGAAAGTGGCAGCGATTGATGTGTCTCTGTGGGTTCCGCCCTCGTGACATAGACATGGTGTAGCCAACAGAGGCCTGCACCATCGGGATTCCTCTATGTCTGATATCTCTATTGCATCAGAGCCTCCAGTCACCCCTCATCGCTGGTCACGCAGTCCACTTCCGTCTTGCCCACAGTGCTTTACCACACACTCTCTATCTGATTGTGCACGTTTTCCAGCGGTGGGGACAATGTTTGAGAAAGAGGGCCACATCCAATCTGTTCGTTGTAGTCATTCGACTTGCTCCCTTCCTGCCCCTACTGGGCCTCAGGATACAGCACATGCTCTGCAATCAGTCATCCAGCTGGAGGACCCACCAGCACAGAAGCTATTCCTCATGCTCTGCCTTTTACTGAGGATGTCAGTTTTCAGCTCAACACTGGGGCCACCATCTCCCTGATTAATACTGTGACATATACCCACCTCGGCTCCCCTGAATTCTCAGCATTTGGTCGCCTACGTCGATGGTTCCAATCCCCTTCATGGGCAGTTCGTCATCCAGGCGACATATACACATGTTGCCTGGCTCCTTACCCTGTTTGTTGTCGACCATCCATAGGTTTAGAATATTTTTGGCCTGGATGTGTTTAAACTGTTTGACTTTTCAATTTCTGATGAAGCTAAGGTCTGTTCCTTTTCAGGACTTGGATGCTCTGTGTTCAGCTTTTGTGTCGTCATTTGCAATGAATTTCTGATGTGCTTCAGATTTCCAGGCGCACTTCACACTTTGGCCGGATGCACAGCCTTGCTTTTTCTGGGCCTGCCCCCATCCGGTGGCCTTATGGTCGGCAGTCAAGCAGGTACTTGATTGTCTCCAGAATGCCAGCAGCCTGGAGCTGGAACATAAAGTGCCTGGGCGACACCATTGGTGGTCGTACGGAAACCAAATGGGTCAACTTTGGCTGTGTGGGGACTTTGAGCATTGATAGTAGTGCCAGTATTTAGTAGACACTTACCCAATTCCCCGCCAAGCTTGTGGGGGTGAATACTTTCCTAAGATCGACCTGGCTGAGGCATACCACCAGTCACCCTTGCATTCCGATTTCCAGAACATCATGGTTATCAACGCACCTTTGGGATTCTACAAGTACAAGTGCCGTCCATTTGGTGTCACTTTGGCGCCGCCTATTTTCCAGGGTTCCTGGAGCAGCTTACACAGCCTATCCCAGCCTGCGTGAATTATGTGGATGACATCTTGGTCACCTGGAATTCCTGTCAGGAACATTTGCACAACCTCAGCGCATTATTTCACGCTCTGCAGTCTGCAGGTTTATGCTGTCCGTTGGACATGTGTCGTTTTCTTCACCCGGAAGTGGAATACTTAGGCCACTCCCTTAGTAAAGATGGCATTCGCCCTTTGAATCACAATGTCGCAGCCATTGAGGTCCTTCCTCGTCCCAAGGACTTATCTGCACTCCAGGCGTTTTTGGGCAAGGTTACTTATAACTTAAAGTTTTTACCCCAAGCTGCCCCTGTTGCTCAACCATTCAATCACTTTCACCGCAAAGGGATGACTTTTGACTGGACTCCTGCCTGTGACCACACTTTTCTCTGTTTAAAGATGATGCTGTAGTCCACCCTTTGCCTTGCTCCCTTCTCTCCAGACAGCCCCTTGGTTGTGGCAGCTGACGCATCGGCATATGGCATTGGGGCCGTCCTCGTACATTAGAATACCAGTGGCTCAGAACAGCCCATTGCTTATGCATCTAAGATGTTAAACCCAGCACAACGGAAATACTCCCAGATTGAAAATGAGGCCCTGGCAATTGTGTTTACCACCAAAAATTTAAAATCTATCTTTTTGGGGAAAGTTCAACCTGCTGACGGACCATAAACCTTTAGTTATGCTTTTCGGACCCTACTCTCACCTTCCAGAGTGGGTGACTCAATGTGTCCAGAACTGGGCTTTATTTTTACGGAATTACACATACACCATCCAGTATAAGCCTACTGCCCTCCATGCTAACGCAGATGCTTTGTCACGTCTCCCAGCAGCCCCCAATCCTGTGCTCGACCAACAGGAGGGCCTCTGCTTTCACATTGATTCTGACCGCCGGGATGCACTGGATTCCCTGCCTTCTATGGCTGATCACATTGCCACGGCTACACACCAAGACCCTATCTTGTAACAGGTTCTCCACTACATGGTCCATGGTTAGCCTTCCTACACTACTTGTTGGATGGAGACTGACATCAGTCCCTGGCGCCGCCTGTCGAACAACCTCTCCATGGTTGATGATGTCCTTCTTGTTACACCGTGCGCACTGTGCCACATGATGGTGGGCCAATACACGTGCCGGCGAGCCAAAATTTTCAATGGCGGTATTGACCACCTGGTCTGCAGGTGCACTGTGTCTGCACATCAACAGGCAAGCCCCCCTCAGTCATTCATTTTGTAATGGCGACCAGTACGGTCGTAGGGTAGCAATGACGGAAGGCGTGGTGGGACCCGTAGAGAGGCCCGCAAACAACAACACAACAGAAGAGGACAGACATGACTAACAAAGGACACAACGAATACAACAAGACCGAACAACAGAGTCACAAGGAAACAAACACGTCCACTCATACACGAACCAGGAAGTAAGAAGTCTAGTGCAAAGCGAGGTGTAAACCGACATAAGCAACATTAGACTGACTGGCTGAGCGAGAGGCCGGTGCTTAAGTATGCTATCGGGGAACCGCTATTGGCCACTGGGACCACGAGTTCCACTGTGATGTGCCCACACTAAAAGTGGGCTAGGAGGCACACGCCGCTACAGCTTACGGCGCAATGGTGCAGAGACCTTTATGGGTCTTCGACGTCCAATACTTCTGGCACGGATTCAAATTCCGTGGCGCGCGTTACCAGATCCCTCCCTCCTGAAACTTGTGCATATGGGCGGAAACGCCCCGGAAGGTGCCAAAGTGGGCGGCAGTGGGAAGAGGAACTGGGTGTATCAACAGCTAGTGACAGGGAGGAAGTGACGCCCAAGGTATCCGTGACAGCCGATCCAGAGTCCAGGGGCAGGGGAGGGAGTTGCCGATCCATCCGGAGGTGGAGAGGGCCGGCAGCAGGCCTGTAGGGAGACGGCAACCGGGGGCTGGGATGGTGACTCGACGACCACGTCCGTACCTGAAGCAGGTAGGGAAAGAGGCAGTGGCGCTAGTCCCGTGGCAGTATGAGGGTGGAGCTGATTATGATGGTGGTGATCCAACCCTTTCGACGTCTGCACTGACGTAACGCGTCGCCCGTGGGCCGCGACATCCATGGCGGGTGTCCAACCCGCCTTGCGCCCGTACTCGCGGGCCCACACAGCCGTGCCAGGGGCATACCGCTGCGAGGGCTGGGAGTGGGCGTGGGAGGAGGAAGGTATCAGCAAATGGAGCAGGGTCCGCGGCTGCCGCCCATGAAGGAACTCTGCTGGACTGCGACCGTCAAATGGCGTAGTGCAATAGGTGCTCAAAAAGAGGGTGAGGGCCAATGTGGTTGGAGATGTGTCAACCGCCTTAGTTAAATGGTGTTTAAAAGTGCGGACAAGCCTCTCCGCCGCGCCATTGGATGAAGGGTGCAAAGGAAGGCTAAAGATATGCTTGATACCGTTGGCCTAGTAGCAGTCGTGGAATTGGGGACCATTATTGGAGACCAACGTGTGGGGCATGCCCGCAGTGGCGAGAACCTGGACCAGTTCCGTGAGTGTAGCCTCCATGGTGGTGGACGCCATTCTGACAACATATGGGTATTTAGAGTAGGCATCAACGATGAGTAACCACATGGACCCCAAAAACGGTCCCACAAAATCGACATGGATGTGATCCCAGGACCGGCGCAGCACGCGCCAGTGTGCACAAGACTGTGCGCGTCACCAGGCAAGCCCCCCCTCAGAGAGTACAGCCACGGACCAGGCACTCAATATCGCCTTCGATGCCGGGCCAATACACATGCTGGCGAGCCAAAACTTTCATATGGCACATAGCCCAGTTCCCGTGGTGTAACAAACTGAGTACCCGAAGCTGCAATTCCGGAGGGATGACCACCCGGTGGGCATCTGACTCCGTGGCGAACAGAAGGACATCATCGACCACGGAGAGCCTGTGGGACAGGTGGCGACAGGGGCAGAAATCGGACTGCATTCGATGAGTAACATAGGATGGCCACCTGTGGACCACATAGTTGAGAACCTGCCACAAGACAGGGGTCATTGTGGGTAGCCGCAGCAACGTCAGTAGACATAAGAGGAACACCATCCAGCGCATCCCAGTGGGCAGAATCAATGTGAAAGCAGAGGGCCTCCTATTGGTCAAAAGCAGGATCGGGGCCGGCTGGGAGACGTGACAATGAGTCCACATTAGCATGGTGGGCGGTGTGCTTATACCGGATAGTGTATGCATAATTACGTAAAAACATTGCCCAGCGCTGGAGATGTTGAGACGTCTGCTCGGGAAGGTGAGAGTGGAGTCCGAGAAGAGTAACCAAGGGTTTATGGTCCATCAGGAAGGTGAACTTTGCCCCAAAGAGATAGGAATGAAAATTTTGGATAGCGAACACGATCGCCAGGGCCTCCTTTTCAATCTGGGAGTAGTTCCGTTGCGCTGGGGTCAACGTCTTAGAGGCATAAGCAATGGGCTGTTGAGAGTCATCGGCATCGCAGTGCGCAACGATGGCCCCAATGCCGTAAGCCGACGCATCAGCTGCCACAACCAAGTGGCGGTCCAGAGAGAAGGGAATAAGGCAAGGGACAGACTTCAGCATCACCTTTATATGGAGAAAAGCCTGGTCACAGGCAGGAGTCCAAACAAAAGGTTTGTCTTTGCGACACAAGTGATTGAGGGGTTGAGCAACGGAGGCAGCCTGGGCCAAGAACTTTAAGTAATAAGTAACCTTGCCCAGAAACACCTGCAGTTCCAATAAGTCCTTGGGATGAGGAAGGGCCTCAATGGCAGCGAAATTATGACCCAAATGGCGAATGCCATCTTTGCTATGCCAGTGGCCCAAGTATTCCACTTCCAGTTGAAGAAAACAACACTTGTTCAGCCAACAGCGTATACCAGCAGACTGCAGAGTGTGAAATAGGGCGCTGAGGTTTTGCAAACGTTCCTAGTGGGAACACTCGATAACCAAGATGTCATCCAGATAATTCACAAATGCAGGGATAGGCTGGGTAAGCTGCTCCAGGAATCGCTGGAGAATGGCTGGCGCTGAAGAGACACTAAAGGGAAGGCACTTGTACTTATACAATTCGAAAGGCGTGTTGATAACCATGATGTTCTGAGATTCGACACCCAAGGGCAACTGGTGGTATGCCTCAGTCACGTCGATCTTGGAAAAATACTCTCCCCCGGCAAGCTTGGCAAGAAGGTCTTCCTGTCGGGGAATGGGGTAAGTAACAATGAGGGACTGAGCATTGACTGTAGTGCCGAAGTCCCCACACAGCCAAAGGGACCCATTGGGTTTCCGTATGACCACCAGTGGTGTCGCCCATGCACTATAGGTTACAGGTTCCAGCACGCCAGAGGCCTGGAGCTGATCAAGTTCCTAGTTGACCAGAAGGGGCCTGGCCCAGAAAAGGCGAGGCTGTTCATCCGGCCATAGGGTGATGTGCGCCTGAAAGCCGGAAGCACATCCGAGATCCAGTGCAAACGATGACACAAAAGCAGATCACAGATCGTCCAAGTCCTGAAAGGGAGCAGCCGTGGAAACGACCTTAACTTCGTCGGAAATTGAAAAGCCAAACAGTTGAAACGCATCCAGGCCAAAAATATTCGAAGCCGACAGATAGTCGACGACAGAGAGGGTAAGGAGCCACAGAACATGCTTGTATGTCGCCTGGACGACGAACTACCCATGAAGGGGAATGGAACCGTCTCCGTAGGCGAACAAACGATGAGAAGGAGGCGACAACGCAGGAGAGTCCAGCCGGGTATATGTCGCCATAGCAATCAGGGAGATGGTGGCCCCAGTGTCGACCTGAAAGCTGACATTCTCTGTGAAAATGCGGAGCGTGAGGAAAAGCTTCCACGCTGATGGGTCATCCTGTGGGATGACCGATTGCAGAGCATGGACAGTATCTTGAGGCCCAGGAGGGGCAGGACTGGATCGAGTCGAGCGACTATGACAAACCAAACGAATGTGGCTCTCCTTGTTACACAGCGTGCACATTTTCCAGTGGTGGGGACAATCAGCCCGCGAATGGGCAGTAAAGCACTGTGGGCAAGAAGGAAGTAGGCCGCTCGACCGGCGCCGAGGGGCGACCGAAGGCGCCGACGCCATAGAGACGTCAGAACACGAAGAGTCGCAATGGCACTGGCCCCTGTTAGCCGGGCCACGACGACATCGCGAGGGTGGAACCCGCTGGAACTCCGCGATCGCTGCCACCTGCAGTCGCGCCACAAGACGCTTCTTAGCCGCTTGAGCAATTTCAAAGGAGTGGGCAATGCAGAGAATCTCTTCCAAGGAGGGGTTGTCAAGATTCAACACGGCAGTGCAGACCTCAGGGTCGGGAGCCAACTGAACCACTACATCCTGGATCAGGGAGTCCGCATACGAAGCCTTAGACTGCTGATTGGTGCACGTAAAATCACATCGACAGCTGAGACCCTGCAAGTCCGTGTCCCAGGAATGATACGATTGACCGGGCTGTTTGTGGTACTGATGGAATTCCAGCCGAGTGGCGACTAAATGGTAGCATTTGGAATAATAGTTTGATCCTGTGGCTCTCTCTTTCCAGGAGATCTGCCTTTGCCGACGGACAACAGTGCCAACATGCGGAAAAGAAAGAACGTGTCCGGAGAGGCCCAAGACAAAAACAACGACCGCTGCAAGGAGTCGTCCGTGTCTTGAAAAGCTGTGAAATGTTGTTTCAGCCTATGTAAGTACGTTTCCCAGTCCTCTTTAGCGTCATTAAAGGATGGAAATGACGGCGGACACGGGAAAGCATCGAACACCCGAGGACCCTGAAGCTGATGCAGTAACATGTCCCGAGCATCAACTTTGTCAGTTACAGCGGCTTTTGTAAGATGTGTAACTGGAGCTGCTGCTGCTCCATGAGCTGCTGCTGTTGATCCAGCAGACAGACCAACTCCGCCTCCATACCAAGAACAACAACTGTTTACCTTGTCGCCAAAATGATGTAACTGCGACCAGTACGGTCGCAGGGCAGCAATGACGGAAAGCGCGGTGGGACCTGCGGAGAGGCCCACGAACAACAACACAATGGAAGAGTACGGACACGACCAACAAAGGACAGAATGAATACAACAAGGCCAAACAACAGAGCCACAAGGAAACAAATACGTCCACTCGTACACGAACCAGGAAGTAAGCAGTCTAGCACAAAGCGAGGTGTAAACCGACATAACCGAGATTAGACTGACTGGCTGAGCAAGAGGTCGCCGCCTGAGTACGCTATCTGGGGTGCCGGTATTGGCCACTGGGACCAGTGTTCCACTGTGGCACCCCCACACTAAAAGTGGGCAAGGAGGCGTGAGCCCCCACAGCTTATGGCACGATGGTGCAGAGACCTCTGTGTCTTCGACATCCATGACGTCTGGCACGGATTCAAATTCCGCGGTGCATGGTACCAGAATTCACACCCTGGAATTTGCCACGCTGGCCCTGGGATCGCAAAAACTTAATTTTCCAGGCGCGGTTTTGGTGTCCATGTGGTTACTTATCTTTGGTGCCTACTCCAACTACCCACATGTTGTCTGCATGGCATCCACCAACACAGAGGACACAGTCACAGCCCTGGCTCAGTTTCTCACCATTGAGGGCCTGCCTCACACATTGGTCTCTGATAATGGCTCCCAATTCATGGCATTCTCCTACCAAGACATCTTTCAGGCCAACAGTATCAAACATATCCATAGCCCACCTCTCCTCCAATGGCACAGTGGAGAGGCTTGTCGACACATTTAAACAGCAGATGACAAAGGCAGTTGAAACAATGCCAACCTCATCAGCCCTCACCCTGTTCTTGAGCACATATTGCGCCAACCAGTTGACATAGTCCGGCAGAGCTTCTCCATTGGGCGACAGCCATGAACCCTGCTCTATTTGCTGATACATTCACCCTCCCACCCCTGCTACTGGCCCTCCCAGCATTATGCCTCATGCGCGGCCGTGTGGGCTCGCGTGTATGGGAACAAGCTGGGTTGGACGCCCTCCTTAGTCGTCGTAGCCCATGAGCAGCATGTGACATCAGTGAAGTTATCAAAAGTGTTGGAGTGCCACCATTATAACCAGCTCTGCCCTCGTACCCCTGCATCTTCCTACACTCCCTACTTCGGGTACAGACACTGTCCTCGAGTCACCACCGGTTGCTGCCTCCCCACGAGACTGCCGCCAAGCCTCCCTGCCCCCCGGTGGATTGGAGGCTCCCTCTGATGCCGTGGCCTCTGTGTTGACCATCGTGGACACCTCGGACGTCCCTTCCTCCCCGACAGTGGCAGTTTACAAGTCTGTGTTTTCTCCCATCTGCTGACCACTGTGGCAAGTCCATGGCATTTTCACCTCTATGCACAAGTTTCAGGGGGGAGGGATCAGGTACCGAGCACCGCATGTTTCAAATCCGCGCCAGACCGCATGGAACTCAACGACCACTGGAGGTCTCTGTGCTGCCATGGCTTACGCCATGACTACTGCACACTCCTGGCCCTGAGTTTAATGTGAGTGCTCCACTGTAGAGCACATTGTCCCAATGACCAATAGTGGCATACCCTGTCATGTATTTAGGTGGCAGCCTCTCACTCAGTGTGGCAGCCTGGTATTCGCATTGAATCGGTTGATACCTCGCTTACAGACATCGTGTTTACATTGCATGTGCTTACTTCCCATTTATGAGTGGACATTGTATTGATTTCATGAGGTTATCTCTAGTGACTCCATTGCTTAATACTTTGTTGTTGTACTTGGAGTCTTGCTCGGTTGTCTGTCATCGTGCCGTGCTTGTCCTTCCATTCCCGTTCATCCATCTTGTTTGTTTGCGGGCCTCTCCCATTTGGTCCCGCTGCATTTTCGTTGGCAGCAACCCCGTGACAGTTCCTGTCATGGTTACTACATGAGTCCAATGTCGTAATCTTTGCGCCAACTTGCTAGGTGTTTGGTATGACAGGTTACAGTGTAAGGACGGGCATTATATGCTACCAAGCCAGGAGTGAGAAATGTTTCAATGGTGATTGGTGAATCAACTCTTGCTATTTCATATTATTTCCATAATTCTGCAGCAGGTAGTCATTTAGCAGTTGCCAGAACACTTTCAAAGATTAGGGAGCACCTCTCCTGACCCGGATTGTATCAGGTAATTCAGAGTGAGAGAATGTCAGAGCATCTAGGACATGGGATGGTGACCTTTATATCCCGGTTGTCATGGATGCTCTCTCCAGTTGTGTGTGGCTTGTAGTAAGTACTGGCATCACAGTCAGTCTAAAGATTTGGCATTTACCTCAAATATTTTCCATTATTGGCCTTCCGAAATCATTTTTTTAGTGATAATGCCCAGTGTTTGTTTTGCATCAGTTTACGAGGCTTTGCTTTGCGAATGACACTAATAATTCCACCACAATACCCTAGTATCTGCAACCCTCCTTTGCAGAGTCTTAATCTGAGTTGGAAATTGATTCTTATTGCATTTCATCAGCATTCTCACTGAAGACAGGACACCTTGCTTAAATGGTTAAACCTGACTTTTAACTCTGTTCACTACGAGGCAAGTAAGGCCACTACAGCCTCTTCCATGTCGAGCTATCCCACGAATTACCAGCATGTAGGAACATAGAACTCTCACTCCAGAGAGGTGCACCATTATAATGAAGGGGGTCGCGCCTCTGAGGTTAAGCCAGGGGAAAAGGGTTTTATCCATAATTTTGGAGTTTGGGGGGCAGGGGGATGGGCAGGGCAAAAAGATAATCTTCAAATAAGCTATACCCCCATTTTGAGGGGCCCTGTCAAGTTTTTAAGGTTCTTAATCCAGTCAGTCTCTTGGTCCAGAATATGCAGACTGGAAAAATCTCAAGTCCACATATCTCAGTTCAAGAAGTGGACTAGTTTCCTTCTTGCTGTGAGAGAAAATGGAGAAGGTACCTGCTTTTCTGTGGAGGAGGATAGGCTGTGTGTCACACCGATGATAGCACAAATGTGTGAACAGATGTATCTTCTATAATGCCTTAGGGCTGGTGGTAGCAGTGTCTGCTGGCCATTTTCATACAGCTGGGAGGTATAGTTCCGAGCTGTGGACAGCTATGGATGGACAACAGTTAACAGCAGATGTCTCCTCCCTACTACGACATCTGGGCTGGCTTCAGCACAAGTTGGCATCGTGTAACAACGAGAGCCACAATTGTGTCCTTGCAGGGCTGTATCGCTGCAGCTAAGCTGTGGATGTGCAGTTGGGAGTGCTCGAGTCTTCCCTGGGAAGCATCTAGTGCATTCTGCTGGACGACACTTTGTTACCTCAGATGTTGCTAATGGCCGGTTCTTTCATGAAATGACAGTTATCATGTGTGAAATATTTCTGATACATTGCCTCACATTTTAAGCCCTTTGTGTTTAGAATCTCTAATGTGACCACATCCCACACCTGGCTGCCTAGTTCAAATTATAAAAACCATTCTATTCAATTTCTTATTGCATTTTTTTTTTCTTTTGGGTGAGGATAGAAAAATTTGCTCAAACTAAAATAGGTCAAAAGCTTAATAACTGAGTACTACACAACTTGAGATCATTTTTTTCCCTGAGAGTAACTGGCACACTGTATTTCAAATAATTGTGCGTAGTCAATGACCATTATTGTGCATGATTGTAGGTGTCTGTTTCATATCATGTAATAAGTAGGCCTAATTGCCCCTAGGCTGAATCAAAATGGGGAGAAATTGAGCTTACACATTTTCAAAACGGGCATCTACAAAACTCTGTGTCCATGAGCAATAGAATGAAAGTGATCTCATGAATGCCTGGGTTTACAAATTGTGAATCCTAAATGTGCAGGGTGATCAATTTCCAGCTACATCACCATCCTTATAAAGACCCCGTATCAGATCATGAGTGTGAAAGATTCATACCACAACACCCAATAGATTAGAACAGTAATTACATCCGTCCAAGCTTGATACAGCAGCTAAATGGGACTCTCCAACACAGAAAATTGGAATTCACTTAATCAGAAGCTGCAAGACGTGCTGGCAGAACAACTAAAGTTAACGACAAACCCCGAACGAGTTCTAAAACCAATTACTGATAAATCTGATGGACTATTCACTACATTGCCACAACCCTTTGAGCTACTAAGGATGATACATGAGAAATGTACATTTATTATCTAGTGATAATGGAAACGATGAATTTCTTTACTACTCATATATTCATTCTGTATTTGAGACTGAGAACGCATAAGTGACTCTCTCACTTATGTACATGAAGTTCGTTTGGAAAGTTTGAGAAATATTGAAATTAAGTTTGAAATGCAATACTTAAAACAGTAACTAATTTATGAGTAATACATGACTGAAGCTGTTTTATATATGAGAGCTCGAGTCTCTAAGCATCAGGGGGTTTACTGATACATTTCAAACATGAGAATGTTCAGGCACAGCATTTCCTCAAATAAATTAGAGATGAGTGGAACCAACAATTCAGTAACATGACTGTTCACAACAATAAAATGGTTCATAGCAAATTAATATTATGCATGCATTTTTATCACATAAATATTTTGTATACAATCAATTTTTTAGACATTACATAACATCAGTGTATATCAATATGCAGTAATATAAACACATAGGGCAAAGAGCAGAAAATAAAATTTGTGTATGACTAAGGATTTTATTCCTGAAGTCTTTCTTAATGTGCTTTTGAGCTACAACTCAATTTTCAAGGACTGTTTGGATATAATAGGCTGAAAAACTGAAGCAAATGAAACGCCCAACGACACAGATTTCTTGACAAAATATACCCTCAAGTGGGGTAATTAGAGTAGACATCTCTCTCCTCTTTCTGGTATTTTAACTTATTACCTGCATCTGATAACACAACTTTCACTTCTACATTGGTGAGAAACATTTGCACTTACAATCTGAAATTATTTGACGTGTTAATGACAGTACTATGTGACTCAAATGTTGCATATTTAACCATGTTACAGTCATGTGATGAAGTAATGGATTAACTTTAACTTTCATTTCCATTACTAACAAAATACAGGGAAAAATATATTACGAGGAGACCTGACAGTTTATTTCAGTTTTATACACATATTCAACATGATATTTTACTTGCTTATTAAAATAACAGTTATTTAAGTATAGAAGCAGTAGACGACTGTATGAAGTATGTAAGAGAGGGGAGTTGAAGTGCGGAATGTTGTCAACTTCAGAACCTCTGGTCCTTAAACTGTCACTTTCCTTAAAGAGCCAACTTGATCGTGTCTTGCTGAAAGGCCTGTAAATTGTCGGGAAGTGATTTCCACTTTTGAGGTGCCAGCCTACAGCTTGCATCTTTCTCTACATATATTGTAAGCTAGGTGCTTTCAAGTCAGGCAGAAGTAATAGCCCAATGCCACTAAAGACTTTATTCAGCTGCCACCATGATCTTGTTTGCCAAGTGAAAGATTGCGGGTGAAGTTCTGGCTGGACCTCTTCTCATATTACTGCTGCCAGATCAGCAGAATGATCTTCTACAGTGACAAGAGATCACAACTCCTCCAGATGTAGTCACCAAAATACAAACGATGAGAATCAGTGCAGACATCCATGAGGTGTGAGACAGAGAGAACTTGGAACTTGGTACCATCTGGGAGGCTGTGTACTGCTGATATACTGCTTTTGGAGGAAGTACACCAGTATCTGATACTTTCAGAAATGTTCCACCACAGTATTCTATCCTTGTTTTCACTTTGTCTTCTCTTTGCACCTGGCAACCACAAAATTACTTTGCTTGTGATGAATCTACAGCCTGGTGCACAAAACACTGGAATTTTGAAACAGCAGTCTGCTCTTGTCTCACTTTCATTTATTCACTAGTCTTCAAGGTCACTTCAGCACTGTTCATCTGTCCAGGATTGTCCCTGTAGTAATTGAAGCAACTTGGAATTACATGATTCTAATATTCTCCAATATTTCTATTGGTGATGACACCTACAGCAGCAGCAACAGTTAACATTTGACATTGTTTACATCCTTCTGGAAAGGATCCGTTATGATGTGTAATGCTTCTTTTTCCACCCCCATTACTGATGCAGAGAAACATCACCAACTATGATTCAAATTTTGTTCCCAAACTGGGGGTATTTTGAGTGTATGGTCATACTGACACTGCTGTCTACACATCAAGTATGGCTTGTTCCGACCTCACCATCTCTTGCTTGGCCGTCACATCCGAGAATTATTTTCAGGCCTGTGACTATGAAGATTTTTACATGCATCATTTACCAACTTGACCGCATAACACCCAGCTTGGAGGACCAGGCTTTCTCTGATTGGTTTGCCCCCTAGGAACGCTGGCTTCCCCTTCACCAGACCTGAGGCAGCACCCTCCCCCTCCCATGGGAGGTGAGATTGAAAAATGAGAATGAAAGACACCCTCTGGCCTCGCAACCTAATACCATTGGGAGCGAATATAACAAGAAAAGAAAACAGATGATCGACAAGTAAGTGGAAACAAAGTCAGACTTTGTTTCATTTATGCAAATAGTCTGCTAGTAATGGTTAACGTTGCTGTACTAAGAATTGTCAAATTTTTTACAGCAATAATTCTAGTCTAATTGAGCTTCTATATTATTGTTTACAAAGGAATGATGATGTCAAATAGATCAGCAGCATTATTAAATAAGTAACTTTTACCATGCACAGTATGCAGATACTTCTTTTAAGTTACCTTCTATTAGACATTGAAAGTTTTCTATCATTACACAACCAAAGCTACATGTAAGTTGACACCTTATCTAAAAATTAAAACATCTTGAGTTAGAATTTTCTTAATCTCAGTTGTAGTTGAAATAACTATGCTAGTTGTTTGATCTGGTCATAAGAAGTCATGTATTCATAACAATTCAACTGTAAACCATTTTTTATGTCTACCATTTACCAATCATAGTAATTACAGACAATTTTTGTAACAGGCATTATAGAAATGCCTGTAAGAATTAACACTAATTTCAAAATCTAAGCAATATTTCAGATTATATTACTGTTTCCTTTCAGAGAGAGGGATTTCAATTGACTGATAATACAAATGTCAGTGATGATAAATTTATGAAATGCAAATATCTGGAAGAGTTCTCTGACTGAGGTACAATTTTTTTCCAGATCCAGAGGAATACTTCAAGCACATAACAAATTCCATTTTTAAAAACTTCATATTGTTATACTCTGTCATTGTATGGATTAAAAAGTGTATGTAACACTTGATAATTTTTCATGTTCACTCTTTAATATATTGCAAACGTGCTCATACAGACTTTTCAAAGTAGAGACACAGAAGTTCGTGTAAGCACATTAATGGTAATGAAGGGAAAATACAATTAAGAAAATCATGGATTCTGTAATTAGTAGTTCCTTTTTCAAGTAGGAGAGGTAGGTTTGGACAGATTAGAAACTGTAAAGAAAACAAATGTACAAAGTAGGCCTACAATACCACTCGGCTACAGAGAACTGAACATCACTCCCAATGCTACTCTTACATCCGACGGGTGTCACGAAAATTTGGTACCCAAGTGCAAAAATGGTTTGGATCATACCAACATCAGAGCTAAAGCAATCACTAATTTTATCTATATTAGGTGTGCTGAATTATCACAGCTGCCTATTCCTGCAATAGTTAACTCTCAAAGGAAATCTTTTTTAGACTAAAGAACAATAAGCGTTACAGAGTAAATGTTGTGCCCGAGTCCCACTCACTTGAAAAACCATTGTACTCACACAAAAAGTCAAAATTTTGTGTTTTCTTCCAGAATATGCAAAGCATAAGGAACAAAAGTTTAGAACTACAAATATTTTTAGAAAGCTTTAGAGACACTATAGATGTGCTTTGTATAGCCGAGCATTGGCTTAAAGATAATGATGCTGCCTATTTTTCCCTTCCAGGCTTTCAAATGGTTAACAGTTTTTGCAGAACTAATAGAAAAGGGAGTTGGCTGTCTAATACTTGCCCAGGATAATGTAGAATGTAATCCATTACTTAAAACTAAGCATACAAACTGTGAAAAGCATTTTGAACACATCAAAGTAGAGGTTAAATCTATTAAGCTTTTAGTTATATGTATCTACAGACCACCTGATGGTAACACACAAATATTCACCTCCAAACTAGATATGCTACTACAACAGTACAGTTTAAAATATCCCAGTATTATCTTATGTGAAGACTTTAATATAGATTTCCTAGTAGAATCCACTGCTTCCCAGAAAATAGTGAATATATTGCAATGTTATAACATGACAAACTTAAACAAAAAACCTACTAGAACAACTAATACCAGTTCCTCTGAAATAGATGCTGTTTTGGTTAACACTGGCATGTCATCTGTCTGCAAACTAGACATCACCTCCAACGGTATATCAGATCACAACTGCTTGATACTGAATATGACCATGCAAGATGCAAATAGACAGACAAAACCTCCCCAACAGACTTACAAAAGATCAACTGGCAAAAAAATAATACAGCACATTTCTCACTTCTGCTCCATAAAGCTGACTGGAAACGTGTCTATTGTGCCAGCAATGTTGACAAAAAGGCTAATGAATTTATGAGTATCTTGCAACACTGCTATGAAGTGGTATTCCCAATCAAACATACAGCTAAAAAATACACATCTCAACTGTCCAATAATAAATGGTTAACACCACGAATAGAAACCTCTTGCAGAAATAAGAGACTGCTATATGCCTAAAGTAAAACTAGAATTCTTTTATACTGCTTGAAATAGTTATGGTATACCTCACTGTCTATAAACAAGGTAATTCATGAAGCAAAGAAAATGTATAATAGGCAATTCATTATCAACTCAAGTAATAAATCAAAAGCCGTGTGGAGATTGATAAATGAAACGGTTAGCAAAAAAGACAATACACACTCAATAACCTGCATTAAAGATCAGAATGGTGTTACCACTGACCCTAAGCAATTATGTGAAATATGTAATGACCATTTCACAAAAATTGGTGACATGTTTCCTTCTTTAATCAAGACTACTGCGCTCACTTATCACTCAGATTCAGCAGCATTCCCACAATAAATGTTCCTTGACCCAGTCACACCAAATGAAATCTGCAATATTATAAGGCAGAGACCAAACAAACATTCCTGTGGTCTTGATGGTATATCTGATTGCCTTTTAAAACGAGCCTGCCATCATGTGTGTGCACCAGTTACAGATATAATAAACTGCTCTTTATCATCAGGTAAATTTCCTAGAATTTTTAAAGCAGCAAAAATTATTCCTCTATTTAAAAAAGGGGAAAGGAGTGATGTAAACAACTACAGACCCATCTCAGTCTTATCAAGCTCATCAAAAGTCCTCAAAAAATCAGTATGCAATTAGTATATGACCATGTTATAAATTTCTTGTAAAGTAAGTCCTCACCAGTTTGGGTTTAGGAAAGGGAGATCAATAAATGGAGCATTATACTCATTTTTAAATGAAATCTATAGGGCAGTCAATGATAGAAAACACACAACAGGTGTGTTTCTTGATCTCACTTAAGCTTTTGATCTTGTCAACCATGTATTACGTTTGGAGAAACTACTACGTTATGGGATTAGGGGAAATTGCAATGACTGATTTAGGTCATATCTCTCAGACAGAATACAGAAAGTAGTGACCGAGCATTTTCACCAATTTTGATGTAAGCAGAGGAGCAAGTTGTAAGACAAGGTATTCCCCAAGGCTCTACACTTGGTCCCCTTTTATTTCTAATATTCATCAAAGAATGCCCCAAAGCATTCAGGAAGGCCTGCCGGTAATGTTTGCTGATGACACCAATATACTGTTTTCAAATCACTGTCCTCATCAGCTCAACTCCACAATTGCTGATACAAATTGTAGTCTG
The DNA here is from genome assembly GCF_023898315.1 of Schistocerca nitens. Lineage (NCBI taxonomy): Eukaryota > Metazoa > Arthropoda > Insecta > Orthoptera > Acrididae > Schistocerca > Schistocerca nitens. Next base: position 1,134,650,150 of record NC_064615.1, on the reverse strand, counting down.
GTAAACTGGTTGAACAAAAACAAACTTCTCCTAAATAAAGATAAAACAATGTATATAAATTTCCACATGACACAAAAGGTATTAACTGTGATAGATGATATCAGGATTGAGAAAGTGCCCATACAGCGAGAAAGAGCCACAAAATTTCTTGGAGTGTGGATAGATAACACACTACAGTGGGACATACATAAAGATAAATTATTAAGTAAAATGAACAGTTTGTGCTATGCTTTTATTATTTTAAGTAAAATGTGTGATATCAAAACACTAAAATGTGCCTACTTTGCATTAGTAACTCAATAATTACTTACTGCATTCCTATTTGTGGCTTCTCCCTTAAGAATGTATTTATTATACAGAAGCGAATAATTAAGACAATGAAACAAGTACCCCTGTCTTCCACGACTAAACATCTCTTTAAGGAGCTCAGTATTTGAAAATGTCAGGTGTTGCCAGAAAGGATTCAGATCCAAAATAAAGTCAATCCTACAGAAGCACTGCTTCTATTCAGTGGAAGAATTTATGAATAGTAATCTAAAACAATTTTTGTGATGTATTTTACTGCATGTGTTGAAATATTACTTTAAAGTGACTTATTTGACTATTTACATTGTGTTATAACTGTTCCTTGTTATGGCTCATCTGCACTTATGATATCTGTGAACAGTGTTACATGCAGTCATCAGATAATGATTACAGAGTAACATACCAAAAAAGTTATGATTCACTACGTACAGCATATCATTTATATAAATCTATATCTTAGGTATATCTACATATCATAGCATTTTAACTGTGACTTATACTACATCTATTTGTAATAACACAACAAGATTTCTGGATGAATAAATAAATAAATAAATAAGTGGAGTCTATGATGAGAGGTATTCTTCTGTGGTGTTTGTGAGGGATCAAAGGATAGACAAAATTACTTTTATCATCATCTATCAGCAGTAACAGACATTACTGAGATACACTGGGAATCTGTGTGATGTTATTGGCTTGCAAAAATCTGTGACAATACTGTCTTCTAATCCTTATTTTTATTATTATTTTTATTATTATTATTATTATCTTTACTTTCTCAGACGTTAAGTCTGGTTAAGAATGGAGTGACGCGGACCTTTATCAAGCGTCACTTCCTTTTTGCTGTACGGTACATGTTATATTGCATTTAGGAACTTTTGGGTAATTGAACATGTATCAATAATTACGGATTTCTGTAATTGTATATATATGTTTGGATGTAGCTGTATTGCATTGATGTATTGGTGGATATTGTGTGGTATGACTCCTGTAGTTGATAGTATAATTGGTATGATGTCAACTTTATCCTGATGCCACATGTCTTTGACTTCCTCAGCCAGTTGGATGTATTTTTCAATTTTTTCTCCTGTTTTCTTTTGTATATTTGTTGTATTGGGGACAGATATTTCGATTAGTTGTGTTAATTTCTTCTTTTTATTGGTGAGTATCATGTCAGGTTTGTTATGTGGCGTTGTTTTATCTGTTATAATGGTTCTGTTCCAGTATAATTTGTATTCATCATTCTCCAGTACATTTTGTGGTGCATACTTGTATGTGCCTACTTTGCATTAGTAACTCAATAATTACTTACTCCATTCCTATTTGTGGCTTCTCCCTTAAGAATGTATTTATTATACAGAAGCGAATTATTATTATTATTATTATTATTATTATTAGTTTCCTTCACAGACCACACTCACAGTACTATACACAGGCCATAATATAAAAGCCAATGTAACAACAGAACAAAATTCAATAGCCAATGAGATTACATAGTTGTCTTCACATACTTATCGTAAAATATTTATCACATCATCAGATATACTACATTTCTCCAGGTAAGAAAAATAACTATCACAATAAAAATGTATAAAACAGTGAACATAAGTTTGCAGCATTCTAGTTATACACTGTCAGGACAAACAAAGCATAGCAACATTGAACAATTTCTGCCAATATGTTGTAAGATCGTATTAATGTATGAAAGTAAATTTGTTACATTCAATGAAGGGAATTTTGGAATTAAGAAAATTACTACTACCCCTACAGTGACTGAACTGTATTTATAGAGTGCACATTCTTTATGAACATAAACTACACATAAACCCAAAGGTAATTAAGAAGCACACCAAATATCAATCATTAAATTGAACCCACTACAGTGCAATACAAGGAAATCATGTTAAGGAATACAGTAATAAATTATACATCCAATATTTATTAAGTACCAAATATTATGAGGAGTCTTGCAATAAATGAGTCCAGAAATAATATTATTACATAACTAAAGATTCTTAAGCATGTGGATGATGACATTGTATTTGAAGACAACACATGAATGTAACGTGAGAGCTTCTGAATGTGGTCTTAGAACTGTCAAATTACTATTCTACTTTATACGAAAGGGGAAGAGGAATGTTAATATCAGTAGGCCACTAGTACTAAATATAATACTGAGACTGCATGTGGGTATTCCACATGCATAATTATTGACTGGAATCACAACTATTCACAACTCAACCACAATAGTGTGCACAAAACAAATTTAGAACAAAATGTGTAAGCCAATAAATTTGTGATTTAAATACTCATACAGGGTGAAAAATGGGTAGAGTTCAAAAGCACAAGACTAATAACACATGCTTGTTTATCTCCATATGAACTTCAAATTACACTGAGAGCATAATTACAGCTATTAATAGACAACTGTGCTCACTCTACCTTTGTATTTATCTAAAGACAGTTAACTAATAAAGATCACATTTGGTTGCTTAAGAACACAAATTTTCTACAGTATATAATAAAATCCATGAATCATTAAAGAGCATAAAGGCATGAAAGCACAATTATAATACATTCGTTGTGTTGGCCCTTGTAAGTTTCATATCCATACTAAAGCGCACACTCTTTATTACTGTATTGCTTGTCTTTGAATTCTAATATCTAAAATTATATATGGTCTGCGAATTGCTGAATTTTTCAGTGAGGGAAAGTCATTGAGTGAATGCAGTTAGATGTTTTGGTCCTTTGCTATCATCAGACATCTGTAGAAATAAATCAAATCAACTACTCGTGAAATAAAAATGGTTTACAAAACCATCATCAGCATGCAATAATGGCATTGCAATTCTTAAGATGACATGTACCATGGAACTGTATGCATCCAGCGGACATAGCACTTACAAGTATCACTGAACGTAATAGTTACAAGTTGTAAAGGTAACAAACGTACACAGACTAATAACACTGCTGACCATTAGATGAGAACACAAATGTTTAATAAAAGATGGCATTGCAAGAGAGGGCGTGGCATCCTGCAGCTCCATCTTATGGAATTATGTATGACTTACAAAGAGCATTAAACCAACGGAAATGCAATGCAACAACAGTAATAAATGTTTATACAACATAAGTGTAAACTAAAAAAATACATAGAAACACACACAGCATTTTATAAATATTCAGGAATTTATAAGTGTTTGTGCCAGATGGCGTTGCAGATCCAAGTATGATGCTACATAGTGACAGTTTTAATTCATGGTATGTACAAATATATTGCGTAGAATTTTTACATACTAGCAATGGTCACAATAAAAATATGCTTGGTTCTATACATAAAACACAAAACATATAACTTGAATAGTACATTTTCCTGCCTATTCCGAGTGGAAAGTAGCATATGTAAGTGCTAAGACCGCTATATGCACTCTTTAGCATAAATATTGACAAGGAATTACACACATGGTGTTAAGAGGTAAGTACAATGAAACAGTGAGTTCTGAATTACGAATTGCATGTACAAGCACTATAATAGCTACACTCATTGTACGGCCTAATTGGTTACAAGAAAATAAACATTTAGTACCAACTTATTAACACAAAAGAAAGCCATATAGTACTCAGCCTATTTAAAGTTTAAATTGGTGTAAATAAGTTTCCTATTTATGCCATGCCGTGCATGAAGTTACTGCAACAAGTAATGAGTAGTAACTGCTGACCTGTTGGCACAACAAACAGCACAGTTCTCTGCTTGTTAAAAGTGAGACATAGGGTACATAAGCGCTAAAACAGCTAGATACACTGCACGGCATAAATAGTTACAAAGAATTACACATTTAGTGCCATCACATTAGCACAAAAAAATAACTATAAAAATATTTCTGACAATCAGTACATCTGTAATGAATAAGGGTCATAGACCTATGCAGAATGAAAACATGAACAGTTACTGTATAGCCCTTTGTCTCCAATGAGAACTACATCAATTGAAGTGAAACAAAGTATTAGATCTCAAGGAGATGCTAAAACATTGTTACAGAAGGCAAAATATAAAACATGGAAACCTCAGTCAACAGAAGTATTAATAGCAATTACAAATCAAACAGTAAACCCCTGATAATTTATGGAGTCAAACTCCCATGTTTTGAACTTATTTGCAAAGCAATTTGAAGCATTAACTGTTTCAGTGTGTTAAGTGGTTTGACATTAAGTGTGCAAGCAAGAAAAAATTAGAAAGGGTTTGTGAAATAATGTTTAATGTTTTCTTGGGAATTTCTAAATACCCTCATTGTGAAATACTGCATAAGTCTGCATGTCATGAGTCCGGAACACTATCCCCCCCCCCCCCCCCACACACACACACACAAAAAACTAGATCAAAGGCTTGATAAATAAAATATTCTAAACAGAATCAAGGATACTACTTCTTAATGAGCAGATTATGTCGAATTTTATTTCCAAAATTAATACCTTTCTGAAATTGAGTCTATAATTAAATTTTTGTTGCTCCTGGAAGCCTTTGTCATGTACCATGCAACTGGCACCGAGTGTCATGAAACACATTAGTCATGTAGTATTATAGATGCACTTTCTGTTCTGTGTCCTTTATTGTCTGATTTATGCTTATCTGCCAGCAGTTGTGAATGATGTAGAGTGAAAATTTTCCATGTATGACAAATGTTCTATTACAATGCAGGTGTCACCCATCAAGAGTCAGCAACAACATTTTATCCAAAGTCTAACTGGTTTGCTGTTACCTCCCTTTCTGTGTACCTAAGAAAGATAAATTTTACACAATTTAGATCATGTCACAGAGTGTGAGGAATTCTCAGTGACACTCAATAATGAGCATGTGTAGGAGATGATGGCACCAAATTCCTGGGCATTCACTTAGAGTGAAAACTACACAGTGTATGTTCCAGTCTGAAATAATATTTACCTCAGCAGCTTTTGGATCCAGAATGCTCTCTTGTATTATATACAAAACAGTCACAAAGACTGCATGTTTTTGCTTTTGGGTACTCCATGTCACATGGAATTATCTTCTGGGGGATTTCTTGCTCAAAACATTTTCATTGCTTAGTAGAATGAGAAGAGTTATATGTAGGTTAAGTCCAAGAAAGTCCTCTTGCAAATTACTGAGCAAGATGAGAATACTTACCAGTGGTTGTCAAAACACTTTTTCTCCAATTTGTTTTGTTATCATGGTCTCCATACCCTTTGGACACAACTCTCTAGTTCCATGTGTGACAAAAATGGAATATCAGTTACATTACCAGTCCCTGCTGTAGAAAGACACTAAGTATGTAGTAAATCTGTATTCAAATCAAATGTACACCAATTTCTCTTGAATGACTCATTCCACTCTGGTGAGCAAAATTGGAGTAAACAGGTTACCTAAGATGCAATCAATTGTGGAACTGTTGAGCTATATCTTTATGTAAGTATTTCAGGAATAGAGGATTACACCTACGGAAGTGAAGGTACATCTAAGTGTCCTACAGATGACACCTGGGTGCTGGTAAGGAAGCAATGGAACTGACTACCAGAGAATATTTTCAGATCTCCTGACTATGTAAGACTTTGTGCACATTGAGTCCTTATGTAATCAGTGATTGTAGATTAATTAAGTAAGAATTAGGACATTGAAATCGGAAGAGAAATGACTCAGCACCACATCAGAAGCTCTTTTTAGGGCCAAACATCTAGAAAAGTGGGAACAAATATTAAAATATGCCAGCTGATCATTGAGGGCATTACCAGAACCAAATGCCAAAGATTACAAGAGATACTGTTTAAGGTCATCGTCTACATTGTTGTCCTAAATACTGGGATATGATACCATTGGTGCAACATATCACCATGCCTATGAAGTAGTCACACACGTCCGGACTAAAACTGTGAATGCTTACTTGCTATTCAGTTCCACAGACAGCAGTATTCATTAACTCTGTAGATACTATGTGTGGTCAGTTCCCCAATTTTGATTCAAATCACAATGTTGCTCCTGGCCAACTTATGTTTTTGAAACATACTGACATCCTCCACCAGATGCGATGGCCATATACACTGATGGAAAAAGAAACTCAACTCCGAAAAGAAAATTAATTTAGAGGAATGAAATTTTTAGAATATATTTGTCTAGGTGACTTATTTAATTGATTAACATTGCAACAACACAGGTTAATGTAAGCACAAGATAAGCCACTGCAAATGTGAAACGCTGTTACGTTAATAACTGGTGTAACCACCAGAATGTTGAATCCAGGCATGCAAATTTGTATGCACTGTGTTTTACAGGTGGCAGATGCCAGTCTGTGGAATGGAGTTCCATGCCTGTTGCTCTTGGTTGGTCAATAAAGAGAATGTTAATGCTGGTTGTGGATGACCCTTAAGCTGTCGTCCAATGACGTCCTAGATTTGCTTGGTAGGAGACAGAGCTGGTGATCATCCAGATCAAGCCAACACATGGACATTCTGTATAGAATGTTGGGTTACAACAGTGGTATGTGTGTGAGTGTTGTCCTGTTTGAAAACAGCCCCTAGAATGCTATTCATGAATGGCAGCTTTAATGAAATAAAATATATATATATATATATATATATATATATATATATAATGAAAAAAAAATGTAAATGGATTTCAAAATAGGGAAGAAATGTTGCTTTAAATATTTTTGTTATTTGCTCTTTCAGTACGAACTTTGTTGTAGAACCCCTTATTTGCGTGTGGTAATAAAAATTCATTTAGACAGAATTAAGCACATTTAAAATTACGTGAACCTTAGCAACCCTCTCATGCTGATAAATTCATATTAACTGATTAAGAACATTTAGTTGAAAATAGTATAAATTAAATTTTTTCACGTATTTCGGCCTTGGCACAGATTTTCTAAATGCAGTGTTTTCTTTTTTTTTTTTTTTTTAAAATATTTACTGAATTCTTTCCCGGCATTAGCTATGGAACACAAGACGGTCTCTGTTAACATAAAATGGTTAAATATTGCCAAGCCGACCTGAACGTTTAATTATCACTGACAAAACACACTTCACTATACGTTTAAGTTATTTGCTTTAGAAATTGAAAGAACCAACAGATTAACAACTTCAACGTTAATTATCCGCCTATGAATGCAAAAATGTAAAACCAGTGATAAATTCTGTCAGCCTCAGGATAGCTGTAAAAGAAAATTATTTCGTAATTCACTGCTAATTTTATCTGCTCCCGATTTACGGGTTTGGTTAATTTTTTTAGCGGTACAATTTTTTAAATGTGCCGCCGCTGCAAATTGTTCGGTCACGGCACAGCCCAGCAACACCAATGATAATCACTAAAAATGCTGAAAATTCTTTAAAGAAATATTATAGATGACATGGGCAAGCTAATTTGCATTAGTAATACACGATTTTGATAAATTATAATGTATTTAGACCACCACAATAATTAAACTTACATTACTTTGTAATTTCTCCTCTAATGGCGGCTAAAGATAGATACAGACGAAAGAAGTCTACTCATTCATAAAATGCTATGTCACAGGTTCCTCTCTCTCTCAGCTCTCGAGGAAGATGACAAAGAATGCACATTATGTATTCCTATTTATACCACTGCCGATCGTTAATGTCTCTTTGCAATCTTACATCATTACTGCCCTCTGTGGCTGCATTTTACATTTTTTTTTTTTTATCGCAGACATCAACATACTTCGCAACTACATTATGAGTATTGAAATATTACAATCATAAATACATCGAGAATATTATTACAGAAAATATTACAATAATAACGAATGTCATTTATACAAAATTAAATAATATTTTTTGTTAAACAATTACAGTACATACGAATTGCTTCCAAGGCATACATAGTACAATTAAATGTGATTTCATTTTATTAACAGTGTGTGTGGTGCCAGGGAACGTTAAATTGCCCCCTAGCAGCATTTGGCAATGAGTTTCTATACTTTGACACAATGGTGCCAGCAACGCTCTGTACAATTCAGTTTTTTTTTTTTTTAATGGAATGGCTCTTTTAATTAGTCCCAGGGTTATATATGTTCATGGCTCCCCCATTTGGGCGAAGGCAGACAGGAAACCTGGGCAAAACTGTGCCGGAGCCCTGCCATCCCAGTTGGTTCATGATTAATCTTGTCTCTTTAACAGTCATTCTTTTGAAATGATTTAGCAGTTTGTCATCAACGTTTACATAACATCACAGTCACATACAGTTCAACGAAAGTTTGTTGTTTGTGATTAACAACTTGTAATTATCATTTTTGCGATATACTGCAAGGTCACTTGTCCTACGATATATCACTTAGTTTTTTGAAATCATTTAGTACGTCACTTTTCATAATGTTCTCACTACCTATGTGTTACAAATCCATCTCCTACACTTATTATTGTTCATTTTCTCTCGTCAATTTACGGGTATACATAATAAGTGTTCAATGTTTGTCAAAAATCGAGTTCATTGACATGTTATGCAGTTTGTGTAAATATTATGGAATATGTCAATAATGCTGTAGTTGGTGTGCGGTGCGGAATGATTGTTGAGCGGTGCTCGGTGCGGCGGCGCGGCGGCTCCGTGTAGGTCACCGCCCCCGGTGTTGACAGCTTCGGCGCGGAGAGGCATGTGGCTGTCTGGTCTGCTACGGGCTGCATGGCTGTAGTAGCCGGATGCGCGTTGTATATCAGCTTGCCCGTGTGACATCTTCTTGCAGTGCTCCAGCAAACATGCAACAAGTTCACAAACAGTGTACTATCCATATGGGCATTTTTCCTGCTGTGGGAAAGATCGCATACAGTTATTGGCAGTTATTATTCAGTAGGCCTTCACTAGTCTGGTTTGCACAATGTTTCATTGTCACAGTAACACGTCTTATGGGCACACAATATTTTTTTACCATGTCATGACTTGTCATTAGTCACACGCAAGTTTTCACCTTAGGACAAAATGTATCTCTGTAGTCAATGCGCTTTCCTGGCGTCCCTTGACACACAAAGAGTTGTAGTTTGACACTAGCTTGGTCCACCGTCTATTATCGGCTCACTGTTCATGTCGTGTTAGTTCCTTGTCCACTTGCACACATGGCGATGATACAGTTTCTTATTGCTTGTTCAAAATAACCTCGTGACCTATTGCTGCAGTTTTAACACTCACTGCCTGTCTCTGCCACACAATACTGCACTTTTGTTTAAGTTTCTTTTTTTTTCAGTTACCATGTCCGTTGCGCAATGTTTTGTAACAACACATTTTGTAACAAATATTAAAATTTCGTATTAGTTTGCCCAAAAATCATCTATATTTATGTTCGAGTACATTTTATTTGTGCATTCCAGCCGGATTCAGGCATATAGTTCAATAACTCCTTTGAAACTATGTCTTACTTTACTAGCAAGGTCCTACATAACTACAGTGCAGTCTCTGTAGGCTAAAATTGACTTGGACCATATCAGGCTAGCTCTTTTTACTGATTCGATCTGCACATGCTTCAATTGAAGCTTCTTTGTGCGTAACTTTGTGTTACTTAAATTTGCAATAAGTTTAATGCACCCAGTAATGACCCGAGGGCACCATGGGAGGCACTCTCTTTGACAATACTGGTTTGAAAATAAAGTTCTCAGGGTCTCATATTATTAATATTATTCTGGGTTCGAATTTGTCAATTTGACAGCTACACACACACACATATTATATATATCTTCGTCTTTGAATATGTCTGCTTGTGTCTGTATATGTGTGGATGGATATGTGTGTGTGTGTGTGTGTGTGTGTGCGCGAGTGTATACCCATCCTTTTTCCCCCCTAAGGTAAATCTTTCCGCTCCCGGGATTGGAATGACTCCTCACCCTGTCCCTTAAAACCCACATCCTTTCGTCTGTCCCTCTCCTCCCCTCTTTCCTGACGAAGCAACCGTTGGTTGCAGAAGCTAGAATTTTGTGTGTCTATCGACCTGCCAACGCTTTCGTTTGGTAAGTCACATCATTTTTGTATATATATATATATATATATATATATATATATATATATATATATATATATATATATATATATATATAATGTGACTTACCGAACGAAAGCGCTGGCAGGTCGATAGACACACAAAGAAACACACACACAAAATTCAAGCTTTCGCAACAAACTGTTGCCTCATCAGGAAAGAGGGTAAGGAGAGGGAAAGACGAAAGGATGTGGTTTTTAAGGGAGAGGGTAAGGAGTCATTCCAATCCCGGGAGCGGAAAGACTTACCTAAGGGAGAAAAAAGGACGGGTATACACTCGCACACACACACGTGTGGATGGATATGTGTGTGTGTGTGTGTGTGTGTGTGCGAGTGTATAACTGTCCTTTTTCCCCCCTAAGGTAAGTCTTTCCGCTCCCGGGATTGGAATGACTCCTTACCCTCTCCCTTAAAAACCACATCCTTTCGTCTTTCCCTCTCCTTCCCCTCTTTCCTGATGAGGCAACAGTTTGTTGCGAAAGCTTGAATTTTGTGTGTGTGTTTGTGTTTGATTGTGTGTCTATCGACCTGCCAGCGCTTTCGTTCGGTAAGTCACATCATCTTTGTTTTTAGATATATTTTTCACATGTGGAATGTTTCCCTCTATTATATTGATATCAGTAATTTGAACCCAACAATTACGTTTGTTATTGTCACTGTTGCATTTCGAAATCTTTTCTGTCGTCTTATTTTCTCTTTCTGTTTTTGCCAGTAGTTTCACTTTGTATTCACCTTCTCCTTTTTACCGGAATCTGCTATACAATTTTATCCCGCCTATATATACTTAATAATACGTAACCCACTTCCAAACCATAACCAAAAAAATATTTTTTTACCGCTTTCAACACTACCGCCGCTATAAAATCCACCATGTCTAGTTCACAAACAGTTCCTTTCACCTTTTAAACAACCATTTCGGCTAGTTCTAATAACTTTCGCTTTATTTCCATTTCTGTTTTTGCCACATCACTGATAATTTTTATCCGCTTCCCACAGGTTTTAACGTCGTTATTTCTTCGTCAGACAATTGTTAGCCTCATTTTCATAATCTGCCACCACAAAACCACTCCTTTTAATATATTACACGCAGTTTTTTTTCGAAATTTTCCCGAATTTCTCCGTCCTTTAACGTGTTTTGGCGGCAACACAACCACCTAACCTTTGTGCACATCGTTGTCTACCAACCCAAGTCCAACATAGCCCAGCTGTAACCAACACCTTCTCACCTTTTTTCACACCAGATCTCCAGTTACTTTCCAATCCACCTTTATCTCTCCCCATATATTTTTATTTTCATTTTCATTTCACCTCATGTTACACTTTCCGCCTTCTAATACCATGTCACCCTCACAACACCCCCACAACGACCCCATTAAGTTTTATTTACATTCCCTCTGCAAACATGCCTTCGCCCTAGCCAGATTACGCTCCCATATTCTATTTTCTCAGGCAAAAGGTCTTTAAATATGTCTGCTTGTGTCTGTATATGTGTGGATGGATATGTGTGTGTGTGCGCGAGTGTATACCTGTCCTTTTTTCCTCCTAAGGTAAGTCTTTCCGCTCCCGGGATTGGAATGACTCCTTACCCTCTCCCTTAAAACCCACATCCTTTCGTCTTTCCCTCTCCTTCCCCTCTTTCCTGATGAGGCAACAGTTTGTTGCGAAAGCTTGAATTTAGCGTGTGTGTTTGTGTGTCTATCGACCTGCCAGCGCTTTCGTTCGGTAAGTCACATCATCTTTGTTTTTAGATATATTTTTCCCACGTGGAATGTTTCCAAAGAATGTACCAAGAAATATTTCAAGTGCGACACACATATAGAATATCATGCAGTACACAAACTAATCACTACTAAAATGTTCCTACTGACTGACCTCTGTCACAATTTAACACTACAAATAATTGCACTAATCAGGTTATTTGTGCAGACATTTAGAGCATGTTTAAGCTAACACTATTTGTGTTATGTCTTCTTTTTTTAATTAATCATAAACAAAAGAGAAAGTCAGTCATATTCTTATAACTAAATACATCTACACTAGTACATAATCTCTACAGATCACACATAATTAATGTTCATTCATTTCCAAAAGGATGGTGTACCTTTTTACACATAACACATAGGACTATTAGTCATTTACTGTAGGAATATTTTCACATCCTTACGCGGATATAGTCCTCGTACTCTCCCTGAGTGGGGATCTGCTAAGAGATAGCTACTATTTCCTTCTTGGACCAAGGAATGGAGTATGCGGCTCAACAGTAGCTTTTGTGAGGCTTCACCTCGATATTGTATTGATATCCCTTAAAAATTCCTGGTCGTTCTGAAAATACATTTGCATAGTCCGATAATAACTGTACCAATTCCTGCTGTTGCATTGAGTTCAAATTTTCGGACTGTGATACTTTGTTCACAAGTGCGTCCACATTTGCTTTTAATTGACCACCTTGTACGTCTGGATAATTGAGATTTTGTCCTAGAAAATGATTGTCTAAATGTAGTATCCACTGATTCCTACATTTTATGTTAATAGCATTACAATTAGGCACAGGTACCTCTTCAGACCTGAGCATAGACAATTCTATCCTCCTACCCGTGTTCATCAAACTTAATTTTCCCCGAGAAAGGTCGATTACTGCGTCCCTTTCTCTCAAATAATCTACCCCCAAAATGCAGGCTACCTTTAAACCCTTTACTACCAGGAACGAGCACGCTATGGCTTCTCCCCCTATATACATCTCTACCCGCACTTGGAGTTTAATTATTTGTCGCTGTGCACTGAGGGCTCCAGTGTCTTTGCAATTGTTCACAGGAAAAGTCAGCATACGCTTTTCTTACCCCAGTACTCTGAATAAGTCCATACTCATGACACTGACAGTAGCACCTGTATCTACGATTGCTTGCACATCAATATTGTTAATTTTGATCTCTATTATCGCTTGTACTTTGTCTTTGTGCTCCTTTATGCACGTGGGTGGTTCAGTTATTAATTCATGTCCTATCTGCACCCCGTCATTATACCTGAGGATAGAGATTTCCGATGTTTTATTCTGTGTCGGGCTGCTCTCACTCCAAACCTCAGCCGACGATGGAGAGCGTATCTCGGCTGAATCTAGTTTGTTGGATTATTACTGGTGGATGGGTGGGGCTGCTCTGTGTCGCTGACCTCCACTATGTGTAAGTTGTGTTGCGTCGGCCGCCACAGTTGCGCAACTGGCACATTTTGTGGTGGCGCTCGGTTATTGTCATATCTTTCACTGTTTTGCTGGTCCGGACTGGGCCTCTGGTTCTGTGGCGAAGTTCGGTTTGCATCGTTATAGATATTGGTGTTCCATGGCCCCCTGGCGTTTTTCCATCTACTAATGCTTGGTGGGCCTGTTCCATATCGGTCATCGAACCTCCTTTTCCGGTCATTGTTCACCGGCAGACTATTGCCTTTCCGGTCTCTACCTCTATTCCTGTTTTGTACATAATCTTGTCTCCTATTGTTACCTCCGCCGTTTCCATTATTTGGTGGAGGCATGTTATTTCGACCATTTCTGTAACCATTTCCGTTACTTCTAGCCTGTTCAGAGGCTGCCTTAACATCCTCCTGAATCAGGTCAATTGAGTCCAGAACAGACAAGAGATGTTCCATGTCGTTCTTTGGTACGTGTATAAGTTTTTCCTTTACGTGTATCGGCAAGTGTGATTTCAAAAGTCTGATCAAATGGATGAAATCTGCTCGTCCCAGTAACGGGTCTTATTAATGTATTTCTCAAAATATTTTCGCAAATTTGCCTAATCGTGGAGAATATGGCTCTGGATTATATACCTCTCTCCGTAATCTCTCCTGAATACATGTTGACCAATATTTGGCCAAGAATGCCTTTTCCAATTGCTCATATGTGTCGCAACTGTCAGCTGCTTCGGTTGCCCATAATGCAGCATCTCCTTGTATGTAAGACATAACGAACTGTATTTTCTGTGTATGACTCCAAACGCTAGGCAAAATGTTTCTAAATCCCTTGATAAATACTACAGGGTGAACAGATTTCTTCTCCGTTGTAAATATCTGAAACTGTCGGTTTTTAATCAGGCTTTCTTCAATCACTATTTTGGAGTGACATTTGTTTGTTTCGCTAACATTGGTTGCCTGTTCTGTCTCGCAGTCGCAATTTTTCACTGCTGTATATATATGCCTATCATTGTTGGACCTGGCTGGCGTGACACACGCCTGTGTGTCAAATGATTCAAATGGCTCTGAGCACTATGGGAATCAACTGCTATGGTCATAAGTCCCCTAGAACTTAGAACTACTTAAACCTAACTAACCTAAGAACAGCACACAACACCCAGCCATCACGAGGCAGAGAAAATCCCTGACCCCGCCGGGAATCGAACCCGGGAACCCGGGCGTGGGAAGCGAGAACGCTACCGCACGACCACGAGATGCGGGCGCCTGTGCGTCGCCGTGCAACAAGCTGTTTTCCAGCTCCGCAAGACGACGGTTGACATTCCGCTGCCACAGCGGATTGACAGTGTGCACCGCCCTTTTTATGTCCTGCACTTCCGCACTCGAGCCCAAATCCTTGGCCTCAATCGTGTCGTGCACCTTCTCGTCTATTTTTTTTGTAAATTCCTTTTCAATTTTGTTCGCCTGTTCGGACATTTTCTGCTCTATTGCTTGACTTGTGTCAATTTCTAATTTTTCCCACCTGTTAGCCAGTACAGTAATTTCATCTCCCATACTGGCATTAGCCACCTGGATATTATCTACTCTTTCGCTCAGTTCTTGCACCGCTTTGGGTATGGTTTCATAGTTTTGTCTCAAGCTAACAATCTCACTTTGTATAGCTTCCAAAGATTGCACTAACTGCAAGTCTCTCATGCTGCCATCGATCACGCTCTGCTTGTTATCATCACGTTCTGCTAGCATACGTGCAAATTCAGCTTGGAAATTGAGCATGTGTTCGAACATAACCCTTAATGATTTCACTTCTGACACCTCACCACTCCCTGGTCCGTGTCTAGTGCTTGTAGTTGGCACAGTATTTCTACTTTCAACTGAATCACTGGCTGGCAGTGGCAACATTTCTTGCCCTTCTGCCCAAAGATTCTCACATTGTACTTGCTTAAGTACGCCACTAACATTACTTTGTGCCCCACTTTCTAACTCGGTATCACTGCTTGCTAACTGTTGTTCATTATCCATGTTTATATTTTTCTGACTACGCAATCTAACCATAGTCAACAAAAGAAACAACATCTGAACTAAATATCCTAACACTCAGGTTTCACTGACATAGTCACTCAAGAAATGGTCATTTGTTGAAACACACTTATTATATACTACGATGACTAACTACTCAAATGTCCTGTTATTTAAAAAAAAAATACTAACAACAAGCACACCACTAATGATCCAAGATCACTGCACTGAGGCTACTTTACTACCCACACAACTACACTGTAGCTTTACCTTTTGGTGATCGATCTTGGGTGCAGCTGCCCCCTGGTATTGTGGTAGGTAGTTAATTTTTTGATATAATGAGCTCTTTTCTTCAGCTTGCCTCTGGGTATATAGTGTTCTCATGCAAAAAATCATATATAGGTATTACCATACAATACTGGTTAGGCAATACATACAATACATGAAAAAATTATTAATTGTTCTCCAACAAAGTTCAACTACAATAATTCCCTAGTTATCTCATTGGTATTTTGTGGCCACTGCTTATTTGTGCCCCGCGTTATTGGGCACCAATTTAATGAAATAATAAAAAAAATATTATTTATATATTTATTATGTAAACAAAATTAAAATGGATTTGAAAATAGGGAAGAAATGTTGCTTTAAATATTTTTGTTATTTGCTCTTTCAGTACGAACTTTGTTGTAGAACCCCTTATTTGCGTGTGGTAATAAAAATTCATTTAGACAGAATTAAGCACATTTAAAATTACGTGAACCTTGTGGTGTCACCACCAGACACCACACTTGCTAGGTGGTAGCTTTAAATCGGCCGCGGTCCATTAGTACATGTCGGACCCGCGTGTCGCCACTGTCAGTGATCAGACCGAGCGCCACCACACGGCAGGTCTTGAGAGACTGAGTAGCACTCGCACCAGTTGGACGGACGACGTTGCTAGCGATGCACACTGACGAAGCCTCGCTCATTTGCAGAGCAGATAGTTAGAATAGCCTTCAACTAAGTTAATGGCTACGACCTAGCAAGGCGCCATTAGTAACATTGCATGTATCTAAAGAGTCTCACTTGTATCGCCACAATTTCCAGATGTACCACAAGGATGGATTAAAGTCAAGTATTCAAAAAGCTACGTACTTTTCTTTACAGCATTCATTACATATCCTGTTTCAGAATTCACGCCATCCTGCATTAGTTTAGCGCGTGCCTTTCGGCTTCCTCTCATTGTGTCTAGGCTGTCTTGTCTAGACACAACATTTTTGGCGACGAGTCAACAAAGGGTCTTGTTCTTTATACTTGCTTACATTTCCTTGTGTCATGGCTTCTCCAGATGTACTGTCCGAATTTTATCGCTTGCAGAATCAGCAGACGCAGGCGTTATTGGATGCCCTTGGACAGCTCGTCCAGGGTCAGCGTGCGATGCACACCGATGCGGCAGCCGCCGCTTCATCGCTACCGCAGCCACAACGTGCTGTTGCACCACAGTTTCGTCCATTTCAAGCGGACGAGGAAACATGGACGGAGTGGTCACGCCAATTTGGAATTCATCTCACCGCCTACAGAATTCAAGGTAAGGAGCGGCAGCCGTTTTTGCTTTCGTGTGTAGGTGTGTCCACCTACCGTCTGATAGTGAAATTGTTTCCCCGACGCGACGTAGCAACTCTGTCCTACGAAGAAATTTTGTCAGCGTTAGATGCCTATTTCAAAGAAACAGTCAATGTCGTGGCAAAAAGGTATACGTTCTTTCGTACGAAACGTACGGACGGTCAGACTAATAGGGAGTGGGTTGCAACATTGCAAGGACTTGCTAGGGATTGTGCTTTTGAGTGTGAATGTGGACTCCCTTATTCAGATACAATGGTACGTGATGCAATTGCACAGAACGTTTCTGATGTTCGCATACGGGAACAGATTTTGAAGCTAGTTAATCCCTCCCTTCAACAAGTGATAGACATATTAGATAGGCAAGACACACTTGAGTTGGCTCAGGAATCATTTGAAGCTTCGCCAGCAGTGTGTCACATTAACCGGCCCGCCGGGCGCGCTGCACGGAACGTTAAACAGCCCTCGCACACGTCCGCGCAGCTGCGGCCTAGCTCTCAAACACGTGTGCTGCGTAAGCATGCCAATGCAGTTCTGAAATCATGCCCACAGTGTGCAACTAGACAATCGCGTGACACTTACCCGTCACGCCAAGCTATTTGCTTTTACTGTCATAAGAAAGGACATGTTCAAAGTGTTTGCCAGAAAAAGCTCAGGTCAGACAATCAAAACCATTCCAGGCCCTTTGCTTCGCGCCGGAATCGAACGAAGGACAATCGGGCTCGTGAACCTTCGCCCATGGACATTCATGTAGTTAATTACACCCTGTCCAGTGCCACTTTCTCTCACAGTGACTGTGGTCCGGACTTTCAAGTCCCAGATGTTGAAGCTGAAAGAGCCGCATTCTAGGGAGGACGCATTATTGCTCTTTTTGTCCTCGTATCACTCTCAGCCCCGCGATGGTCGCTCGCCGGCTGAGTTGCTCCACGGTCGTCCTCATCGAACCTTGATGTCTTTGCTGCATCCGCCGCATCAGGTTCCTGTGCAGCGGCAGACTCCTGTTTTTGCTCCAGGTGATGTTGTATTCTATCGCAACTATCGCGGTTCACGGCGTTGGCTCGCAGGGCACATTCTTCGCTGCCTCGGCCGCGCGATGTATTTGGTTTTTGGGGCCTCTGGTGAGGTGCGTCGGCATCTCAATCAGCTGCGCCTCTGTCGTCGCATGGGTTCTGCCGCTCCCCGTCTGCTTCCAGCGACGGTGCCGGCCGGTCGGCGCCCTGGGGACCCATCTACTGGCTCGCCTCATCCCCAGGTGTTACCGACGCTGCCTTCCATTTTGCCTCATGGCGACGTGCCGCCGCCGCCGCCGCTGCCGCCGCCGCCGCCAGTTCTCCCGCCGGCGCCGCCCGCAGTGGACGCTTCGCTGCAGCCGCCAAGCGCCTGCCTGAGTCACGCGCCGCCGATCGCTTCCCGTGACCAGCTGTCCTCCGCCATGGAACTCTTGCCCGCTCCGGACCACATGGCTTCATCGCGCGTCGGATCTCCCGACGCAATGGAGGTCGACCCATCGGCCCCTCCTGTCTCTCTACGGGCGCATACACCGCATGTTGACGTGCACCCTGGACTAGGTTTTCGGGCGTTTCCTAGCTCCCCTCGGACCGAATGGCAGGGTGCGGGTGGCACAGCCTCGCCTGTTGTTAGGCTCCCCACCTCATCGCATACGTCAACATCGGGTCCTCCCCACGGCGGGCGGAAGCCTTATAACACGACCGTTCGCCGATTTGTGGGGGAGGAATGTGGTGTCACCGCCAGACACCACACTTGCTAGGTGGTAGCTTTAAATTGGCCGTGGTCCATTAGTACATGTCGGACCCGCGTGTCGCCACTGTCAGTGATCAGACCGAGCGCCACCACACGGCAGGTCTCGAGAGACTGAGTAGCACTCGCACCAGTTGGACAGACGACGTCGCTAGCGATGCACACTGACGAAGCCTCGCTCATTTGCAGAGCAGATAGTTAGAATAGCCTTCAGCTAAGTTAATGGCCACCTAGCAAGGTGCCATTAGTAACATTGCATGTATCTAACGGGCGCTGATAACCTCGCTGTTGTGCGCCCTAAAACACTAATAATCATCATCATCATGTATCTAAAGAGTCTCACTTGTATCGCCACAATTTCCAGATGTACCACAAGGATGGATTAAAGTTAAGTATTCAAAAAGCTACATACTTTTCTTTATAGCATTCATTACGTATCCTGTTTCAGACTACACGCCATCCTTCGTGCGCTTATAGCGTGCATTTCGGCCCCCTCAAACACACTGTGTCGGCGCCTCTTGTCGACACAACAAACCTTAGCAACCCTCTCATGCTGATAAATTCATATTAACTGATTAAGAGCATTTAGTTGAAAATTGTATAAAATAACTTTTTTTTACGTATTTCGGCCTTGGCACAGATTTTCTAAGTGCAGTGTTTTTTTTTTTTTTTTTTTTAATATTTACTGAATTCTTTCCCGGCGTTGGCTATGGAACACAAGACTGTCTCTGTTAACATAAAATGGTTAAATACTGCCAAGCCGACCTGAACGTTTGATTATCATTGACAAAACACACTTCACTATTCGTTTAAGTTATTTGCTTTAGAAATTGAAAGAACCAACAGATTAACAACTTCAACGTTAATTATTCGCCTATGAATGCACAAATGTAAAACCAGTAATAAATTCCGTAATCCTCAGGATCGCTGTACAAGAAAAATATTTCGTAATTCACTGCTAATTTTATCTGCTCCCGATTTACGGGTTTGGTTAATTTTTTTAACAGAACAACTTTTTAAATGTGCCGCCGCTGCAAATCGTTCGGTCAAGGCACAGCCCAGCAACACCAACGATAATCACTAAAAATGCTGAAAATTCTTTAAAGAAATATTATAGATGATATGGGCAAGCTAATTTACATTAGTAATACACGATTTTGGTAAATTATAATGTATTTAGACCATCGCAATAATTAAACTTACATTACTTTGTAATTTCTCCTCTAATGGCGGCTAAAGATAGATACAGATAAAAGAAGTCTACTCATTCATAAAATGCTATGTCACAGGTTCCTCTCTCTCTCAGCTCTCGAGGAAGATGACAAAGAATGCACATTATGTATTCCTATTTATACCACCCCCCCCCCCCCCCCCCTTGACATCGGGATTGCACAACAAATATCGGAATTAATTGATGTATTTTGATGTCGTGGACAGTAATGATCTTTTTGGTGTGTTGACTCAAGCCACTTATTTTATTATCACAGTGGTGATATTTCACATTAAAGTGTAATGAAGGCTAGTCGAAATGCAAGTTCTTGTCGTCTAAATGTGTGACAACAGAGAAATGAGCAGTAGAGTAAGATACGAGAGCTACTGGTGGATTCAAGCACTTATTGCTAACTATTTATTGCGTGTATCGATACAGAGCCTGACTTCTACGTGTAACTAGTGTACGCAAGTTTTTTCTTTTGTTGATTTTGTTTTGTATTTAGACTTTGCTGTGTAAAGGGTTTTACCCCGCAATTTATGAATGTCAGATTACTTGTTCTGTGTTTGGACGGTGAGCTATTTAAAATTTCATGAGTACAATTAGTATTTTTTATTTGTTTTAGAATTATTGAAGTTTGGATTACTGCTAAAAATAACGGAGATCCCGGTAACTAAGCAAATTTTTATCTCAACATTATTTTTTTATTTTTTTGATGTAATGTTTTATTTGTCATTTGCATTGTGGTAAATTTGTATGTGTATGTTACTGCAGATTGTGGAGAGTACAATAATGCAACAACTGTGTCAATAATTTGGTAAAGTAACAGCATTTGGTCGACTTTTTGCGGTCACCAGGGGCTAAGGTCTCCTCCTGGTTATTTTGATGACTTGTTACGATTGTTCTAATACAGTTTTCTTAAAAAAAAAAAATGTTCGGAACTACCCTCGCATTGCAAGGATAGTACCGTGTCATTTTTTTCTGCATGGGTAGCCGGTGGTGAAAGGGTACAGTACCGCCCGACATTGGAAATAGGTACAACATACTTCATTATTTTTGTCAGAACAACACATTTTTTTTATAAAACTAACTCAATTTCAATTAATACAGCGAAGCCGGATACCAGTATGGGAAAGAATGACAATTTATTTATTTAATTGATCACATGTGCACTCCCACAAAGTAAATCCCTACATCCAGTTTGGTGAGATCTGTGAAATGAATGAATGTATGGTCGTCTGCTAACTGCAGATAGTGAATGTGAATATATGATCATCTTTGAGACGATCCTTTGGCCACCTTTGGTGGGACCAAAGAGATGAAATTTACCTGAGCCTTGAGCGCCTGAAATGTGGCTGACCAATACGGTAGCATGGTCTTCCCCCACCTCGACAGAGGTGCGAGATGACCTAGAGAACGGCCATGTTTCAGCACTCTGCCGCTGGATCTTGGGCTGTTAAGACCTGTTTTAGTTGTGCTCCGTAATGACGAAAGAGTGGAGACATGGTATGCATGTGGAATATTTAAGAGTAGTTTGAAATAATAATTTCTCTATTTCAGGAACTTTTGTGGGGAGAATTAAGTGTCAGGCAGGTAATATTAATGGGATTGTAGTAATCTTCAGAAGTGACCAAGGGTCACAATGAAACCACGTGTAGCAATAAGTTGAAATACTTCCGTGTGCTTAAGTTATGCTGAATTACTAGCGTGTGTACAATAAGTTGAAATATTTAAGAAATAGCGTGTGTACCATTAGTTGAAATATTTAAGGAATGCCGTGTGCAGGATTTGAAATTAGAGACGATTACTTCCACGTGGTGAGTACTGTGTGAGTCTCAATCTGTGTATGAGACAAAGGATAAAGGGAAGTACTCGTCCATGGTATCAGTTGAGGACTCGCGTGTGTGATGAATACTCAGAGAGAAGCAAGGTGTGTCGGCAGTCTATCCAGCAACGCCACTTGGCTTTCATTGCACAGGAGACGTGCATATATCTCCAGAGTTCATAGTTGGAAAGTAGAATTAGAAAGTGGGGCAGTGTCATGTGAAACTGGGATAAATACTAATTGAAGTGGGAAAGCTGAAAGTGATAGTGTTGTGACTATGTAGTGTTTTGTATTCCATGTCGTAGTGTGGTGTTCAGTACCGATGCAATTTCTGGCTTTCATCGTCACTGTGAAGGTCCAAGGGTTGCAGGAAACCTGTAGTGGAGCATCCCAATCGCACACTGGCAAGCCAGGAAAGTTTGATAGCACCGACTTTTTGAGGCGTTACTCCTCCTGGACAGAAGTCAGCATTGTGCCTTTTGTGTTCAATCACGATCTAATTTCTGTGTTTCATCGTCAATGCGAAGGCCCACGGGTTGCAGGGAACCTGCAGTGGTGCGTCTCAATGGAACATAGGCATCCCCGGAAATCTTGATAGTACCAACTTTTTGAGCCGTTACTTCTCCTGGACAGAGGTCCGCATTGTGCCTTTTGTATTCAACCCCGATGCAATTTCTGCGTTTCATCGTTAATGTTACCGTCCAAGGGTTGTGGAACACCTGTAGTGGTGCATCGGAATTGAAACCTGGCGTGTCAGGAAATTTTCATAGCACGGTCTCTTTGGGGCGTTACACCCCCGAGACTGAATTCGGCATTAAGACGTTTTTGTTCAGTCCTGATGCAATTTCTGCGTTTCATCGTCAATGTTAAGGTGCAAGGGGTGCAGAACAACTGTAGTGGTGCATCGGAATTGAACACTGGCATCCCAGGACATTTTTATAGCACCGTCTCTCTGAGAGGTTACTCCTCCTGGACAGAAATCGGCGTTGTGACTTTTATATTCAGTCCCGATGCAATTTCTGTGTTTCATCTTCTATGTGAAGGTCCAAGAGTTGCAGAAAACCTATAGTGGTGCATCCCAATCGAACACTGGCATCCCAGAGAGTAGTCATAGCTCCTACTTTTTGGGGCGTTTCTTCTAGTGGACTGAAGACTGCATTGTGCCTTTTGTATTCAATCCCGATGTAATTTCTGTGTTGCATCATCAATGTGAAGGTCCAATGGTTGCGGAAACCCTGCAGTGGTGCATCGCATTCGAACACTGGTATCCCAGGATTTTTTGTTATCACCGACTTATTGAGGCGTTACTCCTCCTGGACAGAAGTCGGCATTGAGCCTTTTGTGTTCAATGCCGATGTAATTTCTGTGTTTCATCGTCAATGTGAAGGTCCAAGGGTTGCATGGAACCTGTAGTTGTGCATCGCATTCGAACACTGGCATTCCAGGGAGTTTTCATAGCACCGGCTTTTTGAGGCGTTACCCCTCGTGGACAGAAGACGGCATTGTGCCTTTTATATTCAACCCCGATGTCATATCTGTGTTTCTTCGTCAATGTGAGGGTCCACGGGTTGTGAAAAAAATGTAGTGGTGAATCGGAATCAAACACTGGCATCCAGGGAAATTTTCATCGCACTGTCTCTTTGAGGCGTTACACCCCCTAGACAGAATTCGGCATTCTGACTTTTTTGTTCGGTCCCGATGCAATACCTGTGTGTCATCGTCAATGTGAAGGTCCAAGGGTCGCAGAAAACCTGTATTGGTGCATTGCAATGTTACACTGGCATCCCAGGAAATATTGATAGCACCGGCAGTTTGAGGCGTTACTCCTCCTAGACAGAGGTCGGCATTGTGCATTTTGTGTTCAATCCCGATGCAATTTCTGCGTTTCATCGTCAATGTGAAGGTACAACGGTTGCAGAAATCCTGTAGTGGTGCATCGCAATCGAACACTGGCATCTCAGGAAAGGTTCTAAGCACCGACTCTTTGAGGCGTTAGTCCCCCTGGACCTAAGTCGGCTTTGTGCCTTTTGTATTAAATCCCGATGCAATTTCTGTGTTTCATCGTCAATTTCAAGGTCCAAGGGTTGCAGAAAACCTGTAGTGCTGCATGTGAATCGAACATTGGCAATCCAGGAAATTTTCGTAGCACTGACTCCTTGAGGCGTTACTCCCCCTTGGACAGATTCAGCATTGTGCCTTTTGTATTCAATCGCGATGCAATTTCTGTGCTTCATCGTCAATGTGAAGGTCCAAGTGTTGCAGAAAACCTGTAGTGCTGCATCGGAATCGAACACTGGCATCCCAGGAAGATTTATGATTTATGATGGCAAGATGGCGGCCGAGTAGGTTGCAGTGTGATGTGGCTTCGCATTCAGATACATATTTTCTCGGTAAATGTTTGATTGTGGACACTGATTTTTAATTATCGTGTACCGGGAGTGTTATCTGTTACTCAGTCCGTTCTCGTTTACTCTTTAGATACTGTAAATAAAACAGAAAGAGAGATTAAAGTGCTGCTGGTGCGTTCGTCGTGTGCATCGCGTCAACGGAGAGGCCGTCGCCCTCCCGCTGGCCGAGCGCGTGTCGGTTTCGCCAGTCAGCCGCTTCGGTTCTCGCGTGTCAGCACTCCGCGCCGCGTGCTGCGACACCTCGCCAGCCGCAGCGGAATCCGACGCGTCGGCGGCGGCCGCCGGCTGCCCCGCGCCCCGCCGTCGACGTCAGCAGTAGCGGCCACCAGCTGTGCTCCCTGCTGTTGGTAAGCAACCGCCTGCCTACCTTCGGCCCTGGATTCCAGCCGACGAAGCAGCGACACCACCACACCAGATGCCGAGGGAAGAAGAAGGAAATCATGTGGTAAGACGCTAGCTAGAGCCATCAACGTCACACCAGGTATGGAACTCACGGAGGAAGAACTTGTTCCCATGTCCTCCAGTCAAAAGATAGCAGCCATGGACAAAATATTGAGTGAAATAGGAGCAGAGTTAAAAGCTAAGCATGTTTCATCTGCCCTGTTAACCGTCATTAGAGACAAAGTGTTTCACTTGGCTTTCGAAATAACTAGCCTCAAAGCTGAACTATCCTGCCTAAACGATGAAAATAGGCGACTAGGACTAGAACTACAGAGAGCCTCGAATCCAGTCAAAGACTTACAAATACAAACTTTGCAAGAGAAGGCTGAGAAATTAGAGAACGAAAATAGGGAATTGAGTGTAGTGAAACAAGACTTGCAGCAACAAATAAGAGAACTAACTAATAATGTCACACAACAAGCACAGACACAAGCACAGACACTGACATATGCTGCCGCCTTAACTATAGAGCCCAAAACCAAAGGGGCTCGAAGAATAGAACAGGCTAAAACAAAACAGGCCACAACCCTCTATATCAAATCGACAGAAAATCAAGACGCCAAAGCTGTCCGACAGACCATCACCAGAATATAAATCCCAGGAAAGAGAATATACATATAAAATCAATCAGAACCACACAGACTGCAGTTATAGTAGAAACGGAAACACAGGAGGACAGTCGAAAAATAATAGAAAAGACTAAAGACCTGCACACAACTGTCTGTGAAGGACCGCGAAAACGCAAGCCACTCGTGGCAGTATATCACGTGCGAGATACACTTACCGACGAAGAGTTTCTAGAAAGCCTTTACGAGCAGAATCTAAGCGGTGACACCACGAAAGAAGACTTCGACGAGAGGTCAAAATAAGATTCAAAACAGGGCCTAGGGGAAGGGGTTTCAGTCACGAGATACTGGAGGTCAGCCCACACCTGTACAGAGTCCTTACAAGAAGACAGAGAGTCTACATAGACTTCGAATCACTTTCTGTGAAAGACGATACAGTAGTAAACAAGTGTTTTAAGTGTTGCGACCTAGGACATACGACTAAAACCTGCAGAAAAGCCGACGTCACGTGTGCCAAGTGAGGCAATCAAGGACACAAGCGCAGTGAGTGCAAGTCCGCGGTTTGCGTCTGCATCCCCTGCAAATACAGAGGCCGCGCCTGCAATAAAACAAAAGGAGGTGATTGTCAGACCTACACTCCTGGAAATGGAAAAAAGAACACATTGACACCGGTGTGTCAGACCCACCATACTTGCTCCGGACACTGCGAGAGGGCTGTACAAGCAATGATCACACGCACGGCACAGCGGACACACCAGGAACCGCGGTGTTGGCCGTCGAATGGCGCTAGCTGCGCAGCATTTGTGCACCGCCGCCGTCAGTGTCAGCCAGTTTGTCGTGGCATACGGAGCTCCATCGCAGTCTTTAACACTGGTAGCATGCCGCGACAGCGTGGACGTGAACCGTATGTGCAGTTGACGGACTTTGAGCGAGGGCGTATAGTGGGCATGCAGGAGGCCGGGTGGACGTACCGCCGAATTGCTCAACACGTGGGGCGTGAGGTCTCCACAGTACATCGATGTTGTCGCCAGTGGTCGGCGGAAGGTGCACGTGCCCGTCGACCTGGGACCGGACCGCAGCGACGCACGGATGCACGCCAAGACCGTAGGATCCTACGCAGTGCCGTAGGGGACCGCACCGCCACTTCCCAGCAAATTAGGGACACTGTTGCTCCTGGGGTATCGGCGAGGACCATTCGCAACCGTCTCCATGAAGCTGGGCTACGGTCCCGCACACCGTTAGGCCGTCTTCCGCTCACGCCCCAACATCGTGCAGCCCGCCTCCAGTGGTGTCGCGACAGGCGTGAATGGAGGGACGAATGGAGACGTGTCGTCTTCAGCGATGAGAGTCGCTTCTGCCTTGGTGCCAATGATGGTCGTATGCGTGTTTGGCGCCGTGCAGGTGAGCGCCACAATCAGGACTGCATACGACCGAGGCACACAGGGCCAACACCCGGCATCATGGTGTGGGGAGCGATCTCCTACACTGGCCGTACACCACTGGTGATCGTCGAGGGGACACTGAATAGTGCACGGTACATCCAAACCGTCATCGAACCCATCGTTCTACCATTCCTTGACCGGCAAGGGAACTTGCTGTTCCAACAGGACAATGCACGTCCGCATGTATCCCGTGCCACCCAGCGTGCTCTAGAAGGTGTAAGTCAACTACCCTGGCCAGCAAGATCTCCGGATCTGTCCCCCATTGAGCATGTTTGAGACTGGATGAAGCGTCGTCTCACGCGGTCTGCACGTCCAGAACGAACGCTGGTCCAACTGAGGCGCCAGGTGGAAATGGCATGGCAAGCCGTTCTACAGGACTACATCCAGCATCTCTACGATCGTCTCCATGGGAGAATAGCAGCCTGCATTGCTGCGAAAGGTGGATATACACTGTACTAGTGCCGACATTGTGCATGCTCTGTTGCCTGTGTCTATGTGCCTGTGGTTCTGTCAGTGTGATCATGTGATGTATCTGACCCCAGGAATGTGTCAATAAAGTTTCCCCTTCCTGGGACAATGAATTCACGGTGTTCTTATTTCAATTTCCAGGAGTGTATAAACAGCTGCATGATCGGCTCCTGGACAGTATAGACTATGGCAGCTAAAATCAGCACACACGCAAGAAACGCGAACGCCCAAAGCCAGTCACCCAAAACACATAAATACAAATCACCGTCAACATTACAGAGAAGCTACCAAAGAGCAATTTCCTGGAGAAAACAAATGAATCTTCTGCCGGAGAATTACGTCGATAATGAACCCATCCCGCCCCTTTCACACTCAACGACGTTACAGGATAGCTGTATTAATACGATAGAATATGTAGATGACATGACAATCTGAGGGTCCATCCACTACGAGGTGGCAAAGCAAATTAAAAGACAATTATACCACTGGATAAACTTCCAATTAACATTAATGCAGAGGATAGATGAGTTGGAAGATGAGCTTACATATATTGTGCACAAGAAAATGTACAAAGAAAACCGACATACTCCCTCACAATTTCTCCCAGCCGAAGTACATCACACCACACATACACAGGATGAACACAAACCAGAATCATCATCACATGGAAAACCCTACGACACACGTAAATGTGAACAGTACATCAATCCAGTCAAATTTGTCTCGGGAGGCACTCTTCACCCCGGGAAAAAGGAACAAGGAACAGACAGGCATGCAGTCCCTGAATCAAAACACATCGAAATACTCAGGCTACAGACCAATACAAAACTCAAAACTACCGGACCCAGACTTATAAAAGTAGACCAATTAGATGAGGACAAATCTGAGGGAGAGACATGGGACATTTGCAACGATGTCAACGTGCGTCTAGCAACAACCTCCACTCCAAACACAAACAAAGACAACATAACACATACAGTCAGTCCCATACAAATCACCACCATCGCCGACACCACGCCAGCAAGCACCACCAACATCAGTGAAAAACGTGTGATGGCAAACAGCATTGAAGAGGCGTGTGACAAAACGAAAAGTAACCGTGTGACATCCCAAAGAGGTCTTAAAATGTCCCCCAATCAGCGGCCAACACCAAGCCACAATCCGTCCAGAACCACCTCAGAGACCGCAACAGAAACCAGCACCAACAGCAAGCCAGCTGCACCTAATTATGATAATTTAGAACTTAACTTACTTTTAAGTAGGCTAGAGAAAAGAGAGATACTGCAGACAGCGCAGCGGATGCTACTTAGATTGTGCCATCCAAAGGGAGATTCTCTGTTTTCCAGTAACTGAGCAAACAGACAGAATCATCGTAAAGACAGAAAATATTCCTACATCAGCAGAGCCGCTGCTCGATCTCATGCTCCAGGTCTGCCTGCGCAGGTCAGAATCTTTCGACTTGGACAAAGTATATATAGATCATGTAAGAGCCCACGGACGAACACATTTTGATTACTCACAGACTGGCAGTAAATGTTTTGTACACGTAAAACCCCCAGAACACATAGACAAAAAATTAATATCTTACAACATAATACTAAAAAAAAAAAACAGTACGACTGTCGGCGCGGAAATCCCTAAAATAGCACAAAACCTGCAGGCAGACATCATGTGCTTACAAGAACCTTATAATAGAAACGGTCAACTGATATGTCTACCAAAACATGCTACCACAATAACAGGCAGCAATGACTGTAAGGCTGCAATAGTAACTCTAAACAGAACTTATAACATAGTTAAGGTAACACAGTTATGCAATCAACACTTGGTTACCATAGAGATAACTAATGGGAACGTCATATGGGTTATTGCAACCATGTACGCCCAATACAGCCTTCAAATACAGCCGTATGCAGACTACATCAGAGACCTAGTAATGTATGCCAGAGGCAAAAAATTAGTGATAAGTGCTGACATTAATTCCAGATCGACCCTCTGGAACTCAGACAGAACAGATGACAGAGAACGCATTATCACCGATCTAATACAAGAAACACAATTACATGTAATGAATGCGGAAGGACCTATACCAGCATATGCAGGGTTCGATGGTACGCGCAGTAATATCGACTTCACGCTAGCAAATAATGCAGCAATGGCATACGAAACAGACTGGACTGTACACGACAACATAACCAGTAGTGATCATAATGTCATAACATACACACTAACTCACACTCAGAACACAATGACCAAATCACACACCAGACACTTGCTGTTGCACAAAGCAGACTGGAACAAATTAACGGAAATTATCCAACGACACGATCTAGAAAACATCAATGGAACTATCGATTATAGAGCACACAAGTTAACACAGGTGATACAACATGCACAAAACACATCAATACCGACAGCAAAGAACGCAAATTGCTCACAAGTACCATGGACCAACGAACTTACGAGACTCAAACAAGACGCAGGACGCAAACGAAAATTATATCAAAGGGGATAGCAGATAGGGACCGACGAATAAGACTTGAAGCATATAGGCATGCACAAGACTTATACAGACAGACCCTATACAACACGCGTAGACAACAATGGGAGCTATTTGTAACAACACAAACAGAGGAAAATATATGGGGGGGACCATAAAAAATACTGACAGAGAAGATAAAAACCCCACTAGTTCTGGGAACGCTAAGGCAGGATGACGGCACGATGACGAGGGGATGGAGGAATACAGCGGAGTTTCAGCTGTACAAACTGCTCCCTGACGACGTTATCGATACAGACACACAATATTATGCAACACTAAGAGAAAACCTACACACACCATACAACACTGCAACTGTTACCTGTCCTTTTGCGCAAGAAGAGGTTGCGCTAGCAATCTCAGAGCTCAAAAACAAAAAAAGCACCTGGACCAGATGGTATCCACTCGGAAACACTGAAAAAACTAGCACCGCAGATCACCCCGTTCCTAACAACGTTACTGAACGATGCCTCACGGCTGGGCAGGGTACCCACAGTATGGAAAACCTCCAAAGGAGTCATTATTAAGAAATCAGCGGACAGGGATCCTACAGATCCGAAGACTTACAGGCCAATATGCCTAATAAACACCCTAGCAAAGATTCAGGAGAAGCTACTGTGTAAGCACCTGCAAACACACAGAGCTCTCAGGGGTATGAGCCAACACATGTTCGGCTTCAGATCTGGCAGATCAATAGATGATGCCATCGACCAGGCCCTGCACATAGTTAACACCACAAAACAGAAATACACCCTGGCAATAAAGCTTGACATTGCCGGAGCATTTGATAATCTTTGGTGGCCAGCACTGTTTCAGAGGCTAAGACATCTGGAGGTACCGCAATCACTGTACAACAGTTTTCTGACTACTGTAAAGACCGAGTAGTCGAATGGCAGATGGATAGCCGGAAAGTAATTAAAAGAATTACCAAAGGCTGTCCTCAAGGGTCGATCTGCGGCCCCATCTTCTGGGACATAACAAACGAACCCCTCCTACAACTTCTGGAAGGGGATGACAGGTCAGACGGAATTGTCGCCTACGCAGATGACCTATTAGTTGTAGTCACTGCAAACAACAGAGCCCAGTTAGAAGAGAAAGCCAATGGATTACTACAAACAATTACTCAGTGGTGTCACAACAACAAACTCAGGATAGCCGAAAACAAAACAACGTACACTTTACTGAAAGGATCACTCCAAAGGAATCCTTCGGTTAAAATTGGGGACACAAACATCAAACGAGCACGCATTACGCGCTATCTTGGGGTACACATAGATGAAAAATTTAATTTCCCCGAAGCAGAAAAAATACTCCACAAACTGGTGAGGCTAAATTCAAAACAGTACAGACTACCTCTACCAGTCATACGTAGATACCACTGTGCGCTCTTCGAATCAGTACTGAGCTTTGCAGCTAGCACGTGCGCACATAGACTGAACGTGGTCACCAACAAAGCATCCGTCAGACGAGGGCAGAGAAGTGTCCTACTTAGGCTATACATGGCAAGGTGAGTGGGGTGTAAGTGATAAGGGACGTAGACTGCACGACGTCCTCCCTGACATAAGGGAGCGGTTGAGAAAGAGACATATCGATCCCAGCCACAGTATGGTACATTTCTTAACCGGTCACGGACCTTATCCCACGCACTTAAACCGCGTGATTCTGAGGCAGACACCTACATGCACATGCGGGGAAGAAGGTTCCCCAGAACACACTACCTTCTTCTGCGGGCAATACGCGAACAATAGACATACACTACACTTAGATTACACAGATACAAACATAGATATATACACAGCAATAAGAGACGAAGAACAATGGGCACAATTAAACGCACTGCCAAACAGTATTTGAAAAACAACACATGAAGAGTATATGCGGACACGACATCACAGACATGCCTATGAGCAGCGTAACAGAAATCTCCAGAGGATAGACAGCGATACCCACAGTGACAGCGAAAATAGTGACAATGAGGAGGAACAGGAGGAGGAAGCTCAGATATGACAGTAAATAAGCAAATTGCTGGCAATCTAGCCAAGAAAACACCAAATGCTGTACATGGATGCGCACCTAATGTAGTTAATACATAGGATTAGTAACAAATAGGATAAGAAACATTATTTCTCTACTAATAACCACTTGTGTGTGTGTGTGTGAATGTGTGTGTGTGTGTGTGTGTGTGTGTGTGTGACTGGCGGTCAACGGCTCGATGAAACCATTCCGAGGTATTCACCGTCACTCACACTCGGTGATGGTACTAATAAATCTCTCATCTATCCTATCTTCTTTCTATATTCTTCTTAAAAACAACACGATTTTATTTATATTCCAACCTCTAATTATTGTTATTTTGAATCATTATTTGTAAATGTTGTGGATAAAACAAAAGGAAAGAAAACTGTAAAAAGATAAAAAACGAAATTTGTAAGATGTACGACCCGTTTTAAACATCAGGTAACAGGTCTATAATTTGTCAGTAAATAAAAATAAAAATAATATTCCCAGGAAATATTCATAGCACCGACTTTTTGAGGCGTTACTCCCCCTGGACAGAAGTCGCCATTTTGCCTTTTGTATTAAATTCCGATGCAATTTCTGTATATCATCGTCAATGAGAAGACCTACGGGTTGCAGAAAACCTGTAGCACTGTATCAGAATCGAACACTGGCATCACAGGAAATTTTCATAGCACCGCCTCTTTGAGGCGTTGCCCATCCTGAACAGAAGTAGAGCATTGTGCCTTCTGTCTTCAATCCCGATGTAATTTCTGTGCTTCATCGTCAATGTGAAGGTCCAAGGGTTGCAGAAAACATGTATTGGTGCATCGGAATCGAACACTGGCATCGTTGGAAATTTTCATAGCACCAAGTCTTTGAGGCGTTACACCCCCTGGACAGAAGTCGGCATTGTGCTGTTTGTATTCAATCCCGATGCCACTTCTGTGTTTCATTGTCAATGTGAAGATCCAAGGGACTTAGAAAACGTATGGTGGTGCATCGGAATCGATCACTCGCCTCCCAGGAAAGGTTCTAAGCACTGACTCCTAGAGGAGTTACTCCCCCTGGACAGAAGTCAGCATCGTGCCTTTTGTGTTCAATCCCGATGCAATTTCTGTGTTTCATCGTCAATCTGGAGGTCCAAGGGTTGCAGAAAACCTGTAGTGGTGCATCGGAATCGGACACTAGCCTCCGAGGAAACCTTCTAAGAACCGACTCGTTGAGGCGATACTCCCAATGGACAGAGGTCGTCATTATGCCTTTTTTATTCAATCCCGATGCAATTTCGGTGTGTCATCGTCAATATGAAGGTCCAAAGGCTAAAGAAAACCTGTAGTGCTTCATCTGAATCGAGCACTGGCATCCCAGGAAATTTTCGTAGCACCGACTCGGAGGCGTTACTCCCCCTGGACAGAAGTCGGCATCGTGCCTTTTCTATTCAATCCCGATGCAATTTCTGTGTTTCATCGTCAATGTGAAGGTTCAAGGTTTGCCCAAAACCTGTAGTGCTGCATATGAATCGAACACTGGCATCCCAGGATATTCTCAAATCACCGACTCTTTGAGGCGTTACTCCCCCTGCACAGAAGTCGGCATTGTGCCCTTTGAATTCAATCCCGAAGCAATTTCTGTGTTTCATCGTCAATGTGAAGGTCCAAGGGTTGGAGTCATCCTGTAGTGGTGCATCGGAATCGGACACTGGCACCCCAGTAAATTTTCATAGCTCCGAATCTTTGAGGCGTTACTCCCCCCTCGAAAGATGTCGGTATTGTGCCATTTTTATTCAATCCAGATGCAATTTCTGTGCTTAATCGTCAATGTGAAGGTCCAAGGGTTGCATAACATTTGTAGTGGTGCATCGGAATCGAACACTGCCACCCCAGGATGTTTTCATAGCCCCAATCCCTTGAGGCACTTCTCCACCTGGACATAAGTCGGCATTGTGCATTTTCTATTCCATCACGATGCAATTTCTGTGATTCATCGTCAGTGTGAAGGTCCAAGGGTAGCAGAAACCTGTAGTGGTGCATCGGAATCGAACACTGGCCTCCCAGGAAATTTTCATATCACCGACTCTTTGAGGCGTTACTCCCCCAGGACAGAAGTCGGCATTGTGCCTTTTGTATTCAATCCCGATGCAATTTCTGTGTTTCATCGCCAATGTGAAAGTCAAAGGGTGCAGAAAAACTTTATTGGTGCTCGGTATCGAACACTGGCTTCCCAGGAAATTTTCATAGCCCCGACTCTCTGATGCGTTACTCCACCTGGACAGAAGTCGGCATAGTGCCTTTTGTATTCAACCCCGATGTAATTTCTGTTTCATCGTCAATGTGAAGGTCCAAGTGTTGCAGAAAACCTGTAGTGGTGCATCGTAATCGAACACAGGCATCCCAGGAAAACATCATAGTACCGACTCTTCGAGCCGTTACTCCCCATGGACCGAAGTCGGCATTGTGCCTACTGTTCTATATCCCGATGCCATTTCTGTGTTTCATCGTCAATGAGAACGTCAAAGGGTTACAGGAAACCTCTAGTGGTGCATTGGAATCGAACACTGGCCTCCCGCGAATGGTTCTTAACTCCGACTCGTTGAGGCGTTACTCTCTTTGGGCAGAAGTCGGCATTGTGCCTTTTGTATTCAATCCTTTTGCAGTTTCTGAGTTGGTTGGTTGGTTGGTTGGTTTGAAGATTAAAGGGACCAAACTGCATAGGTCATCGGTCCCTTGTTTTATAAAGACACATAGCACAGTGAAACCATCCAGTAGTCATTCGAAGCACAAGAGAAAAATTCCAGGGGAAGAAAATCACTAAGGTCAATAATAAAGCAACATGGAAAACGGAGCACAGCAACAAAAACAACATGGAGAAGAAAAGCAGTAAGAATAAAAACTGTACAGCAGAGGATCGTGGCTGGCTGATCACGAAAATAAAAGGATGAGCCATCCACTCTGCATCACGTTAAAACCTCCAGCCTAAAAGATTAGTGTGGACTCGAATTACAACACAAACACAATTAAAAGATACATATGAAAAGAGGGTGATGTAATAAAATTAAATGGACCTATAAAAGCCGCTTGCGCGAATAAAACCTAAAACCCGATCTGCCATAGAGACATTGTCACCTAAAAGAGATCATAAATCACCCTGGAGATTAAAAGCTCGTCTTAGAGCGGTTAAAATAGGACATTCCAACAACATATGGGCCACCGTCATGGTTGCACCACAGCGACAATGAGGTGGGTCCTCTCGACGCAACAGATGACCATGCGTCAGCCAAGAGTGACCAATGCGGAGCCTATAGAGAATAACAGAATCTCTGCGAGAGGCCTGCATGGAGGAACCCCACACAGTCGTGGTCTCCTTTACTCGCCGCAGCTTGTTGGGTGCAGACAGAGTGCACCTTTCGTCGCCCCACATCCCAAATACCCTACGGCGCAACACCGATCGGAGATCAGTTGCCGGGAGGCCGATCTCCAACGTCAGGTTTCAGGTAGCTTCTTTGGCGAACTTGTCGGCGAGTTCGTTTCCCGCTATCCCAACGTGTCCCGGGGTCCAAATGAACACCACTGAAGTCCACGCTGTTCAAAAGCATGAACGGACTCCTGGATGGCAAAAAAAATGGGATGGCGTGGGAAGCACTGGTCAAGAGCCTGCAGACTACTGAGAGAGTCACTGCAAATAACAAATGACTCTCCAGTGCTGGTACGAATACGTTGAAGGGCACGAAAAATGGCTGTTAGCTCTGCGGTGTAAACACTGCAGCCTTCCGGCAAGGAGCGCTGGTCTACATAGTCCGCATGACCATAAGCATACCCCACACGGCCATCAACCATCGAGCCATCTGTATAGATAGCCTCCGAGTCGCGGGATGCGTCGAGGAGAG
Organism: Schistocerca nitens; assembly: GCF_023898315.1. Taxonomy (NCBI): domain Eukaryota; kingdom Metazoa; phylum Arthropoda; class Insecta; order Orthoptera; family Acrididae; genus Schistocerca; species Schistocerca nitens. The sequence continues at coordinate 1,134,614,510 of NC_064615.1, read as the reverse complement.
CAAGAAATTGGCGACGCAAGACTGCAGGAGGAACTGAATCCTTTTGCCATCGTGAGAGATCCAGCCGAAGCTGCGGCCGACAAATACACCAAGGTGGTGTATGTGGGGGGACCTGAAATGCAGATGGAAGAGGCAAAGACTCGAGGTCACGAAGGAGTGACCTAACATGGATCCCAATTGTATGGCCTGATCGCGGCCGCCGGTGTGGGATATGGACAGCCACATTAGCAAAAAGGAGAAGGTAGTTAGGGTGACGGGGCGAACAACGGACGTGGGCAGCATAATTGGCTGACAGCTGTTGACGCCGAATACGAAGCGGAGGAACCCCAGCCTCAGCAAGGAGGCTATTAACAGGGCTGGTGCGGAATGCCCCTGTCGCCTGTCGAACCCCACAGTGGTGAACGGGGTCCGGCAGTTGCAAAGCTGAGGGTCATACGCCTCACTCCCGTAATCTAGTCGGGACAGCATGAGGGCTTTGTAGAGCTGCAGCAGCGAATTACGATCTGCACCCCAAGTTGTATTGCTCAGGCAGCGGAGGGCATTCAGATGCTGCCAGCACTGACGCTTGAGCTGACGAATATGTGGAAGCCAAATAAGCTGGGCATTGAACAATTCCAGAAAACGGTAAGTGTCAACCCTAAGCATGGCATCCTGAAGATAGCTCAGGGTGGGGATGGGCAGTTCGACGCCGACAAAAGTGCATAACACAAGTCTTTACAGGAGAAAATTGAAAACAATGGTCTAGGGCCCTCGCCTGCGCCTTGCGTATGGCTCCCTGCAACCTAAGTTCTGCAACACTAATGGTGGAGGAGCTGAAAAAGATGCAGAAATCGTCAGCATATAACGTGGGTGAGACAGACGACCCTACTGCTGCTGCACGGCCATTAATGGCCACAAGGAAAAGGGGCACGCTCAATACAGAGCCCTGTGGAACGCCGTTCTCCTGGATATTAAGTGAACTATGGGATGTGCCAATTAAAACGCGAAATGTCCGAACAGATAAAAATTTCTGAATAAAAATGGGGAGAGAGACCCAGAGACCCCACCCGTGCAACGTGGCGAGAATATGGTGCCGCCACGTCGTGTTATATGCTCTGGAGTGGTCGAAAAAGATGGAGACGAGGTGTAGGCACCTGGAAAAAGCAGTGCGGATTGCAGACTCAAGGAAGACCAAAGTATCGGCGGTGGAACGGCCCTGGCGGAAGCCGCTCTGGCACGGAACCAGAAGACCCCGAGACTCGAGCAGCCAACACAGCCGTCGACTCACCATACTCTCCAGTAGCTTGCACAGAGTATTTGTCAAGCTGATGGGCCGATAGCTATCCACATTAAGCGTGTCCTTACCAGGCTTCAGCACCGGAATGATGGCATTTTCTCGCCACTGCGACGAAAAGACACCATCGCCCCATATGCGGTTGAAGATGGCAAGAACACATCGCTGACAGTCAGGGGACAGGTGTTTGAGCATCTGATTGTGGACGCCATCTGGCCCAGAGGCTGTATCGGGGCACTCTGCCAGGGCGCTTTGGAGTTCCCACGAACTAAATGGGGCGATATACGCCTCAGGGTGGCGAGAAGCAAAAGAAAGCCGTTTCCCTTCCTCCCGGCGTTTTAGCGCGCGAAACGCGGGCGGGTAATTCCCCGACGCAGAGGCCCGAACGTAGTGCTGTGCGAAATGCTCGGCGATTGCGTCGGTGGATAGCGCCCCGTTGATGGTAAGCCCTGGGACACCTGTAGAGTGCTGCAATCCAAAGATGCGCCGAATCTTCATCCACACCTGGGAGGGTGAAGTAAGGGAACCCATGGTGGAAATGTACCTCTCCCAGAACTCCTGTTTCTGCTGTTTGATGAGCCTCAGGACCTGAGCACCGAGACGTTTGAATAAAATGAGATTCTCCAAAGACGGGTGCCACTTATGTCGCTGAAGAGCCCGCCGACGTTCTTTAATTGCTTCAGCTACCTCCGGAGACCAGCAAGGCACTGACTTTCACCGGGGGCACCCTAACGCACAAGGAATGTACGTTCCGCAGCGGAAACAATCGCTGCAGTCAGTGTTTAAACAGCCACATCGATGGTACCGTGGGGGAGAGATTCAACAGTGGCAGCAGAGGAGAACGTTTCCCAGTTTGCCTTGCTAAATGCCCATCTAGTCAAGCGTTCATGGGAAAGACGCTGGGGTAGTGAAAGGAAGATGGGAAAATGGTCACTATCACACAAGTCCTCATGGACTCTCCAGTGGACCGATGGTACAAGCCCTGGGCTGGACAACGACAGATCTATGGCCGAGAACGTGCCATGCGCCACACTGAAATGTGAGGCGGCCCCAGTGTTTAAGAGGCAGAGGTCGAGTTGGGAGATGAGATTCTCGACATCTCTGCCTCGGCCAGTAATCTTCGTTCCACCCCACCGGGGATTGTGGGCGTTAAAATCCCCCAGGAGAAGAAAAGCCGTGGGAAGTTGGGTGACAAGTGCAGCCAAGTTGGTCAGGGAGACTGTACCACCTGGAGGGAGATAGACACTACAGATGGTTATGTCCCGGGTAGTCCTTACGCGGACAGCCACAGCTTCCAATGATGTTTGCAGGGGCACAGTAGCACTACATACAGAGGTAAGGACATACACGCAAGCTCTACCTGACACACTAATGGAAGTGCTACGGTTGCAGTAGTAACCCCTGTATCCACGAAGGACAGGGGTCCGTCCACATTGCCGGGAACCAGGTTTCCTGGAGGGCAATGCGTAAAGCAGGTGTCATGCTTAGAAGCTGGCGTAGCTCAGGTAGATGGCTAAAATAACCGCCACAATTCCACTGGAGGATTGTACAAAGTGTGTCCTGTAGGGGCATGCAGGCACTGAAGAGGCAAATTACTTTGCAGGGTCACATGCTGCCTGTGACTGTGTGACGGACGTCGCTACATCCATCGTTTCTGAGGAGACGGCGAGATCCAGGTCATCAGGGGACGCAAAGAGCTCGACCCCATCCTCAGAGGCTGAGCTGACAGGAAGCGGTGGCACGGGATCCACTGGGTCCTTATGCTTCTTGGAGAGCTTCCTCTTCTCTCTCTATTCTTTGGCAGGAGGGTTGCCATGCTGGGAGGGCTTTTCTGACGCATTATCAGGTACAGAGGAAGAGCGTGAAGCCCTTCGACCAGCAGCTGGTGGCTTCTTCAGCCACTGGCTAGTGTCTTGTGAGACACTGGGGAAGTCCTTGAAAGGGACTCCCCCAAGGGATCCCTTCCGAACAAGTGAGGCCGGTGGAGGCTGTTGCATCTCCAGCTGAGCAGCCGGAGGAAGCTGTTGCTTCTCCAGCTGAGGAGCCAGAGGAGGCTGTTGCCTCTCCGGCCGAGCGGCCGGAGGAGACTGCTGCTTCTCTGGCTGAGGAGCCAGAGGAGGCTGTTGCCTCTCCGGCTGACAGGTGGGGATGGATGTACCCAGCTTGTCGGGGTCCGCTGCTCCCAAAACACCCGGAAAAGAGTGTGGCCGCTACCAGCAGTGGGGCAGCTGTAACTGGACCGTTCTGTGGGCCAACTGAGAAGGGAGTCTTTGCATGAACTGGTGGCGGCAGAGTTGCAGCAGCATAACTCCTCGACATAGATGTGGGGTTGAGCCGTTCTAGCTTCTTCCTTGCCTCTTCGTAGGTTAAATGGTCCAATGTCTTAATTTCTTGTATCTTCCGCTCTCTTTTGTAGATTGCACAGTATGGCGAACAGGGAGAATGATGCTCCCCACAGTTAACGCAGGTGGGAGGCGGAGCACATGGAGCATTAGGATGTGAAGGTCGTCCACAATCAAGACACATAGGGCTGGCAGTGCATCTGGAGGACATAATTCCGAATTTCCAGCACTGGAAGCATCACATAGGGGCGGGACATAGGGCTTGACATCGCACCGGTAGATCATGACCTTGACCTTCTCAGGCAAGCAGTCACACTCAAAGGCCAGGATGAAGGCACTGGTTGCGACCCTATTATCTTTCGGCCCCCTGAAGACACTGTAGGGAAGCAGCCTACTCACGCTGTAGTAAATTCACATCAGTCTTTCCATTGTGTGCCAGCCAGTCTGCTGTAACAAGCTCTGACGTCATAAATGTTGCGCAATACTTTAAAAATCAAGCAAATAACCTAAAACTTTTCTGGCATGTCAGAAGTAATACTAAATTAATATGTGTTAAATATCAGTTCGATAACTTCAGCCATTTTCGAAATTTGGACGTTTTTCTAAAAAAATCATTGGCGCAACAGAAAAGAGCTAGAGACTTCAAAATTTATATTTAGATTCATCTTTCATAATGATTTAATAAAAACAGTACTTTGGATTTCACAAATTAAGATTTTAGTGGAAATTCATGATTTTGTGGTTTTCGTCTCAAAACTGAAGGAAGCAAGATAGATTAAGTAGGCTAATAAATAAGGCTAGGATGTTTAGATTTAAATAGGTTGGAGGTCCGCTATGACTATGAAGATGTGAAAAGTTTCTTTTGAATACCTATAAAATTATAGCGATAGCGGATCTCAAAAGGGCTAGTTCAGAGCTCATCTACTGCGTGCAGGGCAATTAAATTAATTCTCTCGCCCAAAATACTTAACTTAGCCACGTCAAAATTTTATTATCAATACTTACCTGCGTGCTGAAGGCACATTTAAATTAAGAGCTTCATCGGCCATCAGCAAAAGAAGCTATAATTTATTATGTAACTTGAAGTGGTGCGTTACTAGCCCAGCGGCTAGTCGGGAGAGCCGATTTGATCAGGCGTTCCCTTAACCGTCCGCACCGCGGCTTTATAAATAAGAACGTTGCGTGAGGAAGCAAGGCCCCAGTTCTCTCCAGACGCTGAATAACACGCCATCTGTGTCGGGAGTCGCGTCGCATCGGTATCACTGCGACAAACAGCCTCGGGTGCCGTATTCAGTTACTCGAGATGCGCGTAACCAGGAAAGCGTTTCAAGTGAAGTGTTAATTCTGGGATGATTTTCATTATCTAGCTTCAGTTTGCGTGTTGTCGTATTTTCACGTGCCGTCGCGGGACAGACATTCTACCAATTATTTAGCGTGGCGTTTGATGAAATACTCTCATCAAATTGTGGCGAGCATTCTTTTTAACATTTAATTCGGACATTTATAGTTGCATCAGCGCATTAGACTCTGAACTGCTCTGTTAGTTAGGTTGTAGGGATACTTGTGTTTTTTTTTATTAGTGACTTTCAGAATATACTCAACTACACTCCTGGAAATGGAAAAAAGAACACATTGACACCGGTGTGTCAGACCCACCATACTTGCTCCGGACACTGCGAGAGGGCTGTACAAGCAATGATCACACGCACGGCACAGCGGACACACCGGGAACCGCGGTGTTGGCCCTCGAATGGCGCTAGCTGCGCAGCATTTGTGCACCGCCGCCGTCAGTGTCAGCCAGTTTGCCGTGGCATACGGAGCTCCATCGCAGTCTTTAACACTGGTAGCATGCCGCGACAGCGTGGACGTGAACCGTATGTGCAGTTGACGGCTTTGAGCGAGGGCGTATAGTGGGCATGCGGGAGGCCGGGTGGACGTACCGCCGAATTGCTCAACACGTGGGGCGTGAGGTCTCCACAGTACATCGATGTTGTCGCCAGTGGTCGGCGGAAGGTGCACGTGCCCGTCGACCTGGGACCGGACCGCAGCGACGCACGGATGCACGCCAAGACCGTAGGATCCTACGCAGTGCCGTAGGGGACCGCACCGCCACTTCCCAGCAAATTAGGGACACTGTTGCTCCTGGGGTATCGGCGAGGACCATTCGCAACCGTCTCCATGAAGCTGGGCTATGGTCCTGCACACCGTTAGGCCGTCTTCCGCTCACGCCCCAACATCGTGCAGCCCGCCTCCAGTGGTGTCGCGACAGGCGTGAATGGAGGGACGAATGGAGACGTGTCGTCTTCAGCGATGAGAGTCGCTTCTGCCTTGGTGCCAATGATGGTCGTATGCGTGTTTGGCGCCGTGCAGGTGAGCGCCACAATCAGGACTGCATACGACCGAGGCACACAGGGCCAACACCCGGCATCATGGTGTGGGGAGCGATCTCCTACACTGGCCGTACACCACTGGTGATCGTCGAGGGGACACTGAATAGTGCACGGTACATCCAAACCGTCATCGAACCCATCGTTCTACCATTCCTAGACCGGCAAGGGGACTTGCTGTTCCAACAGGACAATGCACGTCCGCATGTATCCCGTGCCACCCAACGTGCTCTAGAAGGTGTAAGTCAACTACCCTGGCCAGCAAGATCTCCGGATCTGTCCCGCATTGAGCATGTTTGGGACTGGATGAAGCGTCGTCTCACGCGGTCTGCACGTCCAGCACGAACGCTGGTCCAACTAAGGCGCCAGGTGGAAATGGCATGGCAAGCCGTTCCACAGGACTACATCCAGCATCTCTACGATCGTCTCCATGGGAGAATATCAGCCTGCATTGCTGCGAAAGGTGTATATACACTGTACTAGTGCCGACATTGTGCATGCTCTGTTGCCTGTGTCTATGTGCCTATGGTTCTGTCAGTGTGATCATGTGATGTATCTGACCCCAGGAATGTGTCAATAAAGTTTCCCCTTCCTGGGACAATGAATTCACGGTGTTCTTATTTCAATTTCCAGGAGTGTATTTTGGAATATCGTTTTTGATTATAAATCCCAGACAATCTCCTAATTCCTCAGAGCTATAAGCTGCAGCTATAATTGTATTCTCAGATGAAGTGGGCACTAGGAATTCTAATTACAGGCTTCACGTTTTGTTAAATCACTTTCTGGATGCTAAAAGTAATTAGAGAGCCAGTGTTGAGAACGGCGAAAGACAGCATTAATAACATTCTAAAAGCCAGAAACTGATTCAACATTCAAACTTTTATACAGCAACAATATTTTACAATCTCCTTAAACTCGCCGCCCCACAACACGACGGACAAAATGCACACTATGTCGTGCCAGGTTCTCCCGTAGCTCGTCATCAGACTGTAGCAGAAGATCTTTATGAAAGATAATCCCCTGGACCAAATCTAAGGACTTATGGGGAGTGATGTGAATGGGGATGTCACCGAGCTTCTCACAGGCGAGTAACGCCCGTGACTGTGCAGATGAAACTGCTAGTATCAAAATAGCACCACTCCTCATTTTGGAAAGAGATGCCACTTCCCCAAACCTATCTTCAAGATGGTGAACAAGGAAGAGAGGTTTAGTCCCCAAAAACAAATCCCCATCGCTTCTGCTGCACACAAGGTATCACGGTGAATATGGCTCCTGTCTGTCCGCAGCCCTACGTTCCTCCCATGGCGTGGCTAGGGAAGGGATCGATTTGGGGTTATATGTCACAGCATTAAATTGTGTCTTACCGCGATTAGAGACTTCACCATCTTCATTGCGGGGCATCCGCCCCGATGCCACCCACACCGACCAGAGGCTCTCCCCACAGGCGCCACCCAGCCACAGCAAAGGACACCTGGCAGGATGGCCATTGCCGGGAGTCCTGATGCCCCAGAGAGACGAGCATCTACTCCTTGGCTTACGTGGGCAGGTGTCAGCTCAGGCATCGGCAGTACGATCCCTCTGTTGTCAGGGGGCTACAACCTAGAGGGTACATGACGACGCCACCACAATGGGCTGGCTGCCATGCTGGATTTTGGGTGCCATGGGAAGTCCAGAAGTATAGTGGGTGCAGATTGTGACGCGCTAATAGTGTAACTGACACAAACCATCACGTGTGTATTCCCAAAAAGAGGGATGGAAGGTGCAGTTACGACGCCAAGACGATAAAGAGTGCCAAGGTCTTAGGGCACAGAGGACTCATGGTGCACCACGTAAGCTGTCCTTCCCCAAAAGGCTCGTACATCTGTAGAATTTGGAAAAATGGAGGTCGAACCCCAATGGAGCCCATCACATTAATAGCCGAAACAGTTGAGACTCCTTTTAGTCGCTACTTACGACAGGCAGGAATACGGCGGGCCTATTCTAACACCCAAACCCGCAGTGGGGACAATTTCTGAGTTTCATCGCCAATGTTAAGGTCCAAGGGTAGCAGAAAACCTGTAGTAGTGCATCGAAATCGAACACAGGCATCCCAGGAAATTTTCATATCACCGAATCTTTGAGGCGTTACTCCACCTGGACAGAAGTCGGCATTGTGCCTTTTGTATTCGATCCCGATGCAATTTATGTATTTCATCGCCAATGTGAAGGTCCAATGGCTGCAGAAACCCTCTATTGGTGTATCGGAATCAAACACTGGCCTCACAGGAATGGTTCTAAGCACCGGCTATTTCAGGCGAAACTCCTCCTGCACAGAGGTCGGCATTGTGAGTTTTTTTATTCCATCCCAATGCAAGCTCTGTACTTCATCGTCAATGTGAAGATCCAAGGACTGCAGGAAACCTTTAGTGGTGCATCGTAATCAAACACAGGCATCCTAGGAAATTTTCACAGCACCGACTCTTTGAGGCGTTACTCCTCCTGGACAGAAGTCGGCATTGTGCCTTTTAAATACAATCCCGATGCAATTTATGTGCTTCATCGTCAATGTGAACGTCCAAGGGTTGCAGACAACCTGTAGCGGAGCATCGGAGTCGAACACAGGTATCCCAGGAAATTTTCATAGCACCGACTCTTTGGGGAGTTACTCCTCCTGGACAGAAATCGGCATTGTGCCTTTTGTATTCAAACCCGATGCGATTTCTGAGTTTGATCGTCAATGTGAAGGTCCAAGGGATGCGGAAAACCTGTAGTGGAGCATCGGAATCGAACACTGGCATCCCAGGAAATTTTCATATCACCGACTCTTTGAGGCGTTACTCCACCTTGACAGAAGTCGGCTTTGTGCCTTTTGTATTCAATCCCGTTGCAATTTGTGTGTTTCATCATCAATGTGAAGATCCAATGGTTGCAGTAAACCTCTACTGGTGCATCGGAATCGAACACTGGCCTCCCAAGAATGGTTCTAAACACCGACTCGTTGAGGCGTTACTCCCCCTGGGCAGAAGTCGACATTGTGCCTTTTTTATTCTATCACGATGCAATTTCTGAGTTTCATCTTCAATGTGAAGATCCAAGGGTGTCAGGAAACCTGTAGTGGTGCATCGGAATCGAACATCGGCATCCCAGGAAATGTTCATAGCACCGACTCTTTGAGGCGTTACTCCCTCTGGACAGAAGTCGGCAGTCTGCCTTTTGTATTCAAACCCGATACAATTTCTCTATTTTATCATCAATATGAAGGTCCAAAAGTTATAGTAAATCTACCGTGTTCCATCGGATTCTAATACTGGTCTCGCAGGAAGCTTCATAGCACAGAATGTTTGAGGAGTTACTCCCCCTGGGCAGAAGTCGGCATTGTGCCTTTTTTTTTCAACCCCCGATAGATTTTCCGTTTTTCTTCGTCAATGTGAAAGTCGAAGGGTTACAGTAAAACTGCAGTGGTGCATCGCAATCTCCTACTTGACTACGTGGAAAGGTTCAAATCACGGACTCTTTAAAGCGTTACTCCTCCTATACAGAAGTCGCATTTTGTCTCTTGTATTCAATCCCCATGCAATTTCTGTGTTTAGTCTAACGTTTGGACCTTCACACTGACGATGAAACCTGCAGTGGTGTATCGGTATCTAATACTGGTCTAGCAGGAAACGTTCAGTCACAGACTGAAGCGTTATTCCCTCTTCACAGAAGTGGGCAATGTGCCTTATGTATTCAATCCCGATACAGTTTCTGTGTTCGATCGTCAATGTGAATGTCCGAAGGTTACAGTAAACCTGCTGTGGTGCATCGGAATCTACTACTGGACTCCCAGGAAAGGTTCAAAGCACAGACAGCTTGAGGATTTACTCCCCCTTGACAGAAGTCGGCATTGTGCTTTCTGTATTCAATCCCAATGCAATTTCTGAGTTTCATCGTCAGTGGTGCATCGGAATCTACTACTGGTCTCCCAGGAAACGTTCAAAGCACATACTGAAGCGATACTCCCCCTGGGTAAAAGCTGGCATTGTGTCTTATGTATTCAATCTCGATGCAGTTTCTGTGTTACATTGACAGCGTGAAGGTACAAGGGTTACACTAAACTTGCAATGGTGCATCGGAATCTAACACTGGAGACCCATTGAAGGCTCCAAGCCAAGACTGTTTGTAGCGTTACTACCCTGGACTGAAGTCGGCATTGTGCTTTTTGTATTCAATCCCGATGCAATATCTGTGTTTTATCGTCAATTTGAATGTTCAAGGCTTACAGTAAACATGCCGTGGTGCATCGGAATCTAATACTGGTCTCCCAGGAAAGGTTCCAACAAAGACCATTGAAGCGTTACTCCCCCTGGACAGAAGTTGGCATTGTGGCTTTTTATTCAATCCCGATTCAATGTCTGTGTTTCATCGTAAATGTGAAGGTACAAGTGTAAGGTGCTTGAACATGGGCACTTACACATTAGCTTACCGACATTAGTATTTATAATAGAGGGACTGGCAAGGGCATCAGAACATGACTCTATTGAATTATGATTAATATGAGGCACTCTAGAGCAGTACTCCCTGCATGTCTGCATGATGGAGCCACTAACTTAAAGCGTTGGTGAAAAGCGTCGTAACTTGAGAATTGTGCAAGGTAAAGTCTGAAGACGGCCGTAGCTCGCCGGGCCGCCGTGGGCGGCAGTTAGCGGCCACCGGAAACGTGGGACAATACGGCGGTTTTGGGGGCAGCCCGGCATCCGGAGCCACCTGATACACGGTCTGTATCGCAGCGTTTCACCAACGCGTGTACCGTGCAGAGTTCTGCGGTTAGGGCTCTTTGTGTGCCCAGAAGCGAGATTTTCTCCAACGCCTAACCACTTCCAACAACTTACGAAAATTTCTCGATCGATAAGTTATCCTTGCGATGTGCCGAGTATTTATCAACGCAGCTGCCGGTAATAGGGGCACGTTATTGGAAATTGTTAATGAGCCATTCTCAGGAACGAGTTTGTGGACAAAGAGATTCACATTTTTTTTGTAAATATTGTCAGGTGTGGGGAATATCAAATTAAAATGGCAATATTACGATCGAATTACCGACTTCATTATAGCTAGCATTTACCCTGTCCCAGTAAGCTTTACATGTACTCTAGTCACTGAACAGCTTGCCCAGACGGGAAGGAAGGGAGATTTGCAGTCTTCTATGTCAGCGACGGACTGATAAGTTTACACATGGCGACCGCTGCCAGGATTGTTCATAAATAGGCATTTTTTTGTGACGTAGTCATATTTTCTAAACCTTTGTTAAAGGTGACCCTAATTTCAGCTATTGATTGTGGTGTTTGAAACTCTCGCTACTGAATAATGCATAAGGTTTGACACAGCAATTGTGCGATATAAGATAAATGATTTCTTGTGTTATTGCTGAATCGTTGTGATTTTTTTCTTTGTTTCGTTTTTCAGGATATTTGATATAGTATGTAGTTTGTACGGTCTTGTATATGTATTGAGGCAAGAGAGTAGCCTACGACTATGTTGAAATATTGGTGGGACAGTGACACAGAAATCGCACACATCATTGGCTTCCTATATAGTGCCTAAGTGCAGTTTTCGCAAAATCGTCGAAATTTTCTTCTTCTCTTCTTGTCTTTTGCTGTAAGTTTTATTTGAATTCTTTTGTGATTTGATTTGTGTTTTATGTGCTGCATTTTGTGTAGTTATTTGTTATTTTGGGTTTAATAATCGTTAGTACATGAGGACGCGCAGCCAGGCCAAGGCGGAAGAGCGAACGTAGGCTCGTGAGAGAAATATGGAAGGCCATAGTGAGGATAATTGAATGTTGGTAGCCGCAGAAATTCACGAGGGTCCGTTTGAGCATGAGCAAATGCAGTCAGAACGATGCAACACAGGTGGTTGTGGTTATGGTTATACTAGTGGTGAAGGAGACAACTCCGGTCTGAAATTGAATTCGAGTACCGTGGTAGTGGACTATAATTCTCCTGCTGGTTCAAATTAATTTTGAGATCAACCAGACGTTGCTATAGTGGGCCTCCGGCGTTAGGGGCAAGTCGCCCTAGCACCGTAAGAAGACCAACCGGACGCGAATCTAACCATAACGATCACCGGGTAGAGAAAGCTAGGCACTCACGGAGACAGCGAAGTCCTGGCGGAACTGCGACGATAGATGAGTGGTCGCTCGCGCAATTGATAAGGAAGATGGATGAAATCAAGAGTGATATCAAGGGAAATTTAGACGCACAAAGCAGAAAGACCGATGAGAAATGAAATAGGAGGCGTACAGGTTTGTAAACAAAAATGCTTTCCTTCGCGCAAGAAATTATGAAAGAGTTAGGTGAAGTTAAAAAGGACGCAGCTCTGGCGAGACGAGACGCACGCGGCGCGAAACGGTTTGCCCAAGAGGCTCACGAGCAAACTAAGACGGCGACCTCCGTCGGAAAAATGTAACTGACTAAACTGAAACGTCGCCTGGACAAACTGGCGAAAGTTGCGGGAAAATCATTACAGATTCATGTCGAGGAAGTAGTTGAAGAGAGAGTGGCGGAGATGGAAAAGTCCATCGACGAAAGGGTCGTGCAGGAAGAACGCGAAAATCTTCGCACGCAGATAACTGGGGACGCGGTGCAATCAAAAGAGAGCACAGGAAATGTAACACCACTAACTGGGGACACAGAGTTTCTGAACGGTGGCAGTGCAGGGAGCACGGGACAGAAGCAATCAGTCCTCCACCTCCCACTTACGAACAGAGTCCCATTCAAGCAGCTAGACAGGTCGTGATGAGGAAAGGTACGGTGGCTCTCATGGTTGCAGAGCCGACGTCGGTACGAAGCAGCCAAGACAACTGTTTACCTCTGCAACGGTGCAACTCGCAGAGCGGAGATTCCGGTAGTACGGAATCACAAATCAGTACGAACGGAGGAGACAGTACAGCGCCGACACACTACAATAAACAGCAGGGTCATGGAAATGAACGTACTCCAAGATACGAGGAGCAGTTCGACCATGAAAAGTACTGAAGTCTACTAAGATTCCAACACTACCGAGAGGACAATAATGTTATGCACCCACGGAATTTTATCTCCCAAATCACAGAAGCATTTCCACCGCATTGGCCAGCGCGGAAACAGATCGACTTTGTATGAGCACATTTAGAAGGGTTAGTGGCAGAAACGATGCTTAAATGTGGGAAGTCTTGCGAGTCTTTCGAAGAATTTCGCCAATATTTCTAAATCGATACTGGTCTCAAAGTTACCAGACCAGAATAAAACACGAAATGATGATGGATAAGGACATGGAAACTGCAGGCTTCAAGAGCGCAGTTAAATTCCTTGACCAGATGGTCAAGAAAAATGAATTCGTAGACAACCCGTATACGAATAATAAGATTATCCGTATTTGCTACATGAGGCTTCCGTCATGTCAGCAACAAAATCTGATAGGTAAATGCGGAGACGATGTGGAGGGCTTCAGAAGTATAATTAAAGAAGTCGAATTCGTGTTGAACGAGGAGCTGGCGCGTAACCGTAATAGAGATACAGAAACGAAAGTAGTCACAAAATTTCAACGCACAAGAAGATCAAAAACGGGTGAACCAATGGCATAGTAGTAACAGCTGGCAAACGCGTAACTGTCAACAGGAAGCAAAAACGAATATCGGTAATAGATGGAAGAAAGAAAAGTTGGGCAACAACCAGCCGTGGTCGCAAGGACACCCACAACCGAACTTTGCATCTCACAAAAGACGAGAAAACAATCCGCAGACAATAGATATTAGGGGGCCAAATTCTGGACGTGCACAGATAGAAGAGTTCACGAACAGCCATGACTAGCCAGCGTTGCGGGGACGGTGGCACAAAAACCCACACCACGTATCGGAAACCGCCACAGCTATATGCTCATGTATGAGGATATTAGGGAATCGCTCTTAGAAGAGAGGCAGGAAGGTGTTACGCGAGACCTGCACCCGGTCGTTGATATTAAACTAGGTGACGTAACAGCTGAGGCTATACTAGATAGCGGGAGCGAAATTTCAGCGATCTCGGAAACCCTATTTGACAGTTGCCACATGTTGAAACCTCCGCCACTGAAGGTCCAGAAGATTAAAATCCGAGGTGCTGTCAGAGGGAAACCCACTGAAATTAGGCATCAGACAAGACTGGAGTTTATTTGTCAGGGGTATGCACTACACGGAAATTTTTTCATCCTACCACATCTCGCCGCTCAAATCATCATTGGGATTGGTTTTAGGACCCAATAAAAAGCGATAATCAATATGGGCCTAGGCACACTGACGTTAGGAGAAAAGGGCGAAACGTGCATTAGGTTTTCAGAACAAAAGACGAAAGATGAACTACCAGTGGATTGTCTGAATCTCAGGATTACTGGAGACCAGAGTCAGGATGTACGACCGTACTCTGCACAGGACCAATTACAAACGAGCTGTCAGGATAGAGATGAAACACTGACAGAAATCCATGATGCAATACAAGGAAAAGTGGCGTTACTGGAAGACATAACAGCTGCAGAGAGAATAGAATTAGAGACAGTGCTCAGAAAAAATGCGGAGGTCTTTCTTTCGAAACCAGGAGCCATAAAATGGTTTCAATATAGGTTTAGATTAAGGACGCATGTTCCCTTCTGTGTACCTCCCTATCCCATTCCAGAGGAATAATGCATCGGAAAAGAGATACTCGACTCCCAAAAGAAAATCCTATCGTTTCCGTAGAATCGTATCTCGATTTAGATGGATAATGCAGGGAACCCAGAGTATTTCATATGGACGCAAATTATGTGTTAATTCGTCAATGTGAGGGAGCGAGGGATGCAGTACAGAAGGAATAATTCATTGGAAAAGTGATACTCGACTCCCGAAAGAAAATCCTATCGTATCCGTAGAAACGATTCTCGATTTAGAAGGAGACGGCAGGGGACACAGAGTATTTCATAAGGAGGCAAATTGTGTGTTAATTCGTCAATGTGAGTGAGCGAGGGATGCAGTAAAGGAGGAATAATGCTTCTGAAAAGAGATACTCGACTCCAAAAAGAAAATCCTATCGTTTCCGTAGAAACGTACCTTGATGTAGAAGGACAATGCAAGGAACCCAGAGTATTTAATATGGATGCAAATTGTGTGTTAATTCGTCAATGTAAGAGAGCGAGGGATGCAGTAAAGGAGGAATAATGCATCGGAAAAGAAATACTCGACTCCCAAAAGAAAATCCTATCGTTTCCGTAGAAACATATCTCGATTTAGAAGGAGACGGCAGGGAAACCCAGAGTATTTCATATGGACGCAAGTTGTGTGTTAATTCGTCAATGTGACGGATCGAGGGATGCAGTAAATGAGGAATAGTGCATCGGAAAAGAGATACTCGACTCCGAAAAGAAAATCCTATCGTTTCCGTAGAAACGTATCTCAAATTAGAACGAGATGGCAAGAAACCCAGAGTGTTTCATATGGACGCAAATTGTTTTCTAATTCGTCAATGTGAGGGAGCGAGGGAACCAGGAAGGAGGAATAATGCATCGGAAGAGAGATATTCGATTCCCAAAAAAAAGTCCTATTGTTTCCGTGGAAACGTATTTCGATTTAGAAGGACAATGCAGGGAACCCAGAGTATTTCATATGGACGCAAATTGTGTGTTAATTCGTCAATGTGAGTGAGCGAGGGATGCAGTAAAAGAGAAATAATGCATCGGAAAAGAGATACTCGACTCCCAAAAGAAAATCCTACCGTTTCCGTAGAAACGTATGTCAACTTAGAAGGACAATGAGGGAACCAAGATTATTTCATATGGACGCAAATTGTGTGTTAATTCGTCAATGTGAGAGAGCGAGGTATGCAATAAAGGAGGAATAATGCATCGGAAAAGAGATACTCGACTCCCAAAAGAAAATCCTATCGTTTCCGTAGAAACGTATCTCGATTTTAGAAGGACAATGCAGGGAACCCAGAGTATTTCATATGGACGCAAATTGTGTGTTAATTCGGCAATGTGAGGGAGCGTGGGATGCAGAAAGGAGGAATAATGCATCGGAAAAGAGATAGTCGGAACCCCAAAGAAAATGCTATCGTTTCCGTAGAAACGTATCTCGATTTAGAAGGACAATGCAGGGAATCCATAGTATTTCATACGGACGCAAATTGTGTGTTAATTCGTCAATGTGAGGGAGCGAGGGATGCAGTAAAGGAGGAAAAGGGATACTCGGAAACCCCAAAGAAAATCCTATCGTTTCCGTAGAAACGTATCTCGATTTTTGAAGGACAATGCAGGGAATCCAGAGTATTTCATATGGACGCAAATTGGGTGTTAATTCGTCAATGTGAGGGAGCTAGGGATGCAGTAAAGGAGGAATAATGCATCGGAAAAGAGATACTCGGAACCCCAAAGAAAATCCTATCGTTTCCATAGAAACATATCTCGATTTAGAAGGACAATGCAGAGAATCCAGAGTATTTCATATGGACGCAAAATGTGTGTTAATTCGGCAATGTGAGGGAGCGAGGGATGCAGTAAAGGAGGAATAATGCATCGGAAAAGAGATACTCGACTCCCAAAAGAAAATCCTATCGTTTCCGTGGAAACGTATTTCGATTTAGAAGGACAATGCAGGGAACCCAGAGTATTTCATATGGACGCAAATTGTGTGTTAATTCGTCAATATGAAGGAGCGAGTGATGCAGTAAAGGAGGAATAAAGCATCGGGAAAGTGATACACGACCCCCAAAATAAAATCCTATCGTTTGCATAGAAACGTTCCTGTGTTTAGAAGGAGAATGCAGGGATCCCAGAGTATTTCATGTTGACGCAAATTGTTTGTTAATTCGTCAATGTGAGGGAACGAGGGATGCAGTAAAGAAGGAATAATTCATCGGAAAAGTGATACTCGACTCCCAAAAGAAAATTATATCGTTTCCGTAGAAACGATTCTCGATTTAGAAGGAGATGGCAGAGAACCCACAGTATTTCATATGGACGGAAATTGTGTGTTAATTCGTCAATGTGAGGGAGCGAGGGATGCAGTATAGGAGGAATAATGCTTCTGAAAAGAGATACTCGACTCCCAAAAGAAAAGCCTAACGTTTCCGTAGAAACGTATCTTGATTTAGAAGGACAATGCAGGGAACTCAGAGTATTTCATATGGACGCAAATTGTGTGTTAATTCGGCAATGTGAGGGAGCGTGGGATGCAGAAAGGAGGAATAATGCATCGGAAAAGAGATAATCGGAACCCCAAAGAAAATCCTATCGTTTCCGTAGAAACGTATCTCGATTTAGAAGGACAATGCAGGGAATCCTGAGTATTTCATACGGACGCAAATTGTTTGTTAATTCGTCAATGTGAGGGAGCGAGGGATGCAGTAAAGGAGGAAAAGGGATACTCGGAAACCCCAAAGAAAATCCTATCGTTTCCGTAGGAACGTATCTCGATTTTTGAAGGACAATGCAGGGAATCCAGAGTATTTCATATGGACGCAAATTGGGTGTTAATTCGTCAATGTGAGGGAGCTAGGGATGCAGTAAAGGAGGAATAATGCATCGGAAAAGAGATACTCGGAACCCCAAAGAAAATCCTATCGTTTCCATAGAAACGTATCTCTATTTAGAAGGGAAATGCAGAGAATCCAGAGTATTTCATACGGACGCAAAATGTGTGTTAATTCGGCAATGTGAGGGAGTGAGGGATGCAGTAAAGGAGCAATAATGCATCGGAAAAGAGATACTCGGAACCCCAAAGAAAATCCTATCGTTTCCGTAGAAACGTATCTCGATTTAGAAGGACAATGCAGGGATTCCAGTTTATTTCATATGGACGCAAATTGTGTGTTAATTCGTCAATGTGAGGGAGCGAGGGATGCAGTAAAGGAGGAATAATGCATCGGAAAAGAGATACTCGTAACCCCAAAGAGTATCGTATCGTTTTCGTAGAAACGTATCTCGATTTAGAAGGACAATGCAGGGAATCCAGAGTATTTCATATGGATGCAAATTGTGTGTTAATTCGTCAATGTGAGGGAGCGAGGGATGCAGTAAAGGAGGAATAATGCATCGGACAAGAGATACACGGAACCCCAAAGAAAATCCAATCGTTTTCGTAGAAACGTATCTCGATTTAGAAGGTCAATGCAGGGAATCCAGAGTATTTCATATGGACGCAAATTGTGTTTTAATTCGGCAATGTGAGGGAGCGAGGAATGCAGTAAAGGAGGAATAATGCATCGGAAAAGAGATACTCGGAACCCCAAAGAAAATCCTATCGTTTTCGTAGAACCGTATCTCGATTTTGATGGACAATGCAGGGAATCCAGAGTATTTCATATGGACGCAAATTGTGTAATTCGTCAATGTGAGGGAGCGAGAGATGCAGTAAAGGAGGAATAATGCATCGGAAAAGAGATACTCGGAACCCCAAAGAAAATCCTATCGTTTCCATAGAAACGTATCTCGATTTAGAAGGACCATGCAGAGAATCCAGAGTATTTCATATGGACGCAAAATGTGTGTTAATTCGGCAATGTGAGGGAGCGAGGGATGCAGTAAAGGAGGAATAATGCATCGGAAAAGAGATACTCGGAACCCCAAAGAAAATCCTATCGTTTCCGTAGAAACGTATCTCGATTTAGAAGGACAATGCAGGGAATCCAGCGTATTTCATAAGTGTGTTAATTCGTCAATGTGAGGGAGCGAGGGATGCAGTAAAGGAGGAATAATGCAACGGAAAAGAGATACTCGACTCCCAAAAGAAAATCCTATCGTTTCCGTAGAAATGTATCTCGTTTTAGAAAGATAATGCAGGGAACCCAGAGTATATCATATGGACGCAAATTGTGTGTTAATTCGGCAATGTGAGGGAGCGAGGGATGCAGTAAAGGAGGAATAATGCATCGGAAAAGAGATACTTGGAACTCCAAAGAAAATCCTATCGTTTCCGTAGAAACGTATCTCGATTTAGAAGGACAATGCAGGGAATCCAGAGTATTTCATATGGACGCAAATTGTGTGTTAATTCGTCAATGTGAGGGAGCGAGGGATGCAGTAAAGGAGGTATAATGCATCGGAAATAAGATACTCGACTCCCAAAAAAAATCCTATCGTTTCCGTCGAAACGTATCTCGATTTAGAAGGAGATGGCAGGGAATCCAGAGTATTTCACATGGACGCAAATTGTGTGTTAATTCGTCAATGTAAGGGAGCGAGGAATACAGTAAAGAAGGAATAATGAATCGGAAAAGAGATACTCGGAACCCCAAAGAAAATCCTATCGTTTCCATCGAAACGTATCTCAATTTAGAAGGAGATGGCAGGGAATCCAGAGTATTTCATATAGACGCAAACTGTGTGTTAATTCGTCAATGTGAGGGAGCTAGGGATGCAGTAAAGGAGGAATAATGCATCGGAAAAGAGATACTCGGAACCCCAAAGAAAATGCTATTGTTTCCGTAGAAACGTATCTCGATTTAGAAGGACAATGCTGGGAATCCAGAGTATTTCATATGGACGCAAATTTTTGTTAATTCGAAATTTGAGGGAGCGAGGGATGCAGTACAGGAGGAATAACGCATCGGAAAAGAGATACTCGGAACCCCAAAGAAAATCCTATCGTTTACGTAGAAACGTATCTCGATTTAGAAGGAAAATACAGGGAATTAAGAGTAATTAATATGGACGCAAATTGTGTGTTAATTCGTCAATGTGAGGGAGCGAGGGATGCAGTAATGGAGGAATAATGTATCGGAAAAGAGATACTCGGAACCCCAATGAAAATCCTTTCGTTTCCGTAGAAACGTATCTCGATTTTGAAGGACAATGCAGGGAATCCAGAGTATTTCATATGGACGCAAATTGTGTGTTAATTCGTCAATGTGAGGGAGCGAGGGATGCAGTAAAGGAGGAATAATGCATCGGAAAAGAGATACTCGGAACCCCAAAGAAAATCCTATCGTTTCCATAGAAACGTATCTCGATTTAGAAGGACAATGCAGAGAATCAAGAGTATTTCTTATGGACGCAAAATGTGTGTTAATTCGTCAATTTGAGGGAGCGAGGGATGCAGTAAAGGAGGAATAATGCATCGGAAAAGAGATACTCGGAACCCCAAAGAAAATCCTATCGTTTCCGTAGAAACGTATCTCGATTTAGAAGGACAATGCAGGGAATCCAGAGTATTTCATATGGACGCAAATTTTGTGTTAATTCGTCAATGTGAGGGAGCGAGGGATGCAGTAAAGGAGGAATAATGCATCGGAAAAGAGATACTCGGAACCCCAAAGAAAATCCTATTGTTTCCGTAGAAATGTATCTCGACTTAGAAGGACAATTCGGGGAATCCAGAGTATTTCATACGGACGCAAATTGTGTGTTAATTCGTCAATGTGAGGGAGCGAGGGATGCAGTAAAGGAGGAAAAGAGATACTCGGAACCCCAAAGAAAATCCTATCGTTTCCGTAGACACGTATCTCGATTTAGAAGGACAATGCAGGGAATCCCGAGTATTTCATATGGACGCAAATTGTGTGTTAATTCGTCAATGTGAGGGAGCGAGGGATGCAGTACAGAAGGAATAATTCATTGGAAAAGAGATACTCGACTCCCGAAAGAAAATCCTATCGTATCCGTAGAAACGATTCTCGATTTAGAAGGAGACGGCAGGGGACACAGAGTATTTCATAAGGAGGCAAATTGTGTGTTAATTCGTCAATGTGAGTGAGCGAGGAATGCAGTAAAGGAGGAATAATGCTTCTGAAAAGAGATACTCGACTCCAAAAAGAAAATCCTATCGTTTCCATAGAAACGTACCTTGATGTAGAAGGACAATGCAAGGAACCCAGAGTATTTAATATGGATGCAAATTGTGTGTTAATTCGTCAATGTGAGAGAGCGAGGGATGCAGTAAAGGAGGAATAATGCATCGGAAAAGAAATACTCGACTCCCAAAAGAAAATCCTATCGTTTCCGTAGAAACATATCTCGATTTAGAAGGAGACGGCAGGGAAACCCAGAGTATTTCATATGGACGCAAGTTGTGTGTTAATTCGTCAATGTGACGGATCGAGGGATGCAGTAAATGAGGAATAGTGCATCGGAAAAGAGATACTCGACTCCGAAAAGAAAATCCTATCGTTTCCGTAGAAACGTATCTCAAATTAGAACGAGATGGCAAGAAACCCAGAGTGTTTCATATGGACGCAAATTGTTTTCTAATTCGTCAATGTGAGGGAGCGAGGGAATCAGGAAGGAGGAATAATGCATCGGAAGAGAGATATTCGATTCCCAAAAAAAAGTCCTATTGTTTCCGTGGAAACGTATTTCGATTTAGAAGGACAATGCAGGGAACCCAGAGTATTTCATATGGACGCAAATTGTGTGTTAATTCGTCAATGTGAGTGAGCGAGGGATGCAGTAAAAGAGAAATAATGCATCGGAAAAGAGATACTCGACTCCCAAAAGAAAATCCTACCGTTTCCGTAGAGACGTATGTCAACTTAGAAGGACAATGAGGGAACCAAGATTATTTCATATGGACGCAAATTGTGTGTTTATTCGTCAATGTGAGAGAGCGAGGTATGCAATAAATGAGGAATAATGCATCGGAAAAGAGATACTCGACTCCCAAAAGAAAATCCTATCGTTTCCGTAGAAACGTATCTCGATTTTAGAAGGACAATGCAGGGAACCCAGAGTATTTCATATGGACGCAAATTGTGTGTTAATTCGGCAATGTGAGGGAGCGTGGGATGCAGAAAGGAGGAATAATGCATCGGAAAAGAGATACTCGGAACCCCAAAGAAAATGCTATCGTTTCCGTAGAAACGTATCTCGATTTAGAAGGACAATGCAGGGAATCCATAGTATTTCATACGGACGCAAATTGTGTGTTAATTCGTCAATGTGAGGGAGCGAGGGATGCAGTAAAGGAGGAAAAGGGATACTCGGAAACCCCAAAGAAAATCCTATCGTTTCCGTAGAAACGTATCTCGATTTGTGAAGGACAATGCAGGAAATCCAGAGTATTTCATATGGACGCAAATTGGGTGTTAATTCGTCAATGTGAGGGAGCTAGGGATGCAGTAAAGGAGGAATAATGCATCGGAAAAGAGATACTCGGAACCCCAAAGAAAATCCTATCGTTTCCATAGAAACATATCTCGATTTAGAAGGACAATGCAGAGAATCCAGAGTATTTCATATGGACGCAAAATGTGTGTTAATTCGGCAATGTGAGGGAGCGAGGGATGCAGTAAAGGAGGAATAATGCATCGGAAAAGAGATACTCGACTCCCAAAAGAAAATCCTATCGTTTCCGTGGAAACGTATTTCGATTTAGAAGGACAATGCAGGGAACCCAGAGTATTTCATATGGACGCAAATTGTGTGTTAATTCGTCAATATGAAGGAGCGAGTGATGCAGTAAAGGAGGAATAAAGCATCGGGAAAGTGATACACGACCCCCAAAATAAAATCCTATTTTTTCCATAGAAACGTTCCTGTGTTTAGAAGGAGAATGCGGGGATCCCAGAGTATTTCATGTGGACGCAAATTGTTTCTTAATTCGTCAATGTGAGGGAACGAGGGATGCAGTAAAGAAGGAATAATTCATCGGAAAAGTGATACTCGACTCCCAAAAGAAAATTATATCGTTTCCGTAGAAACGATTCTCGATTTAGAAGGAGATGGCAGAGAACCCACAGTATTTCATATGGACGGAAATTGTGTGTTAATTCGTCAATGTGAGGGAGCGAGGGATGCAGTATAGGAGGAATAATGCTTCTGAAAAGAGATACTCGACTCCCAAAAGAAAAGCCTAACGTTTCCGTAGAAACGTATCTTGATTTAGAAGGACAATGCAGGGAACTCAGAGTATTTCATATGGACGCAAATTTTTGTTAATTCGGCAATGTGAGGGAGCGTGGGATGCAGAAAGGAGGAATAATGCATCGGAAAAGAGATAATCGGAACCCCAAAGAAAATCCTATCGTTTCCGTAGAAACGTATCTCGATTTAGAAGGATAATGCAGGGAATCCAGAGTATTTCATACGGACGCAAATTGTGTGTTAATTCGTCAATGTGAGGGAGCGAGGGATGCAGTAAAGGAGGAAAAGGGATACTCGGAAACCCCAAAGAAAATCCTATCGTTTCCGTAGGAACGTATCTCGATTTTTGAAGGACAATGCAGGGAATCCAGAGTATTTCATATGGACGCAAATTGGGTGTAATTCGTCAATGTGAGGGAGCTAGGGATGCAGTAAAGGAGGAATAATATATCGGAAAAGAGATACTCGGAACCCCAAAGAAAATCCTATCGTTTCCATAGAAATGTATCTCGATTTAGAAGGACCATGCAGAGAATCCAGAGTATTTCATATGGACGCAAAATGTGTGTTAATTCGGCAATGTGAGGGAGCGAGGGATGCAGTAAAGGAGGAATAATGCATCGGAAAAGAGATACTCGGAACCCCAAAGAAAATCCTATCGTTTCCGTAGAAACGTATCTCGATTTAGAAGGACAATGCAGGGAATCCAGCGTATTTCATAAGTGTGTTAATTCGTCAATGTGAGGGAGCGAGGGATGCAGTAAAGGAGGAATAATGCAACGGAAAAGAGATACTCGACTCCCAAAAGAAAATCCTATCGTTTCCGTAGAAATGTATCTCGTTTTAGAAAGATAATGCAGGGAACCCAGAGTATATCATATGGACGCAAATTGTGTGTTAATTCGGCAATGTGAGGGAGCGAGGGATGCAGTAAAGGAGGAATAATGCATCGGAAAAGAGATACTTGGAACTCCAAAGAAAATCCTATCGTTTCCGTAGAAACGTATCTCGATTTAGAAGGACAATGCAGGGAATCCAGAGTATTTCATATGGACGCAAATTGTGTGTTAATTCGTCAATGTGAGGGAGCGAGGGATGCAGTAAAGGAGGTATAATGCATCGGAAATAAGATACTCGACTCCCAAAAAAAATCCTATCGTTTCCGTCGAAACGTATCTCGATTTAGAAGGAGATGGCAGGGAATCCAGAGTATTTCACATGGACGCAAATTGTGTGTTAATTCGTCAATGTAAGGGAGCGAGGAATGCAGTAAAGAAGGAATAATGAATCGGAAAAGAGATACTCGGAACCCCAAAGAAAATCCTATCGTTTCCATCGAAACGTATCTCAATTTAGAAGGAGATGGCAGGGAATCCAGAGTATTTCATATAGACGCAAACTGTGTGTTAATTTGTCAATGTGAGGGAGCTAGGGATGCAGTAAAGGAGGAATAATGCATCGGAAAAGAGATACTCGGAACCCCAAAGAAAATCCTATTGTTTCCGTAGAAACGTATCTCGATTTAGAAGGACAATGCTGGGAATCCAGAGTATTTCATATGGACGC
Source organism: Schistocerca nitens (assembly GCF_023898315.1). Lineage (NCBI taxonomy): Eukaryota > Metazoa > Arthropoda > Insecta > Orthoptera > Acrididae > Schistocerca > Schistocerca nitens. The sequence continues at coordinate 1,134,590,151 of NC_064615.1, read as the reverse complement.
AAATTTTTGTTAATTCGAAATTTGAGGGAGCGAGGGATGCAGTACAGGAGGAATAACGCATCGGAAAAGAGATACTCGGAACCCCAAAGAAAATCCTATCGTTTACGTAGAAACGTATCTCGATTTAGAAGGAAAATACAGGGAATCCAGAGTAATTAATATGGACGCAAATTGTGTGTTAATTCGTCAATGTGAGGGAGCGAGGGATGCAGTAATGGAGGAATAATGCATCGGAAAAGAGATACTCGGAACCCCAATGAAAATCCTTTCGTTTCCGTAGAAACGTATCTCGATTTTGAAGGACAATGCAGGGAATCCAGAGTATTTCATATGGACGCAAATTGTGTGTTAATTCGTCAATGTGAGGGAGCGAGGGATGCAGTAAAGGAGGAATAATGCATCGGAAAAGAGATACTCGGAACCCCAAAGAAAATCCTATCGTTTCCATAGAAACGTATCTCGATTTAGAAGGACAATGCAGAGAATCCAGAGTATTTCTTATGGACGCAAAATGTGTGTTAATTCGTCAATTTGAGGGAGCGAGGGATGCAGTAAAGGAGGAATAATGCATCGGAAAAGAGATGCTCGGAACCCCAAAGAAAATCCTATCGTTTCCGTAGAAACGTATCTCGATTTAGAAGGACAATTCAGGGAATCCAGAGTATTTCATATGGACGCAAATTTTGTGTTAATTCGTCAATGTGAGGGAGCGAGGGATGCAGTAAAGGAGGAATAATGCATCGGAAAAGAGATACTCGGAACCCCAAAGAAAATCCTATTGTTTCCGTAGAAATGTATCTCGACTTAGAAGGACAATTCGGGGAATCCAGAGTATTTCATACGGACGCAAATTATGTGTTAATTCGTCAATGTGAGGGAGCGAGGGATGCAGTAAAGGAGGAAAAGAGATACTCGGAACCCCAAAGAAAATCCTATCGTTTCCGTAGAAACGTATCTTGATTTAGAAGGACAATGCAGGGAATCCAGAGTATTTCATATGGACGCAAATTGTGTGTTAATTCGTCTATGTGAGGGAGCGAGGGATGCAGTAAAGGAGGAATAATGCATCGGAAAAGAGATACACGGAACCCCAAAGAAAATCCTATCGTTTCCGTAGAAACGTATCTCGATTTAGAAGGACAATGCAGGGAACACAGAGTATTTCATATGGACGCAAATTGTGTGTTAATTCGTCATTATGAAGGAGCGAGGGATGCAGTAAAGGAGGAATAATGCATCGGAAAAGAGATACTCGGAACCCCAAAGAAAATCCTATCGTTTCCGTAGAAATGTATCTAGACTTAGAAGGACAATGCAGGGAATCCAGAGTATTTCATACGGACGCAAATTGTGTGTTAATTCGTCAATGTGAGGGAGCCAGGGATGCAGTAAAGGAGGAAAAGAGATACTCGGAACCCCAAAGAAAATCCTATCGTTTCCGTAGAAACGTATCTCGATTTAGAAGGACAATGCAGGGAATCCAGAGTATTTCATATTGACGCAAATTGTGTGTTAATTCGTCAATGTGAGGGAGCGAGGGATACAGTAAAGGAGGAATAATGCATCGGAAAAGAGATACTCGGAACCCCAAAGAAAATCCTATCGTTTCCGTAGAAACGTATCTCGATTTAGAAGGACAATGCAGGGAATCCATAGTATTTCATACGGACGCAAATTGTGTGTTAATTCGTCAATGTGAGGGAGCGAGGGATGCAGTAAAGGAGGAAAAGGGATACTCGGAAACCCCAAAGAAAATCCTATCGTTTCCGTAGAAACGTATCTCGATTTGTGAAGGACAATGCAGGGAATCCAGAGTATTTCATATGGACGCAAATTGGGTGTTAATTCGTCAATGTGAGGGAGCTAGGGATGCAGTAAAGGAGGAATAATGCATCGGAAAAGAGATACTCGGAACCCCAAAGAAAATCCTATCGTTTCCATAGAAACATATCTCGATTTAGAAGGACAATGCAGAGAATCCAGAGTATTTCATATGGACGCAAAATGTGTGTTAATTCGGCAATGTGAGGGAGCGAGGGATGCAGTAAAGGAGGAATAATGCATCGGAAAAGAGATACTCGACTCCCAAAAGAAAATCCTATCGTTTCCGTGGAAACGTATTTCGATTTAGAAGAACAATGCAGGGAACCCAGAGTATTTCATATGGACGCAAATTGTGTGTTAATTCGTCAATATGAAGGAGCGAGTGATGCAGTAAAGGAGGAATAAAGCATCGGGAAAGTGATACACGACCCCCAAAATAAAATCCTATCGTTTCCATAGAAACGTTCCTGTGTTTAGAAGGAGAATGCGGGGATCCCAGAGTATTTCATGTGGACGCAAATTGTTTCTTAATTCGTCAATGTGAGGGAACGAGGGATGCAGTAATGAAGGAATAATTCATCGGAAAAGTGATACTCGACTCCCAAAAGAAAATTATATCGTTTCCGTAGAAACGATTCTCGATTTAGAAGGAGATGGCAGAGAACCCACAGTATTTCATATGGACGGAAATTGTGTGTTAATTCGTCAATGTGAGGGAGCGAGGGATGCAGTATAGGAGGAATAATGCTTCTGAAAAGAGATACTCGACTCCCAAAAGAAAAGCCTAACGTTTCCGTAGAAACGTATCTTGATTTAGAAGGACAATGCAGGGAACTCAGAGTATTTCATATGGACGCAAATTGTGTGTTAATTCGGCAATGTGAGGGAGCGTGGGATGCAGAAAGGAGGAATAATGCATCGGAAAAGAGATAATCGGAACCCCAAAGAAAATCCTATCGTTTCCGTAGAAACGTATCTCGATTTAGAAGGATAATGCAGGGAATCCAGAGTATTTCATACGGACGCAAATTGTGTGTTAATTCGTCAATGTGAGGGAGCGAGGGATGCAGTAAAGGAGGAAAAGGGATACTCGGAAACCCCAAAGAAAATCCTATCGTTTCCGTAGGAACGTATCTCGATTTTTGAAGGACAATGCAGGGAATCCAGAGTATTTCATATGGACGCAAATTGGGTGTTAATTCGTCAATGTGAGGGAGCTAGGGATGCAGTAAAGGAGGAATAATGCATCGGAAAAGAGATACTCGGAACCCCAAAGAAAACCCTATCGTTTCCATAGAAACGTATCTCTATTTAGAAGGAAAATGCAGAGAATCCAGAGTATTTCATATGGACGCAAAATGTGTGTTAATTCCGCAATGTGAGGGAGCGAGGGATGCAGTAAAGGAGCACTAATGCATCGGAAAAGAGATACTCGGAACCCCAAAGAAAATCCTATCGTTTCCGTAGAAACGTATCTCGATTTAGAAGGACAATGCAGGGAATCCAGCGTATTTCATAAGTGTGTTAATTCGTCAATGTGAGGGAGCGAGGGATGCAGTAAAGGAGGAATAATGCAACGGAAAAGAGATACTCGACTCCCAAAAGAAAATCCTATCGTTTCCGTAGAAATGTATCTCGTTTTAGAAAGATAATGCAGGGAACCCAGAGTATATCATATGGACGCAAATTGTGTGTTAATTCGGCAATGTGAGGGAGCGAGGGATGCAGTAAAGGAGGAATAATGCATCGGAAAAGAGATACTTGGAACTCCAAAGAAAATCCTATCGTTTCCGTAGAAACGTATCTCGATTTAGAAGGACAATGCAGGGAATCCAGAGTATTTCATATGGACGCAAATTGTGTGTTAATTCGTCAATGTGAGGGAGCGAGGGATGCAGTAAAGGAGGTATAATGCATCGGAAATAAGATACTCGACTCCCAAAAAAAATCCTATCGTTTCCGTCGAAACGTATCTCGATTTAGAAGGAGATGGCAGGGAAACCAGAGTATTTCACATGGACGCAAATTGTGTGTTAATTCGTCAATGTAAGGGAGCGAGGAATGCAGTAAAGAAGGAATAATGAATCGGAAAAGAGATACTCGGAACCCCAAAGAAAATCCTATCGTTTCCATCGAAACGTATCTCAATTAAGAAGGAGATGGCAGGGAATCCAGAGTATTTCATATAGACGCAAACTGTGTGTTAATTCGTCAATGTGAGTGAGCTAGGGATGCAGTAAAGGAGGAATAATGCATCGGAAAAGAGATACTCGGAACCCCAAAGAAAATCCTATTGTTTCCGTAGAAACGTATCTCGATTTAGAAGGACAATGCTGGGAATCCAGAGTATTTCATATGGACGCAAATTTTTGTTAATTCGAAATTTGAGGGAGCGAGGGATGCAGTACAGGAGGAATAACGCATCGGAAAAGAGATACTCGGAACCCCAAAGAAAATCCTATCGTTTACGTAGAAACGTATCTCGATTTAGAAGGAAAATACAGGGAATCCAGAGTAATTAATATGGACGCAAATTGTGTGTTAATTCGTCAAAGTGAGGGAGCGAGGGATGCAGTAATGGAGGAATAATGCATCGGAAAAGAGATACTCGGAACCCCAATGAAAATCCTTTCGTTTCCGTAGAAACGTATCTCGATTTTGAAGGACAATGCAGGGAATCCAGAGTATTTCATATGGACGCAAATTGTGTGTTAATTCGTCAATGTGAGGGAGCGAGGGATGCAGTAATGGAGGAATAATGCATCGGAAAAGAGATACTCGGAACCCCAAAGAAAATCCTATCGTTTCCATAGAAACGTATCTCGATTTAGAAGGACAATGCAGAGAATCCAGAGTATTTCTTATGGACGCAAAATGTGTGTTAATTCGTCAATTTGAGGGAGCGAGGGATGCAGTAAAGGAGGAATAATGCATCGGAAAAGAGATGCTCGGAACCCCAAAGAAAATCCTATCGTTTCCGTAGAAACGTATCTCGATTTAGAAGGACAATGCAGGGAATCCAGAGTATTTCATATGGACGCAAATTTTGTGTTAATTCGTCAATGTGAGGGAGCGAGGGATGCAGTAAAGGAGGAATAATGCATCGGAAAAGAGATACTCGGAACCCCAAAGAAAATCCTATTGTTTCCGTAGAAATGTATCTCGACTTAGAAGGACAATTCGGGGAATCCAGAGTATTTCATACGGTCGCAAATTATGTGTTAATTCGTCAATGTGAGGGAGCGAGGGATGCAGTAAAGGAGGAAAAGAGATACTCGGAACCCCAAAGAAAATCCTATCGTTTCCGTAGAAACGTATCTTGATTTAGAAGGACAATGCAGGGAATCCAGAGTATTTCATATGGACGCAAATTGTGTGTTAATTCGTCAATGTGAGGGAGCGAGGGATGCAGTAAAGGAGGAATAATGCATCGGAAAAGAGATACTCGGAACCCCAAAGAAAATCCTATCGTTTCCGTAGAAACGTATCTCGATTTAGAAGGACAATGCAGGGAACCCAGAGTATTTCATATGGACGCAAATTGTGTGTTAATTCGTCATTATGAAGGAGCGAGGGATGCAGTAAAGGAGGAATAATGCATCGGAAAAGAGATACTCGGAACCCCAAAGAAAATCCTATCGTTTCCGTAGAAATGTATCTAGACTTAGAAGGACAATGCAGGGAATCCAGAGTATTTCATACGGACGCAAATTGTGTGTTAATTCGTCAATGTGAGGGAGCCAGGGATGCAGTAAAGGAGAAAAAGAGATACTCGGAACCCCAAAGAAAATCCTATCGTTTCCGTAGAAACGTATCTCGATTTAGAAGGACAATGCAGGGAATCCAGAGTATTTCATATGGACGCAAATTGTGTGTTAATTCGTCAATGTGAGGGAGCGAGGGATACAGTAAAGGAGGAATAATGCTTCGGAAAAGAGATACTCGGAACCCCAAAGAAAATCCTATCGTTTCCGTAGAAACGTATCTCGATTTAGAAGGACAATGCGGGGAACCCAGAGTATTTCATATGGACGCAAATTGTGTGTTAATTCGTCAATATGAAGGAGTGAGGGATGCAGTAAAGGAGGAATAAAGCATCCGAAAAGAGATACCCGACTCCCAAAAGAAAATCCTATCGTTTCCGTAGAAATGTATCCCGATTTAGAAGGACAATGCAAGGAACTCAGAGTATTTTATATGGACGAAAATTGTGTGTTCATTCGTCAATGTGAGAGAGCGAGGGATGTAGTAAAGGAGGAATAATGCATCGGAAAAGAGATACTCTGCTCCCAAAAGAAAATCCTGTCGTTTCCATAAAGACGTATCTCGGTTTAGAAGGAGACGGCAGGTAACCCAGAATATTTCGTATGGACGCAAATTGTGTGTTACTTCGTCAATGTGAGGGAGCGAGGGATGCAGTAAAGGAGGAACAATGCATCGGAAAAGAGATACTCGACTCCCATAAGAAAATCCTATCGTTTCCGTGGAAACGTATTTCGATTTAGAAGGACAATGCAGGGGACCCAGAGTATTTCATATGGACGCAAATTGTGTGTTAATTCGTCAATATGAAGGAGCGAGGGATGCAGTAAAGGAGGAATAATGCATCGGAAAAGAGATACTAGGAACCCCAAAGAAAATCCTATCGTTTCCGTAGAAACGTATATTGATTTAGAAGGACAATGCAGGGATCCCAGAGTATTTCATATGGACGCAAATTGTGTGTTAATTCGTCAATGTGAGGGAGCGAGGGATACAGTAAAGGTGGAATAATGCATCGGACAAGAGATACTCGGAACCCCAAAGAAAATACTATCGTTTTCGTAGAAACGTATCTCGATTTAGAAGGACAATGCAGGGAATCCAGAGTATTTCATATGGACGCAAATTGTGTAATTCGTCAATGTGAGGGAGCGAGGGATGCAGTAAAGGAGGATTAATGCATCGGAAAAGAGATACTCGGAACCCCAAAGAAAATCCTATCGTTTCCGTAGAAACGCATCTCGATTTAGAAGGACAATGCCGGGAATCCAGAGTATTTCATATGGACGCAAATTGTGTGTTAATTCGGCAATGTGAGGGAGCGAGGGATGCAGTAAAGGAGGAATAATGCATCGGAAAAGAGATACTCGGAACCCCAAAGAAAAACCTATCGTTTTCGTAGAAACGTATCTCGATTTTGATGGACAATGCAGGGAATCCAGAGTATTTCATATGGACGCAAATTGTGTAATTCGTCAATGTGAGGGAGCGAGGGATGCAGTAAAGGAGGAATAATGCATCGGAAAAGAGATACTCGGAACCCCAAAGAAAATCCTATCGTTTCCAAAGAAACGTATCTCGATTTAGAAGGACTATGCAGAGAATCCAGAGTATTTCATATGGACGCAAAATGTGTGTTAATTCGGCAATGTGAGGGAGCGAGGGATGCAGTAAAGGAGGAATAATGCATCGGAAAAGAGATACTCGGAACCCCAAAGAAAATCCTATCGTATCCGTAGAAACGTATCTCGATTTAGAAGGACAATGCAGAGAATCCAGCGTATTTCATATGTGTGTTAATTCGTCAATGTGAGGGAGCGAGGGATGCAGTAAAGGAGGAATAATGCTTCGGAAAAGAGATACTCGACTCCCAAAAGAAAATCCTATCGTTTCCGTAGAAATTTATCTCGACTTAGAAGGACAATGCGGGGAATCCAGAGTATTTCATACGGACGCAAATTGTGTGTTAATTCGTCAATGTGAGGGAGCGAGTAATGCAGTAAAGGAGGAAAAGAGATACTCGGAACCCCAAAGAAAATCCTATCGTTTCCGTAGAAACGTATCTCGATTTAGAAGGACAATGCAGGGAACCCAGAGTATTTCATATGGACGCAAATTGTGTGTTAATTCGTCAATATGAAGGAGCGAGGGATGCAGTAAAGGAGGAATAATGCATCGGAAAAGAGATACTCGGAACCCCAAAGAAAATCCTATCGTTTCCGTAGAAACGTATCTCGATTTAGAAGGACAATGCAGGGAATCCAGAGTATTTCATATGGACGCAAATTGTGTGTTAATTCGTCAATGTGAGGGAGCGAGGGATACAGTAAAGGAGGAATAATGCATCGGAAAAGAGATACTCGGAACCCCAAAGAAAATCCTATCGTTTCCGTAGAAACGTATCTCGATTTAGAAGGACAATGCGGGGAACCCAGAGTATTTCATATGGACGCAAATTGTGTGTTAATTCGTCAATATGAAGGAGTGAGGGATGCAGTAAAGGAGGAATAAAGCATCCGAAAAGAGATACCCGACTCCCAAAAGAAAATCCTATCGTTTCCGTAGAAATGTATCCCGATTTAGAAGGACAATGCAAGGAACTCAGAGTATTTTATATGGACGAAAATTGTGTTTTCATTCGTCAATGTGAGAGAGCGAGGGATGTAGTAAAGGAGGAATAATGCATCGGAAAAGAGATACTCTGCTCCCAAAAGAAAATCCTGTCGTTTCCATAAAGACGTATCTCGGTTTAGAAGGAGACGGCAGGTAACCCAGAATATTTCGTATGGACGCAAATTGTGTGTTACTTCGTCAATGTGAGGGAGCGAGGGATGCAGTAAAGGAGGAACAATGCATCGGAAAAGAGATACTCGACTCCCATAAGAAAATCCTATCGTTTCCGTGGCAACGTATTTCGATTTAGAAGGACAATGCAGGGGACCCAGAGTATTTCATATGGACGCAAATTGTGTGTTAATTCGTCAATATGAAGGAGCGAGGGATGCAGTAAAGGAGGAATAATGCATCGGAAAAGAGATACTAGGAACCCCAAAGAAAATCCTATCGTTTCCGTAGAAACGTATATTGATTTAGAAGGACAATGCAGGGATCCCAGAGTATTTCATATGGACGCAAATTGTGTGTTAATTCGTCAATGTGAGGGAGCGAGGGATACAGTAAAGGTGGAATAATGCATCGGACAAGAGATACTCGGAACCCCAAAGAAAATACTATCGTTTTCGTAGAAACGTATCTCGATTTAGAAGGACAATGCAGGGAATCCAGAGTATTTCATATGGACGCAAATTGTGTAATTCGTCAATGTGAGGGAGCGAGGGATGCAGTAAAGGAGGATTAATGCATCGGAAAAGAGATACTCGGAACCCCAAAGAAAATCCTATCGTTTCCGTAGAAACGCATCTCGATTTAGAAGGACAATGCCGGGAATCCAGAGTATTTCATATGGACGCAAATTGTGTGTTAATTCGGCAATGTGAGGGAGCGAGGGATGCAGTAAAGGAGGAATAATGCATCGGAAAAGAGATACTCGGAACCCCAAAGAAAAACCTATCGTTTTCGTAGAAACGTATCTCGATTTTGATGGACAATGCAGGGAATCCAGAGTATTTCATATGGACGCAAATTGTGTAATTCGTCAATGTGAGGGAGCGAGGGATGCAGTAAAGGAGGAATAATGCATCGGAAAAGAGATACTCGGAACCCCAAAGAAAATCCTATCGTTTCCAAAGAAACGTATCTCGATTTAGAAGGACTATGCAGAGAATCCAGAGTATTTCATATGGACGCAAAATGTGTGTTAATTCGGCAATGTGAGGGAGCGAGGGATGCAGTAAAGGAGGAATAATGCATCGGAAAAGAGATACTCGGAACCCCAAAGAAAATCCTTTCGTTTCCGTAGAAACGTATCTCGATTTAGAAGGACAATGCAGAGAATCCAGCGTATTTCATATGTGTGTTAATTCGTCAATGTGAGGGAGCGAGGGATGCAGTAAAGGAGGAATAATGCTTCGGAAAAGAGATACTCGACTCCCAAAAGAAAATCCTATCGTTTCCGTAGAAATTTATCTCGACTTAGAAGGACAATGCGGGGAATCCAGAGTATTTCATACGGACGCAAATTGTGTGTTAATTCGTCAATGTGAGGGAGCGAGGGATGCAGTAAAGGAGGAAAAGAGATACTCGGAACCCCAAAGAAAATCCTATCGTTTCCGTAGAAACGTATCTCGATTTAGAAGGACAATGCAGGGAATCCAGAGTATTTCATAAAGACGCAAATTCTGTGTTAATTCGTCAATGTGAGGGAGCGAGGGATGCAGTAAAGGAGGATTAATGCATCGGAAAAGAGATACTCGGAACCCCAAAGAAAATCCTCTCGTTTCCGTAGAAACGTATCTCGATTTAGAAGGACAATGCAGGGAACCCAGAGTATTTCATATGGACGCAAATTGTGTGTTAATTCGTGAATATGAAGGAGCGAGGGATGCAGTAAAGGAGGAATAATGCATCGGAAAAGAGATACTCGGAACCCCAAAGAAAATCCTATCGTTTCCGTAGAAACGTATCTCGATTTAGAAGGACAATGCAGGGAATCCAGAGTATTTCATATGGACGCAAATTGTGTGTTAATTCGTCAATGTGAGGGAGCGAGGGATACAGTAAAGGAGGAATAATGCATCGGAAAAGAGATACTCGGAACCCCAAAGAAAATCCTATCGTTTCCGTAGAAACGTATCTCGATTTAGAAGGACAATGCGGGGAACCCAGAGTATTTCATATGGACGCAAATTGTGTGTTAATTCGTCAATATGAAGGAGTGAGGGATGCAGTAAAGGAGGAATAAAGCATCCGAAAAGAGATACCCGACTCCCAAAAGAAAATCCTATCGTTTCCGTAGAAATGTATCCCGATTTAGAAGGACAATGCAAGGAACTCAGAGTATTTTATATGGACGAAAATTGTGTGTTCATTCGTCAATGTGAGAGAGCGAGGGATGTAGTAAAGGAGGAATAATGCATCGGAAAAGAGATACTCTGCTCCCAAAAGAAAATCCTGTCGTTTCCATAAAGACGTATCTCGGTTTAGAAGGAGACGGCAGGTAACCCAGAATATTTCGTATGGACGCAAATTGTGTGTTACTTCGTCAATGTGAGGGAGCGAGGGATGCAGTAAAGGAGGAACAATGCATCGGAAAAGAGATACTCGACTCCCATAAGAAAATCCTATCGTTTCCGTGGAAACGTATTTCGATTTAGAAGGACAATGCAGGGGACCCAGAGTATTTCATATGGACGCAAATTGTGTGTTAATTCGTCAATATGAAGGAGCGAGGGATGCAGTAAAGGAGGAATAATGCATCGGAAAAGAGATACTAGGAACCCCAAAGAAAATCCTATCGTTTCCGTAGAAACGTAAATTGATTTAGAAGGACAATGCAGGGATCCCAGAGTATTTCATATGGACGCAAATTGTGTGTTAATTCGTCAATGTGAGGGAGCGAGGGATACAGTAAAGGTGGAATAATGCATCGGACAAGAGATACTCGGAACCCCAAAGAAAATACTATCGTTTTCGTAGAAACGTATCTCGATTTAGAAGGACAATGCAGGGAATCCAGAGTATTTCATATGGACGCAAATTGTGTAATTCGTCAATGTGAGGGAGCGAGGGATGCAGTAAAGGAGGATTAATGCATCGGAAAAGAGATACTCGGAACCCCAAAGAAAATCCTATCGTTTCCGTAGAAACGCATCTCGATTTAGAAGGACAATGCCGGGAATCCAGAGTATTTCATATGGACGCAAATTGTGTGTTAATTCGGCAATGTGAGGGAGCGAGGGATGCAGTAAAGGAGGAATAATGCATCGGAAAAGAGATACTCGGAACCCCAAAGAAAAACCTATCGTTTTCGTAGAAACGTATCTCGATTTTGATGGACAATGCAGGGAATCCAGAGTATTTCATATGGACGCAAATTGTGTAATTCGTCAATGTGAGGGAGCGAGGGATGCAGTAAAGGAGGAATAATGCATCGGAAAAGAGATACTCGGAACCCCAAAGAAAATCCTATCGTTTCCAAAGAAACGTATCTCGATTTAGAAGGACTATGCAGAGAATCCAGAGTATTTCATATGGACGCAAAATGTGTGTTAATTCGGCAATGTGAGGGAGCGAGGGATGCAGTAAAGGAGGAATAATGCATCGGAAAAGAGATACTCGGAACCCCAAAGAAAATCCTATCGTTTCCGTAGAAACGTATCTCGATTTAGAAGGACAATGCAGAGATTCCAGCGTATTTCATATGTGTGTTAATTCGTCAATGTGAGGGAGCGAGGGATGCAGTAAAGGAGGAATAATGCTTCGGAAAAGAGATACTCGACTCCCAAAAGAAAATCCTATCGTTTCCGTAGAAATTTATCTCGACTTAGAAGGACAATGCGGGGAATCCAGAGTATTTCATACGGACGCAAATTGTGTGTTAATTCGTCAATGTGAGGGAGCGAGGGATGCAGTAAAGGAGGAAAAGAGATACTCGGAACCCCAAAGAAAATCCTATCGTTTCCGTAGAAACGTATCTCGATTTAGAAGGACAATGCAGGGAATCCAGAGTATTTCATAAAGACGCAAATTCTGTGTTAATTCGTCAATGTGAGGGAGCGAGGGATGCAGTAAAGGAGGATTAATGCATCGGAAAAGAGATACTCGGAACCCCAAAGAAAATCCTATCGTTTCCGTAGAAACGTATCTCGATTTAGAAGGACAATGCAGGGAACCCAGAGTATTTCATATGGACGCAAATTGTGTGTTAATTCGTCAATATGAAGGAGCGAGGGATGCAGTAAAGGAGGAATAATGCATCGGAAAAGAGATACTCGGAACCCCAAAGAAAATCCTATCGTTTCCGTAGAAATGTATCTCGACTTAGAAGGACAATGCAGGGAATCCAGAGTATTTCATACGGACGCAAATTGTGTGTTAATTCGTCAATGTGAGGGAGCGAGGGATGCAGTAAAGGAGGAAAAGAGATACTCGGAACCCCAAAGAAAATCCTATCGTTTCCGTAGAAACGTATCTCGATTTAGAAGGACAATGCAGGGAATCCAGAGTATTTCATATGGACACAAATTGTGTGTTAATTCGTCAGTGTGAGGGAGCGAGGGATGCAGTAAAGGAGGAATAATGCATCGGAAAAGAGATACTCGGAACCCCAAAGAAAATCCTATCGTTTCCGTAGAAACGTATCTCGATTTAGAAGGACAATGCAGGGAACCCAGAGTATTTCATATGGACGCAAATTGTGTGTTAATTCGTCAATATGAATGAGTGAGGGATGCAGTAAAGGAGGAATAAAGCATCGGAAAAGAGATACTCGTCTCCCAAAAGAAATACCTATCGTTTCCGTAGAAATGTATCCCGATTTAGAAGACAATGCAAGGAACACAGAGTATTTTATATGGACGAAAATTGTGTGTTCATTCGTCAATGTGAGAGAGCGAGGGATGTAGTAAAGGAGGAATAATGCATCGGAAAAGAGATACTCTGCTCCCAAAAGAAAATCCTGTCGTTTCCATAAAGACGTATCTCGATTTAGAAGGAGATGGCAGGTAACCCAGAGAATTTCGTATGGACGCAAATTGTGTGTTAATTCGTCAATGTGAGGGAGCGAGGGATGCAGTAAAGGAGGAATAATGCATCGGAAAAGAGATACTCGGAACCCCAAAGAAAATCCTATCGTTTCCGTAGAAACGTATCTCGATTTAGAAGGACAATGCAGGGAATCCAGAGTATTTCATATGGACGGAAATTGTGTGTTAATTCGTCAATGTGAGGGAGCGAGGGATGCAGTAATGGAGGAATAATGCTTCTGAAAAGAGATACTCGACTCCCAAAAGAAAAGCCTATCGTTTCTGTAGAAACGTATCTCGATTTAGAAGGACAATGCAGGGAATCCAGAGTATTTCATACGGACGCAAATCGCGTGTTAATTCGTCAATGTGAGGGAGCGAGGGATGCAGTAAAGGAGGAAAAGAGATACTCGGAAACCGCAAAGAAAATCCTATCGTTTCTGTAGAAACGTATCTCGATTTAGAAGGACAATGCAGGGAATCCAGAGTATTTCATATGGACGCAAATTGTGTGTTAATTCGTCAATGTGAGGGAGCGAGGCATGCAGTAAAGGAGGAATAATGCATCGGAAAAGAGATACTCGGAACCCCAAAGAAAATCCTATCGTTTCCGTAGAAACGTATCTCGATTTTTGAAGGACAATGCACGGAATCCTGAGTATTTCATATGGACGCAAATTGGGTGTTAATTCGTCAATGTGAGGAAGCTAGGGATGCAGTAAAGGAGGATTAATGCATTGGAAAAGAGATACTCGGAACCCCAAAGAAAATCCTATCGTTTCCATAGAAACGTATCTCGATTTAGACGGACAATGCAGAGAATCCAGAGTATTTCATATGGACGCAAAATGAGTGTTAATTCGTCAATGTGAGGGAGCGAGGGATGCAGTAAAGGAGGAATAATGCATCGGAAAAGAGATACTCGGAACCCCAAAGAAAATCCTATCGTTTCCATAGAAACGTATCTCGATTTAGAAGGACCATGCAGAGAATCCAGAGTATTTCATATGGACGCAAAATGTGTGTTAATTCGGCAATGTGAGGGAGCGAGGAATGCAGTAAAGGAGGAATAATGCATCGGAAAAGAGATACTCGGAACCCCAAAGAAAATCCTATCGTTTCCGTAGAAATGTATCTCTTTTTAGAAAGATAATGCAGGGAACCCAGAGTATTTCATATGGACGCAAATTGTGTGTTAATTCGGCAATGTGAGGGAGCGAGGGATGCAGTAAAGGAGGAATAATGCATCGGAAAAGAGATACTTGGAACTCCAAAGAAAATCCTATCGTTTCCGTAGAAACGTATCTCGATTTAGAAGGACAATGCAGGGAATCCAGAGTATTTCATATGGACGCAAATTGTGTGTTATTTCGTCAATGGGAGGGAGCGAGGGATGCAGTAAAGAGGAATAATGCATCGGAAATGAGATACTCGGAACCCCAAAGAAAATCCTATCGTTTCCATCGAAACGTATCTCAATTTAGAAGGAGATGGCAGGGAATCCAGAGTATTTCATATGGACGCAAACTTTGTGTTAATTCGTCGATGTGAGGGAGCTAGGGATGCAGTAAAGGAGGAATAATGCATCGGAAAAGAGATACTCGGAACCCCAAAGAAAAACCTATCGTTTCCGTAGAAACGTATATTGATTTAGAAGGACAATGCAGGGATCCCAGAGTATTTCATATGGACGCAAATTGTGTGTTAATTCGTCAATGTGAGGGAGCGAGGGATACAGTAAAGGAGGAATAATGCATCGGAAAAGAGATACTCGGAACCCCAAAGAAAATCCTATCGTTTTCGTAGAAACGTATCTCGATTTAGAAGGACAATGCAGGGAATCCAGAGTATTTCATATGGACGCAAATTGTGTAATTCGTCAATGTGAGGGAGCGAGGGATGCAGTAAAGGAGGAATAATGCATCGGAAAAGAGATACTCGGAACCCCAAAGAAAATCCTATCGTTTCCGTAGAAACGCATCTCGATTTAGAAGGACAATGCCGGGAATCCAGAGTATTTCATATGGACGTAAATTGTGTGTTAATTCGGCAATGTGAGGGAGCGAGGGATGCAGTAAAGGAGGAATAATGCATCGGAAAAGAGATATTCGGAACCCCAAAGAAAATCCTGTCGTTTCCGTAGAAACGTATCTCGATTTTGATGGACAATGCAGGGAATCCAGAGTATTTCATATGGACGCAAATTGTGTAATTCGTCAATGTGAGGGAGCGATTGATGCAGTAAAGGAGGAATAATGCATCGGAAAAGAGATACTCGGAACCCCAAAGAAAATCCTATCGTTTCCATAGAAACGTATCTCGATTTAGAAGGACCATGCAGAGAATCCAGAGTATTTCATATGGACGCAAAATGTGTGTTAATTCGGCAATGTGAGGGAGCGAGGGATGCAGTAAAGGAGGAATAATGCAGCGGAAAAGAGATACTCGGAACCCCAAAGAAAATCCTATCGTTTCCGTAGAAACGTATCTCGATTTAGAAGGACAATGCAGGGAATCCAGCGTATTTCATATGTGTGTTAATTCGTCAATGTGAGGGAGCGAGGGATGCAGTAAAGGAGGAAAAGAGATACTCGGAAACCCCAAAGAAAATCCTATCGTTTCTGTAGAAACGTATCTCGATTTAGAAGGACAATGCAGGGAATCCAGAGTATTCCATATGGACGCAAATTGTGTGTTAATTCGTCAATGTGAGGGTGCGAGGCATGCAGTAAAGGAGGAATAATGCATCGGAAATGAGATACTCGACTCCCAAAGAAAATCCTATCGTTTCCGTCGAAACGTATCTCGATTTAAAAGGAGATGGCAGGGAATCCAGAGTATTTCACATGGACGCAAATTGTGTGTTAATTCGTCAATGTAAGGGAGCGAGGAATGCAGTAAAGAAGGAATAATGCATCGGAAAAGAGATACTCGGAACCCCAAAGAAAATCCTATCGGTTCCATCGAAACGTATCTCAATTTAGAAGGAGATGGCAGGGAATCCAGAGTATTTCATATGGACGCAAACTTTGTGTTAATTCGTCAATGTGAGGGAGCTAGGGATGCAGTAAAGGAGGAATAATGCATCGGAAAAGAGATACTCGGAACCCCAAAGAAAATCCTATCGTTTCCGTAGAAATGCATCTCGATTTAGAAGGACAATGCCGGGAATCCAGAGTATTTCATATGGACGCAAATTGTGTGTTAATTCGGCAATGTGAGGGAGCGAGGGATGCAGTAAAGGAGGAATAATGCATCGGAAAAGAGATACTCGGAACCCCAAAGAAAATCCTATCGTTTTTGTAGAAACGTATCTCGATTTTGATGGACAATGCAGGGAATCCAGAGTATTTCATATGGACGCAAATTGTGTAATTCGTCAATGTGAGGGAGCGATTGATGCAGTAAAGGAGGAATAATGCATCGGAAAAGAGATACTCGGAACCCCAAAGAAAATCCTATCGTTTCCATAGAAACGTATCTCGATTTAGAAGGACCATGCAGAGAATCCAGAGTATTTCATATGGACGCAAAATGTGTGTTAATTCGGCAATGTGAGGGAGCGAGGGATGCAGTAAAGGGGGAATAATGCATCGGAAAAGAGATACTCGGAACCCCAAAGAAAATCCTATCGTTTCCGTAGAAACGTATCTCGATTTAGAAGGACAATGCAGGGAATCCAGCGTATTTCATATGTGTGTTAATTCGTCAATGTGAGGGAGCGAGGGATGCAGTAAAGGAGGAAAAGAGATACTCGGAAACCCCAAAGAAAATCCTATCGTTTCCGTAGAAACGTATCTCGATTTAGAAGGACAATGCAGGGAACCCAGAGTATTTCATATGGACGCAAATTGTGTGTTAATTAGTCAATATGAATGAGTGAGGGATGCAGTAAAGGAGGAATAAAGCATCGGAAAAGAGATACTCGACTCCCAAAAGAAAATCCTATCGTTTCCGTAGAAATGTATCTCGATTTAGAATGACAATGCAAGGAACACAGAGTATTTTATATGGACGAAAATTGTGTGTTCATTCGTCAATGTGAGAGAGCGAGGGATGTAGTAAAGGAGGAATATTGCATCGGAAAAGAGATACTCTGCTCCCAAAAGAAAATCCTGTCGTTTCCATAAAGACGTATCTCGATTTAGAAGGAGATGGCAGGTAACCCAGAGTATTTCGTATGGACGCAAATTGTGTGTTAATTCGTCAATGTGAGGGAGCGAGGGATGCAGTAAAGGAGGAACAATGCATCGGAAAAGAGATACTCGACTCCCATAAGAAAATCCTATCGTTTCCGTGGAAACGTATTTCGATTTAGAAGGACAATGCAGGGGACCCAGAGTATTTCATATGGACGCAAATTGTGTGTTAATTCGTCAATATGAAGGAGCGAGGGATGCAGTAAAGGAGGAACAATGCATCGGAAAAGAGATACTCGGAACCCCAAAGAAAATCCTATTCTTTCTGTAGAAACGTATCTCGATTTAGAAGGACAATGCAGGGAATCCAGAGTATTTCATATGGACGGAAATTGTGTGTTAATTCGTCAATGTGAGGGAGCGAGGGATGCAGTAAAGGAGGAATAATGCTTCTGAAAAGAGATACTCGACTCCCAAAAGAAAAGCCTATCGTTTCCGTAGAAACGTATCTTGATTTAGAAGGACAATGCAGGGAACTCAGAGTATTTCATATGGACGCAAATTGTGTTTTAATTAGGCAATGTGAGGGAGCGTGGGATGCAGTAAAGGAGGAATAATGCATCGGAAAGGAGATACTCGGAACCCCAAAGAAAATCCTATCGTTTCCGTAGAAACGTATCTCGATTTAGAAGGACAATGCAGGGAATCCAGAGTATTTCATACGGACGCAAATTGCGTGTTAATTCGTCAATGTGAGGGAGCGAGGGATGCAGTAAAAGAGGAAAAGAGATACTCGGAAACCCCAAAGAAAATCCTATCGTTTCTGTAGAAACGTATCTCGATTTAGAAGGACAATGCAGGGAGTCCAGAGTATATCATATGGACGCAAATTGTGTGTTAATTCGTCAATGTGAGGGAGCGAGGCATGCAGTAAAGGAGGAATAATGCATCGGAAAAGAGATACTCGGAACCCCAAAGAAAATCCTATCGTTTCCGTAGAAACGTATCTCGATTTAGAAGGACAATGCAGGGAATCCAGAGTATTTCATATGGACGCAAATTGTGTGTTAATTCGTCAATGTGAGGGAGCGAGGGATGCAGTAAAGAGGAATAATGCATCGGAAATGAGATACTCGACTCCCAAAAAAAATCCTATCGTTTCCGTCGAAACGTATCTCGATTTAAAAGGAGATGGCAGGGAATCCAGAGTATTTCACATGGACGCAAATTGTGTGGTAATTCGTCAATGTAAGGGAGCGAGGAATGCAGTAATGAAGGAATAATGCATCGGAAAAGAGATACTCGGAACCCCAAAAAAAATCCTATCGTTTCCATCGAAACGTATCTCAATTTAGAAGGAGATGGCAGGGAATCCAGAGTATTTCATATGGACGCAAACTTTGTGTTAATTCGTCAATGTGAGGGAGCTAGGGATGCAGTAAAGGAGGAATAATGCATCGGAAAAGAGATACTCGGAACCCCAAAGAAAAACCTATCGTTTCCGTAGAAACGTATATTGATTTAGAAGGACAATGCAGGGATCCCAGAGTATTTCATATGGACGCAAATTGTGTGTTAATTCGTCAATGTGAGGGAGCGAGGGATACAGTAAAGGAGGAATAATGCATCGGAAAAGAGATACTCGGAACCCCAAAGAAAATCCTATCGTTTTCGTAGAAACGTAGCTCGATTTAGAAGGACAATGCAGGGAATCCAGAGTATTTCATATGGACGCAAATTGTGTAATTCGTCAATGTGAGGGAGCGAGGGATGCAGTAAAGGAGGAATAATGCATCGGAAATGAGATACTCGGAACCCCAAAGAAAATCCTATCGTTTCCGTAGAAACGCATCTCAATTTAGAAGGACAATGCCGGAAATCCAGAGTATTGCATATGGACGAAAATTGTGTGTTAATTCGTCAATGTGAGGGAGCGAGGAATGCAGTAAAGGAGGAATAATGCATCGGAAAAGAGATACTCGGAACCCCAAAGAAAATCCTATCGTTTTCGTAGAAACGTATCTCGATTTTGATGGACAATGCAGGGAATCCAGAGTATTTCATATGGACGCAAATTGTGTGTTAATTCGAAATTTGAGGGAGCGAGGGATGCAGTAAAGGAGGAATAATGCATCGGAAAAGAGATACTCGGAACCCCAAAGAAAATCCTATCGTTTCCGTAGAAACGTATCTCGATTTAGAAGGACAATGCAGGGAATCGAGAGTATTTCATATGGACGCAACGTTTGTGTCAATTCGTCAATGTGAGGGTGCGAGGGATGCAGTAAAGGAGGAATAATGCATCGGAAAAGAGATACTCGGAACCCCAAAGAAAATCCTATCGTTTCCATAGAAACGTATCTCGATTTAGAAGGACCATGCAGAGAATCCAGAGTATTTCATATGGACGCAAAATGTGTGTTAATTCGGCAATGTGAGGGAGCGAGGGATGCAGTAAAGGAGGATTAATGCATCGGAAATGAGATACTCGGAACCCCAAAAAAAATCCTATCGTTTCCGTAGAAACGTATCTCGATTTAGAAGGACAATGCAGGGAATCCAGCGTATTTCATATGTGTGTTAATTCGTCAATGTGAGGGAGCGAGGGATGCAGTAAAGGAGGAATAATGCATCGGAAAAGAGATACTCGACTCCCAAAAGAAAATCCTATCGTTTCCGTAGAAATGTATCTCGTTTTAGAAAGATAATGCAGGGAACCCAGAGTATTTCATATGGACGCAAATTGTGTGTTAATTCGGCAATATGAGGGAGCGAGGGATGCAGTAAAGGAGGAATAATGCATCGGAAAAGAGATACTTGGAACTCCAAAGAAAATCCTATCGTTTCCGTAGAAACGTATCTCGATTTAGAAGGACAATGCAGGGAATCCAGAGTATTTCATATGGACGCAAATTGTGTGTTAATTCGTCAATGTGAGGGAGCGAGGGATGCAGTAAAGGAGGTATAATGCATCGGAAATAAGATACTCGACTCCCAAAAAAAATCCTATCGTTTCCGTCGAAACGTATCTCGATTTAGAAGGAGATGGCAGGGAATCCAGAGTATTTCACATGGACGCAAATTGTGTGTAAATTCGTCAATGTAAGGGAGCGAGGAATACAGTAAAGAAGGAATAATGCATCGGAAAAGAGATACTCGGAACCACAAAGAAAATCCTATCGTTTCCATCGAAACGTATCTCAATTTAGAAGGAGATGGCAGGAATCCAGAGTATTTCATATAGACGCAAACTGTGTGTTAATTCGTCAATGTGAGGGAGCTAGGGATGCAGTAAAGGAGGAATAATGCATCGGAAAAGAGACACTCGGAACCCCAAAGAAAATCCTATTGTTTCCGTAGAAACGTATCTCGATTTAGAAGGACAATGCTGGGAATCCAGAGTATTTCATATGGACGCAAATTTTGTGTTAATTCGAAATTTGAGGGAGCGAGGGATGCAGTACAGGAGGAATAATGCATCGGAAAAGAGATACTCGGAACCCCAAAGAAAATCCTATTGTTTACGTAGAAACGTATCTCGATTTAGAAGGAAAATACAGGGAATCCAGAGTAATTAATATGGACGCAAATTGTGTGTTAATTCGTCAATGTGAGGGAGCGAGGGATGCAGTAATGGAGGAATAATGCATCGGAAAAGAGATACTCGGAACCCCAATGAAAATCCTATCGTTTCCGTAGAAACGTATCTCGATTTTGAAGGACAATGCAGGGAATCCAGAGTATTTCATATGGACGCAAATTGTGTGTTAATTCGTCAATGTGAGGGAGCGAGGGATGCAGTAAAGGAGGAATAATGCATCGGAAAAGAGATACTCGGAACCCCAAAGAAAATCCTATCGTTTCCATAGAAACGTATCTCGATTTAGAAGGACAATGCAGAGAATCCAGTGTATTTCTTATGGACGCAAAATGTGTGTCAATTCGTCAATTTGAGGGAGCGGGGGATGCAGTAAAATAGGAATAATGCATCGGAAAAGAGATACTCGGAACCCCAAAGAAAATCCTATCGTTTCCGTAGAAACGTATCTCGATTTAGAAGGACAATGCAGGGAATCGAGAGTATTTCATATGGACGCAACGTTTGTGTCAATTCGTCAATGTGAGGGTGCGAGGGATGCAGTAAAGGAGGAATAATGCATCGGAAAAGAGATACTCGGAACCCCAAAGAAAATCCTATCGTTTCCGTAGAAATGTATCTCGACTTAGAAGGACAATGCAGGGAATCCAGAGTATTTCATACGGACGCAAATTGTGTGTTAATTCGTCAATGTGAGGGAGCGAGGGATCCAGTAAAGGAGGAAAAGAGATACTCGGAACCCCAAAGAAAATCCTATCGTTTCCGTAGAAACGTATCTCGATTTAGAAGGACAATGCAGGGAATCCAGAGTATTTCATATGGACGCAAATTGTGTGTTAATTCGTCAATGTGAGGGAGCGAGGGATGCAGTAAAAGAGGAATAATGCATCGGAAAAGAGATACTCGGAACCCCAAAGAAAATCCTATCGTTTCCGTAGAAATGTATCTCGACTTAGAAGGACAATGCAGGGAATCCAGTGTATTTCATACGGATGCAAATTGTGAGTTAATTCGTCAATGTGAGGGAGCGAGGGATGCAGTAAAGGAGGAAAAGAGATACTCGGAACCCCAAAGAAAATCCTATCGTTTCCGTAGAAACGTATCTCGATTTAGAAGGACAATGCAGGGAACCCCGAGTATTTCATATGGACGCAAATTCTGTGTTAATTCGTCAATATGAAGGAGTGAGGGATGCAGTAAAGGAGGAATAAAGCATCGGAAAAGAGATACTCGACTCCCAAAAGAAAATCCTATTGTTTCCGTAGAAATGTATCACGATTTAGAAGGACAATGCAAGGAACACAGAGTATTTTATATGGACGAAAATTGTGTGTTCATTCGTCAATGTGAGAGAGCGAGGGATGTAGTAAAGGAGGAATAATGCATCGGAAAAGAGATACTCTGCTCCCACAAGAAAATCCTGTCGTTTCCATAGAGACGTATCTCGATTTAGAAGGAGATGGCAGGTAACCCAGAGTATTTCGTATGGACGCAAATTGTGTGTTAATTCGTCAATGTGATGGAGCGAGGGATGCAGTAAAGGAGGAACAATGCATCGGAAAAGAGATACTCGACTCCCAAAAGAAAATCCTATCGTTTCCGTGGAAACGTATTTCGATTTAGAAGGACAATGCAGGGGACCCAGAGTATTTCATATGGACGCAAATTGTGTGTTAATTCGTCAATATGAAGGAGCGAGGGATGCAGTAAAGGAGGAATAATGCATCGGAAAAGTGATACTCGGAACCCCAAAGAAAATCCTTTCGTTTCCGTAGAAACGTATCTCGATTTAGAAGGACAATGCAGGGAATCCAGAGTATTTCATATGGACGGAAATTGTGTGTTAATTCGTCAATGTGAGGGAGCGAGGGATGCAGTAAAGGAGGAATAATGCTTCTGAACAGAGATACTCGACTCCCAAAAGAAAAGCCTATCGTCTCCGTAGAAACGTATCTTGATTTAGAAGGACAGTGCAGGGAACTCAGAGTATTTCATATGGACGCAAATTGTGTTTTAATTCGGCAATGTGAGAGAGCGTGGGATGCAGTAAAGGAGGAATAATGCATCGGAAAAGAGATACTAGGAACCCCAAAGAAAATCCTATCGTTTCCGTAGAATCGTATCTCGATTTAGAAGGACAATGCGGCGAATCCAGAGTATTTCATACGGACGCAAATTGCGTGTTATTTCGTCAATGTGGGGGAGCGAGGGATGCAGTAAAGGAGGAAAAGAGATACTCGGAAACCCCAAAGAAAATCCTATCGTTTCTGTAGAAACGTATCTCGATTTAGAAGGACAATGCAGGGAATCCAGAGTATTTCATATGGACGCAAATTGTGTGTTAATTCGTCAATGTGAGGGAGCGAGGCATGCAGTAAAGGAGGAATAATGCATCGGAAAAGAGATACTCGGAACCCCAAAGAAAATCCTATCGTTTCAGTAGAAACGTATCTCGATTTTTGAAGGACAATGCAGGGAATCCAGAGTATTTCATATGGACGCAAATTGGGTGTTAATTCGTCAATGTGAGGGAGCTAGGGATGCAGTAAAGGAGGAATAATGCATCGGAAAAGAGATACTCGGAACCCCAAAGAAAATCCTATCGTTTCCATAGAAACGTATCTCGATTTAGACGGACAATGCAGAGAATCCAGAGTATTTCATATGGACGCAAAATGTGTGTTAATTCGTCAATGTGAGGGAGCGAGGGATGCAGTAAAGGAAGAATAACGCATCGGAAAAGAGATACTCGGAACCCCAAAGAAAATCCTTTCGTTTCCGTAGAAACGTATCTCGATTTAGAAGGACAATGCAGGGAATCCAGCGTATTTCATATGTGTGTTAATTCGTCAATGTGAGGGAGCGAGGGATGCAGTAAAGGAGGAATAATGCATCGGAAAAGAGATACTCGACTCCCAAAAGAATATCCTATCGTTTCCGTAGAAATGTATCTCGTTTTAGAAAGATAATGCAGGGAACCCAGAGTATTTCATATGGACGCAGATTGTGTGTTAATTCGGCAATGTGAATGAGCGAGGGATGCAGTAAAGGAGGAATAATGCATCGGAAAAGAGATACTTGGAACTCCAAAGAAAATCCTATCGTTTCCGTAGAAACGTATCTCGATTTAGAAGGACAATGCAGGGAATCCAGAGTATTTCATATGGACGCAAATTGTGTGTTAATTCGTCAATGTGAGGGAGCTAGGGATGCAGTAAAGGAGGAATAATGCATCGGAAAAGAGATACTCCGAACCCGAAAGAGAATCCTATCGTTTCCGTAGAAATGTATATTGATTTAGAAGGACATTGCAGGGATCCCAGAGTATTTCATATGGACGCAAATTGTGTGTTAATTCGTCAATGTGCGGGAGCGAGGGATACAGTAAAGGAGGAATAATGCATCGGAAAAGAGATACTCGTAACCCCAAAAGAAAATCCTATCGTTTTCGTAGAAACGTATCTCGATTTAGAAGGACAATGCAGGGAATCCAGAGTATTTCACATGGACGCAAATTGTGTAATTCGTCAATGTGAGGGAGCGAGGGATGCAGTAAAGGAGGAATAATGCATCGGAAAAGAGATACTCGGAACCCCAAAGAAAATCCTATCGTTTCCGTAGAAACGCATCTCGATTTAGAAGGACAATGCCGGGAATCCAGAGTATTTCATATGGACGCAAATTGTGTGTTAATTCGGCAATGTGAGGGAGCGAGGGATGCAATAAAGGAGGAATAATGCATCGGAAAAGAGATACTCGGAACCCCAAAGAAAATCCTATCGTTTCCGTAGAAACTTATCTCGATTTAGAAGGACAATGCAGGGAATCCAGAGTATTTCATATGAACGCAAATTGTGTGTTAATTCGTCAATGTGAGGCAGCGAGGGATGAAGTAAAGGAGGAATAATGCATCGGAAAAGAGATACTCGGAACCCCAAAGAAAATCCTATCGTTTCCGTAGAAACGTATCTCGATATAGAAGGACAATGCAGGGAACTCAGAGTATTTCATATGGACGCAAATTGTGTGTTAATTCGTCAATGTTAGGGCGCGAGGGATGCAGTAATGGAGGAATAATACATCGGAAAAGAGATACTCGACTCCCAAAAGAAAATTCTATCGTTTCCGTAGAAACGTATCTCGTTTTAGAAAGATAATGCAGTGTATCCAGAGTATTTCATATGGACGCAAATTGTGTGTTAATTCGGCAATGTGAGGGAGCGAGGGATGCAGTAAAGGAGGAATAATGCATCGGAAAAGAGATACTCGGAACCCCAATGAAAATCCTATCGTTTCCGTAGAAACGTATATCGATATAGAAGGACAATGCAGGGAACTCAGTGTATTTCATATGGACGCAAATTGTGTGTTAATTCGGCAATGTGAGGGAGCGTGGGATGCAGTAAAGGAGGAATAATGCATCGGAAAAGAGATACTCGGAACCCGAAAGAGAATCCTATCGTTTCCGTAGAAACGTATCTCGACTTAGAAGGACAATTCAGGGAATCCAGAGTATTTCATACGAACGCAAATTGTGTGTTAATTCGTCAATGTGAGAGAGCGAGGGATGCAGTAAAGGAGGAAAAGAGATACTCGGAACCCCAAAGAAAATCCTATCGTTTCCGTAGAAACGTATCTCGATTTAGAAGGACAATGCAGGGAATCCAGAGTATTTCATATGGACGCAAATTGTGTGTTAATTCGTCAATGTGAGGGAGCGAGGGATGCACTAAAGGAGGAACAATGCATCGGAAAAGAGATACTCGGAACCCCAAAGAAAATCCTATCGTTTCCGTAGAAACGAATCTCGATTTAGAAGGGCAATGCTGGGAATCCAGAGTATTTCATATGAACGCAAATTTTGTGTTAATTCGAAATTTGAAGGAGCGAGTGATGCAGTACAGGAGGAATAATGCATCGTAAAAGAGATACTCGGAACCCCAAAGAAAATCCTATCGTTTACGTAGAAACGTATCTCGATTTAGAAGGACAATACAGGGAATCCAGAGTAATTAATATGGACGCAAATTGTGTGTTAATTCGTCAATGTGAGGGAGCGAGGGATGCAGTAAAGGAGGAATAATGCATCGGAAAAGAGATACTCGGAACCCCAAAGAAAATCCTATCGTTTCCGTAGAAACGTATCTCGATTTAGATGGACAGTGCTGGGAATCCAGAGTATTTCATATGGACGCAAATTTTGTGTTAATTCGTCAATTTGAGGGAGCGAGGGATGCAGTACAGGAGGAATAATGCATCGGAAAAGAGATAATCGGAACCCCAAAGAAAATCCTGTCTATTCCGTAGAAACATATCTCGATTTAGAAGGACAATACAGGGAATCCAGAGTAATTAATATGGACGCAAATTGTGTGTTAGTTCGGCAATGTGAGGGAGCGAGGGATGCAGTAAAGGAGGAATAATGCATCGGAAAAGAGATACTCGGAACCCCAATGAAAATCCTATCGTTTCCGTAGAAACGTATATCGATATAGAAGGACAATGCAGGGAACTCAGAGTATTTCATATGGACGCAAATTGTGTGTTAATTCGGCAATGTGAGGGAGCGTGGGATGCAGTAAAGGAGGAATAATGCATCGGAAAAGAGATACTCGGAACCCCAAAGAGAATCCTATCGTTTCCGTAGAAACGTATCTCGACTTAGAAGGACAATTCAGGGAATCCAGAGTATTTCATACGAACGCAAATTGTGTGTTAATTCGTCAATGTGAGGGAGCGAGGGATGCAGTAAAGGAGGAAAAGAGATACTCGGAACCCCAAAGAAAATCCTACCGTTTCCGTAGAAACGTATCTCGATTTAGAAGGACAATGCAGGGAATCCAGAGTATTTCATATGGACGCAAATTGTGTGTTAATTCGTCAATGTGAGGGAGCGAGGGATGCACTAAAGGAGGAATAATGCATCGGAAAAGAGATACTCGGAACCCCAAAGAAAATCCTATCGTTTCCGTAGAAACGTATCTCGATTTAGAAGGACAATGCTGGGAATCCAGAGTATTTCATATGGACGCAAATTTTGTGTTAATTCGAAATTTGAGGGAGCGAGGGATGCAGTACAGGAGGAATAATGCATCGGAAAAGAGATAATCGGAACCCCAAAGAAAATCCTGTCTATTCCGTAGAAACGTATCTCGATTTAGAAGGACAATACAGGGAATCCAGAGTAATTAATATGGACGCAAATTGTGTGTTAATTCGTCAATGTGAGGGAGCGACGGATGCAGTAAAGGAGGAATAATGCATGGGAAAAGAGATACTCTAAAACCCAAAGAAAATCCTATCGTTTTTATAGAAACGTATCTCGATTTAGAAGGACAATGCAGGGAACTCAGAGCATTTAATATGGACGCAAATTGTGTGTTAATTCGTCAATGTTAGGGAGCGAGGGATGCAGTAATGGAGGATTAATGCATCGGAAAAGAGATACTCGGAACCCCAAAGATAATCCTATCGTTTCCGTATAAAAGGTATCTCGATTTAGATGGACAATGCAGGGAATCCAGAGTATCTCATATGGACGCCAATTGTGTGTTAATTAGTCAATGTGAGGGAGCGAGGGATGCAGAAAAGGAGGAATAATGCATCGGAAAAGAGATACTCGGAACCCCAATGAAAATCCTATCGTTTCCGTAGAAACGTATCTCGACATAGAAGGACAATGCACGGAACTCAGAGTATTTCATATGGACGCAAATTGTATGTTAATTCGGCAATGTGAGGGAGGGACGGATGCAGTAAAAGGAGGAATAATGCAACGGAAAAGAGATACTCGGAACCCCAAAGAAACTCCTGTCGTTTCCGTAGAAACGTACCTCGATTTAGAAGGACAATGCAGGGAATCCAGAGTATTTCATATGGACGCAAATTGTGTGTCAACTCGTCAATGTGAGGGAGCGAGGGAGGCAGTAAAGAAGGAATAATGCATCGGAAAAGAGATACTCGGAACCCCAAAGAAAATCCTATTGTTTCCGTATAAACGTATCTCGATTTAGAAGGACAATGCAGGGAATCCACAGTATTTCATATGGACGCAAATTGTGTGTTAATTCCTCAATGTGAGGGAGCGAGGGATGCAGTAAAGGAGGAATAATGCATCGGAAAAGAGATACTCGGAACCCCAAAGAAAATTCTATCGTTTCCGTAGAAACGTATCTCGATTTAGATGGACAATGCAGGGCATCCAGAGTATTTCATATGGACGCAAATTTTGTGTCAATTCGTCAAATTGAGTGAGCGAGGGATGCAGTAAAGGAGGAATAATGCATCGGAAAAGAGATACTCGGAACCCCAAAGAAAATCCTATCGTTTCCGTAGAAACGTACCTCGATATAGAAGGACAATGCAGGGAACTCAGAGTATTTCATATGGACGCAAATTGTGTGTTAATTCGGCAATATGAGGGAGCGAGGGATGCAGTAAAGGAGCAATAATGCATCGGAAAAGAGATACTCGGAACCCCAAAGAAAATCCTATCGTTTCCGTAGAAACGTATCTCGATTTAGAAGGACAATGCAGGGAATCCAGAGTATTTCATACGGACGCAAATTGTGTGTTAATTCGTCAATGTGAGGGAGCGGGGGAAGCAGTAAAGGAGGAAAAGAGATACTCGGAACCCCAAAGAAAATCCTATTGTTTCCGTAGAAACGTATCTCGATTTAGAAGGACAATGCAGGGAATCCAGAGTATTTCATATGGACGCAAATTGTGTGTTAATTCGTCAATGTGAGGGAGCGGGGGATACAGTAAAGGAGGAATAATGCATCGGAAAAGAGATACTCGGAACCCCAAAGAAAATCCTATCGATCCGTAGAAACGTATCTCGATTTAGAAGGACAATGCAGGGAATCCAGAGTATTTCATATGGACGCAAAATGTGTGTTAATTCGTCAATGTGAGGGAGCGAGGGATGCAGTAAAGGAGGAATAATGCATCGAAAAAGAGATACTCGGAACCCCAAAGAAAATCCTATCGTTTCCGTAGAAACGTATCTCGATTTAGAGGGACAATGCAGGGAATCTAGAGTATTTCCTATGTGTGTTAATTCGTCAATGTGAGGGAGCGAGGGATGCAGTAAAGGAGGAATAATGCATCGGAAAAGAGATACTCGACTCCCAAAAGAAAATCCTATCATTTCCGTAGAAACGTGTCTCGTTTTAGAAAGATAATGCAGGAAACCCAGAGTATTTCATAAGGACGCATTTTGTGTGTTAATTCGGCAATGTGAGGGAGCGAGGGATGCTGTAAAGGAGGAATAATGCATCGGAAAAGAGATACTCGGAACCCCAAAGAAAATCCTATCGTTTCCGTAGAAACGTTTCTCGATTTAGAAGGACAATGCAGGGAATCCAGAGTATTTCATATGGACGCAAATTGTGTGTTAATTCGTCAATGTGAGGGAGCGAGGGATGTAGTAAAGGAGGAATAATGCATCGGAAAAGAGATCCTCGGAACCCCAAAGAAAATCCTTTCGTTTCCGTAGAACCGTATCTCGATATAGAAGAACAATACAGGAACTCAGAGTATTTCATGTGGACGCAAATTGTGAGTTAATTCGTCAATGTTAGGGAGCGAGGGATTCAGTAATGGAGGAATAATGCATCGGAAAAGAGATACTCGACTCCCAAAAGAAAATCCTTTCGTTTCCGTAGAAACGTATCTCGATTTAGAAGGACAATGCAGGGAATCCAGAGTATTTCATATGTGTGTTAATTCGCCAATGTGAGGGAGCGACATATGCAGTAAAGGAGGAATAATGCATCGGAAAAGAGATACACGAATCCCAAAAGAAAGTCATATCGTTTCCGTAGAAATGTATCTCGTTTTA
Organism: Schistocerca nitens; assembly: GCF_023898315.1. Classification (NCBI taxonomy): domain Eukaryota; kingdom Metazoa; phylum Arthropoda; class Insecta; order Orthoptera; family Acrididae; genus Schistocerca; species Schistocerca nitens. The sequence goes on along the minus strand of NC_064615.1, from coordinate 1,134,560,340 downwards.
GAAAGATAATTCAGGGAACCCAGGGTATTTCATATGGACGCAAATTGAGTGTTAATTCGTCAATGTGAGGGAGCGAGGGATGCAGTAAAGGAGTAATAATGCATCGGAAAAGAGATACTCGGAACACCAAAGAAAATCCTATCGTTTCCATAGAAACGTATCTCGATATAGAAGGACAATGCAGGGATATCAGAGTATTTCATATGGACGCAAATTGTGTGTTAATTCGTCAATGTTAGGGAGCGAGGGATGCAGTAATGGAGGAATAATGCATCGGAAAAGAGATACTCGGGACCCCAAAGATAATCCTATCGTTTCCGTATAAAAGGTATCTCGATTTAGATGGACAATGCAGGGAATCCAGGGTATTTCATATGGACGCCAATTGTGTGTTAATTAGTCAATGTGAGGGAGCGAGGGATGCAGAAAAGGAGGAATAATGCATCGGAAAAGAGATACTCGACTCCCAAAAGAAAATCCTTTCGTTTCCGTAGAAACGTATCTCAATTAGGAAGGACAATGCAGGGAATCCAGAGTATTTCATATGGACGCAAATTGTGTGTTAATTTCGTCAATGTGAGGGAGCGAGGGATGCAGTAAAGGAGGAATAATGCATCGGAAAAGAGATACTCGGAACCCCAAAGTAAATCCTATCGTTTCATAGAAACGTATCTCGATTTAGAAGGACAATACAGAGAATCCAGGGTATTTCATATGGACGCAAAATGTGTGTTAATTCGTCAATTTGAGGGAGCGAGGGATGCAGTAAAGGAGTAATAATGCATCGGAAAAGAGATACTCGGAACCCCAAAGAAAATCCTATGGTTTCCGTAGAAACGTATCTCGATATAGAAGGACAATGCAGGCAATCCTGAGTATTTCATATGTGTGTTAATTCGCCAATGTGAGGGAGCGAGATATGCAGTAATGGAGGAATAATGCATCGGAAAAGAGAAACTCGGAACACCAAAGAAAATCCTATCGTTTCCCTAGAAACGTATCTCGATATAGAAGGACAATGCAGGGAAATCAGAGTATTTCATATGGACGCAAATTGTGTGTTAAATAGTCAATGTGAGGGAGCGAGGGATGCAGAAAAGGAGGAATTATGCATCGGAAAAGAGATACTCGGAATCCCAATGAAAATCCTATCGTTGCCGTAGAAACGTATCTCGATATAGAAGGACAATGCAGGGAACTCAGAGTATTTCATATGGACGCAAATTGTATGTTAATTCGGCAATGTGAGGGAGCGACGGATGCAGTAAAAGGAGGAATAATGCATCGGAAAAGAGATACTCGGAACCCCAAAGAAAATCCTATTGTTTCCGTATAAAAGGTATCTCGTTTTAGATGGACAATGCAGGGAATCCAGAGTATTTCATATGGACGCCAATTGTGTGTTAATTAGTCAATGTGAGGGAGCGAGGGATGCAGAAAAGGAGGAATAATGCATCGGAAAAGAGATACTCGGAATCCCAATGAAAATCCTATCGTTTCCGTAGAAACGTATCTCGATATAGAAGGACAATGCAGGGAACTCAGAGTATTTCATATGGACGCAAATTGTATGTTAATTCGGCAATGTGAGGGAGCGACGGATGCAGTAAAAGGAGGAATAATGCATCGGAAAAGAGATACTCGGAACCCCAAATAAACTCCTGTCGTTTCAGTAGAAACGTACCTCGATTTAGAAGGACAATGCGGGGAATCCAGAGTATTTCATGTGGACGCAAATTGTGTGTTAATTCGTCAATGTGAGGGAGCGAGGGATGCAGTAAAGAAGGAATAATGCATCGGAAAAGAGATACTCGGAACCCCAAAGAAAATCCTATTGTTTCCGTATAAACGTAACTCGATTTAGAAGTACAATGCAGGGAATCCAGAGTATTTCATATGGACGCAAATTGTGTGTTAATACGTCAATGTGAGGGAGCGAGGGATGCAGTAAAGGAGGAATAATGCATCGGAAAAGAGATACACGGAACCCCAAAGAAAATCCTATCGTTTCCGTAGAAACGTATCTCGATTTAGAAGGACAATGCAGGGAATCCAGAGTATTTCATATGGACGCAAATTGTGTGTTAATTCGTCAATGTGAGGGAGCGGGGGATACAGTAAAGGAGGAATAATGCATCGGAAAAGAGATACTCGGAACCCCAAAGAAAATCCTATCGATCCGTAGAAACGTATCTCGATTTAGAAGGACAATGCAGGGAATCCAGAGTATTTCATATGGACGCAAAATGTGTGTTAATTCGTCAATGTGAGGGAGCGAGGGATGCAGTAAAGGAGGAATAATGCATCGAAAAAGAGATACTCGGAACCCCAAAGAAAATCCTATCGTTTCCGTAGAAACGTATCTCGATTTAGAGGGACAATGCAGGGAATCTAGAGTATTTCCTATGTGTGTTAATTCGTCAATGTGAGGGAGCGAGGGATGCAGTAAAGGAGGAATAATGCATCGGAAAAGAGATACTCGACTCCCAAAAGAAAATCCTATCATTTCCGTAGAAACGTGTCTCGTTTTAGAAAGATAATGCAGGAAACCCAGAGTATTTCATAAGGACGCATTTTGTGTGTTAATTCGGCAATGTGAGGGAGCGAGGGATGCTGTAAAGGAGGAATAATGCATCGGAAAAGAGATACTCGGAACCCCAAAGAAAATCCTATCGTTTCCGTAGAAACGTTTCTCGATTTAGAAGGACAATGCAGGGAATCCAGAGTATTTCATATGGACGCAAATTGTGTGTTAATTCGTCAATGTGAGGGAGCGAGGGATGTAGTAAAGGAGGAATAATGCATCGGAAAAGAGATCCTCGGAACCCCAAAGAAAATCCTTTCGTTTCCGTAGAACCGTATCTCGATATAGAAGAACAATACAGGAACTCAGAGTATTTCATGTGGACGCAAATTGTGAGTTAATTCGTCAATGTTAGGGAGCGAGGGATTCAGTGATGGAGGAATAATGCATCGGAAAAGAGATACTCGACTCCCAAAAGAAAATCCTTTCGTTTCCGTAGAAACGTATCTCGATTTAGAAGGACAATGCAGGGAATCCAGAGTATTTCATATGTGTGTTAATTCGCCAATGTGAGGGAGCGACATATGCAGTAAAGGAGGAATAATGCATCGGAAAAGAGATACACGAATCCCAAAAGAAAGTCATATCGTTTCCGTAGAAATGTATCTCGTTTTAGAAAGATAATTCAGGGAACCCAGGGTATTTCATATGGACGCAAATTGAGTGTTAATTCGTCAATGTGAGCGAGCGAGGGATGCAGTAAAGGAGTAATAATGCATCGGAAAAGAGATACTCAGAACACCAAAGAAAATCCTATCGTTTCCATAGAAACGTATCTCGATATAGAAGGACAATGCAGGGATATCAGAGTATTTCATATGGACGCAAATTGTGTGTTAATTCGTCAATGTTAGGGAGCGAGGGATGCAGTAATGGAGGAATAATGCATCGGAAAAGAGATACTCGGGACCCCAAAGATAATCCTATCGTTTCCGTATAAAAGGTATCTCGATTTAGATGGACAATGCAGGGAATCCAGGGTATTTCATATGGACGCCAATTGTGTGTTAATTAGTCAATGTGAGGGAGCGAGGGATGCAGAAAAGGAGGAATAATGCATCGGAAAAGAGATACTCGGAATCCCAATGAAAATCCTATCGTTTCCGTAGAAACGTATCTCGATATAGAAGGACAATGCAGGGAACTCAGAGTATTTCATATGGACGCAAATTGTCTGTTAATTCGGCAATGTGAGGGAGCGACGGATGCAGTAAAAGGAGGAATAATGCATCGGAAAAGAGATACTCGGAACCCCAAAGAAACTCCTGTCGTTTCCGTAGAAACGTACCTCGATTTAGAAGGACAATGCGGGGAATCCAGTATATTTCATGTGGACGCAAATTGTGTGTTAATTCGTCAATGTGAGGGAGCGAGGGATGCAGTAAAGAAGGAATAATGCATCGGAAAAGAGATACTCGGAACCCCAAAGAAAATCCTATTGTTTCCGTATAAACGTATCTCGATTTAGAAGTACAATGCAGGGAATCCAGAGTATTTCATATGGACGCAAATTGTGTGTTAATTCGTCAATGTGAGGGAGCGAGGGATGCAGTAAAGGAGGAATAATGCATCGGAAAAGAGATACACGGAACCCCAAAGAAAATCCTTTCGTTTCCGTAGAACCGTATCTCGATATAGAAGAACAATACAGGAACTCAGAGTATTTCATATGGACGCAAATTGTGTGTTAATTCGTCAATGTTAGGGAGCGAGGGATGCAGTAATGGAGGAATAATGCATCGGAAAGGAGATACTCGACTCCCAAAAGAAAATCCTTTCGTTTCCGTAGAAACGTATCTCAATTAGGAAGGACAATGCAGGGAATCCAGAGTATTTCATATGGACGCAAATTGTGTGTTAATTTCGTCAATGTGAGGGAGCGAGGGATGCAGTAAAGGAGGAATAATGCATCGGAAAAGAGATACTCGGAACCCCAAAGTAAATCCTATCGTTTCATAGAAACGTATCTCGATTTAGAAGGACAATACAGAGAATCCAGGGTATTTCATATGGACGCAAAATGTGTGTTAATTCGTCAATTTGAGGGAGCGAGGGATGCAGTAAAGGAGTAATAATGCATCGGAAAAGAGATACTCGGAACCCCAAAGAAAATCCTATGGTTTCCGTAGAAACGTATCTCGATATAGAAGGACAATGCAGGCAATCCTGAGTATTTCATATGTGTGTTAATTCGCCAATGTGAGGGAGCGAGATATGCAGTAATGGAGGAATAATGCATCGGAAAAGAGAAACTCGGAACACCAAAGAAAATCCTATCGTTTCCCTAGAAACGTATCTCGATATAGAAGGACAATGCAGGGAACTCAGAGTATTTCATATGGACGCAAATTGTATGTTAATTCGGCAATGTGAGGGAGCGACGGATGCAGTAAAAGGAGGAATAATGCATCGGAAAAGAGATACTCGGAACCCCAAATAAACTCCTGTCGTTTCAGTAGAAACGTACCTCGATTTAGAAGGACAATGCGGGGAATCCAGAGTATTTCATGTGGACGCAAATTGTGTGTTAATTCGTCAATGTGAGGGAGCGAGGGATGCAGTAAAGAAGGAATAATGCATCGGAAAAGAGATACTCGGAACCCCAAAGAAAATCCTATTGTTTCCGTATAAACGTAACTCGATTTAGAAGTACAATGCAGGGAATCCAGAGTATTTCATATGGACGCAAATTGTGTGTTAATTCGTCAATGTGAGGGAGCGAGGGATGCAGTAAAGGAGGAATAATGCATCGGAAAAGAGATACACGGAACCCCAAAGAAAATCCTATCGTTTCCGTAGAAACGTATCTCGATTTAGAAGGACAATGCAGGGAATCCAGAGTATTTCATACGGACGCAAATTGTGTGTTAATTCGTCAATGTGAGGGAGCGGGGGAAGCAGTAAAGGAGGAAAAGAGATACTCGGAACCCCAAAGAAAATCCTATTGTTTCCGTAGAAACGTATCTCGATTTAGAAGGACAATGCAGGGAATCCAGAGTATTTCATATGGACGCAAATTGTGTGTTAATTCGTCAATGTGAGGGAGCGGGGGATACAGTAAAGGAGGAATAATGCATCGGAAAAGAGATACTCGGAACCCCAAAGAAAATCCTATCGATCCGTAGAAACGTATCTCGATTTAGAAGGACAATGCAGGGAATCCAGAGTATTTCATATGGACGCAAAATGTGTGTTAATTCGTCAATGTGAGGGAGCGAGGGATGCAGTAAAGGAGGAATAATGCATCGAAAAAGAGATACTCGGAACCCCAAAGAAAATCCTATCGTTTCCGTAGAAACGTATCTCGATTTAGAGGGACAATGCAGGGAATCTAGAGTATTTCCTATGTGTGTTAATTCGTCAATGTGAGGGAGCGAGGGATGCAGTAAAGGAGGAATAATGCATCGGAAAAGAGATACTCGACTCCCAAAAGAAAATCCTATCATTTCCGTAGAAACGTGTCTCGTTTTAGAAAGATAATGCAGGAAACCCAGAGTATTTCATAAGGACGCATTTTGTGTGTTAATTCGGCAATGTGAGGGAGCGAGGGATGCTGTAAAGGAGGAATAATGCATCGGAAAAGAGATACTCGGAACCCCAAAGAAAATCCTATCGTTTCCGTAGAAACGTTTCTCGATTTAGAAGGACAATGCAGGGAATCCAGAGTATTTCATATGGACGCAAATTGTGTGTTAATTCGTCAATGTGAGGGAGCGAGGGATGTAGTAAAGGAGGAATAATGCATCGGAAAAGAGATCCTCGGAACCCCAAAGAAAATCCTTTCGTTTCCGTAGAACCGTATCTCGATATAGAAGAACAATACAGGAACTCAGAGTATTTCATGTGGACGCAAATTGTGAGTTAATTCGTCAATGTTAGGGAGCGAGGGATTCAGTAATGGAGGAATAATGCATCGGAAAAGAGATACTCGACTCCCAAAAGAAAATCCTTTCGTTTCCGTAGAAACGTATCTCGATTTAGAAGGACAATGCAGGGAATCCAGAGTATTTCATATGTGTGTTAATTCGCCAATGTGAGGGAGCGACATATGCAGTAAAGGAGGAATAATGCATCGGAAAAGAGATACACGAATCCCAAAAGAAAGTCATATCGTTTCCGTAGAAATGTATCTCGTTTTAGAAAGATAATTCAGGGAACCCAGGGTATTTCATATGGACGCAAATTGAGTGTTAATTCGTCAATGTGAGGGAGCGAGGGATGCAGTAAAGGAGTAATAATGCATCGGAAAAGAGATACTCAGAACACCAAAGAAAATCCTATCGTTTCCATAGAAACGTATCTCGATATAGAAGGACAATGCAGGGATATCAGAGTATTTCATATGGACGCAAATTGTGTGTTAATTCGTCAATGTTAGGGAGCGAGGGATGCAGTAATGGAGGAATAATGCATCGGAAAAGAGATACTCGGGACCCCAAAGATAATCCTATCGTTTCCGTATAAAAGGTATCTCGATTTAGATGGACAATGCAGGGAATCCAGGGTATTTCATATGGACGCCAATTGTGTGTTAATTAGTCAATGTGAGGGAGCGAGGGATGCAGAAAAGGAGGAATAATGCATCGGAAAAGAGATACTCGGAATCCCAATGAAAATCCTATCGTTTCCGTAGAAACGTATCTCGATATAGAAGGACAATGCAGGGAACTCAGAGTATTTCATATGGACGCAAATTGTCTGTTAATTCGGCAATGTGAGGGAGCGACGGATGCAGTAAAAGGAGGAATAATGCATCGGAAAAGAGATACTCGGAACCCCAAAGAAACTCCTGTCGTTTCCGTAGAAACGTACCTCGATTTAGAAGGACAATGCGGGGAATCCAGTATATTTCATGTGGACGCAAATTGTGTGTTAATTCGTCAATGTGAGGGAGCGAGGGATGCAGTAAAGAAGGAATAGTGCATCGGAAAAGAGATACTCGGAACCCCAAAGAAAATCCTATTGTTTCCGTATAAACGTATCTCGATTTAGAAGTACAATGCAGGGAATCCAGAGTATTTCATATGGACGCAAATTGTGTGTTAATTCGTCAATGTGAGGGAGCGAGGGATGCAGTAAAGGAGGAATAATGCATCGGAAAAGAGATACACGGAACCCCAAAGAAAATCCTTTCGTTTCCGTAGAACCGTATCTCGATATAGAAGAACAATACAGGAACTCAGAGTATTTCATATGGACGCAAATTGTGTGTTAATTCGTCAATGTTAGGGAGCGAGGGATGCAGTAATGGAGGAATAATGCATCGGAAAGGAGATACTCGACTCCCAAAAGAAAATCCTTTCGTTTCCGTAGAAACGTATCTCAATTAGGAAGGACAATGCAGGGAATCCAGAGTATTTCATATGGACGCAAATTGTGTGTTAATTTCGTCAATGTGAGGGAGCGAGGGATGCAGTAAAGGAGGAATAATGCATCGGAAAAGAGATACTCGGAACCCCAAAGTAAATCCTATCGTTTCATAGAAACGTATCTCGATTTAGAAGGACAATACAGAGAATCCAGGGTATTTCATATGGACGCAAAATGTGTGTTAATTCGTCAATTTGAGGGAGCGAGGGATGCAGTAAAGGAGTAATAATGCATCGGAAAAGAGATACTCGGAACCCCAAAGAAAATCCTATGGTTTCCGTAGAAACGTATCTCGATATAGAAGGACAATGCAGGCAATCCTGAGTATTTCATATGTGTGTTAATTCGCCAATGTGAGGGAGCGAGATATGCAGTAATGGAGGAATAATGCATCGGAAAAGAGAAACTCGGAACACCAAAGAAAATCCTATCGTTTCCCTAGAAACGTATCTCGATATAGAAGGACAATGCAGGGAAATCAGAGTATTTCATATGGACGCAAATTGTGTGTTAATTAGTCAATGTGAGGGAGCGAGGGATGCAGAAAAGGAGGAATTATGCATCGGAAAAGAGATACTCGGAATCCCAATGAAAATCCTATCGTTGCCGTAGAAACGTATCTCGATATAGAAGGACAATGCAGGGAACTCAGAGTATTTCATATGGACGCAAATTGTATGTTAATTCGGCAATGTGAGGGAGCGACGGATGCAGTAAAAGGAGGAATAATGCATCGGAAAAGAGATACTCGGAACCCCAAAGAAAATCCTATTGTTTCCGTATAAAAGGTATCTCGATTTAGATGGACAATGCAGGGAATCCAGAGTATTTCATATGGACGCCAATTGTGTGTTAATTAGTCAATGTGAGGGAGCGAGGGATGCAGAAAAGGAGGAATAATGCATCGGAAAAGAGATACTCGGAATCCCAATGAAAATCCTATCGTTTCCGTAGAAACGTATCTCGATATAGAAGGACAATGCAGGGAACTCAGAGTATTTCATATGGACGCAAATTGTATGTTAATTCGGCAATGTGAGGGAGCGACGGATGCAGTAAAAGGAGGAATAATGCATCGGAAAAGAGATACTCGGAACCCCAAATAAACTCCTGTCGTTTCAGTAGAAACGTACCTCGATTTAGAAGGACAATGCGGGGAATCCAGAGTATTTCATGTGGACGCAAATTGTGTGTTAATTCGTCAATGTGAGGGAGCGAGGGATGCAGTAAAGAAGGAATAATGCATCGGAAAAGAGATACTCGGAACCCCAAAGAAAATCCTATTGTTTCCGTATAAACGTATCTCGATTTAGAAGTACAATGCAGGGAATCCAGAGTATCTCATATGGACGCAAATTCTGTGTTAATTCGTCAATGTGAGGGAGCGAGGGATGCAGTAAAGGAGGAATAATGCATCGGAAAAGAGATACACGGAACCCCAAAGAAAATCCTATCGTTTCCGTAGAAACGTATCTCGATTTAGAAGGACAATGCAGGGAATCCAGAGTATTTCATATGGACGCAAATTGTGTGTTAATTCTTCAATGTGAGGGAGCGAGGGATGCAGTAATGGAGGAATAATGCATCGGAAAAGAGATACTCGGAACCCCAAAGAAAATCCTATCGTTTCCGTAGAAACGTATCTCGATATAGAAGGACAATGCAGGGAACTCAGAGTATTACATATGGACGCAAAATGTGTGTTAATTCGGCAATGCAGTAAAGGAGGAATAATGCATCGGAAAAGAGATACTCGGAACCCCAAAGAAAATCCTATCGTTTCCGTAGAAACGTATCTCGATTTAGAAGGACAATGCAGGGAATCCAGAGTATTTCATATGTGTGTTAATTCGTCAATGTGAGGGAGCGAGGGATGCAGTAAAGGAGGAATAATGCATCGGAAAAGAGATACTCGACTCCCAAAAGAAAATCCTATCATTTCCGTAGAAACGTATCTAGTTTTAGAAAGATAATGCAGGGAACCCAGAGTATTTCATAAGGACGCAAATTGTGTGTTAATTCGGCAATGTGAGGGAGCGAGGGATGCAGTAAAGGAGGAATAATGCATCGGAAAAGAGATACTCGGAACCCCAAATAAAATCCAATCGTTTCCGTAGAAACGAATCTCGATTTAGAAGGACAATGCAGGGAATCCAGAGTATTTCATATGGACGCAAATTGTGTGTTAATTCGTCAATGTGATGGAGCGAGGGATGCAGTAAAGGAGGAATAATGCATCGGAAAAGATATACTCGGAACCCCAAAGAAAATCCTATCGTTTCCGTTGAAACGTATCTCGATATAGAAGGACTATGCAGGGATCTCAGAGTATTTCATATGGACACAAATTGTGTGTTAATTCGGCAATATGAGGGAGCGAGGGATGCAGTAAAGGAGGAATAATGCATCGGAAAAGAGATACTCGGAACCCCAAAGAAAATCCAATCGTTTCCGTAGAAACGTATCTCGATTTAGAAGGAGAATGCAGGGAATCCATAGTATTTCATACGGACGCAAATTGTGTGTTAATTCGTCAATGTGAGGGAGCGAGGGATGCAGTCAAGGTGGAAAAGAGATACTCGGAACCCCAAAGAAAATCCTATCGTTTCCATAGAAACGTATCTCGATTTAGAAGGTCAATGCAGGGAATACAGAGTATTTCATATGGACGCAAAATGTGTGTTAATTCGTCAATGTGAGGGAACGAGGGATGCAGTAAAGGAGGAATAATGCATCTGAAAAGAGATACTCGGAACCCCAAAGAAAATCCTATCGTTTCCATAGAAACGTATCTCGATTTAGAAGGTCAATGCAGGGAATCCAGAGTATTTCATATGGACGCAAAATGTGTGATAATTCGTCAATGTGAGGGAACGAGGGATGCAGTAAAGGAGGAATAATGCATCGGAAAAGAGATACGCGGAACCCCAAAGAAAATCCTATCGTTTCCGTAGAAACGTATCTCGATATAGGAGGACAATGCAGGGATCTCACAGTATTTCATATGGACACAAATTGAGTGTTAATTCGGCAAAATGAGGGAGTGAGGGATGCAGTAAAGGAGGAATAATGCATCGGAAAAGAGATACTCGGAACCCCAAAGAAAATCCTATCGCTTCCGTAGAAACGTATCTCGATTTAGAAGGACAATGCAGGGAATCCATAGTATTTCATACGGACGCAAATTGTGTGTTAATTCGTCAATGTGAGGGAGCGAGGGATGCAGTAAAGGAGGAAAAGTGATACTCGGAACCCCAAGAAAATCCTATCGTTTCCGTAGAAACGTATCTCGATTTAGAAGGACAATGCAGGGAATCCAGAGTATTTCAAATGAACGCAAATTGTGTGTTAATTCGTCAATGTGAGGGAGAGAGGTATGCAGTAAAGGAGGAATAATGCATCTGAAAAGAGATACTTGGAACCCCAAAGAAAATCCTATCGTTTCCATAGAAACGTATCTCGATTTAGAAGGACAATGCAGGGAATCCAGAGTATTTCATATGGACGCAAATTGTGTGTTAGTTCGGCAATGTGAGGGAGCGAGGGATGCAGTAAAGGAGGAATAATGCATCTGAAAAGAGATACTTGGACCCCAAAGAAAATCCTATCGTTTCCGTAGAAACATATCTCGATTTAGATGGACAATGCAGGGAATCCAGAGTATTTCATATGGACGCCAATTGTGTGTTAATTAGTCAATGTGAGGGAGCGAGGGATGCAGAAAAGGAGGAATAATGCATCGGAAAAGAGATACTCGGAATCCCAATGAAAATCCTATCGTTACCGTAGAAACGTATCTCGATATAGAAGGACAATGCAGGGAACTCAGAGTATTTCATATGGACGCAAATTGTATGTTAATTCGGCAATGTGAGGGAGCGACGGATGCAGTAAAAGGAGGAATAATGCATCAGAAAAGAGATACTCTGAACCCCAAAGAAACTCCTGTCGTTTCAGTAGAAACGTACCTCGATTTAGAAGGACAATGCAGGGAATCCAGAGTATTTCATGTGGACGCAAATTGTGTGTTAATTCGTCAATGTGAGGGAGCGAGGGATGCAGTAAAGAAGGAATAATGCATCGGAAAAGAGATACTCGGAACCCCAAAGAAAATCCTATTGTTTCCATATAAACGTATCTCGATTTAGAAGTACAATGCAGGGAACACAGAGTATTTCATATGGACGCAAATTGTGTGTTAATTCGTCAATGTGAGGGAGCGAGGGATGCAGTAAAGGAGGAATAATGCATCGGAAAAGAGATACACGGAACCCCAAAGAAAATCCTATCGTTTCCGTAGAAACGTATCTCGATTTAGAAGGACAATGCAGGGAATCCAGAGTATTTCATATGGACGCAAATTGTGTGTTAATTCTTCAATGTGAGGGAGCGAGGGATGCAGTAATGGAGGAATAATGGATCGGAAAAGAGATACTCGGAACCCCAAAGAAAATCCTATCGTTTCCGTAGAGACGTATCTCGATTTAGAAGGACAATGCAGGGAATGCAGAGTATTTCATATGGACGCAAATTGTGTGTTAATTCGTCAATGTGAGGGAGCGAGGTATGCAGTAAAGGAGGAATAATGCATCGGAAAAGAGATACTCGGAACCCCAAAGAAAATCCTATCGTTCCCGTAGAAACGTATCTCGATTTAGAAGGACAATGCAGGGAATCCAGAGTATTTCATATGGACGCAAATTGTGTGTTAATTCGTCAATGTGAGGGAGCGAGGGATGCAGTAAAGGAGGATTAATGCATCGGAAAAGAGATACTCGAAACCCCAAAGAAAATCCTATCGTTTCCGTAGAAACGTGTCTCGATTTAGAAGGACAATGCAGGGAATCCAGAGTATTTCATATGGACGCAAATTGTGTGTTAATTCGTCAATGTGAGGGAGCGAGGGATGCAGTAAAGGAGGAATAATGCATCGGAAAAGAGATACTCGGAACCGCAAAGAATATCCTATCGTTTCGGTAGAAACGTATCTCGATTTAGATGGACAATGCAGGGAATCCAGAGTATTTCATATGGACGCAAATTGTGTGTCAATTCGTCAATGTGAGTTAGCGAGGGATGCAGTAAAGGAGGAATAATGCATCGGAAAAGAGATACTCGGAACCCCAAATAAAATCCTATCGTTTGCGTAGAAACGTATCTCGATATAGAAGGACAATGCATTGAACTCAGAGTATTTCATATGGACGCAAAATGTGTGTTAGTTCGGCAATATGAGGGAGCGAGGGATGCAGTAAAGGAGGAATAATGCATCGGAAAAGAGATACTCGGAACCCCAAAGAAAATCCTATCGTTTCCGTAGAAACGTATCTCGATTTAGAAGGACAATGCAGGGAATCCAGAGTATTTCATATGTGTGTTAATTCGTCAATGTGAGGGAGCGAGGGATGCAGTAAAGGAGGAATAATGCATCGGAAAAGAGATACTCGACTCCCAAAAGAAAATCCTATCATTTCCGTAGAAACGTATCTCGTTTTAAAAAGATAATGCAGGGAACCCAAAGTATTTCATAAGGACGCAAATTGTGTGTTAATTCGGCAATGTGATGGAGCGAGGGATGCAGTAAAGGAGGAATAATGCATCGGAAAAGAGATACTCGGAACCCCAAATAAAATCCAATCGTTTCCGTAGAAACGAATCTCGATTTAGAAGGACAATGCAGGGAATCCATAGTATTTCATATGGACGCAAATTGTGTGTTAATTCGTCAATGTGATGGAGCGAGGGATGCAGTAAAGGAGGAATAATGCATCGGAAAAGAGATACTCGGAACCCCAAAGAAAATCCAATCGTTTCCGTAGAAACGTATCTCGATTTAGAAGGACAATGCAGGGAAACCATAGTATTTCATACGGACTCAAATTGTGTGTTAATTCGTCAATGTGAGGGAGCGAGGGATGCAGTAAAGGAGGAAAAGTGATACTCGGAACCCCAAGAAAATCCTATCGTTTCCGTAGAAACGTATCTCGATTTAGAAGGACAATGCAGGGAATCCAGAGTATTTCATATGAACGCAAATTGTGTGTTAATTCGTCAATGTGAGGGAGCGGGTGATGCAGTAAAGGAGGAAAAACGCATCGGAAAAGAGATACTCGGAACCCCAAAGAAAATCATATCGTTTCCGTAGAAACGTATCGCGATTTAGAGGGACAATGCAGGGAATCCAGAGTATTTCATATGTGTGTTAATTCGTCAATGTGAGAGAGCGAGGGATGCAGTAAAGGAGGAATAATGCATCGGAAAAGAGATACTCGACTCCCAAAAGAAAATCCTATCATTTCCGTAGAAACGTATCTCGATTTAGAAGGACAATGCAGGGAATCCAGAGTATTTCATATGAACGCAAATTGTGTGTTAATTCGTCAATGTGAGGGAGCGGGTGATGCAGTAAAGGAGGAAAAATGCATCGGAAAAGAGATACTCGGAACCCCAAAGAAAATCCTATCGTTTCCGTAGAAACGTATCTCGATTTAGAAGGACAATGCAGGGAATCCAGAGTATTTCATATGGACGCAAAATGTGTGTTAATTCGTCAATGTGAGGGAGCGAGGTATGCAGTAAAGGAGGAATAATGCATCTAAAAAGAGATACTTGGAACTCCAAAGAAAATCCTATCGTTTCCATAGAAACGTATCTCGATTTAGAAGGACAATGCAGGGAATCCAGAGTATTTCATATGGACGCAAATTGTGTGTTAGTTCGGCAATGTGAGGGAGCGAGGGATGCAGTAAAGGAGGAATAATGCATCTGAAAAGAGATACTTGGACCCCAAAGAAAATCCTATCGTTTCCGTAGAAACGTATCTCGATTTAGAAGGACAATGCAGGGAATCCAGAGTATTTCATATGGACGCAAATTGTGTGTTAATTCGTCAATGTGAGGGAGTGAGGGATGCAGTAAAGGAGGTACAATGCATCGGAAATGAGATACTCGACTCCCAAAAAAAATCCTATCGTTTCCGTCTAAACGTATCTCGATTTAGAAGGAGATGGCAGGGAATCCAGAGTATTTCATATGGACCCAAATTGTGTGTTAATTCGTGAATGTGAGGGAGCGAGGGATGCAGTAAAGGAGGAATAATGCATCGGAAAAGAGATACTCGGAACCCCAAAGAAAATCCTATCGTTTCCGTCGAAACGTATCTCGATTTAGAAGGACAATGCAGGGAAATCAGAGTATTTCATATGGACGCAAATTGTGTGTTAATTCGTCAATGTTGGGGAGCGAGGGATGCAGTAATGGAGGAATAATGCATCGGAAAAGAGATACTCGGGACCCCAAAGATAATCCTATCGTTTCCGTATAAAAGGTATCTCGATTTAGATGGACAATGCAGGGAATCCAGAGTATTTCATATGGACGCCAATTGTGTGTTAATTAGTCAATGTGAGGGAGCGAGGGATGCAGAAAAGGAGGAATAATGCATCGGAAAAGAGATACTCGGAATCCCAATGAAAATCCTATCGTTTCCGTAGAAACGTATCTCGATATAGAAGGACAATGCAGGGAACTCAGAGTATTTCATATGGACGCAAATTGTATGTTAATTCGGCAATGTGAGGGAGCGACGGATGCAGTAAAAGGAGGAATAATGCATCGGAAAAGAGATACTCGGAACCCCAAAGAAACTCCTGTCGTTTTAGTAGAAACGTACCTCGATTTAGAAGGACAATGCGGGGAATCCAGAGTATTTCATGTGGACGCAAATTGTGTGTTAATTCGTCAATGTGAGGGAGCGAGGGATGCAGTAAAGAAGGAATAATGCATCGGAAAAGAGATACTCGGAACCCCAAAGAAAATCCTATTGTTTCCGTATAAACGTATCTCGATTTAGAAGTACAATGCAGGGAATCCAGAGTATTTCATATGGACGCAAATTGTGTGTTAATTCGTCAATGTGAGGGAGCGAGGGATGCAGTAAAGGAGGAATAAGGCATCGGAAAGAGATACACGGAACCCCAAAGAAAATCCTATCGTTTCCGTAGAAACGTATCTCGATATAGGACAATGCAGGGAATCCAGAGTATTTCATATGGACGCAAATTGTGTGTTAATTCTTCAATGTGAGGGAGCGAGGGATGCAGTAATGGAGGAATAATGGATCGGAAAAGAGATACTCCGAACCCCAAAGAAAATCCTTTCGTTTCAGTAGAAACGTACCTCGATTTAGAAGGACAATGCGGGGAATCCAGAGTATTTCATGTGGACGCAAATTGTGTGTTAATTCGTCAATGTGAGGGAGCGAGGGATGCAGTAAAGAAGGAATAATGCATCGGAAAAGAGATACTCGGAACCCCAAAGAAAATCCTATTGTTTCCGTATAAACGTATCTCGATTTAGAAGTACAATGCAGGGAATCCACAGTATTTCATATGGACGAAAATTGTGTGTTAATTCGTCAATGTGAGGGAGCGAGGGATGCAGTAAAGGAGAAATAATGCATCGGAAAAGAGATACACGGAACCCCAAAGAAAATCCTATCGTTTCCGTAGAAACGTATCTCGATTTAGAAGGACAATGCAGGGAATCCAGAGTATTTCATATGGACGCAAATTGTGTGTTAATTCTTCAATGTGAGGGAGCGAGGGATGCAGTAATGGAGGAATAATGGATCGGAAAAGAGATACTCGGAACCCCAAAGAAAATCCTATCGTTTCCGTAGAGACGTATCTCGATTTAGAAGGACAATGCAGGGAATGCAGAGTATTTCATATGGACGCAAATTGTGTGTTAATTCGTCAATGTGAGGGAGCGAGGTAAGCAGTAAAGGAGGAATAATGCATCGGAAAAGAGATACTCGGAACCCCAAAGAAAATCCTATCGTTTCCGTAGAAACGTATCTCGATTTAGAAGGACAATGCAGGGGATCCAGAGTATTTCATATGGACGCAAATTGTGTGTTAATTCGTCAATGTGAGGGAGCGAGGGATGCAGTAAAGGAGGATTAATGCATCGGAAAAGAGATACTCGAAACCCCAAAGAAAATCCTATCGTTTCCGTAGAAACGTATCTCGATTTAGAAGGACAATGCAGGGAATCCAAGGTATTTCATATGGACGCAAATTGTGTGTTAATTCGTCAATGTGAGGGAGCGAGGGATGCAGTAAAGGAGGAATAATGCATCGGAAAAGAGATACTCGGAACCGCAAAGAATATCCTATCGTTTCCGTAGAAACGTATCTCGATTTAGATGGACAATGCAGGGAATCCAGAGTATTTCATATGGACGCAAATTGTGTGTCAATTTGTCAATGTGAGTTAGCGAGGGATGCAGTAAAGGAGGAATAATGCATCGGAAAAGAGATACTCGGAACCCCAAATAAAATCCTATCGTTTCCGTAGAAACGTATCTCGATATAGAAGGACAATGCATTGAACTCAGAGTATTTAATATGGACGCAAAATGTGTGTTAATTCGGCAATATGATGGAGCGAGGGATGCAGTAAAGGAGGAATAATGCATCGGAAAAGAGATACTCGGAACCCCAAAGAAAATCCTATCGTTTCCGTAGAAACGTATCTCGATTTAGAAGGACAATGCAGGGAATCCAGAGTATTTCATATGTGTGTTAATTCGTCAATGTGAGGGAGCGAGGGATGCAGTAAAGGAGGAATAATGCATCGGAAAAGAGATACTCGACTCCCAAAAGAAAATCCTATCATTTCCGTAGAAACGTATCTCGTTTTAGAAAGATAATGCAGGGAACCCAAAGTATTTCATAAGGACGCAAATTGTGTGTTAATTCGGCAATGTGAGGGAGCGAGGGATGCAGTAAAATAGGAATAATGCATCGGAAAAGAGATACTCGGAACCCCAAATAAAATCCAATCGTTTCCGTAGAAACGAATCTCGATTTAGAAGGACAATGCAGGGAATCCAGAGTATTTCATATGGACGCAAATTGTGTGTTAATTCGTCAATGTGATGGAGCGAGGGATGCAGTAAAGGAGGAATAATGCATCGGAAAAGAGATACTCGGAACCCCAAAGAAAATCCTATCGTTTCCGTAGAAACGTATCTCGATATAGGAGGACAATGCAGGGATCTCACAGTATTTCATATGGACACAAATTGTGTGTTAATTCGGCAAAATGAGGGAGTGGGGGATGCAGTAAAGGAGGAATAATGCATCGGAAAAGAGATACTCGGAACCCCAAAGAAAATCCTATCGCTTCCGTAGAAACGTATCTCGATTTAGAAGGACAATGCAGGGAATCCATAGTATTTCATACGGACGCAAATTGTGTGTTAATTCGTCAATGTGAGGGAGCGAGGGATGCAGTAAAGGAGGAAAAGAGATACTCGGAACCCCAAGAAAATCCTATCGTTTCCGTAGAAACGTATCTCGATTTAGAAGGACAATGCAGGGAATCCAGAGTATTTCATATGAACGCAAATTGTGTGTTAATTCGTCAATGTGAGGGAGCGGGTGATGCAGTAAAGGAGGAAAAATGCATCGGAAAAGAGATACTCGGAACCCCAAAGAAAATCATATCGTTTACGTAGAAACGTATCGCGATTTAGAGGGACAATGCAGGGAATCCAGAGTATTTCATATGTGTGTTAATTCGTCAATGTGAGAGAGCGAGGGATGCAGTAAAGGAGGAATAATGCATCGGAAAAGAGATACTCGACTCCAAAAAGAAAATCCTATCATTTCCGTAGAAACGTATCTCGATTTAGAAGGACAATGCAGGGAATCCAGAGTATTTCATATGAACGCAAATTGTGTGTTAATTCGTCAATGTGAGGGAGCGGGTGATGCAGTAAAGAAGGAAAAATGCATCGGAAAAGAGATACTCGGAACCCCAAAGAAAATCCTATCGTTTCCGTAGAAACGTATCTCGATTTAGAAGGACAATGCAGGGAATCCAGAGTATTTCATATGTGTGTTAATTCGTCAATGTGAGGGAGCGAGGGATGCAGTAAAGGAGGAATAATGCATCGGAAAAGAGATACTCGACTCCCAAAAGAAAATCCTATCAATTCCGTAGAAACGTATCTCGTTTTAGAAAGATAATGCTGGGAACCCAAAGTATTTCATAAGGACGCAAATTGTGCGTTAATTCGGCAATGTGAGGGAGCGAGGGATGCAGTAAAGGAGGAATAATGCATCGGAAAAGAGATACTCGGAACCCCAAATAAAATCCAATCGTTTCCGTAGAAACGAATCTCGATTTAGAAGGACAATGCAGGGAATCCAGAGTATTTCATATGGACGCAAATTGTGTGTTAATTCGTCAATGTGATGGACCGAGGGATGCAGTAAAGGAGGAATAATGCATCGGAAAAGAGATACTCGGAACCCCAAAGAAAATCCTATCGTTTCCGTAGAAACGTATCTCGATTTAGAAGGACAATGCAGGGAATCCAGAGTATTTCATATGAACGCAAATTGTGTGTTAATTCGTCAATGTGAGGGAACGAGGGATGCAGTAAAGGAGGAATAATGCATCTGAAAAGAGATACTCGACTCCCAAAAAAAATCCTATCGTTTCCGTCTAAACGTATCTCGATTTAGAAGGAGATGGCAGGGAATCCAGAGTATTTCATATGGACGCAAATTGAGTGTTAATTCGTCAATGTGAGGGAGCGAGGGATGCACTAAAGGAGGAATAATGCATCGGAAAAGAGATACTCGGAACCCCAAAGAATATCCTATCGTTTCCGTAGAAACGTATCTCGATTTAGAAGGACTGTAAGTAGGCTGTTTAGGTTTTTTTATTGGTAACGCCACCTCAGTATGAAAATCACCGGCTGTGCCGTGTGCAGTCTGTGGCTGCTTTGCATTGTTGTAATACTCAACCATTGTAGTGTTAGGCAGCTGGCTGTGAACAGCGTGTAACGTTGCGCAGTTGGAGGTGAGCCGCCAGCAGTGGTGGATGTGGGGAGAGAGATGGCGGAGTTTTGGAAGTTGTCATGAACTGCTCTCTCTCTCTCTATATATATATATATATATGATGATATAAAGGTAAATACATTCTTTGTTCCCTATTAATATCTTTCATTTGCTAACTATCCCTATCAGTAGTTAGTGCCTTCCATAGTTTGAATCTTTTATTTAGCTGGCAGTAGTGGCGCTCGCTGTATTGCAGTAGCTTGAGCAGCGAAGATTTTTGTGAGGTAAGTGATTTGCGAAAGGTATAGTTTAATGTTAGTCTGGGCCATTCTCTTGTAGAGATTATTGAAAGTCAGATGCGTTGCGCTAACAAAATATTGTGTGTTGAAAGTCAGATCGCGTTGCGCTAAAAAAATATTGTGTGTCAGGTTAAGCACAGTCGTGTAAAATTGTTCAAAGGGGAAGTTTCATATGTCGACCCTTAGCCGAGGATACCTCACTGGAATCTTCTGATTTTTTCTTGTAGTTTGTGTAATTAGTGTAGATTTTGTTTATTGCTAGCGCGTAATTATAGAGAGAATTTCCTTTGTAGTTGCAGTTTTTCATTGTTGTATAGTAAAATAGTTGTGGCATGCATGTAGATTTGCACCAAGTATTTCGCAGCTGCAATTTACTAGATATTATTTTCAGTGTTATGTTAATGCGTTCTCTTATTTTTGCTCTTCAAATTGTGTTTTTCTGTGTTGTCGTGTGAAATACTGTGACAATAATGGCGTGTGAAAAACGTAATACTAGGCTCCAAAGTAAACTGCGAAATGACAGTGAAAACGAAAGCAGTGTGTTAGCGCCACCGAGTAATGAATTAACTGATGTTCAAAGTAATAATTTGGTAATTGTGCATATGGAAATGGAGCGGGCGGCAAACAATGGTGTAGACAGCGAAACAATTAGAGAACAGGGAAGCATTATCGATCGATCGGTCGGCAATAGCTCGGCTCAGGAATCCGAAATGACACGAGACGATCTCACAAATACTGTAGATTCAGGTTTTGGATCCTCACCGTTTTCTCAAATAAGTCAAGACACATTTTCTGCTTGTCAAAATGTGAATGTTGCCGGTGCAAATGCACTGCCGAAAAGCGTAGAGGAACAGATTCCAGACACTAATACATTATTATTGCAATTAATGCAACAAATGGGACAAAATCTTCAAAAGTTAGACACAATGGAACAAAATCTTCAAAAATTAGACACAATTGAGCAAAATCAGAAACAAATGGAACAAAATCTTCAAAAGTTAGACTCCACAGTTGAACAAACACGTGAAGATTTAACTACTGAGTTACATCACATTGAATCGAAATGTCAAAAGGTCTGTAATGATGTAAAAACACAAATTTGTGAACATTTCCAACCTATTTTTTCGCGTCATGAAAATGCACTACAGAATCACGAAGCAGCCATAAAAGAACTGCAAACTACTGTTCATGAAAATCATGAGACCTTGCAAGCTAAATTTGACTCAGTTGCATCTACCGATTCGGTTATGCAACTTGCAAAAACTCAGAAAAACTTGAAGGACACAGTAGATTCGATTTCAACACAAATGGACACTCTGAAACTTGGTTCAGAAAAACACACTGAGGAAATGTGTTCACTATCGGAGAAAGTAGGCGAACTTTCGGATCAGGTCACTAACTTATCTACAAAGGTAGATGATGATCTGAATGACACAAGACCTGTAGCCTTCACTGACACAGAAGAGTATGAACAAATTAGAAAATTCAAACAAAACCAAAATCAAATTAATACGCAACACCAAAGAGAAATCCGCGAAGTACAAGATCAGCTGACACAGGTAGTACAAGAATTACGTATTTCGGAGGACACTCGCGCCCCAATACGGGAAGAGGGACTTAGCAATATGGAACAGCCACAAAATAATAACACAGGACACTTCGGAAATTATGAAAGAAATTGGCAAGGCACACCGAATTTTGAGATGGAACCGCCGACACGACGTAATAATGACCGATATGCGACTCGCCGACATGATGACTTTGACTATAAGCTGTTCATTACTACACGTAAATTCAAAACGTTTAAAAATTCTGCCAACGACATTCATCCACAAGCGTGGCTCCATCAATTCTCTCATTGTTTTCCCCCCAACTAGTCATTAGAACACAGATTAGAATTTATGTGTGGCTATTTAGAGAATGAACCAGCTGTAAGAATGCGTTCGGTCATTCACGATTGTCATAGTGAAGGAGAATTTTACCATGCCTTCCTCTCAGCATATTGGTCTCAAGCCACACAAGACCGAGTAAAACATGGCATCATAATGATGAAACATTTCGAACAATCTGAATTCTCCAGTCTTGTGAAATATTTTGAAGACATGTTGCACAAGAATCAGTACCTGTCAAACCCATACAGCCCCTCAGAACTCATCCGCATTTGCTTAATCAAACTGCCTGAACATTTAAGACATATTATTTTAGCAGGACGTTGCAAAGACGACATTGAAGCATTTCAGGGACTCTTACAAGAATTAGAAATTGACACTCACAATCGCGGAACGCGAAACCAGGAACACAACAATTACAGGTCACATCCGTCGCAATTCCGCGATGAAAGAAGTAATAACTGGACACGACAAGGCTATTCTTTCAACGTAAATCGAGAGCGAAACAGACACCACCCGTACGACAACCGTTGGCAGAGTAGTAATAATTACAGGGAAAGATCACCTCTCCGCGGTAATGACCATCACAGAGACAATCAGAGAAACAGACAATATGGGAACCAAAATAATTATTATTACGAGAGACAGAATAGCTTTAGACGCAACGGTCCAGCGCGTAGTTACGATTCAGGGAGAAATTCTCCACCACGTGAAGGACAAGGAAGAAATTGTGAAATCTACCGACATACCGACAGGCCTGAATTGCATCAGAACTGGCGGGATTTAAACAGAGCAGGGCCCTCTCGGCAAAGTGAATTTGTGGAGGTTCGGTCTCCGAATCCCATTAGCGACGCGCGCCGGCAGAGAGACAGACAATGACCCGCACCGCAGGCAGACACCTGCGCCGGCTGGCTCCGAGAAAAATAATACAGACGCTAACCTTGAGAAAAGATTTAGAATTCCTTACCGACGTATAAAACATGACAATTGCTTTTCAGTTGAAAGTCTGCGTACTATGGAGAGTAAAGGCTTAAACCACATTTCACACGTAAAACCGTTTATTGAGAGATAATCTGCTTTTTTTTTAACGCAACATTTTGGTTTACTTGCAAATACATTATGGATTCAAGGTGCTTTCTGAGAGATACCAGGTGACACAGTGGTTAGTTTATGTGACAGCTACACAATTATATCACGATGCTACTAATGAGTGACTATTTACAATGTTGTTTTTTTTTTCAGTGTATCTGTTTTATATCTGCACAGTTCTTCTGAATTCTTCTGGAAAGTAAAACATGTTTTAGTAGTAACTTTTGTGGTATAGCAACAATGAGGCAGCCTTTTCCGTAGCACAACAATACGTTACAGCACAGTACTTTCTTCATCACAACAATAAGCGTAATAACTAAGATATCTATACGCAAATCATTTCACTTTTGTGTATCATCAGGTAAGTACATTGACTTCTGCAGAACTTAGCTTTCGGAGGACGATAATTACGACACTTACACAGAGATTATCTTACAACAAGACGCACAGTTTAGCGCTACAGGACATGTATTTGAGTGATTAATTTTGTACTTAAAACATTTATTTTTAAAGATTTTTGAATTACAAAGAAAGTTTTCCGAGATATATTTCATTCCATTGTTGTAATCTGTAACACCTGAGGGTATAATTACATTGATCCTCAGGGGGGTACACGCTTACTTTGTGTACCATGTGTTTGGCACGCACAAGGAGCCCTAGCTAATATGGTATTTGCTTATACAACTTTACACATCGGTACCATATTTCTCTAACACAGAATTACACAGCTATCTGATTATTTACCTGAGAGAGACAAACATTTATTTTACTACGTCAGTGACAGATGTTTACGCAATTACGCAGTTGAATAACTTCACACGTATGAAATTGCATTTTGTCTGTACTTTGTGAAATGTTCATATTTTTTTTGGAACCATTGTGATACTATGAGAACTTTGAATGATGTATTTGGTAAGGGAGCATGATTTTAAAGTACGTTTGAGGCAGATGACACTTTTGACATGAGCAGAGAATTTTTTTAGGTTTTGAAATTAGAAAGCTACGACGATTTTGAGATTTGACTGAGGTGTTATGATGTTATTTTTACGACGACGATGTGTATTATGCCGCTGAGGTATGTTTATGATAAAGAAGCTGATGCTATACGAGGAATTTGATTATGCTATGTATCTTATGATGAAGTATTAAAGAAGCGTTGACGAATATATATATGTATAATAAGGTAAGGAGTAATGAGTAGCAGTTAGGAACTCTGCCTTGTGAAGACGTATGTTGGAAACCGAGAATCGTACTTTTAGAATTATGAAATGTGTGTAAATGCGTGAATGTATCACAATGCCGGCGAAAAATTTTTTTTGGACACTGTTATATCAATAAGATTTTGTTTCTACAGATTTGCAACGCTAATTCTTGACCTGTGAAACATTTTTATATAAGACTGCCATTGTAGCAAACTGCTGTCGTAAATATTTCCGTACGAAAGTTAAGTGACCACCTGCACGTAATACGTCGTGGGCACACAGCTGTGTCAGACACCTGGGCGACGGCCGCCCGGAAAAAAAAAAAAAAAAAAAAAGCCATTAGCCTTCCAGCGGCACAGGTAGAAGAAAAAGCCATTAGGGGAGGCCATTATAATTGCTATTGACGTTCCTTTGTAGAAAGCATCGCAAAGACACGGTCGAACTTGAAAACGATGAGAAACATTTCACGGCTATTGTCGTGTTAATTGAGAGAAATGCCATATGGCTAGTGAATGACGTTTCACGCCTTGCTTTGCCCATTTTGTTTAATATCTAGTTTCTAGCTGCACTGCAGCACTGGTTAAAATAAAATTTTATAGATGTACTAATTTAAATATTTTCTGTCTACAGATCTATTAAATAATAATTTCGTAATCCACATTCTAAAAAAAAAAAAAAAAAAAAAGGAGCACTTGGAAAGGAAAGAACAATAAGAAGGGACTAGTAACAGTAACTGCACACATAATTTTCTTTTCAAGTATATGGTAATATTTTTTTTACAATACGTTGTTGTGGTGCACCACTTTAATTACTTAGACATTAAGATGTGATTATACATTTCCCTTATCTGCATTGTTATCTTTAGTGTACTATTTTTTCTGCTTGAGCTATGTCATGTTTAGGTATAAGTTGCTGCTGTTTGCCAGGCATAGTGTTATTGAATTTGACTTTGTATTATTCTGTTAAGCCAGTTTTACTAATGATTTCTTGTTATTATTTGCTGCACATTGCCTTAGATTAGTTGTAATATTACAATTGCTTTACTAATTTCTTAATGCTGCTTGCTTCGCAAATCTGCGTTTTTTTTTCATTGCTGTTTATATTAATTGTTTTATGTGATGCTGCATTGCCTCGTCCCTTAGTTTAATGTCTGAGCTCAGTAGATTTAAGTTAGCTTAAGAGGGGGTAGACTATATAAGAAACTAACTATGATGAATTGGAAGAAATGCATTGAGAAGCCACAAGAAACAGATATGGCAAAAAATGAGTATTTTTCACTGAGAAATAATTATTTTGAAAGAAATATGAATAGAATACAGGAAGGAGGTATAGATAGGACTTTTTGGAAATAGTGAGGAACGAAGGGAGATCTCCAAAAAGTAAAGAAAGTTTTGTTTGCAAATACTGCAGTAAAACAAACCCTGTCCTTTCCTTTTCTGTTATCCCACTATGTGTTTGTGTACCCTTGTGTATTTGTTTTCTTCCTGTCTCTGTGTAGTTTCATAGAATTTCTTTTCTAATACTATTCTCCATGATGAGGAATACTGTTATCCTCAAATATAATTGGTATTAATAATATGTTATTTAACTTGTAAATATGCTTAGACATTTATTCTGGTTTGTTGCTCATATGTGAAGTTGATGTTTCAAAAGTTATTCTGATCTTTTATGTATTTACTTATGTCATAATTCCTGTACCACTGTTGTATATGTTATTTTGATTCTTTTGTAAAACCTGTACTATAAATGTTATCTGTACTATTATGTTTTTAATGATGTTTTCTGTATTTTTGTAATTGTATTCTCATGTTATAATATTGTAATTGACACCAGTTCTTCAAATTAAGTATCATTTCACTGCACAAGTTTTTGTTGGTCATAATATATGCACAGTATGTGAGCAGTTGGGACTTTTAGTGTTTGCACGTGTGTTAATAATTCAGCAAGGGACTGGATAACAGCATTGCTGGTTCTAAGGACAATTAAAAAAAACATTGTGAGTGCACAAGTGGTGGTTTATGGACTTGCTATATTATCCGCAAGACTCTTCAATGGTGATTGTGCACCTGCACAGTCACAACGGATGGCTGCTGGCCATCTCTACAAGGACTACAGTGGGTCTGCGTCTTTGCTGACTCACCAGTACCATTCTTTCTACAAGGACTGCAGTGGGTCTGCGCCTCTGGTGGCCCACCAATACCGTAATCTCTACCAGGACTACAGTGGGTCTGCTCTGTGATGACCTACCTACCAATACTCTTCAAAACTTCGATTGACTCCGCTGTGGGTTTGCTCTGTTGTGGCCCATTACCTGTCAGCATGTCAAGAGTCAGCACTGTCTTTCCGTTGGAAGGACAATGATATTTCTTCAAGACTGCATGGAAATCCACTACTTCCGTGTGCATTTTATTTTACTGCTCAGACTTTGAGAAAAACACTGCAATGTGATGAATGATCAGGACTGTCTTTATGGACTGTGAGAAAATTTTAGCTTTTGACCAACATTGTATCAATAAGTGTGTGCATTTGATTTCTTTGTTATTGTAATTACGATTATGAAAAATTTTAACAAATATGTATTGGCCAGTGCCCAACAAAATTTGTAAAATTTTTTGTGGGGAGCATGGGGGCTATGTAAGTAGGCTGTTTAGGTTTTTTTATTGGTAACGCCACCTCAGTATGAAAATCACCGGCTGTGCCGTGTGCAGTCTGTGGCTGCTTTGCATTGTTGTAATACTCAACCATTGTAGTGTTAGGCAGCTGGCTGTGAACAGCGTGTAACGTTGCGCAGTTGGAGGTGAGCCGCCAGCAGTGGTGGATGTGGGGAGAGAGATGGCGGAGTTTTGGAAGTTGTCATGAACTGCTCTCTCTCTCTCTCTCTCTCTATATATATATATATATATATGATGATATAAAGGTAAATACATTCTTTGTTCTCTATTAATATCTTTCATTTGCTAACTATCCCTATCAGTAGTTAGTGCCTTCCATAGTTTGAATCTTTTATTTAGCTGGCAGTAGTGGCGCTCGCTGTATTGCAGTAGCTTGAGCAGCGAAGATTTTTGTGAGGTAAGTGATTTGCGAAAGGTATAGTTTAATGTTAGTCAGGGCCATTCTCTTGTAGAGATTATTGAAAGTCAGATTGCGTTGCGCTAACAAAATATTGTGTGTTGAAAGTCAGATCGCGTTGCGCTAAAAAAATATTGTGTGTCAGGTTAAGCACAGTCGTGTAAAATTGTTCAAAGGGGAAGTTTCAGGACAATGCAGGAATCCCAGAGTATATCATATGGACGCAAATTGTGTGTTAATTCGGCAATGTGAGGGAGCGAGGGATGCAGTAAAGGAGGAATAATGCATCGGAAAAGAGATACTCGGAACCCCAAATAAAATCCTATCGTTTCCGTAGAAACGTATCTCGATTTAGAAGGACAATGCAGGGAATCCAGAGTATTTCATATGGACGCAAATTGTGTGTTAATTCGTCAATGTGAGAGAGCGAGGGATGCAGTAAAGGAGGAATAATGTATCGGAAAACAGATACTCGGAACCCCAAAGAAAATCTTTTCGTTTCCGTAGAAACGTATCTCGATATAGAAGGACAATGCTGGGAACTCAGAGTATTTCATATGGACGCAAATTGTGTGTTAATTCGTCAATGTTAGGGTGCGAGGGATTCAGTAATGGAGGAATAATGCATCGGAAAAGAGATACTTGACTCCCAAAAGAAAATCCTATCGTTTCCGTAGAAACGTATCTCGATATAGAAGGACAATGCAGGGATCTCAGAGTATTTCATATGGACACAAATTGTGTGTTAATTCGGCAATATGAGGGAGCGTGGGATGCAGTAAAGGAGGAATAATGCATTGGAAAAGAGATACTCGGAACCCCAAAGAAAATCCTATCGTTTTCGTAGAAACGTATCTCGATTTAGAAGGACAATGCAGGGAATCCATAGTATTTCATACGGACGCAAATTGTGTGTTAATTCGTCAATGTGAGGGAGCGAGGGATGCAGTAAAGGAGGAAAAGAGATACTCGGAACCCCAAAGAAAATCCTATCGTTTCCGTAGAAACGTATCTCGATTTAGAAGGACAATGCAGGGAATCCAGAGTATTTCATATGAACGCAAATTGTGTGTTAATTCGTCAATGTGAGGGAGCGAGGGATGCAGTAAAGGAGGAAAAGAGATACTCGGAACCCCAAAGAAAATCCTATCGTTTCCGTAGAAACGTATCTCGATTTAGAAGGACAATGCAGGGAATCCATTGTATTTCATACGGACGCAAATTGTGTGTTAATTCGTCAATTTGAGGGAGCGAGGGATGCAGTAAAGGAGGAAAAGAGATACTCGGAACCCCAAAGAAAATCCTATCGTTTCCGTAGAAACGTTTCTCGATTTAGAAGGACAATGCAGGGAATACAGAGTATTTCATATGGACGCAAATTGTGTGTTAATTCGGCAATATGAGGGAACGAGGGATGCAGTAAAGGAGGAATAATGCATTGGAAAAGAGATACGCGGAACCCCAAAGAAAATCCTATCGTTTCCGTAGAAACGTATCTCGATTTAGAAGGACAATGCAGGGAATCCAGAGTATTTCATATGTGTGTTAATTCGTCAATGTGAGGGAGCGAGGGATGCAGTAAAGGAGGAATAATGCATTGGAAAAGAGATACTCGGAACCCCAAAGAAAATACTATCGTTTTCGTAGAAACGTATCTCGATTTAGAAGGACAATGCAGGGAATCCATAGTATTTCATACGGACGCAAATTGTGTGTTAATTCGTCAATGTGAGGGAGCGAGGGATGCAGTAAAGGAGGAAAAGAGATACTCGGAACCCCAAAGAAAATCCTATCGTTTCCGTAGAAACGTATCTCGATTTAGAAGGACAATGCAGGGAATCCAGAGTATTTCATATGAACGCAAATTGTATGTTAATTCGTCAATGTGAGGGAGCGAGGGATGCAGTAAAGGAGGAAAAGAGATACTCGGAACCCCAAAGAAAATCCTATCGTTTCCGTAGAAACGTTTCTCGATTTAGAAGGACAATGCAGGGAATACAGAGTATTTCATATGGACGCAAATTGTGTGATAATTCGGCAATATGAGGGAACGAGGGATGCAGTAAAGGAGGAATAATGCATTGGAAAAGAGATACGCGGAACCCCAAAGAAAATCCTATCGTTTCCGTAGAAACGTATCTCGATATAGAAGGACAATGCTGGGAACTCAGAGTATTTCATCTGGACGCAAATTGTGTGTTAATTCGTCAATGTTAGGGTGCGAGGGATTCAGTAATGGAGGAATAATGCATCGGAAAAGAGATACTTGACTCCCAAAAGAAAATCCTATCGTTTCCGTAGAAACGTATCTCGATATAGAAGGACAATGCAGGGATCTCAGAGTATTTCATATGGACGCAAATTGTGTGTTAATTCGGCAATGTGAGGGAGCGAGGGATGCAGTAAAGGAGGAATAATGCATCGGAAAAGAGATACTCGGAACCCCAAAGAAAATCCTGTCGTTTCCGTGGAAACGTATCTCGATTTAGAAGAACAATGCAGGGAATCCATAGTATTTAATACGGACGCAAATTGTGTGTTAATTCGTCAATGTGAGGGAGCGAGGGATGCAGTAAAGGAGGAAAAGAGATACTCGGAACCCCAAAGAAAATCCTATCGTTTCCGTTGAAACGTATCTCGATTTAGAAGGACAATGCAGGGAATCCAGAGTATTTCATATGGACGCAAATTGTGTGTTAATTCGTCAATGTGAGGGAGCGAGGAATGCAGTAAAGGAGGAATAATGCATCTGAAAAGAGATACTCGGAACCCCAAAGAAAATCCTATCGTTTCCATAGAAACGTATCTCGATTTAGAAGGTCAATGCAGGGAATCCAGAGTATTTCATATGGACGCAAAATGTGTGTTAATTCGTCAATGTGAGGGAACGAGGGATGCAGTAAAGGAGGAATAATGCATTGGAAAAGAGATACGCGGAACCCCAAAGAAAATCCTATCGTTTCCGTAGAAACGTATCTCGATTTAGAAGGACAATGCAGGGAATCCAGAGTATTTCATATGTGTGTTAATTCGTCAATGTGAGGGAGCGAGGGATGCAGTAAAGGAGGAATAATGCATCTGAAAAGAGATACTCGGAACCCCAAAGAAAATCCTATCGTTTCCGTCGAAACGTATCTCGATTTAGAAGGAGATGGCACGGAATCCAGAGTATTTCATATGGACGCAAATTGTGTGTTAATTCGGCAATGTGAGGGAGCGAGGGATGCAGTAAAGGAGGAATAATGCATCGGAAAAGAGATACTCGGAACCCCAAAGAAAATCCTATCGTTTCCGTAGAAACGTATCTCAATATAGAAGGACAATGCAGGGAACTCAGAGTATTTCATATGGACACAAATTGTGTGTTAATTAGGCAATATGAGGGAACGAGGGATGCAGTAAAGGAGGAATAATGTATCGGAAAAGAGATACTCGGAACCCCAAAAAAAATCCTATCGTTTCCGTAGAAACGTATCTCGATTTAGAAGGACAATGCAGGGAATCTAGAGTATTTCACACCGACGCAAATTGTGTGTTAATTCGTCAATGTGAGTGAGCGAGGGATGCAGTAAAGAAGCAATAATGCACCGGAAAAGAGATACTCGGAACCCCAAAGAAAATCCTATCGTTTTCGTAGAAACGTATCTCGATGTAGAAGGACAATGCAGGGAATCCAGAGTATTTCATATGGACGCAAATTGTGTGTTAGTTCGTCAATGTGAGGGAGCGAGGGATGCAGTAAAGGAGGAATAATGCATCGGAAAAGAGATACTCGGAACCCCCAAAAAAATCCTATCCTTTTCGTAGAAACATATCTCGATTTAGAAGGTCAATGTGGGGTATCCAGAGTATTTCATATGGACGCAGATTGTGTGTTAATTCGTCAATGTGAGGGAGCGAGGGATGCAGTAAAGGAGGAATAATGCATCGGAAAAGAGATACTCGGAACCCCAAAGGAAATCCTATCGTTTTCGTAGAAACGTATCTCGATTTAGAAGGACAATGCAGGGAATCCAGAGTATTTCATATGGACGCAAATTGTGTAATTCGTCAATGTGAGGGAGCGAGGGATGCAGTAAAGGAGGAATAATGCATCGGAAAAGAGATACTCGGAACCCCAAAGAAAATCCTATCGTTTCCGTAGAAACATATCTCGATTTAGAAGGACAATGCAGGGAATCCAGAGTATTTCATATGGACGCAAATTGTGTGTTAAATCGGCAATGTGAGGGAGCGAGGGATGCAGTAAAGGAGGAATAATGCATCTGAAAAGAGATACTTGGAACCCCAAAGAAAATCCTCTCGTTTCCGTAGAAACGTATCTCGATTTAGAAGTACAATGCAGGGAATCCAGAGTATTTCATATGGACGCAAATTGTGTGTTAATTCGTCAATGTGAGGGAGCGAGGGATGCAGTAAAGGAGGAATAATGCATCGGAAAAGAGATACTCGGAACCCCAAAGAAAATCCTATCGTTTCCGTCGAAACGTATCTCGATTTAGAAGGAGATGGCACGGAATCCAGAGTATTTCATATGGACGCAAATTGTGTGTTAATTCGGCAATGTGAGGGAGCGAGGGATGCAGTAAAGGAGGAATAATGCATCGGAAAAGAGATACTCGGAACCCCAAAGAAAATCCTATCGTTTCCGTAGAAACGTATCTCAATATAGAAGGACAATGCAGGGAACTCAGAGTATTTCATATGGACACAAATTGTGTGTTAATTAGGCAATATGAGGGAACGAGGGATGCAGTAAAGGAGGAATAATGTATTGGAAAAGAGATACTCGGAACCCCAAAAAAAATCCTATCGTTTCCGTAGAAACGTATCTCGACTTAGAAGGACAATGCAGGGAATGTAGAGTATTTCACACCGACGCACATTGTGTGTTAATTCGTCAATGTGAGTGAGCGAGGGATGCAGTAAAGAAACAATAATGCATTCGAAAAGAGATACTCGGAACCCCAAAGAAAATCCTATCGTTTTCGTAGAAACGTATCTCGATTTAGAAGGACAATGCAGGGAATCCAGAGTATTTCATATGGACGCAAATTGTGTGTTAATTCGTCAATGTGAGGGAGCGAGGCATGCAGTAAAGGAGGAATAATGCATCGGAAAAGAGATACTCGGAACCCCAAAGAAAATCCTATCGTTTCCGTAGAAACGTATCTCGATTTAGAAGGACAATGCAGGGAATCCAGAGTATTTCATATGGACGCAAATTGTGTGTTAATTCGTCAATGTGAGGGAGCGAGGGATGCAGTAAAGGAGGTATAATGCATCGGAAATGAGATACTCGACTTCGAAAAAAAATCCTATCGTTTCCGTCGAAACGTATCTCGATTTAGAAGGAGATGGCAGGGAATCCAGAGTATTTCATATGGACGCAAATTGAGTGTTAATTCGGCAATGTGAGGGAGCGAGGGATGCAGTAAAGGAGGAATAATGCATCGGAAAAGATATACTCGGAACACCAAAGAAAATCCTATCGTTTCCGTCGAAACGTATCTCGATTTAGAAGGAGATGGCAGGGAATCCAGAGTATTTCATATGGACACAAATTGTGTGTTAATTAGGCAATATGAGGGACCGAGGGATGCAGTAAAGGAGGAATAATGTATCGGAAAAGAGATACTCGGAACCCCAAAGAAAATCCTATCATTTCCGTAGAAACGTATCTCGATTTAGAAGGACAATGCAGGGAATCTAGAGTATTTCACACGGACGCAAATTGTGTGTTAATTCGTCAATGTGAGGGAGCGAGGGATGCAGTAAAGGAGGAAAAGAGATACTCGGAACCCCAAAGAAAACCCTATCGTTTCCATTGAAACGTATCTCGATTTAGAAGGACAATGCAGGGAATCCAGAGTATTTCTATGAACGCAAATTGTGTGTTAATTCGTCAATGTGAGGGAGCAGGGGATGCAGTAAAGGAGAATAATGCATCGGAAAAGAGATACTCGGAACCCCAAAGAAAATCCTATCGTTTCCGTAGAAACGTATCTCTATTTAGAAGGACAACTCCGGGAATCCAGAGTATTTCATATGGACGCAAATTGTGTGTTAAGTCGTCAATGTGAGGGAGCGGAGGATGCAGTAAAGGAGGAATAATGCATCGGAAAAGAGATACTTGGAACCCCAAAGAAAACCCTATCGTTTTCGTAGAAACATATCTCGATGTAGAAGGTCAACGCAGGGAATCCAGAGTATTTCATATGGACGCAAATTGTGTGTTAATTCGTCAATGTGAGGGAGCGAGGGATGCAGTAAAGGAGGAATAATGCATCGGAAAAGAGATACTCGGAACCCCAAAGAAAATCCTATCGTTTTCGTTGAAACGTATCTCGACTTAGAAGGTCAATGCAGGGAATCCAGAGTATTTCATATGGACGCAAATTGTGTGTTAATTCGTCAATGTGAGGGTGCGAGGGATTTAGTAAAGGAGGAATAATGCATCGGAAAAGAGATACTCGGAACCCCAAATAAAATCCTATCGTTTCCGTAGAAACGTATCTCAATATAGAAGGACAATGCAGGGAACTCAGAGTATTTCATATGGACACAAATTGTGTGTTAATTAGGCAATATGAGGGAACGAGGGATGCAGTAAAGGAGGAATAATGTATCGGAAAAGAGATACTCGGAACCCCAAAAAAAATCCTATCGTTTCCGTAGAAACGTATCTCGATTTAGAAGGACAATGCAGGGAATCTAAAGTATTTCACACCGACGCACATTTTGTGTTAATTCGTCAATGTGAGTGAGCGAGGGATGCAGTAAAGAAACAATAATGCATCGGAAAAGAGATACTCGGAACCCCAAAGAAAATCCTATCGTTTTCGTAGAAACGTATCTCGATGTAGAAGGACAATGCAGGGAATCCAGAGTATTTCATGTGGACGCAAATTGTGTGTTAATTCGTCAATGTGAGGGAGCGAGGGATGCAGTAAAGGAGAAATAATGCATCGGAAAAGAGATACTCGGAACCCCAAAAGAAAATCCTATCGTTTTCGTTGAAACGTATCTCGACTTAGAAGGTCAATGCAGGGAATCCACAGTATTTCATATGGACGCAAATTGTGTGTTAATTCGTCAATGTGAGGGTGCGAGGGATTTAGTAAAGGAGGAATAATGCATCGGAAAAGAGATACTCGGAACCCCAAAGAAAATCCTATCGTTTTCGTAGAAACGTATCTCGATGTAGAAGGACAATGCAGGGAATCCAGAGTATTTCATGTGGACGCAAATTGTGTGTTAATTCGTCAATGTGAGGGAGCGAGGGATGCAGTAAAGGAGAAATAATGCATCGGAAAAGAGATACTCGGAACCCCAAAAAAAAATCCTATCGTTTTCGTAGAAACGTATCTCGATTTAGAAGGTCAATGCGGGGTATCCAGAGTATTTCATATGGACGCAGATTGTGTGTTAATTCGTCAATGTGAGGGAGCGAGGGATGCAGTAAAGGAGGAATAATGCATCGGAAAAGAGATACTCGGAACCCCAAAGGAAATCCTTTCGTTTTCGTAGAAACGTATCTCGATTTAGAAGGACAATGCAGGGAATCCAGAGTATTTCATATGGACGCAAATTGTGTGTTAATTCGTCAATGTGAGGGAGCGAGGGATGCAGTAAAGGAGGTATAATGCATCGGAAATGAGATACTCGACTCCCAAAAAAAAAATCCTATCGTTTCCGTCGAAACGTATCTCGATTTAGAAGGAGATGGCAGGGAATCCAGAGTATTTCATATGGACGCAAATTGAGTGTTAATTCGGCAATGTGAGAGAGCGAGGGATGCAGTAAAGGAGGAATAATGCATCGGAAAAGATATACTCGGAACCCCAAAGAAAATCCTATCGTTTCCGTCGAAACGTATCTCGATTTAGAAGGAGATGGCAGGGAATCCAGAGTATTTCATATGGACGCAAATTGTGTGTTAATTCGGCAATGTGAGGGAGCGAGGGATGCAGTAAAGGAGGAATAATCCATCGGAAAAGAGATACTCGGAACTCCAAAGAAAATCCTATCGTTTCCGTAGAAACGTATCTCAATATAGAAGGACAATGCAGGGAACTCAGAGTATTTCATATGGACACAAATTGTGTGTTAATTAGGCAATATGAGGGACCGAGGGAAGCAGTAAAGGAGGAATAATGTATCGGAAAAGAGATACTCGGAACCCCAAAGAAAATCCTATCGTTTCCGTAGAAACGTATCTCGATTTAGAAGGACAATGCAGGGAATCTAGAGTATTTCACACGGACGCAAATTGTGTGTTAATTCGTCAATGTGAGGGAGCGAGGGATGCAGTAAAGGAGGAAAAGAGATACTCGGAACCCCAAAGAAAACCCTATCGTTTCCATTGAAACGTATCTCGATTTAGAAGGACAATGCAGGGAATCCAGAGTATTTCTATGAACGCAAATTGTGTGTTAATTCGTCAATGTGAGGGAGCGGGGGATGCAGTAAAGGAGAATAATGCATCGGAAAAGAGATACTCGGAACCCCAAAGAAAATCCTATCGTTTCCGTAGAAACGTATCTCTATTTAGAAGGACAATGCCGGGAATCCAGAGTATTTCATATGGACGCAAATTGTGTGTTAATTCGTCAATGTGAGGGAGCGAAGGATGCAGTAAAGGAGGAATAATGCATCGGAAAAGAGATACTCGGAACCCCAAAGAAACCCTATCGTTTTCGTAGAAACATATCTCGATGTAGAAGGACAACGCAGGGAATCCAGAGTATTTCATATGGACGCAAATTGTGTGTTAATTCGTCAATGTGAGGGAGCGAGGGATGCAGTAAAGAAGGAATAATGCATCGGAAAAGAGATACTCGGAACCCCAAAAAAATCCTATCGTTTTCGTAGAAACGTATCTCGCCTTAGAAGGTCAATGCAGGGTATCCAGAGTATTTCATATGGACGCAAATTGTGTGTTAATTCATCAATGTGAGGGAGCGAGGTATGCAGTAGAGGAGGAATAATGCATCGGAAAAGAGATACTCGGAACCCCAAAGGAAATCCTATCGTTTTCGTAGAAACGTATCTCGATTTAGAAGGACAATGCAGGGAAGCCAGAGTATTTCATATGGACGCAAATTGTGTAATTCGTC
Organism: Schistocerca nitens; assembly: GCF_023898315.1. Lineage (NCBI taxonomy): Eukaryota > Metazoa > Arthropoda > Insecta > Orthoptera > Acrididae > Schistocerca > Schistocerca nitens. Next base: position 1,134,523,861 of record NC_064615.1, on the reverse strand, counting down.
AATGTGAGGGAGCGAGGGATGCAGTAAAGGACGAATAATGCATCGGAAAAAGATACTCGGAACCCCAGACTAAATCCTATCGTTTCCGTAGAAACGTATCTCCATTTAGAAGGACAATGCAGGGAATCTAGAGTATTTCATATGGACGCAAATTGTGTGTTAATTCGTCAATGTGAGGGAGCGAGGGATGCAGTAAAGGAGGAATAATGCATCGGAAAAGATATACTCGGAACCCCAAAGAAAATCCTATCGTTTCCGTCGAAACGTATCTCGATTTAGAAGGAGATGGCAGGGAATCCAGAATATTTCATATGGACGCAAATTGTGTGTTAATTCGGCAATGTGAGGGAGCGAGGGATGCAGTAAAGGAGGAATAATCCATCGGAAAAGAGATACTCGGAACTCCAAAGAAAATCCTATCGTTTCCGTAGAAACGTATCTCAATATAGAAGGACAATGCAGGGAACTCAGAGTATTTCATATGGACACAAATTGTGTGTTAATTAGGCAATATGAGGGACCGAGGGAAGCAGTAAAGGAGGAATAATGTATCGGAAAAGAGATACTCGGAACCCCAAAGAAAATCCTATCGTTTCCGTAGAAACGTATCTCGATTTAGAAGGACAATGCAGGGAATCTAGAGTATTTCACACGGACGCAAATTGTGTGTTAATTCGTCAATGTGAGGGAGCGAGGGATGCAGTAAAGGAGGAAAAGAGATACTCGGAACCCCAAAGAAAACCCTATCGTTTCCATTGAAACGTATCTCGCTTTAGAAGGACAATGCAGGGAATCCAGAGTATTTCTATGAACGCAAATTGTGTGTTAATTCGTCAATGTGAGGGAGCGGGGGATGCAGTAAAGGAGAATAATGCATCGGAAAAGAGATACTCGGAACCCCAAAGAAAATCCTATCGTTTCCGTAGAAACGTATCTCTATTTAGAAGGACAATGCCGGGAATCCAGAGTATTTCATATGGACGCAAATTGTGTGTTAATTCGTCAATGTGAGGGAGCGAAGGATGCAGTAAAGGAGGAATAATGCATCGGAAAAGAGATATTCGGAACCCCAAAGAAACCCTATCGTTTTCGTAGAAACATATCTCGATGTAGAAGGACAACGCAGGGAATCCAGAGTATTTCATATGGACGCAAATTGTGTGTTAATTCGTCAATGTGAGGGAGCGAGGGATGCAGTAAAGAAGGAATAATGCATCGGAAAAGAGATACTCGGAACCCCAAAAAAATCCTATCGTTTTCGTAGAAACGTATCTCGCCTTAGAAGGTCAATGCAGGGTATCCAGAGTATTTCATATGGACGCAAATTGTGTGTTAATTCATCAATGTGAGGGAGCGAGGTATGCAGTAGAGGAGGAATAATGCATCGGAAAAGAGATACTCGGAACCCCAAAGGAAATCCTATCGTTTTCGTAGAAACGTATCTCGATTTAGAAGGACAATGCAGGGAAGCCAGAGTATTTCATATGGACGCAAATTGTGTAATTCGTCAATGTGAGGGAGCGAGGGATGCAGTAAAGGACGAATAATGCATCGGAAGAAGATACTCGGTACCCCAGACTAAATCCTATCGTTTCCGTAGAAACGTATCTCCATTTAGAAGGACAATGCAGGGAATCTAGAGTATTTCATATGGACGCAAATTGTGTGTTAATTCGTCAATGTTAGGTTGCGAGGGATCCAGTAATGGAGGAATAATGCATCGGAAAAGAGATACTCGACTCCCAAAAGAAAATCCTATCGTTTCCGTAGAAACGTATCTCGTTTTAGAAAGATAATGCAGGGAATCCAGAGTATTTCATATGGACGCAAATTGTGTGTTACTTCGGCAATGTTACGGAGCGAGGGATGCAGTAAAGGAGGAATAATGCATCGGAAAAGAGATACTCGGAACCCCAAAGAAAATCCTATCGTTTCCGTAGCAACGTATCTCGATTTAGAAGGACAATGCAGGGAACCCAGAGTATTTCATATGGACGCAAATTGTGTGTTAATTCGTCAATGTGAGGGAGCGAGGGATGCAGTAAAGGAGGAATAATGCATCGGAAAAGAGATACTCGGAATCCCACCAAAAATCCTATCGTTTTCGTTGAAACGTATCTCGATGTAGAAGGACAATGCAGGGAATCCAGAGTATTTCATATGGACGCAAATTGTGTGTTAATTCGTCAATGTGAGGGAGCGAGGGATGCATTAAAGGAGGAATAATGCATCGGAAAAGAGATACTCGGAACCCCAAAGAAAATCCTATCGTTTTCGTAGAAACGTATCTCGATTTAGAAGGACAATGCAGGGAATCCAGAGTATTTCATATGGACGCAAATTGTGTAATTCGTCAATGTGAGGGAGCGAGGGATGCAGTAAAGGAGGAATAATGCATCGGAAAAGAGATACTCGGAACCCCAAAGAAAATCCTATCGTTTCCGTATAAAGGTATCTCCATTTAGAAGGACAATGCAGGGATCCCAGAGTATTTCATATGGACGCAAATTGTGTGTTAATTCGTCAATGTGAGGGAGCGAGGGATGCAGTAAAGGAGGAATAATGCATCGGAAAAGAGATACACGGAACCCCAAAGAAAATCCTTTCGTTTCCGTAGAAACGTATCTCGATTTAGAAGGACAATGCAGGGAATCCAGAGTATTTCATATTTACGCAAATTGTGTGTTAATTCGTCAATGTGACGGGAGCGAGGGATGCAGTAATGGAGGAATAATGCATCGGAAAAGAGATACTCGGAAACCCAAAGAAAATCCTATCGTTTCCGTAGAAACGTATCTTGATTTAGAAGGACAATGCAGGGAATCCAGAGTATTTCATATGGACGCAAATTGTGTGTTAATTCGTCAATGTGAGGGAGCGAGGGATGCAATAAAGGAGGAATAATGCTTCGGAAAAGAGATACTCGGAACCCCAGCCGGCCGAAGTGGCCGTGCGGTTAAAGGCGCTGCAGTCTGGAAACGCAAGACCGCTACGGTCGCAGGTTCGAATCCTGCCTCGGGCATGGATGTTTGTGATGTCCTTAGGTTAGTTAGGTTTAACTAGTTCTAAGTTCTAGGGGACTAATGACCTCAGCAGTTGAGTCCCATAGTGCTCAGAGCCATTTGAACCATTTTTTCGGAACCCCAAAGAAAATCCTATCATTTCCGTAGAAACGTATCTCTATTTAGAAGGACAATGCCGGGAATCCAGAGTATTTCATATGGACGCAAATTGTGTGTTAATTCGTCAATGTGAGGGAGCGAGGGATGCAGTAAAGGAGGAAAAGAGATACTCGGAACCCCAAAGAAAATCCTATCGTTTCCGTAGAAACGTATGTCGATTTAGAAGGACAATGAAGGGAATCCAGAGTATTTCATATGAACGCAAATTGTGTGTTAATTCGTCAATGTGAGGGAGCGGGGGATGCAGTAAAGTAGTAATAATGCATCGGAAAAGAGATACTCCTAACCCCCAGAGAAAATCCTATCGTTGTCGTAGAAACGTATCTCGATTAGAAAGAAAATGCAGGGAATCCAGAGTATTTCATATGGACGCGAATTGTGTGTTAATTCTTCAATGTGAGGGAGCGAGGGATGCAGTAAAGGAGGAATAATGCATCGGAAAAGAGATACTCGGAACCCCAAAGAAAATCCTATCGTTTCCGTAGAAACGTATCTCGATTTAGAATGACAATGCAGGGAAGCCAGAGTATTTCATATGGACGCAAATTGTGTGTTAATTCCTCATTGTGAGGGAGCGAGGGATGCAGTAAAGGAGGAATAATGCTTCGGAAAAGAGATACTCGGAACCCCAAAGAAAATCCTATTGATTCCGTAGAAACGTATCTCCATTTAGAAGGACAATGCAGGGAATCTAGAGTATTTCATATGGACGCAAATTGTGTGTTAATTCGTCAATGTTAGGTTGCGAGGGATGCAGTAATGGAGGAATAATGCATCGGAAAAGAGATACTCGACTCCCAAAAGAAAATCCTATCGTTTCCGTAGAAACGTATCTCGTTTTAGGAAGATAATGCAGGAAATCCAGAGTATTTCATATGGACGCAAATTGTGTGTTAATTCGGCAATGTGACGGAGCGAGGGATGCAGTAAAGGAGGAATAATGCATCGGAAAAGAGATACTCGGAACCCCAAAGAAAATCCTATCGTTTCCGTATAAAGGTATCTCCATTTAGAAGGACAATGCAGGGATCCCAGAGTATTTCATATGGACGCAAATTGTGTGTTAATTCGTCAATGTGAGGGAGCGAGGGATGCAGTAAAGGAGGAATAATGCATCGGAAAAGAGATACTCGGAACCCCAAAGAAAATCCTTTCGTTTCCGTAGAAACGTATCTCGATTTAGAAGGACAATGCAGGGAATCCAGAGTATTTCATATGGACGCAAATTGTGTGTTAATTCGTCATTGTGAGGGAGCGAGGGATGCAGTAAAGGAGGAATAATGCATCGGAAAAGAGATACTCGGAACCCCAAAGAAAATCCTATCGTTTCCGTAGAAACGTATCTCGATTTAGAATGACAATGCAGGGAATCCAGAGTATTTCATATGGGCGCAAATTGTGTGTTAATTCGTCATTGTGAGGGAGCGAGGGATGCAGTAAAGGAGGAATAATGCTTCGGAAAAGAGATACTCGGAACCCCAAAGAAAATCCTATCGTTTCCGTAGAAACTCCATTTAGAAGGACAATGCAGGGAATCCAGAGTATTTCATATGGGCGCAAATTGTGTAATTCGTCAATGTGAGGGAGCGAGGGATGCAGTAAAGGAGGAATAATGCATCGGAAAAGAGATACTCGGAACCCCAAAGAAAATCCTATCGTTTCCGTATAAAGGTATCTCCATTTAGGAGGACAATGCAGGGATCCCAGAGTATTTCATATGGACGCAAATTGTGTGTTAATTCGTCAATGTGAGGGAGCGAGGGATGCAGTAAAGGAGGAATAATGCATCGGAAAAGAGATACTCGGAACCCCAAAGGAAATCCTTTCGTTTCCGTAGAAACGTATCTCGATTTAGAAGGACAATGCAGGGAATCCAGAGTATTTCATATGGACGCAAATTGTGTGTTAATTCGTCAATGTGAGGGAGCGAGGGATGCAGTAAAGGAGGAATAATGCATCGGAAAAGAGATACTCGGAACCCCAAAGAAAATCCTATCGTTTCCGTAGAAACGTATCTCGATTTAGAATGACAATGCAGGGAAACCAGAGTATTTCATATGGACGCAAATTGTGTGTTAATTCCTCAATGTGAGGGAGCGAGGGATGCAGTAAAGGAGGAATAATGCATCGGAAAAGAGATACTCCCAACCCCAAAGAAAATCCTATCATTTCCGTAGAAACGTATCTCGATTTAGAAGGACAATGCAGGGAATCCAAAGTATTTCATATGGCCGCAAATTGTGTGTTAATTCTTCAATGTGAGGGAGCGAGGGATGCAGTAAAGGAGGAATAAAGCATCGGAAAAGAGATACTCGGAACCCCAAAGAAAATCCTATCGTTTCCGTAGAAACGTATCTCGATTTAGAATGACAATGCAGGGAATCCAGAGTATTTCATATGGACGCAAATTGTGTGTTAATTCGTCATTGTGAGGGAGCGAGGGATGCAGTAAAGGAGGAATAATGCTTCGGAAAAGAGATACTCGGAACCCCAAAGAAAATCCTATCGTTTCTGTAGAAACGTATCTCCATTTAGAAGGACAATGCAGGGAATCTAGAGTATTTCATATGGACGCAAATTGTGTGTTAATTCGTCAATGTTAGGTTGCGAGGGATGCAGTAATGGAGGAATAATGCATCGGAAAAGAGATACTCGACTCCCAAAAGAAAATCCTATCGTTTCCGTAGAAACGTATCTCGTTTTAGAAAGATAATGCAGGGAATCCAGAGTATTTCATATGGACGCAAATTGTGTGTTAATTCGGCAATGTGAGGGAGGGAGGGATGCAGTAAAGGAGTAAAAGAGATACTCGGAACCCCAAAGAAAATCCTATCGTTTCCGTATAAACGTATCACCATTTAGAAGGACAATGCAGGAATCCCAGAGTATTTCATATGGACGCAAATTGTGTAATAATTCGTCAATGTGAGGGAGCGAGGGATGCAGTAAAGGAGGAATAATGCATCGGAAAAGAGATACTCGGAACCCCAAAGTAAATCCTTTCGTTTCCGTAGAAACGTATCTCGATTTAGAAGGACAATGCAGGGAATCCAGAGTATTTCATATGGACGCAAATTGTGTGTTAATTCGTCAATGTGAGGGAGCGAGGGATGCAGTAAAGGAGGAATAATGCATCGGAAAAGATATACTCAGAACCCCAAAGAAAATCCTATCGTTTCTGTAGAAACGTATCTCGATATAGAAGGACAATGCAGGGAACTCAGAGTATTTCATATGGACACAAAATGTGTGTTAATTCGGCAATATGAGGGAGCGAGGGATGCAGTAAAGGAGGAATAATGCATCGGAAAAGAGATACTCGGAACCCCAAAGAAAATCCTATCGTTTCCGTAGAAACGTATCTCGATTTAGAAGGACAATGCAGGGAATTTAGAGTATTTCATACGGACGCAAATTGTGTGTTAATTCGTCAATGTGAGGGAGGGAGGGATGCAGTAAAGGAGGAAAAGAGATACTCGGAACCCCAAAGAAAATCCTATCGTTTCCGTAGAATCGTATCTCGATTTAGAAGGACAATGAAGGGAATCCAGAGTATTTCATATGGACACAAATTGTGTGTTAATTAGGCAATATGAGGGAACGAGGGATGCAGTAAAGGAGGAATAATGTATCGGAAAAGAGATACTCGGAACCCCAAAAAAAATCCTATCGTTTCCGTAGAAACGTATCTCGATTTAGAAGGACAATGCAGGGAATCCAGAGTATTTCATATGGACGCAAATTGTGTGTTAATTCTTCAATGTGAGGGAGCGAGGGATGCAGTAAAGGAGGAATAAAGCAACGGAAAAGAGATACTCGGAACCTCAAAGAAAATCCTATCGTTTCCGTAGAAACGTATCTCGATTTAGAATGACAATACAGGGAATCCAGAGTATTTCATATGGACGCAAATTGTGTGTTAATTCGTCAATGTGAGGGAGCGAGGGACACAGTAAAGGAGGAATAATGATTCGGAAAAGAGATACACGGAACCCCAAAGAAAATCCTATCATTTCCGTATAAACGTATCTCGATTTAGAAGGACCATGCAGGGAATCCAGAGTATTTCATATCGACGCAAATTGTGTGTTATTTCGTCAATGTGAGGGAGCGAGGGATGCAGTAAAGGAGGAATAATGCATCGGAAAAGAGATACTCGTCTCCCAAAAGAAAATCCTATCGTTTCCGTAGAAACGTATCTCGTTTTAGAAAGATAATGCAGGGGACCCAGAGTATTTCATATGGACGCAAATTGTGTGTTAATTCGGCAATGTGAGGGAGCGAGGGATGCAGTGAAGGAGGAATAATGCATCGGAAAAGATATACTCGGAACCCCAAATAAAATCCTATTGTTTCCGTAGAAACGTATCTCGATATAGAAGGACAATGCAGGGAACTCAGAGTATTTCATATGGACGCAAATTGTGTGTTAATTCGTCAATGTTAGGGAGCGAGGGATGCAGTAATGGAGGAATAATGCATCGGAAAAGAGATACTCGACTCCCAAAAGAAAATCCTATCATTTCCGTAGAAACGTATCTCGTTTGAGAAAGATAATGCAGGGAATCCAGAGTATTTCATATGGACGCAAATTGTGTGTTAGTTCGGCAATGTGAGGGAGCGAGGGATGCAGTAAAGGAGGAATAATGCATCGGAAAAGAGATACTTGGGACCCCAAAGAAAATCCTATCGTTTCCGTAGAAGCGTATCTCGATTTAGAAGGACAATGCAGGGAATCCAGAGTATTTCATATGGACGCAAACTATGTGTAAATTCGTCAATGTGAGGGAGCGAGGGATGCAGTAAAGGAGGTATAATGCATCGGAAATGAGATACTCGACTCCCAAAGAAAATCCTATCGTTTCCGTCGAAACGTATCTCGATTTAGAAGGAGATGGAAGGGAATCCAGAGTATTTCATATGGACGCAAATTGAGTGTGAATTCGTCAATGTGAGGGAGCGAGGGATGCTGTAATGGAGGAATAATGCATCGGAAAAGAGATACTCGGAACCCCAAAGAAAATCCTATCGTTTCCGTCGAAACGTATCTCGATTTAGAAGGAGATGGCAGGGAATCCAGAGTATTTCATATGGACGAAAAATTGTGTGTTAGTTCGGCAATGTAAGGGAGCGAGGGATGCAGTAAAGGAGGAATAATGCATCGGAAAAGAGATACTCGGAACCCCAAAGAAAATCCTATCGTTTCCGTAGAAACGTATCTCGATATAGAAGGACAATGCAGGGAACTCAGAGTATTTCATATGGACACAAATTGTGTGTTTATTCGGCAATATGAGGGAGCGAGGGATGCAGTAAAGGAGGAATAATGCATCGGAAAATAGATACACGGAACACCAAAGAAAATCCTATCGTTTCCGTAGAAACGTATCTCGATTTAGAAGGACAATGCAGGGAATCCAGAGTATTTCATATGGGTGTTAATTCGTCAATGTGAGGGAGCGAGGGATACAGTAAAGGAGGAATAATGCTTCGGAAAAGAGATACTCGGAACCCCAAAGAAAATCCTATAGTTTCCGTCGAAACGTATATCGATTTAGGAGATGGCAGGGAATCCAGAGTATTTCATATGGACACAGATTGTGTGTTAATTCGGCTATGTGAGAGAGCGAGGGATGCAGTAAAGGAGGAATAATGCATCGGAAATAGATACTCGGAACCCCAAAGAAAATCCTATCGTTTCCGTAGAAACGTATCTCGATTTAGAAGGACAATGCAGGGAATTAAGTGTATTTCATATGGACACAAATTGTGTGTTAATTCGTCAATGTGAGGGAGCGAGGGTTGCAGTAAAGGAGGAAAAGAGATACTCGGAACCCCAAAGAAAATGCTATCGTTTCCATAGAAACGTATCTCGATTTAGAAGGACAATGCAGGGATCCCAGAGTATTTCATATGGACGCAAATTGTGTGTTAATTCGTCAATGTGAGGGAGCGAGGGATGCAGTAAAGGAGGAATAATGCATCGGAAAAGAGATACTCGGAACCCCAAATAAAATCCAATTGTTTCCGTAGAAACGTATCTCGATATAGAAGGACAATGCAGGGAACTCAGAGTATTTCATATGGACGCAAATTGTGTGTTAATTCGTCAATGTTAGGGAGCGAGGGATGCAGTAAAGGAGGAATAATGCATCGGAAAAGAGATACTCGACTCCCAAAAGAAAATCCTATCATTTCCGTAGAAACGTATCTCGTTTGAGAAAGATAATGCAGGGAATCCAGAGTATTTCATATGGACGCAAATTGTGTGTTAGTTCGGCAATGTGAGGGAGCGAGGGATGCAGTAAAGGAGGAATAATGCATCGGAAAAGAGATACTTGGGACCCCAAAGAAAATCCTATCGTTTCCGTAGAAGCGTATCTCGATTTAGAAGGACAATGCAGGGAATCCAGAGTATTTCATATGGACGCAAATTATGTGTAAATTCGTCAATGTGAGGGAGCGAGGGATGCAGTAAAGGAGGTATAATGCATCGGAAATGAGATACTCGACTCCCAAAAAAAATCCTATCGTTTCCGTCGAAACGTATCTCGATTTAGAAGGAGATGGAAGGGAATCCAGAGTATTTCATATGGACGCAAATTGAGTGTGAATTCGTCAATGTGAGTTAGCGAGGGATGCAGTAATGGAGGAATAATGCATCGGAAAAGAGATACTCGGAACCCCAAAGAAAATCCTATCGTTTCCGTCGAAACGTATCTCGATTTAGAAGGAGATGGCAGGGAATCCAGAGTATTTCATATGGACGAAAAATTGTGTGTTAGTTCGGCAATGTGAGGGAGCGAGGGATGCAGTAAAGGAGGAATAATGCATCGGAAAAGAGATACTCGGAACCCCAAAGAAAATCCTATCGTTTCCGTAGAAACGTATCTCGATATAGAAGGACAATGCAGGGAACTCAGAGTATTTCATATGGACACAAATTGTGTGTTTATTCGGCAATATGAGGGAGCGAGGGATGCAGTAATGGAGGAATAATGCATCGGAAAATAGATACACGGAACACCAAAGAAAATCCTATCGTTTCCGTAGAAACGTATCTCGATTTAGAAGGACAATGCAGGGAATCCAGAGTATTTCATATGGGTGTTAATTCGTCAATGTGAGGGAGCGAGGGATACAGTAAAGGAGGAATAATGCTTCGGAAAAGAGATACTCGGAACCCCAAAGAAAATCCTATAGTTTCCGTCGAAACGTATATCGATTTAGGAGATGGCAGGGAATCCAGAGTATTTCATATGGACGCAGATTGTGTGTTAATTCGGCTATGTGAGAGAGCGAGGGATGCAGTAAAGGAGGAATAATGCATCGGAAATAGATACTCGGAACCCCAAAGAAAATGCTATCGTTTCCATAGAAACGTATCTCGATTTAGAAGGACAATGCAGGGATCCCAGAGTATTTCATATGGACGCAAATTGTGTGTTAATTCGTCAATGTGAGGGAGCGAGGGATGCAGTAAAGGAGGAATAATGTATCGGAAAAGAGATACTCGGAACCCCAAAGAAAATCCTATCGTTCCCGTAGAAACGTATCTCGATGTAGAAGGACAATGCAGGGAATCCAGAGTATTTCATATCGACGCAAATTGTGTGTTAATTCGTCAATGTTAGGGAGCGAGGGATGCAGTAAAGGAGGAATAATGCATCGGAAAAGAGATACTCGACTCCGAAAAGAAAATCCTATCATTTCCGTAGAGACGTATATCGTTTTAGAAAGATAATGCAGGGAACCCGGAGTATTTCATATCGACGCAAATTGTGTGTTAATTCGGCAATGTGAGGGAGCGAGGGATGCAGTGAAGGAGGAATAATGCATCGGAAAAGAGATACTCGGAACCCCAAAGAAAATCCTATCGTTCCCGTACAAACGTACCTCGATGTAGAAGGACAATGCAGGGAATCCAGAGTATTTCATATCGACGCAAATTGTGTGTTAATTCGTCAATTTGAGGGAGCGAGGGATGCAGTAAAGGAGGAATAATGCATCGGAAAAGAGATACTCCGAACCCCAAAGTAAATCCTATCGTTTTCGTAGAAACGTATCTCGATTTAGAAGGACAATGCAGGGAATCCAGAGTATTTCATATGGACGCAAATTGTGTAATTCGTCAATGTGAGGGAGCGAGCGATGCAGTAAAGGAGGAATAATGCATCGGAAAAGAGATACTCGGAACCCCAAAGAAAATCCTATCGTTTCCGTAGAAACGTATCTCCATTTAGAAGGACAATGCAGGGAATCCAGAATATTTCATATGAACGCAAATTGTGTGTTAATTCGTCAATGTTAGGTTGCGAGGGATGCAGTAATGGAGGAATAATGCATCGGAAAAGAGATACTCGACTCCCAAAAGAAAATCCTATCGTTTCCGTAGAAACGTATCTCGTTTTAGAAAGATAGTGCAGGGAATCCAGAGTATTTCATATGGACGCAAATTGGGTTTTAATTCGGCAATGTGACGGAGCGAGGGATGCAGTAAAGGAGGAATAATGCATCGGAAAAGAGATACTCGGAACCCCAAAGAAAATCCTATCGTTTCCGTAGAAAGGTATCTCGATTTAGAAGGACAATGCAGGGAATCCAGAGTATTTCATATGGACGCAAATTGTGTGTTAATTCGTCAATGTGAGGGAGCGAGGGATGCAGTAAAGGAGGAATAATGCATCGGAAAAGAGATACTCGGAACCCCAAAGAAAATCCTATCGTTTCCGTAGAAACGTATCTCGATATAGAAGGACAATGCAGGGAACTCAGAGTCTTTCATATGGACACAAATTGTGGGTTAATTCGGCAATATGAGGGATCGAGGGATGCAGTAAAGGAGGAATAATGCAACGGAAAAGAGATACTCGGAACCCCAAAGAAAATCCTGTCGTTTCCGTAGAAACGTATCTCGATTTAGAAGGACAATGCAGGGAATCCAAAGTATTTCATACGGACGCAAATTGTGTGTTAATTCGTCAATGTGAGGGAGGGAGGGATGCAGTAAAGGAGGAAAAGAGATACTCGGAACCCCAAAGAAAATCCTATCGTTTCCGTAGAAACGTATCTCAATTTAGAAGGACAATGAAGGGAATCCAGTGTATTTCATATGAACGCAAATTGTGTGTTAATTCGTCAATGTGAGGGAGCGGGGGATGCTGTAAAGTAGGAATAATGCATCGGAAAAGAGATACTCCCAACCCCAAAGAAAATCCTATCGTTTTCGTAGAAACGTATCTCGATTTAGAAGGACAATGCAGGGAATCCAGAGTATTTCATATGGACGCAAATTGTGTGTTAATTCTTCAATGTGAGGGAGCGAGGGATGCAGTAAAGGAGGAATAATGCTTCGGAAAAGAGATACTCGGAACCCCAAAGAAAATCCTATCGTTTCCGTAGAAACGTATCTCGATTTAGAATGATAATGCAGGAAATCCAGAGTATTTCATATGGACGCAAATTGTGTGTTAATTCGTCAATGTGAGGGAGCGAGGGATGCAGTAAAGGAGGAATAATGCTTCGGAAAAGAGATACTCGGAACCCCAAAGAAAATCGTTTCATTTCCGTATAAACGTATCTCGATTTAGAAGGACCATGCAGGGAATCCAGCGTATTTCATATGGACGCAAATTGTGTGTTAATTCGTCAATGTGAGGGAGCGAGGGATGCAGTAAAGGAGGAATAATGCATCGGAAAAGAGATACTCGGAACCGCAAAGAAACTCCTATCGTTTCCATTGATACATATCTCGATTTAGAAGGATAATGCACTGAATCCAGAGTATTTCATATGTGTGTTAATTCGTCAGTGTGAGGGAGCGAGGGATGCAGTAAAGGAGGAATAATGCATCGGAAAAGAGATACTCGTCTCCCAAAAGAAAATCCTATCGTTTCCGTAGAAACGTATCTCGTTTTAGAAAGATAATGCAGGGAACCCAGAGTATTTCATATGGACGCAAATTGTGTGTTAATTCGGCAATGTGAGGGAGCGAGGGATGCAGTAAAGGAGGAAGAATGCATCGGAAAAGAGATACTCGGAACCCCAAAGAAAATCCTATCGTTTCCGTAGAAACGTATCTCGATATAGAAGGACACTGCAGGGAATCCAGAGTATTTCATATGTGTGTTAATTCGTCAATGTGAGGGAGCGAGGGATGCAGTAAAGGAGGAATAATGCATCGGAAAAGAGATACTCGACTCCCAAAAGAAAACCCTGTCATTTCGGTTGCAACGTATCTCGTTTTAGAAAGATAATGCAGGGAACCCAGAGTATTTCATATGGACGCAAATTGTGTGTTAATTCGGCAATGTGAGGGAGCGAGGGATGCAGTATGGGAGGAATATTGCATCGAAAAGAGATACTCGGAACCCCAAAGAAAATCCTATCGTTTCCGTAGAAACGTATCTCGATTAAGACGGACAATGCAGGGAATCCAGAATATTTCATATGGACGCAAATTGTGTGTTAATTCGTCAATGTTAGGGAGCGAGGGATGCAGTAAAGGAGGAATAATGCATCAGAAAAGAGATACTCGGAACCCCAAATAAAATCCTATCGTTTCCGTAGAAACGTATCTCGATTTAGAAGGACACTGCAGGGAATCCAGAGTATTTCATATGCGTGTTAATTCGTCAATGTGAGGGAGCGAGGGATGCAGTAAAGGAGGAATAATGCATCGGAAAAGAGATACTCGACTCCCAAAAGAAAATCCTATCGTTTCCGTAGAAACGTATCTCGATATAGAAGGACAATGCAGGGAATCCAGAGTATTTCATATGGACGCAAATTATGTGTTAATTCGTCAATGTGAGGGAGGGAGGGATGCAGTAAAGGAGGTATAATGCATCGGAAATGAGATACTCGACTCCCAAAAAAAATCCTATCGTTTCCGTCGAAACGAATCTCGATTTAGAAGGAGATGGCAGGGAATCCAGAGTATTTCATATGGACGCAAATTGAGTGTTAATTCGTCAATGTGAGGGAGCAAGGGATGCAGTAAAGGAGGAATAATGCATCGGAAAAGAGATACTCGACTCCCAAAAGAAAACCCTGTCATTTCCGTAGAAACGTATCTCGTTTTAGAAAGATAATGCAGGGAACCCAGAGTATTTCATATGGACGCAAATTGTGTGTTAATTCGGCAATGTGAGGGAGCGATTGATGCAGTATGGGAGGAATAATGCATCGAAAAGAGATACTCGGAACCCCAAATAAAATCCTATCGTTTCCGTAGAAACGTATCTCGATATAGAAGGACAATGCAGGGAATCCAGAGGATTTCATGTGGACGCAAATTATGTGTTAATTCGTCAATGTGAGGGAGCGAAGGATGCAGTAAAGGAGGTATAATGCATCGGAAATGAGATACTCGACTCCCAAAAAAAATCCAATCGTTTCCGTCGAAACGTATCTCGATTTAGAAGGAGATGGCAGGGAATCCAGAGTATTTCATATGGACGCAAATTGAGTGTTAATTCGTCAATGGGAGGGAGCGAGGGATGCAGTAATGGAGGAATAATGCATCGGAAAAGAGATACTCGGAACCCCAAAGAAAATCCTATCGTTTCCGTCGAAACGTATCTCGATTTAGAAGGAGATGGCAGGGAATCCAGAGTATTTCATATGGACGCAAATTGTGTGTTAATTCGGCAATGTGATGGAGCGAGCGATGCAGTAAAGGAGGAATAATGCATCGGAAAAGAGATACTCGGAACCCCAAAGAAAATCCTATCGTTTCCGTAGAAACGTATCTCGATATAGAAGGACCATGCAGGGAACTCAGAGTATTTCATATGGACATAAATTGTGTGTTAATTCGGCAATATGAGGGAGCGAGGGATGCAGTGAAGGAGGAATAATGCATCGGAAAAGAGATACTCGGAACCCCAAAGAAAATCCTATCGTTTCCGTAGAAACGTATCTCGATTTAGAAGGACACTGCAGGGAATCCAGAGTATTTCATATGCGTGTTAATTCGTCAATGTGAGGGAGCGAGGGATGCAGTAAAGGAGGAATAATGCATCGGAAAAGAGATACTCGACTCCCAAAAGAAAACCCTGTCATTTCCGTAGAAACGTATCTCGTTTTAGGAAGATAATGCAGGGAACCCAGAGTATTTCATATGGACGCAAATTGTGTGTTAATTCGGCAATGTGAGGGAGCGAGGGATGCAGTATGGGAGGAATAATGCATCGAAAAGAGATACTCGGAGAACCAAATAAAATCCTATCGTTTCCGTAGAAACGTATCTCGATTTAGAAGGACAATGCAGGGAATCCAGAGTATTTCATATGGACGCAAATTATGTGTTAATTCGTCAATGTGAGGGAGCGAGGGATGCAGCAATGGAGGTATAATGCATCGGAAATGAGATACTCGACTCCCAAAAAAAATCCAATCATTTCCGTCGAAACGTATCTCGATTTAGAAGGAGATGGCAGGGAATCCAGAGTATTTCATATGGACGCAAATTGAGTGTTAATTCGTTAATGGGAGGGAGCGAGGGATGCAGTAATGGAGGAATAATGCATCGGAAAAGAGCTACTCGGAACCCCAAAGAAAATCCTATCGTTTCCGTCGAAACGTATCTCGATTTAGAAGGAGATGGCAGGGAATCCAGTGTATTTCATATGGACGCAAATTGTGTGTTAATTCGGCAATGTGAGGGAGCGAGGGATGCAGTAAAGGAGGAATAATGCATCGGAAAAGACATACTCGGAACCCCAAAGAAAATCCTATCGTTTCCGTAGAAACGTATCTCGATATAGAAGGACAATTCAGGGAACTCAGAGTATTTCATATGGACACAAATTGTGTGTTAATTGGGCAATATGAGGGAGCGAGGGATGCAGTAAAGAAGGAATAATGCATCGGAAAAGAGATACTCGGAACCCCAAAGAAAATCCTATCGTTTCCGTAGAAACGTATCTCGATTTAGAAGGACACTGCAGGGAATCCAGAGTATTTCATATGTGTGTTAATTCGTCAATGTGAGGGAGCGAGGGATGCAGTAAAGGAGGAATAATGCATCGGAAAAGAGATACTCGACTCCCAAAAGAAAACCCTGTCATTTCCGTAGAAACGTATCTCGTTTTAGAAAGATAATGCAGGGAACCCAGAGTATTTCATATTGTCGCCAATTTTGTGTTAATTCGGCAATGTGAGGGAGCGAGGGATGTAGTATGGGAGGAATAATGCATCGAAAAGAGATACTCGGAACACCAAATAAAATCCTATCGTTTCCGTAGAAACGTATCTCGATTTAGAAGGACAATGCAGGGAATCCAGAATATTTCATACGGACGCAAATTGTGTGTTAATTCGTCAATGTGAGGGAGCGAGGGATGCAGTAAAGGAGGAATAATGCATCGGAAAAGAGATACTCGGAAACCCAAAGAAAATTCTATCGTTTTGTAGAAACGTATCTCGATATAGAAGGACAATGCAGGGTACTCAGAGTATTTCATATGGACGCAAATTGTGTGTTAATACGTCAATGTTAGGGAGCGAAGGATGCAGTAATGGAGGAATAATGCATCGGAAAAGAGATACTCGACTCCCAAAAGAAAATCCTATCGTTTCCGTAGAAACGTATCTCGATATAGAAGGACAATGCAGGGAATCCAGAGTATTTCATATGGACGCAAATTGAGTGTTAATTCGTCAATGTGAGGGAACGAGGGATGCAGTAAAGGATTAATAATGCATCGGAAAAGAGATACTCCCAACCCCAAAGAAAATCCTATCGTTTCCGTCGACAAGTATATCGATTTCGGAGATGGCAGGGATTCCAGAGTATTTCATATGGACGCAAATTGTGTGTTAATTCGGCAATGTGAGGGAGCGAGGGATGCAGAAAAGGAGGAATAATGCATCGGAAAAGAGATTCTCAGAACCCCAAATAAAATCATATCGTTTCTGTAGAAACGTATCTCGATTTAGAAGGACAATGCAGGGAATCCACAGTATTTCATACGGACGCAAATTGTGTGTTAATTCGTCAATGTGAGGGAGCGAGGGATGCAGTAAAGGAGGAAAAGAGATACTCGGAACCCCAAAGAAAATCCTATCGTTTCCATAGAAACGTATCTCGATTCAGAAGGACAATGCAGGGAACCCAGAGTATTTCATATGGACGCAAATTATGTGTTAATTCGTCAATGTGAGGGAGCGAGGGATGCAGTAAAGGAGGAATAATGTATTGGAAAAGAGATACTCGGAACCCCAAAGAAAATCCTATCGTTTCCTTAGAAACGTAACTCGATATAGAAGGACAATGCAGGGAACTCAGAGTATTTCATATGGACACAAATTGTGTGTTAATTCGGCAATATGAGGGAGCGAGGGATGCAGTAAAGGAGGAATAATGCATCGGAAAAGAGATACTCGAAACCCCAAAGAAAATCCTATCGTTTCCGTAGAAACGTATCTCGATTTAGAAGAACACTGCAGGGAATCCAGAGTATTTCATATGTGTGTTAATTCGTCAATGTGAGGGAGCGAGGGATGCAGTAAAGGAGGAATAATGCATCGGAAAAGAGATTCTCGACTCCCAAAAGAAAACCCTGTCATTTCCGTAGAAACGTATCTCGTTTTAGAAAGATAATGCAGGGAAACCAGAGTATTTCATATGGACGCAAATTGTGTGTTAATTCGGCAATGTGAGGGAGCGAGGGATGCAGTAATGGAGTAATAACGCATCGGAAAAGAGATACTCGACTCCCAAAAAAAATCCAGTCGTTTCCGTCGAAACGTATCTCGATTTAGAAGGAGATGGCAGGGAATCCAGAGTATTTCATATGGACGCAAATTGTGTGTTAATTCGGCAATGTGAGGGAGCGAGGGATGCAGTAAAGGAGGAATAATGCATCGGAAAAGACATACTCGGAACCCCAAAGAAAATCCTATAGTTTCCGTAGAAACGTATCTCAATATAGAAGGACAATGCAGGGAACTCGGAGTATTTCATATGGACACAAATTATGTGTTATTTCGGCAATATGAGGGAGCGAGGGATGCAGTAAAGGAGGAATAATGCATCGGAAAAGAGATACTCGGAACCCCAAAGAAAATCCTATCGTTTCCGTAGAAACGTATCTCGATTTAGAAGGACACTGCAGGGAATCCAGAGTATTTCATATGTGTGTTATTTCGTCAATGTGAGGGAGCGAGGGATGCAGTAAAGGAGGAATAATGCATCGGAAAAGAGATACTCGACTGTCAAAGGAAAACCCTGTCATTTCCGTAGAAACGTATCTCGTTTTAGAAAGATAATGCAGGGAACCCAGAGTATTTCATATTGACGCAAATTGTGTGTTAATTCGGCAATGTGAGGGAGCGAGGGATGCAGTATGGGAGGAATAATGCATCGAAAAGGGATACTCGGAACCCCAAATAAAATCCTATCGTTTTCGTAGAAACGTATCTCGATTTAGAAGGACAGTGCAGGGAATCCAGAATATTTCATATGGACGCAAATTGTGTGTCAATTCGTCAATGTGAGGGAGCTAGGGATGCAGTAAAGGAGGAATAATGCATCGGAAAAGAGATACTCGGAACCCCAAAGAAAATTCTATCGTTTTGTAGAAACGTATCTCGATATAGAAGGACAATGCAGGGTACTCAGAGTATTTCATATGGACGGAAATTGTGTGTTAATTCGTCAATGTTAGGGAGCGAAGGATGCAGTAATGGAGGAATAATGCATCGGAAAAGAGATACTCGACTCCCAAAAGAAAATCCTATCGTTTCCGTAGAAACGTATCTCGATATAGAAGGACAATGCAGGGAATCCAGAGTATTTCATATGGACGCAAATTGAGTGTTAATTCGTCAATGTGAGGGAACGAGGGATGCAGTAAAGGAGGAATAATGCATCGGAAAAGAGATACTCCCAACCCCAAAGAAAATCCTATCGTTTCCGTCGACAAGTATATCGATTTCGGAGATGGCAGGGAATCCAGAGTATTTCATATGGACGCAAATTGTGTGTTAATTCGGCAATGTGAGGGAGCGAGGGATGCAGAAAAGGAGGAATAATGCATCGTAAAAGAGAATCTCAGAACCCCAAAGAAAATCCTATCGTTTCTGTAGAAACGTATCTCGATTTAGAAGGACAATGCAGGGAATCCACAGTATTTCATACGGACGCAAATTGTGTGTTAATTCGTCAATGTGAGGGAGCGAGGGATGCAGTAAAGGAGGAAAAGAGATACTCGGAACCCCAAAGAAAATCTATCGTTTCCATAGAAACGTATCTCGATTCAGAAGGACAATGCAGGGAACCCAGAGTATTTCATATGGACGCAAATTATGTGTTAATTCGTCAATGTGAGGGAGCGAGGGATGCAGTAAAGGAGGAATAATGTATCGGAAAAGAGATACTCGGAACCCCAAAGAAAATCCTATCGTTTCCATAGAAACGTAACTCGATATAGAAGGACAATGCAGGGAACTCAGAGTATTTCATATGGACACAAATTGTGTGTTAATTCGGCAATATGAGGGAGCGAGGGATGCAGTAAAGGAGGAATAATGCATCGGAAAAGAGATACTCGAAACCCCAAAGAAAATCCTATCGTTTCCGTAGAAACGTATCTCGATTTAGAATAACACTGCAGGGAATCCAGAGTATTTCATATGTGTGTTAATTCGTCAATGTGAGGGAGCGAGGGATGCAGTAAAGGAGGAATAATGCATCGGAAAAGAGATTCTCGACTCCCAAAAGAAAACCCTGTCATTTCCGTAGAAACGTATCTCGTTTTAGAAAGATAATGCAGGGAACCCAGAGTATTTCATATGGACGCAAATTGTGTGTTAATTCGGCAATGTGAGGGAGCGAGGGATGCAGTAATGGAGTAATAACGCATCGGAAAAGAGATACTCGACTCCCAAAAAAAATCCAATCGTTTCCGTCGAAACGTATCTCGATTTAGAAGGAGATGGCAGGGAATCCAGAGTATTTCATATGGACGCAAATTGTGTGTTAATTCGGCAATGTGAAGGAGCGAGGGATGCAGTAAAGGAGGAATAATGCATCGGAAAAGACATACTCGGAACCCCAAAGAAAATCCTATCGTTTCCGTAGAAACGTATCTCAATATAGAAGGACAATGCAGGGAACTCAGAGTATTTCATATGGACACAAATTGTGTGTTAATTCGGCAATATGAGGGAGCGAGGGATGCAGTAAAGGAGGAATAATGAATCGGAAAAGAGATACTCGGAACCCCAAAGAAAATCCTATCGTTTCCGTAGAAACGTATCTCGATTTAGAAGGACACTGCAGGGAATCCAGAGTATTTCATATGTGTGTTATTTCGTCAATGTGAGGGAGCGAGGGATGCAGTAAAGGAGGAATAATGCATCGGAAAAGAGATACTCGACTGTCAAAGGAAAACCCTGTCATTTCCGTAGAAACGTATCTCGTTTTAGAAAGATAATGCAGGGAACCCAGAGTATTTCATATTGACGCAAATTGTGTGTTAATTCGGCAATGTGAGGGAGCGAGGGATGCAGTATGGGAGGAATAATGCATCGAAAAGGGATACTCGGAACCCCAAATAAAATCCTATCGTTTCCGTAGAAACGTATCTCGATTTAGAAGGACAGTGCAGGGAATCCAGAATATTTCATATGGACGCAAATTGTGTGTCAATTCGTCAATGTGAGGGAGCTAGGGATGCAGTAAAGGAGGAATAATGCATCGGAAAAGAGATACTCGGAACCCCAAAGAAAATTCTATCGTTTTGTAGAAACGTATCTCGATATAGAAGGACAATGCAGGGAACTCAGGGTATTTCATATGGACGCAAATTGTGTGTTAATTCGTCAATGTTAGGGAGCGAAGGATGCAGTAATGGAGGAATAATGCATCGGAAAAGAGATACTCGGCTCCCAAAAGAAAATCCTATCGTTTCCGTAGAAACGTATCTCGATATAGAAGGACAATGCAGGGAATCCAGAGTACATCATATGGACGCAAATTATGGGTTAATTCGTCAGTGTGAGGGAGCGAGGGATGAAGTAAAGGAGGTATAATGCATCGGAAATCAGATACTCGACTCCCCAAAAAAATCCTATCGTATCCGTCGAAACGTATCTCGATTTAGAAGGAGATGGCAGGGAATCCAGAGTATTTCATATGGACGCAAATTGAGTGTTAATTCGTCAATGTGAGGGAGCGAGGGATGCAGTAAAGGAGGAATAATGTATCGGAAAAGAGATACTCGGAACCCCAAAGAAAATCCTATCGTTTCCGTAGAACCGTATCTCGATTTAGAAGGACACTGCAGGGAATCCAGAGTATTTCATATGTGTGTTAATTCGTCAATGTGAGGGAGCGAGGAATGCAGTAAAGGAGGAATAATGCATCGGAAAAGAGATACTCGACTCCCAAAAGAAAACCCTGTCATTTCCGTAGAAACGTATCTCGTTTTAGAAAGATAATGCAGGGAACCCAGAGTATTTCATATGGACGCAAGTTGTGTGTTAATTCGGCAATGTGAGGGAGCGAGGGATGCAGTATGGGAGGAATAATGCATCGAAAAGAGATACACGGAGAACCAAATAAAATCCTATCGTTTCCGTAGAAACGTATCTCGATTTAGAAGGACAATGCACGGAATCCAGAGTATTTCATATGGACGCAAATTATGTGTTAATTCGTCAATGTGAGGGAGCGAGGGATGCAGCAAAGGAGGTATAATGCATCGGAAATGAGATACTCGACTCCCAAAAAAAAATCCAATCATTTCCGTCGAAACGTATCTCGATTTAGAAGGAGATGGCAGGGAATCCAGAGTATTTCATATGGACGCAAATTGAGTGTTAATTCGTCAATGGGAGGGAGCGAGGGATGCAGTAATGGAGGAATAATGCATCGGAAAAGAGCTACTCGGAACCCCAAATAAAATCCTATCGTTTCCGTCGAAACGTATCTCGATTTAGAAGGAGATGGCAGGGAATCCAGAGTATTTCATATGGACGCAAATTGTGTGTTAAATCGGCAATGTGAGGGAGCGAGGGATGCAGTAAAGGAGGAGTAATGCATCGGAAAAGACATACTCGGAACCCCAAAGAAAATCCTATCGTTTCCGTAGAAACGTATCTCGATATAGAAGGACAATGCAGGGAACTTAGAGTATTTCATATGGACACAAATTGTGTGTTAATTGGGCAATATGAGGGAGCGAGGGATGCAGTAAAGAAGGAATAATGCATCGTAAAAGAGATACTCGGAACCCCAAAGAAAATCCTATCGTTTCCGTAGAAACGTATCTCGATTTAGAAGGACACTGCAGGGAATCCAGAGTATTTCATATGTGTGTTAATTCGTCAATGTGAGGGAGCGAGGGATGCAGTAAAGGAGGAATAATGCATCGGAAAAGAGATACTCGGAACCCCAAAGAAAATTCTATCGTCTTGTAGAAACGTATCTCGATATAGAAGGACAATGCAGGGTACTCAGAGTATTTCATATGGACGCAAATTGTGTGTTAATTCGTCAATGTTAGGGAGCGAAGGATGCAGTAATGGAGGAATAATGCATCGGAAAAGAGATACTCGACTCCCAAAAGAAAATCCTATCGTTTCCGTAGAAACGTATCTCGATATAGAAGGACAATGCAGGGAATCCAGAGTATTTCATATGGACGCAAATTATATGTTAATTCGTCAGTGTGAGGGAGCGAGGGATGCAGTAAAGGAGGTATAATGCATCGGAAATGAGATACTCGACTCCCAAAAAAAATCCTATCGTTTCCGTCGAAACGTATCTCGATTTAGAAGGAGATGGCAGGGAATCCAGAGTATTTCATATGGACGCAAATTGAGTGTTAATTCGTCAATGTGAGGGAACGAGGGATGCAGTAAAGGAGGAATAATGCATCGGAAAAAAGATACTCCCAACCCTAAAGAAAATCCTATCGTTTCCGTCGACACGTATATCGATTTCGGAGATGGCAGGGAATCCAGAGTATTTCATATGGACGCAAATTGTGTGTTAATTCGGCAATGTGAGGGAGCGAGGGATGCAGAAAAGGAGGAGTAATGCATCGGAAAAGAGATACTCGGAACCCCAAAGAAAATCCTATCGTTTCCATAGAAACGTAACTCGATATAGAAGGACAATGCAGGGAACTCAGAGTATTTCATATGGACACAAATTGTGTGTTAATTCGGCAATATGAGGGAGCGAGGGATGCAGTAAAGGAGGAATAATGCATCGGAAAGGAGATACTCGAAACCCCAAAGAAAATCCTATCGTTTCCGTAGAAACGTATCTCGATTTAGAAGAACACTGAAGGGAAACCAGAGTATTTCATATGTGTGTTAATTCGTCAATGTGAGGGAGCGAGGGATGCAGTAAAGGAGGAATAATGCATCGGAAAAGAGATTCTCGACTCCCAAAAGAAAACCCTGTCATTTCCGTAGAAACGTATCTCGTTTTAGAAAGATAATGCAGGGAACCCAGAGTATTTCATATGGACGCAAATTGTGTGTTAATTCGGCAATGTGAGGGAGCGAGGGATGCAGTAATGGAGTAATAATGCATCGGAAAAGAGATACTCGACTCCCAAAAAAAATCCAATCGTTTCCGTCGAAACGTATCTCGATTTAGAAGGAGATGGCAGGGAATCCAGAGTATTTCATATGGACGCAAATTGTGTGTTAATTCGGCAATGTGAGGGAGCGAGGGATGCAGTAAAGGAGGAATAATGCATCGGAAAAGACATACTCGGAACCCCAAAGAAAATCCTATCGTTTCCGTAGAAACGTATCTCAATATAGAAGGACAATGCAGGGAACTCAGAGTATTTCATATGGACACAAATTGTGTGTTAATTCGGCAATATGAGGGAGCGAGGGATGCAGTAAAGGAAGAATAATGCATCGGAAAAGAGATACTCGGAACCCCAAAGAAAATCCTATCGTTTCCGTAGAAACGTATCTCGATTTAGAAGAACACTGCAGGGAATCCAGAGTATTTCATATGTGTGTTAATTCGTCAATGTGAGGGAGCGAGGGATGCAGTAAAGGAGGAATAATGCATCGGAAAAGAGATTCTCGACTCCCAAAAGAAAACCCTGTCATTTCCGTAGAAACGTATCTCGTTTTAGAAAGATAATGCAGGGAACCCAGAGTATTTCATATGGACGCAAATTGTGTGTTAATTCGGCAATGTGAGGGAGCGAGGGATGCAGTAATGGAGTAATAATGCATCGGAAAAGAGATACTCCCAACCCCAAAGAAAATCCTATCGTTTCCGTCGACAAGTATATCGATTTCGGAGATGGCAGGGAATCCAGAGTATTTCATATGGACGCAAATTGTGTGTTAATTCGGCAATGTGAGGGAGCGAGGGATGCAGAAAAGGAGGAATAATGCATCGGAAAAGAGATTCTCAGAACCCCAAAGAAAATCCTATCGTTTCTGTAGAAACGTATCTCAATTTAGAAGGACAATGCAGGGAATCCACAGTATTTCATATGGACGCAAATTGTGTGTTAATTCGTCAATGTGAGGGAGCGAGGGATGCAGTAAAGGAGGAAAAGAGATACTCGGAACCCCAAAGAAAATCCTATCGTTTCCATAGAAACGTATCTCGATTCAGAAGGACAATGCAGGGAACCCAGAGTATTTCATATGGACGCAAATTATATGTTAATTCGTCAATGTGAGGGAGCGAGGGATGCAGTAAAGGAGGAATAATGTATCGGAAAAGAGATACTCGGAACCCCAAAGAAAATCCTATCGTTTCCATAGAAACGTAACTCGATATAGAAGGACAATGCAGGGAACTCAGAGTATTTCATATGGACACAAATTGTGTGTTAATTCGGCAATATGAGGGAGCGAGGGATGCAGTAAAGGAGGAATAATGCATCGGAAAAGAGATACTCGAAACCCCAAAGAAAATCCTATCGTTTCCGTAGAAACGTATCTCGATTTAGAAGAACACTGCAGGGAATCCAGAGTATTTCATATGTGTGTTAATTCGTCAATGTGAGGGAGCGAGGGATGCAGTAAAGGAGGAATAATGCATCGGAAAAGAGATTCTCGACTCCCAAAAGAAAACCCTGTCATTTCCGTAGAAACGTATCTCGTTTTAGAAAGATAATGCAGGGAACCCAGAGTATTTCATATGGACGCAAATTGTGTGTTAATTCGGCAATGTGAGGGAGCGAGGGATGCAGTAATGGAGTAATAATGCATCGGAAAAGAGATACTCGACTCCCAAAAAAAATCCAATCGTTTCCGTCACAACGTATCTCGATTTAGAAGGAGATGGCAGGGAATCCAGAGTATTTCATATGGACGCAAATTGTGTGTTAATTCGGCAATGTGAGGGAGCGAGGGATGCAGTAAAGGAGGAATAATGCATCGGAAAAGACATACTCGGAACCCCAAAGAAAATCCTATCGTTTCCGTAGAAACGTATCTCAATATAGAGGGACAATGCAGGGAACTCAGAGTATTTCATATGGACACAAATTGTGTGTTAATTCGGCAATATGAGGGAGCGAGGGATGCAGTAAAGGAGGAATAATGCATCGGAAAAGAGATACTCGGAACCCCAAAGAAAATCCTATCGTTTCCGTAGAAACGTATCTCGATTTAGAAGGACACTGCAGGGAATCCAGAGTATTTCATATGTGTGTTATTTCGTCAATGTGAGGGAGAGAGGGATGCAGTAAAGGAGGAATAATGCATCGGAAAAGAGATACTCGACTGTCAAAGGAAAACCCTGTCATTTCCGTAGAAACGTATCTCGTTTTAGAAAGATAATGCAGGGAACCCAGAGTATTTCATATTGACGCAAATTGTGTGTTAATTCGGCAATGTGAGGGAGCGAGGGATGCAGTATGGGAGGAATAATGCATCGAAAAGGGATACTCGGAACCCCAAATAAAATCCTATCGTTTCCGTAGAAACGTATCTCGATTTAGAAGGACAGTGCAGGGAATCCAGAATATTTCATATGGACGCAAATTGTGTGTCAATTCGTCAATGTGAGGGAGCGAGGGATGCAGTAAAGGAGGAATAATGCATCGGAAAAGAGATACTCGGAACCCCAAAGAAAATTCTATCGTTTTGTAGAAACGTATCTCGATATAGAAGGACAATGCAGGGAACTCAGGGTATTTCATATGGACGCAAATTCTGTGTTAATTCGTCAATGTTAGGGAGCGAAGGATGCAGTAATGGAGGAATAATGCATCGAAAAAGAGATACTCGACTCCCAAAAGAAAATCCTATCGTTTCCGTAGAAACGTATCTCGATATAGAAGGACAATGCAGGGAATCCAGAGAATATCATATGGACGCAAATTATGGGTTAATTCGTCAGTGTGAGGGACCGAGGGATGCAGTAAAGGAGGTATAATGCATCGGAAATCAGATACACGACTCCCAAAAAAAATCCTATCGTTTCCGTCGAAACGTATCTCGATTTAGAAGGAGATGGCAGGGAATCCAGAGTATTTCATATGGACGCAAATTGTGTGTTAATTCGTCAATGTGAGGGAGCGAGGGATGCAGTAAAGGAGGTATAATGCATCGGAAATGAGATACTCGACTCCCAAAAAAAAATCCAATCATTTCCGTCGAAACGTATCTCGATTTAGAAGGAGATGGCAGGGAATCCAGAGTATTTCATATGGACGCAAATTTAGTGTTAATTCGTCAATGGGAGGGAGCGAGGGATGCAGTAATGGAGGAATAATGCATCGGAAAAGAGCTACTCGGAACCCCAAAGAAAATCCTATCGTTTCCGTCGAAACGTATCTCGATTTAGAAGGAGATGGCAGGGAATCCAGAGTATTTCATATGGACGCAAATTGTGTGTTAAATCGGCAATGTGAGGGAGCGAGGGATGCAGTAAAGGAGGAATAATGCATCGGAAAAGACATACTCGGAACCCCAAAGAAAATCCTATCGTTTCCGTAGAAACGTATCTCGATATAGAAGGACAATGCAGGGAACTTAGAGTATTTCATATGGACACAAATTGTGTGTTAATTGGGCAATATGAGGGAGCGAGGGATGCAGTAAAGAAGGAATAATGCATCGTAAAAGAGATACTCGGAACCCCAAAGAAAATCCTATCGTTTCCGTAGAAACGTATCTCGATTTAGAAGGACACTGCAGGGAATCCAGAGTATTTCATATGTGTGTTAATTCGTCAATGTGAGGGAGCGAGGGATGCAGTAAAGGAGGAATAATGCATCGGAAAAGAGATACTCGACTCCCAAAAGAAAACCCTGTCATTTCCGTAGAAACGTATCTCGTTTTAGAAAGACAATGCAGGGAACCCAGAGTATTTCATATTGTCGCAAATTGTGTGTTAATTCGGCAATGTGAGGGAGCGAGGGATGCAGTATGGGAGGAATAATGCATCGAAAAGAGATACTCGGAACACCAAATAAAATCCTATCGTTTCCGTAGAAACGTATCTCGATTTAGAAGGACAATGCAGGGAATCCAGAATATTTCATATGGACGCAAATTGTGTGTTAATTCGTCAATGTGAGGGAGCTAGGGATGCAGTAAAGGAGGAATAATGCATCAGAAAAGAGATACTCGGAACCCCAAAGAAAATTCTATCGTCTTGTAGAAACGTATCTCGATATAGAAGGACAATGCAGGGTACTCCGAGTATTTCATATGTACGCAAATTGTGTGTTAATTCGTCAATGTTAGGGAGCGAAGGATGCAGTAATGGAGGAATAATGCATCGGAAAAGAGATACTCGACTCCCAAAAGAAAATCCTATCGTTTCCGTAGAAACGTATCTCGATATAGAAGGACAATGCAGGGAATCCAGAGTATTTCATATGGACGCAAATTATATGTTAATTCGTCAGTGTGAGGGAGCGAGGGATGCAGTAAAGGAGGTATAATGCATCGGAAATGAGATACTCGACTCCCAAAAAAAATCCTATCGTTTCCGTCGAAACGTATCTCGATTTAGAAGGAGATGGCAGGGAATCCAGAGTATTTCATATTGACGCAAATTGAGTGTTAATTCGTCAATGTGAGGGAACGAGGGATGCAGTAAAGGAGGAATAATGCATCGGAAAAGAGATACTCCCAACCCCAAAGAAAACCCTATCGTTTCCGTCGACACGTATATCGATTTCGGAGATGGCAGGGAATCCAGAGTATTTCATATGGACGCAAATTGTGTGTTAATTCGGCAATGTGAGGGAGCGAGGGATGCAGAAAAGGAGGAGTAATGCATCGGAAAAGAGATACTCAGAACCCCAAAGAAAATCCTATCGTTTCCGTAGAAACGTATCTCGATTTAGAAGGACAATGCAGGGAATCCAGAGAATTTCATACGGACGCAAATTGTGTGTTAATTCGTCAATGTGAGGGAGCGAGGGATGCAGTAAAGGAGGAAAAGAGATACTCGGAACCCCAAAGAAAATCCTATCGTTTCCATAGAAACGTATCTCGATTCAGAAGGACAATGCAGGGAACCCAGAGTATTTCATATGGACGCAAATTATGTGTTAATTCGTCAATGTGATGGAGCCAGGGATGCAGTAAAGGAGGAATAATGTATCGGAAAAGAGATACTCGGAACCCCAAAGAAAATCCTATCGTTTCCGTAGAAACGTAACTCGATATAGAAGGACAATGCAGGGAACTCAGAGTATTTCATATGGACACAAATTGTGTGTTAATTCGGCAATATGAGGGAGCGAGGGATGCAGTAAAGGAGGAATAATGCATCGGAAAAGAGATACTCGAAACCCCAAAGAAAATCCTATCGTTTCCGTAGAAACGTATCTCGATTTAGAAGAACACTGCAGGGAATCCAGAGTATTTCATATGTGTGTTAATTCGTCAATGTGAGGGAGCGAGGGATGCAGTAAAGGAGGAATAATGCATCGGAAAAGAGATACTCGACTCCCAAAAGAAAACCCTGTCATTTCCGTAGAAACGTATCTCGTTTTAGAAAGATAATGCAGGGAACCCAGAGTATTTCATATGGACGCAAATTGTGTGTTAATTCGGCAATGTGAGGGAGCGAGGGATGCAGTAAAGGAGGAATAATGCATCGGAAAAGACATACTCGGAACCCCAAAGAAAATCCTATCGTTTCCGTAGAAACGTATCTCAATATAGAAGGACAATGCAGGGAACTCAGAGTATTTCATATGGACACAAATTGTGTGTTAATTCGGCAATATGAGGGAGCGAGGGATACAGTAAAGGAGGAATAATGCATCGGAAAAGATATACTCAGAACCCCAAAGAAAATCCTATCGTTTCCGTAGAAACGTATCTCGATTTAGAAGGACACTGCAGGGAATCCAGAGTATTTCATATGTGTGTTATTTCTTCAATGTGAGGGAGCGAGGGATGCAGTAAAGGAGGAATAATGCATCGGAAAAGAGATACTCGACTGTCTACTGTCCGTAGAAACGTATCTCGTTTTAGAAAGATAATGCAGAAAACCCAGAGTATTTCATATTGACGCAAATTGTGTGTTAATTCGGCAATGTGAGGGAGCGAGGGATGCAGTATGGGAGGAATAATGCATCGAAAAGGGATACTCGGAACACCAAATAAAATCCTATCGTTTCCGTAGAAACGTATCTCGATTTAGAAGGACAATGCAGGGAATCCAGAATATTTCATATGGACGCAAATTGTGTGTCAATTCGTCAATGTGAGGGAGTGAGGGATGCAGTAAAGGAGGAATAATGCATCGGAAAAGAGATACTCGGAACCCCAAAGAAAATTCTATCGTTTTGTAGAAACGTATCTCGATATAGAAGGACAATGCAGGGAACTCAGATTATTTCATATGGACGCAAATTGTGTGTTAATTCGTCAATGTTAGGGAGCGAAGGATGCAGTAATGGAGGAATAATGCATCGGAAAAGAGATACTCGACTCCCAAAAGAAAATCCTATCGTTTCCGTAGAAACGTATCTCGATATAGAAGGACAATGCAGGGAATCCAGAGTATTTCATATGGACGCAAATTATGTGTTAATTCGTCAGTGTGAGGGAGCGAGGGATGCAGTAAAGGAGGTATAATGCATCGGAATTCAGATACTCGACTCCCAAAAAAAATCCCATCGTTTCCGTCGAAACGTATCTCGATTTAGAAGGAGATGGCAGGGAATCCAGAGTATTTCATATGGACGCAAATTGAGTGTTAATTCGTCAATGTGAGGGAGCGAGGGATGCAGTAAAGGAGGAATAATGCATCGGAAAAGAGATACTCGGAACCCCAAAGAAAATCCTATCGTTTCCGTAGAAACGTATCTCTATTTAGAAGGACAATGCAGGGAATCAAAAGAATTTCATATGTGTGTTAATTCGTCAATGTGAGGGAGCGAGGGATGCAGTAAAGGAGGAATAATGCATCGGAAAAGAGATACTCGACTCCCAAAAGAAAATCCTATCATTTCCGTAGAAACGTATCTCGTTTTAGAAAGATAATGCAGGGAACCCAGAGTATTTCATATCGACGCAAATTGTGTGTTAATTCGGCAATGTGAGGGAGCGAGGGATGCAGTAAAGGAGGAATAATGCATCGGAAAAGAGATACTCGGAACCCCAAATAAAATCCTATCGTTTCCGTAGAAACGTATCTCGATTTAGAAGGACAATGCAGGGAATCCAGAGAATTTCATACGGACGCAAATTGTGTGTTAATTCGTCAATGTGAGGGAGCGAGGGATGCAGTAAAGGAGGAAAAGAGATACTCGGAACCCCAAAGAAAATCCTATCGTTTTCGTAGAAACGTATCTCGATTTAGAAGGACAATGCAGGGAATCCAGAGTATTTCATATGGACGCAAATTGTGTAATTCGTCAATGTGAGGGAGCGAGCGATGCAGTAAAGGACGAATAATGCATCGGAAAAGAGATACTCGGAACCCCAAAGAAAATCCTATCGTTTCCGTAGAAACGTATCTCGATATAGAAGCACCATGCAGGGAACTCAGAGTATTTCATATGGACATAAATTGTGTGTTAATTCGGCGATATGAGGGAGCGAGGGATGCAGTAAAGGAGGAATAATGCATCGGAAAAGAGATACTCGGAACCCCAAAGAAAATCCTATCGTTTCTGTAGAAACGTATCTCGTTTTAGAAGGACACTGCAGGGAATCCAGAGTATTTCATGTGTGTGTTAATTCGTCAATGTGAGGGAGCGAGGGATGCAGTAAAGGAGGAATAATGCATCGGAAAAGAGATACTCGACTCCCAAAAGGAAACCCTGTCATTTCCGTAGAAACGTATCTCGTTTTAGAAAGATAATGTAGGGAACCCAGAGTATTTCATATGGACGCAAATTGTGTGTTAATTCGGCAATGTGAGGGAGCGAGGGATGCAGTATGGGAGGAATAATGCATCGAAAAGAGATACACGGAGAACCAAATAAAATCCTATCGTTTCCGTAGAAACGTATCTCGATTTAGAAGGACAATGCAGGGAATCCAGAGTATTTCATATGGACGCAAATTATGTGTTAATTCGTCAATGTGAGGGAGCGAGGGATGCAGCAAAGGAGGTATAATGCATCGGAAATGAGATACTCGACTCCCAAAAAAAAATCCAATCATTTCCGTCGAAACGTATCTCGATTTAGAAGGAGATGGCAGGGAATACAGAGTATTTCATATGGACGCAAATTGAGTGTTAATTCGTCAATGGGAGGGAGCGAGGGATGCAGTAATGGAGGAATAATGCATCGGAAAAGAGCTACTCGGAACCCCAAAGAAAATCCTATCGTTTCCGTCGAAACGTATCTCGATTTAGAAGGAGATGGCAGGGAATCCAGAGTATTTCATATGGACGCAAATTGTGTGTTAATTCGGCAATGTGAGGCAGCGAGGGATGCAGTAAAGGAGGAATAATGCATCGGAAAAGACAAACTCGGAACCCCAAAGAAAATCCTATCGTTTCCGTAGAAACGTATCTCGATATAGAAGGACAATGCAGGGAACTTAGAGTATTTCATATGGACACAAATTGTGTGTTAATTGGGCAATATGAGGGAGCGAGGGATGCAGTAAAGAAGGAATAATGCATCGGAAAAGAGATACTCGGAACCCCAAAGAAAATCCTATCGTTTCCGTAGAAACGTATCTCGATTTAGAAGGACACTGCAGGGAATCCAGAGTATTTCATATGTGTGTTAATTCGTCAATGTGAGGGAGCGAGGGATGCAGTAAAGGAGGAATAATGCATCGGAAAAGAGATACTCGACTCCCAAAAGAAAACCCTGTCATTTCCGTAGAAACGTATCTCGTTTTAGAAAGACAATGCAGGGAACCCAGAGTATTTCATATTGTCGCAAATTGTGTGTTAATTCGGCAATGTTAGGGAGCGAGGGATGCAGTATGGGAGGAATAATGCATCGAAAAGAGATACTCGGAACACCAAATAAAATCCTATCGTTTCCGTAGAAACGTATCTCGATTTAGAAGGACAATGCAGGGAATCCAGAATATTTCATATGGACGAAAGTTGTGTGTTAATTCGTCAATGTGAGGGAGCGAGGGATGCAGTAAAGGAGGAATAATGCATCGGAAAAGAGATACTCGGAACCCCAAAGAAAATTCTATCGTCTTGTAGAAACGTATCTCGATATAGAAGGACAATGCAGGGTACTCAGAGTATTTCATATGGACGCAAATTGTGTGTTAATTCGTCAATGTTAGGGAGCGAAGGATGCAGTAATGGAGGAATAATGCATCGGAAAAGAGATACTCGACTCCCAAAAGAAAATCCTATCGTTTCCGTAGAAACGTATCTCGATATAGAAGGACAATGCAGGGAATCCAGAGTATTTCATATGGACGCAAATTATATGTTAATTCGTCAGTGTGAGGGAGCGAGGGATGCAGTAAAGGAGGTATAATGCATCGGAAATGAGATACTTGACTCCCAAAAAAAATCCTATCGTTTCCGTCGAAACGTATCTCGATTTAGAAGGAGATGGCAGGGAATCCAGAGTATTTCATATGGACGCAAATTGAGTGTTAATTCGTCAATGTGAGGGAACGAGGGATGCAGTAAAGGAGGAATAATGCATCGGAAAAGAGATACTCCCAACCCCAAAGAAAAGCCTATCGTTTCCGTCGACACGTATATCGATTTCGGAGATGGCAGGGAATCCAGAGTATTTCATATGGACGCAAATTGTGTGTTAATTCGGCAATGTGAGGGAGCGAGGGATGCAGAAAAGGAGGAATAATGCATAGGAAAAGAGATACTCAGAACCCCAAAGAAAATCCTATCGTTTCCGTAGAAACGTATCTCGATTTATAAGGACAATGCAGGGAATCCAGAGTATTTCATACGGACGCAAATTGTGTGTTAATTCGTCAATGTGAGGGAGCGAAGGATGCAGTAATGGAGGAATAATGCATCGGAAAAGAGATACTCGACTCCCAAAAGAAAATCCTATCGTTTCCGTAGAAACGTATCTCGATATAGAAGGACAATGCAGGGAATCCAGAGTATTTCATATGGACGCAAATTATGTGTTAATTCGTCAGTGTGAGGGAGCGAGGGATGCAGTAAAGGAGGTATAATGCATCGGAAATCAGATACTCGACTCCCAAAAAAAATCCTATCGTTTCCGTCGAAACGTATCTCGATTTAGAAGGAGATGGCAGGGAATCCAGAGTTTTTCATATGGACGCAAATTGAGTGTTAATTCGTCATGTGAGGGAGCGAGGGATGCAGTAAAGGAGGAATAATGCATCGGAAAAGAGATACTCGGAACCCCAAAGAAAATCCTATCGTTTCCGTAGAAACGTATCTCTATTTAGAAGGACAATGCAGGGAATCCAAAGTATTTCATATGTGTGTTAATTCGTCAATGTGAGGGAGCGAGGGATGCAGTAAAGGAGGAATAATGCATCGGAAAAGAGATACTCGACTCCCAAAAGAAAATCCTATCATTTCCGTAGAAACGTATCTCGTTTTAGAAAGATAATGCAGGGAACCCAGAGTATTTCATATCGACGCAAATTGTGTGTTAATTCGGCAATGTGAGGGAGCGAGGGATGCAGTAAAGGAGGAATAATGCATCGGAAAAGAGATACTCGGAACCCCAAATAAAATCCTATCGTTTCCGTAGAAACGTATCTCGATGTAGAAGGACAATGCAGGGAATCCAGAGTATTTCATATGGACGCAAATTGTGTGTTAATTCGTCAATGTGAGGGAGCGAGGGATGCAGTAAAGGAGGAATAATGCATCGGAAAAGAGATACTCGGAACCCCAAAGAAAATCCTATCGTTTTCGTAGAAACGTATCTCGATTTAGAAGGACAATGCAGGGAATCCAGAGTATTTCATATGGACGCAAATTGTGTAATTCGTTAATGTGATGGAGCGAGCGATGCAGTAAAGGAGGAATAATGCATCGGAAAAGAGATACTCGGAACCCCAAAGAAAATCCTATCGTTTCCGTAGAAACGTATCTCGATATAGAAGCACCATGCAGGGAACTCAGAGTATTTCATATGGACATAAATTGTGTGTTAATTCGGCGATATGAGGGAGCGAGGGATGCAGTAAAGGAGGAATAATGCATCGGAAAAGAGATACTCGGAACCCCAAAGAAAATCCTATCGTTTCTGTAGAAACGTATCTCGATTTAGAAGGACACTGCAGGGAATCCAGAGTATTTCATATGTGTGTTAATTCGTCAATGTGAGGGAGCGAGGGATGCAGTAAAGGAGGAATAATGCATCGGAAAAGAGATACTCGACTCCCAAAAGAAAACCCTGTCATTTCCGTAGAAACGTATCTCGTTTTAGAAAGATAATGTAGGGAACCCAGAGTATTTCATATGGACCCAAATTGTGTGTTAATTCGGCAATGTGAGGGAGCGAGGGATGCAGTATGGGAGGAATAATGCATCGAAAAGAGATACACGGAGAACCAAATAAAATCCTATCGTTTCCGTAGAAACGTATCTCGATTTAGAAGGACAATGCAGGGAATCCAGAGTATTTCATATGGACGCAAATTATGTGTTAATTCGTCAATGTGAGGGAGCGAGGGATGCAGCAAAGGAGGTATAATGCATCGGAAATGAGATACTCGACTCCCAAAAAAAAAATCCAATCATTTCCGTCGAAACGTATCTCGATTTAGAAGGAGATGGCAGGGAATACAGAGTATTTCATATGGACGCAAATTGAGTGTTAATTCGTCAATGGGAGGGAGCGAGGGATGCAGTAATGGAGGAATAATGCATCGGAAAAGAGCTACTCGGAACCCCAAAGAAAATCCTATCGTTTCCGTCGAAACGTATCTCGATTTAGAAGGAGATGGCAGGGAATCCAGAGTATTTCATATGGACGCAAATTGTGTGTTAATTCGGCAATGTGAGGGAGCGAGGGATGCAGTAAAGGAGGAATAATGCATCGGAAAAGACAAACTCGGAACCCCAAAGAAAATCCTATCGTTTCCGTAGAAACGTATCTCGATATAGAAGGACAATGCAGGGAACTTAGAGTATTTCATATGGACACAAATTGTGTGTTAATTGGGCAATATGAGGGAGCGAGGGATGCAGTAAAGAAGGAATAATGCATCGGAAAAGAGATACTCGGAACCCCAAAGAAAATCCTATCGTTTCCGTAGAAACGTATCTCGATTTAGAAGGACACTGCAGGGAATCCAGAGTATTTCATATGTGTGTTAATTCGTCAATGTGAGGGAGCGAGGGATGCAGTAAAGAAGGAATAATGCATCGGAAAAGAGATACTCGACTCCCAAAAAAAACCCTGTCATTTCCGTAGAAACGTATCTCGTTTTAGAAAGACAATGCAGGGAACCCAGAGTATTTCATATTGTCGCAAATTGTGTGTTAATTCGGCAATGTGAGGGAGCGAGGGATGCAGTATGGGAGGAATAATGCATCGAAAAGGGATACTCGGAACACCAAATAAAATCCTATCGTTTCCGTAGAAACGTATCTCGATTTAGAAGGACAATGCAGGGAATCCAGAATATTTCATATGGACGCAAATTGTGTGTTAATTCATCAATGTGAGGGAGCGAGGGATGCAGTAAAGGAGGAATAATGCATCGGAAAAGAGATACTCGGAACCCCAAAGAAAATTCTATCGTCTTGTAGAAACGTATCTCGATATAGAAGGACAATGCAGGGTACTCAGAGTATTTCATATGGACGCAAATTGTGTGTTAATTCGTCAATGTTAGGGAGCGAAGGATGCAGTAATGGAGGAATAATGCATCGGAAAAGAGATACTCGACTCCCAAAAGAAAATCCTATCGTTTCCGTAGAAACGTATCTCGATATAGAAGGACAATGCAGGGAATCCAGAGTATTTCATATGGACGCAAATTATATGTTAATTCGTCAGTGTGAGGGAGCGAGGGATGCAGTAAAGGAGGTATAATGCATCGGAAATGAGATACTCGGCTCCCAAAAAAAATCCTATCGTTTCCGTCGAAACGTATCTCGATTTAGAAGGAGATGGCAGGGAATCCAGAGTATTTCATATGGACGCAAATTGAGTGTTAATTCGTCAATGTGAGGGAACGAGGGATGCAGTAAAGGAGGAATAATGCATCGGAAAAGAGATACTCCCAACCCCAAAGAAAAGCCTATCGTTTCCGTCGACACGTACATCGATTTCGGAGATGGCAGGGAATCCAGAGTATTTCATATGGACGCAAATTGTGTGTTAATTCGGCAATGTGAGGGAGCGAGGTATGCAGAAAAGGAGGAATAATGCATAGGAAAAGAGATACTCAGAACCCCAAAGAAAATCCTATCGTTTCCGTAGAAACGTATCTCGATTTAGAAGGACAATGCAGGGAATCCAGAGTATTTCATACGGACGGAAATTGTGTGTTAATTCGTCAATGTGAGGGAGCGAGGGATGCAGTAAAGGAGGAAAAGAGATACTCGGAACCCCAAAGAAAATCCTATCGTTTCCATAGAAACGTATCTCGCTTCAGAAGGACAATGCAGGGAACCCAGAGTATTTCATATGGACGCAAATTATGTGTTAATTCGTCAATGTGAGGGAGCGAGGGATGCAGTAAAGGAGGAATAATGTATCGGAAAAGAGATACTCGGAACCCCAAGGAAAATCCTATCGTTTCCGTAGAAACGTAACTCGATATAGAGGGACAATGCAGGGAACTCAGAGTATTTCATATGGACACAAATTGTGTGTTAATTCGGCAATATGAGGAAGCGAGGGATGCAGTAAAGGAGGAATAATGCATCGGAAAAGAGATACTCGAAACCCCAAAGAAAATCCTATCGTTTCCGTAGAAACGTATTTCGATTTAGAAGGACACTGCAGGGAATCCAGAGTATTTCATATGTGTGTTAATTAGTCAATGTGAGGGAGCGAGGGATGCAGTAAAGGAGGAATAATTCATCGGAAAAGAAATACTCGACTCCCAAAAGAAAACCCTGTCATTTCCGTAGAAACGTATCTCGTTTTAGAAAGATAATGCAGGGAACCCAGAGTATTTCATATGGACGCAAATTGTGTGTTAATTCGGCAATGAGAGGGAGCGAGGGATGCAGTATGGGAGGAATAATGCATCGAAAAGAGATACTCGGAACCCCAAATAAAATCCTATCGTTTCCGTAGAAACGTATCTCGATTTAGAAGGACAATGCAGGGAATCCAGAGTATTTCATATGGACGCAAATTGTGTGTTAATTCGTCAATGTGAGGGAGCGAGGGATGCAGTAAAGGAGGAATAATGCATCGGAAAAGAGATACTCGGAACCCCAAAGAAAATCCTATCGTTTCCGTAGAAACGTATCTCGATATAGAAGGACAATGCAGGGAACTCAGAGTATTTCATATGGACGCAAATTGTGTGTTAATTCGTCAATGTTAGGGAGCGAGGGATGCAGTAATGGAGTAATAATGCATCGGAAAAGAGATACTCGACTCCCAAAAAAAATCCAATCGTTTCCGTCGAAACGTATCTCGATTTAGAAGGAGATGGCAGGGAATCCAGAGTATTTCATATGGACGCAAATTGAGTGTTAATTCGTCAATGGGAGAGAGCGTGGGATGCAATTATGGAGGAATAATGCATCGGAAAAGAGATACTCGGAACCCCAAAGAAAATCCTATCGTTTCCGTCGAAACGTATCTCGATTTAGAAGGACAATGCAGGGAATCCAGAGTATTTCATATGGACGCAAATTGTGTGTTAATTCGGCAATGTGAGGGAGCGAGGGATGCAGTAAAGGAGGAATAATGCATCGGAAAAGACATACTCGGAACCCCAAAGAAAATCCTATCGTTTCCGTAGAAACGTATCTCGATTTAGAAGGACACTGCAGGGAATCCAGAGTATTTCATATGTGTGTTAGTTCGTCAATGTGAGGGAGCGAGGGATGCAGTAAAGGAGGAATAATGCATCGGAAAAGAGATACTCGACTGTCAAAAGAAAACCCTGTCATTTCCGTAGAAACGTATCTCGTTTTAGAAAGATAATGCAGGGAACCCAGAGTATTTCAAATTGACGCAAATTGTGTGTTAATTCGGCAATGTGAGGGAGCGAGGGATGCAGTATGGGAGGAATAATGCATCGAAAAGAGATACTCGGAACCCCAAATAAAATCCTATCGTTTCCGTAGAAACGTATCTCGATTTAGAAGGACAATGCAGGGAATCCAGAATATTTCATATGGACGCAAATTGTGTGTCTATTCGTCAATGTGAGGGAGCGAGGGATGCAGTAAAGGAGGAATAATGCATCGGAAAAGAGATACTCGGAACCCCAAAGAAAATTCTATCGT
Organism: Schistocerca nitens; assembly: GCF_023898315.1. Lineage (NCBI taxonomy): Eukaryota > Metazoa > Arthropoda > Insecta > Orthoptera > Acrididae > Schistocerca > Schistocerca nitens. The sequence continues at coordinate 1,134,484,873 of NC_064615.1, read as the reverse complement.
TTTGTAGAAACGTATCTCGATATAGAAGGACAATGCAGGGAACTCAGAGTATTTCATATGTACGCAAATTGTGTGTTAATTCGTCAATGTTAGGGAGCGAAGGATGCAGTAATGGAGGAATAATGCATCGGAAAAGAGATACTCGACTCCCAAAAGAAAATCCTATCGTTTCCGTAGAAACGTATCTCGATATAGAAGGACAATGCAGGTAATCCAGAGTATTTCATATGGACGCAAATTATGTGTTGATTCGTCAGTGTGAGGGAGCGAGGGATGCAGTAAAGGAGGTATAATGCATAGGAAATCAGATACTCGACTCCCAAAAAAAATCCTATCGTTTCCGTCGAAACGTATCTCGATTTAGAAGGAGATGGCAGGGAATCCAGAGTATTTCATATGTGTGTTAATTCGTCAATGTGAGGGAGCGAGGGATGCAGTAAAGGAGGAATAATGCATCGGAAAAGAGATACTCGACTCCCAAAAGAAAATGCTATCATTTCCGTAGAAACGTATCTCGTTTTAGAAAGATAATGCAGGGAACCCAGAGTATTTCATATCGACGCAAATTGTGTGTTAATTCGGCAATGTGAGGGAGCGAGGGATGCAGTAAAGGAGGAATAATGCATCGGAAAAGAGATACTCGGAACCCCAAATAAAATCCTATCGTTTCCGTAGAAACGTATTTCGATGTAGAAGGACAATGCAGGGAATCCAGAGTATTTCATATGGACGCAAATTGTGTGTTAATTCGTCAATGTGAAGGAGCGAGGGATGCAGTAAAGGAGGAATAATGCATCGGAAAAGAGATACTCGGAACCGCAAAGAAAATCCTATCGTTTTCGTAGAAACGTATCTCGATTTAGAAGGACAATGCAGGGAATCCAGAGTATTTCATATGGACGCAAATTGTGTAATTCGACAATGTGAGGGAGCGAGGGATGCAGTAAAGGAGGAATAATGCATCGGAAAAGAGATACTCGGAACCACAAAGAAAATCCTATCGTTTCCGTCGAAACGTATCTCGATTTAGAAGGAGATGGCAGGGAATGCAGAGTATTTCATGTGGACGCAAATTGTGTGTTAATTCGTCATTGTGAGGAAGCGAGGGATGCAGTAAAGGAGGAATAATGCATCAGAAAAGAGATATCGGAACCCCAAAGAAAATCTTTTCATTTCCGTAGAAACGTATCTCGATATAGAAGGACAATGCAGGGAACTCAGAGTATTTCATATGGACACAAATTGTGTGTTAATTCGGCAATATGAGGGAGCGAGGGATGCAGTAAAGGAGGAATAATGCATCGGAAAAGAGATACTCGGAACCCCAAAGAAAATCCTATCGTTTCCGTAGAAACGTATCTCGATTTAGAAGGACAATGCAGGGAATCCAGAGTATTTCATACGGACGCAAATTGTGTGTTAATTCGTCAATGTGAGGGAGGGAGGGATGCAGTAAAGGAGGAAAAGAGATACTCGGAACCCCAAAGAAAATCCTATCGTTTCCGTAGAAACGTATCTCGATTTAGAAGGACAATGAAGGGAATCCAGTGTATTTCATATGAACGCAAATTGTGTGTTAATTCGTCAATGTGAGGGAGCGGGGGATGCAGTAAAGTAGGAATAATGCATCGGAAAATAGATACTCCCAACCCCAAAGAAAATCCTATCGTTTTCATAGAAACGTATCTCGATTTAGAAGGACAATGAAGGGAATCCAGAGTATTTAATATGGACGCAAATTGTGTGTTAATTCGTCAATGTTAGGGAGCGAGGGATGCAGTAATGGAGGAATAATGCATCGGAAAAGAGATACTCGACTCCCAAAAGAAAATCCTATCGTTTCCATAGAAACGTATCTCGATATAGAAGGACAATGCAGGGAATCCAGAGTATTTCATATGGACGCAAATTATGTGTTAATTCGTCAATGTGAGGGAGCGAGGGATGCAGTAAAGGAGGAATAATGCATCGGAAAAGAGATACTCGGAACCCCAAAGAAAATCCTATCGTTTCCGTCGAAACGTATCTCGATTTAGAAGGAGATGGCAGGGAATCCAGAGTATTTCATATGGACGCAAATTATGTGTTAATTCGGCAATGTGAGGGAGCGAGGGATGCAGTAAAGGAGGAATAATGCATCGGAAAAGACATACTCGGAACCCCAAAGAAAATCCTATCGTTTCCGTAGAAACGTATCTCAATATAGAAGGACAATGCAGGGAACTCAGAGTATTTCATATGGACACAAATTGTGTGTTAATTCGGCAATATGAGGGAGCGAGGGATGCAGTAAAGGAGTAATAATGCATCGGAAAAGAGATACTCGGAACCCCAAAGAAAATCCTATCGTTTCCGTAGAAACGTATCTCGATTTAGAAGGACACTGCAGGGAATCCAGAGTATTTCATATGTGTGTTATTTCGTCAATGTGAGGGAGCGAGGGATGCAGTAAAGGAGGAATAATGCATCGGAAAAGAGATACTCGACTGTCAAAAGAAAACCCTGTCATTTCCGTAGAAACGTATCTCGTTTTAGAAAGATAATGCAGGGAACCCAGAGTATTTCAAATTGACGCAAATTGTGTGTTAATTCGGCAATGTGAGGGAGCGAGAGATGCAGTATGGGAGGAATAATGCATCGAAAAGAGATACTCGGAACCCCAAATAAAATCCTATCGTTTCCGTAGAAACGTATCTCGATTTAGAAGGACAATGCAGGGAATCCAGAATATTTCATATGGACGCAAATTGTGTGTCTATTCGTCAATGTGAGGGAGCGAGGGATGCAGTAAAGGAGGTATAATGCATAGGAAATCAGATACACGACTCCCAAAAAAAATCCTATCGTTTCCGTCGAAACGTATCTCGATTTAGAAGGAGATGGCAGGGAATCCAGAGTATTTCATATGTGTGTTAATTCGTCAATGTGAGGGAGCGAGGGATGCAGTAAAGGAGGAATAATGCATCGGAAAAGAGATACTCGACTCCCAAAAGAAAATGCTATCATTTCCGTAGAAACGTATCTCGTTTTAGAAAGATAATGCAGGGAACCCAGAGTATTTCATATCGACGCAAATTGTGTGTTAATTCGGCAATGTGAGGGAGCGAGGGATGCAGTAAAGGAGGAATAATGCATCGGAAAAGAGATACTCGGAACCCCAAATAAAATCCTATCGTTTCCGTAGAAACGTATTTCGATGTAGAAGGACAATGCAGGGAATCCAGAGTATTTCATAAGGACGCAAATTGTGTGTTAATTCGTCAATGTGAGGGAGCGAGGGATGCAGTAAAGGAGGAATAATGCATCGGAAAAGAGATACTCGGAACCGCAAAGAAAATCCTATCGTTTTCGTAGAAACGTATCTCGATTTAGAAGGACAATGCAGGGAATCCAGAGTATTTCATATGGACGCAAATTGTGTAATTCGACAATGTGCGGGAGCGAGGGATGCAGTAAAGGAGGAATAATGCATCGGAAAAGAGATACTCGGAACCACAAAGAAAATCCTATCGTTTCCGTCGAAACGTATCTCGATTTAGAAGGAGATGGCAGGGAATCCAGAGTATTTCATATGGACGCAAATTGTGTGTTAATTCGTCATTGTGAGGAAGCGAGGGATGCAGTAAAGGAGGAATAATGCATCAGAAAAGAGATATCGGAACCCCAAAGAAAATATTTTCATTTCCGTAGAAACGTATCTCGATATAGAAGGACAATGCAGGGAACTCAGAGTATTTCATATGGACACAAATTGTGTGTTAATTCGGCAATATGAGGGAGCGAGGGATGCAGTAAAGGAGGAATAATGCATCGGAAAAGAGATACTCGGAACCCCAAAGAAAATCCTATCGTTTCCGTAGAAACGTATCTCGATTTAGAAGGACAATGCAGGGAATCCAGAGTATTTCATACGGACACAAATTGTGTGTTAATTCGTCAATGTGAGGGAGGGAGGGATGCAGTAAAGGAGGAAAAGAGATACTCGGAACCCCAAAGAAAATCCTATCGTTTCCGTAGAAACATATCTCGATTTAGAAGGACAATGAAGGGAATCCAGTGTATTTCATATGAACGCAAATTGTGTGTTAATTCGTCAATGTGAGGGAGCGGGGGATGCAGTAAAGTAGGAATAATGCATCGGAAAATAGATACTCCCAACCCCAAAGAAAATCCTATCGTTTTCATAGAAACGTATCTCGATTTAGAAGGACAATGAAGGGAATCCAGAGTATTTAATATGGACGCAAATTGTGTGTTAATTCGTCAATGTTAGGGAGCGAGGGATGCAGTAATGGAGGAATAATGCATCGGAAAAGAGATACTCGACTCCCAAAAGAAAATCCTATCGTTTCCGTCGAAACGTATATCGATTTAGGAGATGGAAGGGAATCCAGAGTATTTCATATGGACGAAAATTGTGTGTTAATTCGGCAATGTGAGGGAGCGAGGGATGCAGAAAAGGAGGAATAATGCATCGGAAAAGAGATACTCGGAACCCCAAAGAAAATCCTATCGTTTCCGTAGAAACGTATCTCGATTTAGAAGGACAATGCAGGGAATCTAGAGTATTCCATACGGACGCAAATTGTGTGTTAATTCGTCAATGTGAGGGAGCGAGGGATGCAGTAAAGGAGGAAAAGAGTTACTCGGAACCCCAAAGAAAATCCTATCGTTTCCATAGAAACGTATCTCGATTCACAAGGACAATGCAGGGATCCCAGAGTATTTCATATGGACGCAAATTGTGTGTTAATTCGTCAATGTGAGGGAGCGAGGGATGCAGTAAAGGAGGAATAATGTATCGGAAAAGAGATACTCGGAACCCCAAAGAAAATCCTATCGTTTCCGTAGAAACGTATCTCTATTTAGAAGGACAATGCAGGGAATACAGAGTATTTCATATGTGTGTTATTTCGTCAATGTGAGGGAGCGAGGGATGCAGTAAAGGAGGAATAATGCATCGGAAAAGAGATACTCGACTCCCAAAAGAAAATCCTACCATTTCCGTAGAAACGTATCTCGTTTTAGAAAGACAATGCAGGGAACCCAGAGTATTTCATATCGACGCAAATTGTGTGTTAATTCGGCAATGTGGCGGGGCGAGGGATGCAGTAAAGGAGGAATAATGCATCGGAAAAGAGATACTCGGAACCCCAAATAAAATCCTATCGTTTCCGTAGAAACATATCTCGATGTAGAAGGACAATGCAGGGAATCCAGAGTATTTCATATGGACGCAAATTGTGTGTTAATTCGTCAATGTGAGGGAGCGAGGGATGCAGTAAAGGAGGAATAATGCATCGGAAAAGAGATACTCGGAACCCCAAAGCAAATCCTATCGTTTCCGTAGAAACGTATCTCGATATAGAAGGACAATGCAGGGAATCCAGAGTATTTCATACGGACGCAAATTGTGTGTTAATTCGTCAATGTGAGGGAGCGAGGGATGCAGTAAAGGAGGAATAATGCATCGGAAAAGAGATACTCGGAACCGCAAAGAAAATCCTATCGTTTTCGTAGAAACGTATCTCGATTTAGAAGGACAATGCAGGGAATCCAGAGTATTTCATATGGACGCAAATTGTGTAATTCGACAATGTGCGGGAGCGAGGGATGCAGTAAAGGAGGAATAATGCATCGGAAAAGACATACTCGGAACCCCAAAGAAAATCCTATCGTTTCCGTAGAAACGTATCTCAATATAGAAGGACAATGCAGGGAACTCAGAGTATTTCATATGGACACAAATTGTGTGTTAATTCGGCAATATGAGGGAGCGAGGGATGCAGTAAAGGAGTAATAATGCATCGGAAAAGAGATAGTCGGAACCCCAAAGAAAATCCTATCGTTTCCGTAGAAACGTATCTCGATTTAGAAGGACACTGCAGGGAATCCAGAGTATTTCATATGTGTGTTATTTCGTCAATGTGAGGGAGCGAGGGATGCAGTAAAGGAGGAATAATGCATCGGAAAAGAGATACTCGACTGTCAAAAGAAAACCCTGTCATTTCCATAGAAACGTATCTCGTTTTAGAAAGATAATGCAGGGAACCCAGAGTATTTCAAATTGACGCAAATTGTGTGTTAATTCGGCAATGTGAGGGAGCGAGGGATGCAGTATGGGAGGAATAATGCATCGAAAAGAGATACTCGGAACCCCAAATAAAATCCTATCGTTTCCGTAGAAACGTATCTCGATTTAGAAGGACAATGCAGGGAATCCAGAATATTTCATATGGACGCAAATTGTGTGTCTATTCGTCAATGTGAGGGAGCGAGGGATGCAGTAAAGGAGGCATAATGCATCGGAAAAGAGATACTCGGAACCCCAAAGAAAATTCTATCGTTTTGTAGAAACGTATCTCGATATAGAAGGACAATGCAGGGAACTCAGAGTATTTCATATGGACGCAAATTATGTGTTAATTCGTCAGTGTGAGGGAGCGGGGGATGCAGTAAAGGAGGTATAATGCATAGGAAATCAGATACTCGACTCCCAAAAAAAATCCTATCGTTTCCGTCGAAACGTATCTCGATTTAGAAGGAGATGGCAGGGAATCCAGAGTATTTCATATGTGTGTTAATTCGTCAATGTGAGGGAGCGAGGGATGCAGTAAAGGAGGAATAATGCATCGGAAAAGAGATACTCGACTCCCAAAAGAAAATGCTATCATTTCCGTAGAAACGTATCTCGTTTTAGAAAGATAATACAGGGAACCCAGAGTATTTCATATCGACGCAAATTGTGTGTTAATTCGGCAATGTGAGGGAGCGAGGGATGCAGTAAAGGAGGAATAATGCATCGGAAAAGAGATACTCGGAACCCCAAATAAAATCCTATCGTTTCCGTAGAAACGTATTTCGATGTAGAAGGACAATGCAGGGAATCCAGAGTATTTCATATGGACGCAAATTGTGTGTTAATTCGTCAATGTGAGGGAGCGAGGGATGCAGTAAAGGAGGAATAATGCATCGGAAAAGAGATACTCGGAACCGCAAAGAAAATCCTATCGTTTTCGTAGAAACGTATCTCGATTTAGAAGGACAATGCAGGGAATCCAGAGTATTTCATATGGACGCAAATTGTGTAATTCGACAATGTGCGGGAGCGAGGGATGCAGTAAAGGAGGAATAATGCATCGGAAAAGAGATACTCGGAACCACAAAGAAAATCCTATCGTTTCCGTCGAAACGTATCTCGATTTAGAAGGAGATGGCAGGGAATCCAGAGTATTTCATATGGACGCAAATTGTGTGTTAATTCGTCAATGTGAGGGAGCGAGGGATGCAGTAAAGGAGGAATAATGCATCGGAAAAGAGATACACGGAGCCCCAAAGAAAATCCTATCGTTTTCGTAGAAACGTATCTCGATTTAGAAGGACAATGCAAGGGATCCAGAGTATTTCATATGGACGCAAATTGTGTAATTCGTCAATGTGAGGGAGCGAGCGATGCAGTAAAGGAGGAATAATGCATCGGAAAAGAGATACTCGGAACCCCAAAGAAAATCCTATCGTTTCCGTATGAACATATCTCCATTTAGAAGGACAATGCAGGGAATCCAGAGTATTTCATATGGACGCAATATGTGTTAATTCGTCAATGTTCGGTTGCGAGGGATGCAGTAATGGAGGAATAATGCATCGGAAAAGAGATACTCGACTCCCAAAAGAAAATCCTATCGTTTCCGTAGAAACGTATCTCGTTTTAGAAAGATAGTGCGGGGAATCCAGAGTATTTCATATGGACGCAAATTGTGTGTTACTTCGGCAATGTGACAGAGCGAGGGATGCAGTAAAGGAGGAATAATGCATCGGAAAAGAGATACTCGGAACCCCAAAGAAAATCCTATCGTTTCCGTAGAAACGTATCTCGATTTAGAAGGACAGTGCAGGGAATCCAGAGTATTTCATATGGACGCAAATTGTGTGTTAATTCGTCAATGTGAGGGAGCAAGGGATGCAGTAAAGGAGCAATAATGCATCGGAAAAGAGATACTCGGAACCCCTAAGAAAATCCTATCGTTTTCGTAGAAACGTATCTCGATGTAGAAGGACAATGCAGGGAATCCAGAGTATTTCATATGGACGCAAAATGTGTGTTAATTCGTCAATGTGAGGGAGCGAGGGATGCAGTAAAGGAGGAATAATGCATCGGAAAAGAGATACTCGGAACCCCAAAAAAATCCTATCGTTTTCGTAGAAACGTATCTCGATTTAGAAGGACAATGCAGGGTATCCAGGGTATTTCATATGGACGCAAATTGTGTGTTAATTCGTCAATGTGAGGGAGCGAGGGATGCAGTAAAGGAGGAATAATGCATCGGAAAAGAGATACTCGGAACCCCAAAGAAAATCCTATCGTTTCCGTCGAAACGTATCTCGATTTAGAAGGAGATGGCAGGGAATCCAGAGTATTTCATATGGACGCAAATTGTGTGTTAATTCGTCAATGTGCGGAAGCGAGGGATGCAGTAAAGGAGGAAAAATGCATCGGAAAAGAGATACTCGGAACCCCAAAGAAAATCCTATCGTTTCCGTAGAAACGTATCTCGATATAGAAGGACAATGCAGGGAACTCAGAGTATTTCATATGGACACAAATTGTGTGTTAATTCGGCAATATGAGGGAGCGAAGGATGCAGTAAAGGAGGAATAATGCATCGGAAAAGAGATAGTCGGAACCCCAAAGAAAATCCTATCGTTTCCGTAGAAACGTATCTAGATTTAGAAGGACAATGCAGGGAATCCAGTGTATTTCATACGGACGCAAATTGTGTGTTAATTCGTCAATGTGACGGAGGGAGGGATGCAGTAAAGGAGGAAAAGATATACTTGGAACCCCAAAGAAAATCCTATCGTTTCCGTAGAAACGTATCTCGATTTAGAAGGACAATGAAGGGAATCCAGTGTATTTCATATGAACGCAAATTGTGTGTTAATTTGTCAATGTGAGGGAGCGAGGGATGCAGTAATGGAGGAATAATGCATCGGAACAGAGATACTCGACTCCCAAAAGAAAATCCTATCGTTTCCGTAGAAACGTATCTCGATATAGAAGGACAATGCAGGGAATCCAGAGTATTTCATATGGACGCAAATTATGTGATAATTCGTCAAAGTGAGGGTGCGAGGGATGCAGTAAAGGAGGAATAATGCATCGGAAAAGAGATACTCGGAACCCCAAAGAAAATCCTATCGTTTCCGTCGAAACGTATATCGATTTAGGAGATGGCAGGGAATCCAGAGTATTTCATATGGACGAAAATTGTGTGTTAATTCGTCAATGTGAGGGAGCGAGGGATGCAGAAAAGGAGGAATAATGCATCGGAAAAGAGATACTCGGAACCCCAAAGAAAATCCTATCGTTTCCGTAGAAACGTATCTCGATTTAGAAGGACAATGCAGGGAATCCAGAGTATTCCATACGGACGCAAATTGTGTGTTAATTCGTCAATGTGAGGGAGCGAGGGATGCAGTAAAGGAGGAAAAGAGTTACTCGGAACCCCAAAGAAAATCCTATCGTTTCCATAGAAACGTATCTCGATTCAGAAGGACAATGCAGGGATCCCTGAGTATTTCATATGGACGCAAATTGTGTGTTAATTCGTCAATGTGAGGGAGCGAGGGATGCAGTAAAGGAGGAATAATGCATCGGAAAAGAGATACTCGGAACCCCAAAGCAAATCCTATCGTTTCCGTAGAAACGTATCTCTATTTAGAAGGACAATGCAGGGAATCCAGAGTATTTCATATGTGTGTTAATTCGTCAATGTGAGGGAGCGAGGGATGCAGTAAAGGAGGAATAATGCATCGGAAAAGAGATACTCGACTCCCAAAAGAAAATCCTACCATTTCCGTAGAAACGTATCTCGTTTTAGAAAGACGATGCAGGGAACCCAGAGTATTTCATATCGACGCAAATTGTGTGTTAATTCGTCAATGTGAGGGAGCGAGGGATGCAGTAAAGGAGGAATAATGCATCGGAAAAGAGATACTCGGAACCCCAAAGAAAATCCTATCGTTTCCGTCGAAACGTATATCGATTTAGGAGATGGAAGGAAATCCAGAGTATTTCATATGGACGAAAATTGTGTGTTAATTCGGCAATGTGAGGGAGCGAGGGATGCAGAAAAGGAGGAATAATGCATCGGAAAAGAGATACTCGGAACCCCAAAGAAAATCCTATCGTTTCCGTAGAAACGTATCTTGATTTAGAAGGACAATGCAGGGAATCCAGAGTATTCCATACGGACGCAAATTGTGTGTTAATTCGTCAATGTGAGGGAGCGAGGGATGCAGGAAAGGAGGAAAAGAGTTACTCGGAACCACAAAGAAAATCCTATCGTTTCCATAGAAACGTATCTCGATTCAGAAGGACAATGCAGGGATCCCAGAGTATTTCATATGGACGCAAATTGTGTGTTAATTCGTCAATGTGAGGGAGCGGGGGATGTCGTAAAGTATGAATAATGCATCGGAAAATAGATACTCCCAACCCCAAAGAAAATCCTATCGTTTTCATAGAAACGTATCTCGATTTAGAAGGACAAAGAACTGAATCCAGAGTATTTCATACGGACGCAAATTGTGTGTTAATTCGTCAATGTGAGGGAGGGAGGGTTGCAGTAAAGGAGGAAAAGAGATACTCGGAACCCCAAAGAAAAACCTATCGTTTCCGTAGAAACGTATCTCGATTTAGAAGGACAATGAAGGGAATCCAGTGTATTTCATATGAACGCAAATTGTGTGCTAATTCGTCAATGTGAGGGAGCGGGGGATGCAGTAAAGTAGGAATAATGCATCGGAAAATAGATACTCCCAACCCCAAAGAAAATCCTATCGTTTTCATAGAAACGTATCTCGATTTAGAAGGACAATGAAGGGAATCCAGAGTATTTAATATGGACGCAAATTGTGTGTTAATTCGTCAATGTTAGGGAGCGAGGGATGCAGTAATGGAGGAATAATGCATCGGAAAAGAGATACTCGACTCCCAAAAGAAAATCCTATCGTTTCCGTAGAAACGTATCTCGATATAGAAGGACAATGCAGGGAATCCAGAGTATTTCATATGGACGCAAATTATGTGTTAATTCGTCAATGTGAGGGAGCGAGGGATGCAGTAAAGGAGGAATAATGCATCGGAAAAGAGATACTCGGAACCCCAAAGAAAATCCTATCGTTTCCGTCGAAACGTATATCGATTTAGGAGATGGAAGGGAATCCAGAGTATTTCATATGGACGAAAATTGTGTGTTAATTCGGCAATGTGAGGGAGCGAGGGATGCAGAAAAGGAGGAATAATGCATCGGAAAAGAGATACTCGGAACCCCAAAGAAAATTCTATCGTTTCCGTAGAAACGTATCTCGATTTAGAAGGACAATGCAGGGAATCCAGAGTATTCCATACGGACGCAAATTGTGTGTTAATTCGTCAATGTGAGGGAGCGAGGGATGCAGTAAAGGAGGAAAAGAGTTACTCGGAACCCTAAAGAAAATCCTATCCTTTCCATAGGAACGTATGTCGATTCACAAGGACAATGCAGGGATCCCAGAGTATTTCATATGGACGCAAATTGTGCGTTAATTCGTCAATGTGAGTGAGCGAGGGATGCAGTAAAGGAGGAATAATGTATCGGAAAAGAGATACTCGGAACCCCAAAGAAAATCCTATCTTTTCCGTAGAAACGTATCTCTATTTAGAAGTACAATGCAGGGAATCCAGAGTATTTCATATGTGTGTTATTTCGTCAATGTGAGGGAGCGAGGGATGCAGTAAAGGAGGAATAATGCATCGGAAAAGAGATACTCGACTCCCAAAAGAAAATCCTACCATTTCTGTAGAAACGTATCTCGTTTTAGAAAGACAATGCAGGGAACCCAGAGTATTTCATATCGACGCAAATTGTGTGTTAATTCGGCAATGTGGCGGAGCGAGGGATGCAGTAAAGGAGGAATAATGCATCGGAAAAGAGATACTCGGAACCCCAAATAAAATCCTATCGTTTCCGTAGAAACATATCTCGATGTAGAAGGACAATGCAGGGAATCCAGAGTATTTCATATGGACGCAAATTGTGTGTTAATTCGTCAATGTGAGGGAGCGAGGGATGCAGTAAAGGAGGAATAATGCATCGGAAAAGAGATACTCGGAGCCCCAAAGAAAATCCTATCGTTTTCGTAGAAACGTATCTCGATTTAGAAGGACAATGCAAGGAATCCAGAGTATTTCATATGGACGCAAATTGTGTAATTCGTCAATGTGAGGGAGCGAGCGATGCAGTAAAGGAGGAATAATGCATCGGAAAAGAGATACTCGGAACCCCAAAGAAAATCCTATCGTTTCCGTATGAACATATCTCCATTTAGAAGGACAATGCAGGGAATCCAGAGTATTTCATATGGACGCAATATGTGTTAATTCGTCAATGTTAGGTTGCGAGGGATGCAGTAATGGAGGAATAATGCATCGGAAAAGAGATACTCGACTCCCAAAAGAAAATCGTATCGTTTCCGTAGAAACGTATCTCGTTTTAGAAAGATAGTGCGGGGAATCCAGAGTATTTCATATGGACGCAAATTGTATGTTACTTCGGCAATGTGACGGAGCGAGGGATGCAGTAAAGGAGGAATAATGCATCGGAAAAGAGATACTCGGAACCCCAAAGAAAATCCTATCGTTTCCGTAGAAACGTATCTCGATTTAGAAGGACAATGCAGGGAATCCAGAGTATTTCATATGGACGCAAATTGTGTGTTAATTCGTCAATGTGAGGGAGCAAGGGATGCTGTAAAGGAGCAATAATGCATCGGAAAAGAGATACTCGGAACCCCTAAGAAAATCCTATCGTTTTCGTAGAAACGTATCTCGATGTAGAAGGACAATGCAGGGAATCCAGAGTATTTCATATGGACGCAAATTGTGTGTTAATTCGTCAATGTGAGGGAGCGAGGGATGCAGTAAAGGAGGAATAATGCATCGGAAAAGAGATACTCGAACCCCAAAAAAATCCTATCGTTTTCGTAGAAACGTATCTCGATTTAGAAGGACAATGCAGGGTATCCAGGGTATTTCATATGGACGCAAATTGTGTGTTAATTCGTCAATGTGAGGGAGCGAGGGATGCAGTAAAGGAGGAATAATGCATCGGAAAAGAGATACTCGGAACCCCAAAGAAAATCCTATCGTTTCCGTCGAAACGTATCTCGATTTAGAAGGAGATGGCAGGGAATCCAGAGTATTTCATATGGACGCAAATTGTGTGTTAATTCGTCAATGTGCGGAAGCGAGGGATGCAGTAAAGGAGGAATAATGCATCGGAAAAGAGATACTCGGAACCCCAAAGAAAATCCTATCGTTTCCGTAGAAACGTATCTCGATATAGAAGGACAATGCAGGGAACTCAGAGTATTTCATATGGACACAAATTGTGTGTTAATTCGGCAATATGAGGGAGCGAGGGATGCAGTAAAGGAGGAATAATGCATCGGAAAAGAGATACTCGACTCCCAAAAGAAAATCCTATCGTTTCCGTAGAAACGTATCTCGATATAGAAGGACAATGCAGGGAATCCAGAGTATTTCATATGGACGCAAATTATGTGTTAATTCCTCAAAGTGAGGGTGCCAGGGATGCAGTAAAGGAGGAACAATGCATCGGAAAAGAGATACTCGGAACCCCAAAGAAAATCCTATCGTTTCCGTCGAAACGTATATCGATTTAGGAGATGGCAGGGAATCCAGAGTATTTCATATGGACGAAAATTGTGTGTTAATACGTCAATGTGAGGGAGCGAGGAATGCAGTAAAGGAGGAAAAGAGTTACTCGGAACCCCAAAGAAAATCCTATCGCTTCCGTAGAAACGTATCTCTATTTAGAAGGACAATGCAGGGAATCCAGAGTATTTCATATGTGTGTTAATTCGTCAATGTGAGGGAGCGAGGGATGCAGTAAAGGAGGAATAATGCATCGGAAAAGAGATACTCGACTCCCAAAAGAAAATCCTACCATTTCCGTAGAAACGTATCTCGTTTTAGAAAGACGATGCAGGGAACCCAGAGTATTTCATATCGACGCAAATTGTGTGTTAATTCGTCAATGTGAGGGAGCGAGGGATGCAGTAAAGGAGGAATAATGCATCGGAAAAGAGATACTCGGAACCCCAAAAAAAATCCTATCGTTTCCGTCGAAACGTATATCGATTTAGGAGATGGAAGGGATTCCAGAGTATTTCATATGGACGAAAATTGTGTGTTAATTCGGCAATGTGAGGGAGCGAGGGATGCAGAAAAGGAGGAATAATGCATCGGAAAAGAGATACTCGGAACCCCTAAGAAAATCCTATCGTTTCCGTAGAAACGTATCTTGATTTAGAAGGACAATGCAGGGAATCCAGAGTATTCCATACGGACGCAAATTGTGTGTTAATTCGTCAATGTGAGGGAGCGAGGGATGCAGGAAAGGAGGAAAAGAGTTACTCGGAACCCCAAAGAAAATCCTATCGCTTCCGTAGAAACGTATCTCTATTTAGAAGGACAATGCAGGGAATCCAAAGTATTTCATATGTGTGTTAATTCGTCAATGTGAGGGAGCGAGGGATGCAGTAAAGGAGGAATAATGCATCGGAAAAGAGATACTCGACTCCCAAAAGAAAATCCTACCATTTCCGTAGAAACGTATCTCGTTTTAGAAAGACGATGCAGGGAACCCAGAGTATTTCATATCGACGCAAATTGTGTGTTAATTCGTCAATGTGAGGGAGCGAGGGATGCAGTAAAGGAGGAATAATGCATCGGAAAAGAGATACTCGGAACACCAAAAAAAATCCTATCGTTTCCGTCGAAACGTATATCGATTTAGGAGATGGAAGGGATTCCAGAGTATTTCATATGGACGAAAATTGTGTGTTAATTCGGCAATGTGAGGGAGCGAGGGATGCAGAAAAGGAGGAATAATGCATCGGAAAAGAGATACTCGGAACCCCTAAGAAAATCCTATCGTTTCCGTAGAAACGTATCTTGATTTAGAAGGACAATGCAGGGAATCCAGAGTATTCCATACGGACGCAAATTGTGTGTTAATTCGTCAATGTGAGGGAGCGAGGGATGCAGGAAAGGAGGAAAAGAGTTACTCGGAACCACAAAGAAAATCCTATCGTTTCCATAGAAACGTATCTCGATTCAGAAGGACAATGCAGGGATCCCAGAGTATTTCATATGGACGCAAATTGTGTGTTAATTCGTCAATGTGAGGGAGCGAGGGATGCAGTAAAGGAGGAATAATGTATCGGAAAAGAGATACTCGGAACCCCAAAGAAAATCCTATCGTTTCCGTAGAAACGTATCTCTATTTAGAAGGACAATGCAGGGAATCCAGAGTATTTCATATGTGTGTTAATTCGTCAATGTGAGGGAGCGAGGGATGCAGTAAAGGAGGAATAATGCATCGGAAAAGAGATACTCGACTCCCAAAAGAAAATCCTACCATTTCCGTAGAAACGTATCTCGTTTTAGAAAGACAATGCAGGGAACCCAGAGTATTCCATACGGACGCAAATTGTGTGTTAATTCGTCAATGTGAGGGAGCGAGGGATGCAGGAAAGGAGGAAAAGAGTTACTCGGAACCACAAAGAAAATCCTATCGTTTCCATAGAAACGTATCTCGATTCAGAAGGACAATGCAGGGATCCCAGAGTATTTCATATGGACGCAAATTGTGTGTTAATTCGTCAATGTGAGGGAGCGAGGGATGCAGTAAAGGAGGAATAATGTATCGGAAAAGAGATACTCGGAACCCCAAAGAAAATCCTATCGTTTCCGTAGAAACGTATCTCTATTTAGAAGGACAATGCAGGGAATCCAGAGTATTTCATATGTGTGTTAATTCGTCAATGTGAGGGAGCGAGGGATGCAGTAAAGGAGGAATAATGCATCGGAAAAGAGATACTCGACTCCCAAAAGAAAATCCTACCATTTCCGTAGAAACGTATCTCGTTTTAGAAAGACAATGCAGGGAACCCAGAGTATTTCATATCGACGCAAATTGTGTGTTAATTCGGCAATGTGGCGGAGCGAGGGATGCAGTAAAGGAGGAATAATGCATCGGAAAAGAGATACTCGGAACCCCAAATAAAATCCTATCGTTTCCGTAGAAACGTATCTCGATGTAGAAGGACAATGCAGGGAATCCAGAGTATTTCATATGGACGCAAATTGTGTGTTAATTCGTCAATGTGAGGGAGCGAGGGATGCAGTAAAAGAGGAATAATGCATCGGAAAAGAGATACTCGGAGCCCCAAAGAAAATCCTATCGTTTTCGTAGAAAAGTATCTCGATTTAGAAGGACAATGCAAGGAATCCAGAGTATTTCATATGGACGCAAATTGTGTAATTCGTCAATGTGAGGGAGCGAGCGATGCAGTAAAGGAGGAATAATGCATCGGAAAAGAGATACTCGGAACCCCAAAGAAAATCCTATCGTTTCCGTAGAAACGTATCTCGATTTAGAAGGACAATGCAGGGAATCCAGAGTATTTCATATGGACGCAAATTGTGTGTTAATTCGTCAATGTGAGGGAGCGAGGGATGCAGTAAAGGAGGAATAATGCATCGGAAAAGAGATACTCGGAACCCCTAAGAAAATCCTATCGTTTTCGTAGAAACGTATCTCGATGTAGAAGGACAATGCAGGGAATCCAGAGTATTTCATATGGACGCAAATTGTGTGTTAATTCGTCAATGTGAGGGAGCGAGGGATGCAGTAAAGGAGGAATAATGCATCGGAAAAGAGATACTCGGAACCCCAAAAAAAATCCTATCGTTTTCGTAGAAACGTATCTCGATTTAGAAGGACAATGCAGGGTATCCAGGGTATTTCATATGGACGCAAATTGTGTGTTAATTCGTCAATGTGAGGGAGCGAGGGATGCAGTAAAGGAGGAATAATGCATCGGAAAAGAGATACTCGGAACCCCAAAGAAAATCCTATCGTTTTCGTAGAAAGGTATCTCGATTTAGAAGGACAATGCAGGGAATCCAGAGTATTTCATATGGACGCAAATTGTGTAATTCGTCAATGTGAGGGAGCGAGGGATGCAGTAAAGGAGGAATAATGCATCGGAAAAGAGATACTCGGAACCGCAAAGAAAATCCTATCGTTTCCGTATAAACGTATCTCCATTTAGAAGGACAATGCAGGGATCCCAGAGTATTTCATATGGACGCAAATTGTGCGTTAATTCGTCAATGTGAGAGAGCGAGGGATGCAGTAAAGGAGGAATAATGCATCGGAAAAGAGATACTCGGAACCCCAAAGAAAATCCTATCGTTTCCGTCGAAACGTATCTCGATTTAGAAGGAGATGGCAGGGAATCCAGAGTATTTCATATGGACGCAAATTGTGTGTTAATTCGTCAATGTGCGGAAGCGAGGGATGCAGTAAAGGAGGAATAATGCATCGGAAAAGAGATACTCGGAACCCCAAAGAAAATCCTATCGTTTCCGTAGAAACGTATCTCGATATAGAAGGACAACGCAGGTAACTCAGAGTATTTCATATGGACACAAATTGTGTGTTAATTCGGCAATATGAGGGAGCGAGGGATGCAGTAGAGGAGGAATAATGCATCGGAAAAGAGATAGTCGGAACCCCAAAGAAAATCCTATCGTTTCCGTCGAAACGTATATCGATTTAGGAGATGGCAGGGAATCCAGAGTATTTCATATGGACGAAAATTGTGTGTTAATTCGTCAATGTGAGGGAGCGAGGGATGCAGAAAAGGAGGAATAATGCATCGGAAAAGAGATACTCGGAACCACAAAGAAAATCCTATCGTTTCCGTAGAAACGTATCTCGATTTAGGAGGACAATGCAGGGAATCCAGAGTATTCCATACGGACGCAAATTGTGTGTTAATTCGTCAATGTGAGGGAGCGAGGGATGCAGTAAAGGAGGAAAAGAGTTACTCGGAACCCCAAAGAAAATCCTTTCGTTTCCATAGAAACGTATCTCGATTCAGAAGGACAATGCAGGGATCCCTGAGTATTTCATATGGACGCAAATTGTGTGTTAATTCGTCAATGTGAGGCAGCGAGGGATGCAGTAAAGGAGGAATAATGTATCGGAAAAGAGATACTCGGAACCCCAAAGAAAATCCTATCGTTTCCGTAGAAACGTATCTCTATTTAGAAGGACAATGCAGGGAATCCAGAGTATTTCATATGTGTGTTAATTCGTCAATGTGAGGGAGCGAGGGATGCAGTAAAGGAGGAATAATGCATCGGAAAAGAGATACTCGACTCCCAAAAGAAAATCCTATCGTTTCCGTAGAAACGTATCTCGATTTAGAAGGAGATGGCAGGGAATCCAGAGTATTTCATATGGACGCAAATTGAGTGTTAATTCGTCAATGTGAGGGAGCGAGGGATGCAGTAAAGGAGGAATTATGTATCGGAAAAGAGATACTCGGAACCCCATAGAAAATCCTATCGTTTCCATAGAAACGTATCTCTATTTAGAAGGACAATGCAGGGAATCCAGAGTATTTCATATGTGTGTTAATTCGTCAGTGTGAGGGAGCGAGGGATGCAGTAAAGGAGGAATAATGCATCGGAAAAGAGATACTCGACTCCCAAAAGTAAATCCTACCATTTCCGTAGAAACGTATCTCGTTTTAGAAAGACGATGCAGGGAACCCAGAGTATTTCATATCGACGCAAATTGTGTGTTAATTCGGCAATGTGGCGGAGCGAGGGATGCAGTAAAGGAGGAATAATGCATCGGAAAAGAGATACTCGGAACCCCAAATAAAATCCTATCGTTTCCGTAGAAACGTATCTCGATGTAGAAGGACAATGCAGGGAATCCAGAGTATTTCATATGGACGCAAATTGTGTGTTAATTCGTCAATGTGAGGGAGCGAGGGTTGCAGTAAAGGCGGAATAATGCATCGGAAAAGAGATACTCGGAACCCCAAAGAAAATCCTTTCGTTTCCGTAGAAACGTATCTCGATTTAGAAGGACAATGAAGGGAATCCAGTGTATTTCATATGAACGCAAATTGTGTGTTAATTTGTCAATGTGAGGGAGCGGGGGATGCAGTAAAGTAGGAATAAAGCATCGGTAAAGAGATACTCCCAACCCCAAAGAAAATCCTATCGTTTTCGTAGAAACGTATCTCGATTTAGAATGACAATGCAGGAAATCCAGAGTATTTAATATGGACGCAAATTGTGTGTTAATTCGTCAATGTGAGGGAGCGAGGGATGCAGTAAAGGAGGAATAATGCATCGGAAAAGAGATACTCGGAACCCCAAAGAAAATCCTATCGTTTCCGTCGAAACGTATATCGATTTAGGAGATGGCAGGGAATCCAGAGTATTTCATATGGACGAAAATTGTGTGTTAATTCGTCAATGTGAGGGAGCGAGGGATGCAGAAAAGGAGGAATAATGCATCGGAAAAGAGATACTCGGAACCCCAAAGAAAATCCTATCGTTTCCGTAGAAACGTATCTCGATTTAGAAGGACAATGCAGGGAATCCAGAGTATTCCATACGGACGCAAATTGTGTGTTAATTCGTCAATGTGAGGGAGCGAGGGATGCAGTAAAGGAGGAAAAGAGTTACTCGGAACCCCAAAGAAAATCCTATCGTTTCCATAGAAACGTATCTCGATTCAGAAGGACAATGCAGGGATCCCTGAGTATTTCATATGGACGCAAATTGTGTGTTAATTCGTCAATGTGAGGGAGCGAGGGATGCAGTAAAGGAGGAATAATGTATCGGAAAAGAGATACTCGGAACCCCAAAGAAAATCCTATCGTTTCCGTAGAAACGTATCTCTATTTAGAAGGACAATGCAGGGAATCCAGAGTATTTCATATGTGTGTTAATTCGTCAATGTGAGGGAGCGAGGGATGCAGTAAAGGAGGAATAATGCATCGGAAAAGAGATACTCGACTCCCAAAAGAAAATCCTACCATTTCCGTAGAAACGTATCTCGTTTTAGAAAGACGATGCAGGGAACCCAGAGTATTTCATATCGACGCAAATTGTGTGTTAATTCGGCAATGTGGCGGAGCGAGGGATGCAGTAAAGAAGGAATAATGCATCGGAAAAGAGATACTCGGAACCCCAAATAAAATCCTATCGTTTCCGTAGAAACGTATCTCGATGTAGAAGGACAATGCAGGGAATCCAGAGTATTTCATATGGACGCAAATTGTGTGTTAATTCGTCAATGTGAGGGAGCGAGGGATGCAGTAAAGGAGGAATAATGCATCGGAAAAGAGATACTCGGAACCGCAAAGAAAATCCTATCGTTTTCGTAGAAACGTATCTCGATTTAGAAGGACAATGCAAGGAATCCAGAGTATTTCATATGGACGCAAATTGTGTAATTCGTCAATGTGAGGGAGCGAGCGATGCAGTAAAGGAGGAATAATGCATCGGAAAAGAGATACTCGGAACCCCAAAGAAAATGCTATCGTTTCCGTATAAACGTATCTCCATTTAGAAGGACAATGCAGGGAATCCAGAGTATATCATATGGACGCAATATGTGTTAATTCGTCAATGTTAGGTTGCGAGGGATGCAGTAATGGAGGAATAATGCATCGGAAAATAGATACTCGACTCCCAAAAGAAAATCCTATCGTTTCCGTAGAAACGTATCTCGATTTAGAAGGTCAATGCAGGGAATCCAGAGTATTTCATATGGACGCAAATTGTGTGTTAATTCGTCAATGTGAGGGAGCGAGGGATGCAGTAAAGGAGGAATAATGCATCGGAAAAGAGATACTCGGAACCCCAAAGAAAATCCTATCGTTTTCGTAGAAACGTATCTCGATGTAGAAGGACAATGCAGGGAATCCAGAGTATTTCATATGGACGCAAATTGTGTGTTAATTCGTCAATGTGAGGGAGCGAGGGATGCAGTAAAGGAGGAATAATGCATCGGAAAAGAGATACTCGGAACCCCAAAAAAAATCCTATCGTTTTCGTAGAAACGTATCTCGATTTAGAAGGTCAATGCAGGGTATCCAGGGTATTTCATATGGACGCAAATTGTGTGTTAATTCGTCAACGTGAGGGAGCGAGTGATGCAGTAAAGGAGGAATAATGCATCGGAAAAGAGAAACTCGGAACCCCAAAGAAAATCCTATCGTTTTCGTAGAAAGGTATCTCGATTTAGAAGGACAATGCAGGGAATCCAGAGTATTTCATATGGACGCAAATTGTGTAGTTCGTCAATGTGAGGGAGCGAGGGATGCAGTAAAGGAGGAATAATGCATCGGAAAAGAGATACTCGGAACCGCAAAGAAAATCCTATCGTTTCCGTATAAACGTATCTCCATTTAGAAGGACAATGCAGGGATCCCAGAGTATTTCATATGGACGCTAATTGTGTGTTAATTCGTCAATGTGAGGGAGCGAGGGATGCAGTAAAGGAGGAATAATGCATCGGAAAAGAGATACTCGGAACCCCAAAGAAAATCCTATCGTTTCCGTCGAAACGTATCTCAATTTAGAAGGAGATGGCAGGGAATCCAGAGTATTTCATATGGACGCAAATTGTGTGTTAATTCGTCAATGTGCGGAAGCGAGGGATGCAGTAAAGGAGGAATAATGCATCGGAAAAGAGATACTCGGAACCCCAAAGAAAATCCTATCGTTTCCGTAGAAACGTATCTCGATATAGAAAGACAATGCAGGGAACTCAGAGTATTTCATATGGACACAAATTGTGTGTTCATTCGGCAATATGAGGGAGCGAGGGATGCAGTAAAGGAGGAATAATGCATCGGAAAAGAGATAGTCGGAACCCCAAAGAAAATCCTATCGTTTCCGTAGAAACGTATCTCGATTTAGAAGGACAATGCAGGGAATCCAGTATATTTCATACGGACGCAAATTGTGTGTTAATTCGTCAATGTGACGGAGGGAGGGATGCAGTAAAGGAGGAAAAGAGATACTCGGAACCCCAAAGAAAATCCTATCGTTTCCGTAGAAACGTATCTCGATTTAGAAGGACAATGAAGGGAATCCAGTGTATTTCATATGAACGCAAATTGTGTGTTAATTCGTCAATGTGAGGGAGCGGGGGTTGCAGTAAAGTAGGAATAAAGCATCGGAAAAGAGATACTCCCAACCCCAAAGAAAATCCTATCGTTTTCGTAGAAACGTATCTCGATTTAGAAGGACAATGCAGGAAATCCAGAGTATTTAATATGGACGCAAATTGTGTGTTAATTCGTCAATGTTAGGGAGCGTGGGATGCAGTAATGGAGGAATAATGCATCGGAAAAGAGATACTCGACACCCAAAAGAAAATCCTATCGTTTCCGTAGAAACGTATCTCGATATAGAAGGACAATGCAGGGAATCCAGAGTATTTCATATGGACGCAAATTGTGTGTTAATTCGTCAATGTGAGGGAGCGAGGGATGCAGTAAAGGAGGAATAATGCATCGGAAAAGACATACTCGGAACCCCAAAGAAAATCCTATCGTTTCCGTCGAAACGTATATCGATTTAGGAGATGGCCGAGAATCCAGAGTATTTCATATGGACGCAAATTGTGTGCTAATTCGGCAATGTGAGGGAGCGAGGGATGCAGAAAAGGAGGAATAATGCATCGGAAAAGAGATACTCGGAACCCCAAAGAAAATCCTATCGTTTCCGTAGAAACGTATCTCGATTTAGAAGGACAATGCAGGGAATCCAGAGTATTTCATACGGACGCAAATTGTGTGTTAATTCGTCAATGTGAGGGAGCGAGGGATGCAGTAAAGGAGGAAAAGGGTTACTCGGAACCCCAAAGAAAATCCTATCGTTTCCATAGAAACGTATCTCGATTCAGAAGGACAATGCAGGGATCCCAGAGTATTTCATATGGACGCAAATTGTGTGTTAATTCGTCAATGTGAGGGAGCGAGGGATGCAGTAAAGGAGGAATAATGTATCGGAAAAGAGATACTCGGAACCCCAAAGAAAATCCTATCGTTTCCTTAGAAACGTATCTCTATTTAGAAGGACAATGCAGGGAATCCAGAGTATTTCATATGTGCGGTAATTCGTCAATGAGAGGGAGCGAGGGATGCAGAAAAGGAGGAATAATGCATCGGAAAAGAGATACTCGACTCCCAAAAGAAAATCCTATCATTTCCGTAGAAACGTATCTCCTTTTAGAAAGACAATGCAGGGAACCCAGAGTATTTCATATCGACGCAAATTGTGTATTAATTCGGCAATGTGGCGGAGCGAGGGATGCAGTAAAGGAGGAATAATGCATCGGAAAAGAGATACTCGGAACCCCAAAGAAAATCCTATCGTTTCCGTAGAAACGTATCTCGATTTAGAAGGACAATGCAGGGAATCCAGAGTATTTCATACGGACGCAAATTGTGTGTTAATTCGTCAATGTGAGGGAGCGAGGGATGCAGTAAAGGAGGAATAATGTATCGGAAAAGAGATACTCGGAACCCCAAAGAAAATCCTATCGTTTCCGTATAAACGTATCTCTATTTAGAAGGACAATGCAGGGAATCCAGAGTATTTCATATGTCTGTTAATTCGTCAATGTGAGGGAGCGATGGATGCAGTAAAGGAGGAATAATGCATCCGAAAAGAGATACTCGGAACCCCAAAGAAAATCCTATACTTTCCATATAAACGTATCTCCATTTAGAAGGACAATGCAGGGATCCCAGAGTATTTCATATGGACGCAAATTGTGTGTTAATTCGTCAATGTGAGGGAGCGAGGGATGCAGTAAAGGAGGAATAATGCATCGGAAAAGAGATACTCGGAACCCCAAAGAAAATCCTATCGTTTCCGTCGAAACGTATCTCGATTTAGAAGGAGATGGCAGGGAATCCAGAGTATTTCATATGGACGCAAATTGTGTGTTAATTCGGCAATGTGACGGAGCGAGGGATGCAGTAAAGGAGGAATAATGCATCGGAAAAGAGATACTCGGAACCCCAAAGAAAATCGTATCGTTTCCGTAGAAACGTATCTCGATATAGAAGGAAATGCGGGGAACTCAGAGTATTTCATATGGACACAAATTGTGTGTTAATTTGGCAATATGAGGGAGCGAGGGATGCAGTAATGGAGGAATAATGCATCGGAAAAGAGATACTCGACTCCCAAAAGAAAATCCCATCATTTCCGTACAAACGTATCTCGATATAGAAGGACAAAGCAGGGAATCCAGAGTATTACATGTGGACGCAAATTATGAGTTAATTCGTCAATGTGAGGGAGCGAGGGGTGCAGTAAAGGAGGAATAATGCATCGGAAAAGAGATACTCGGAACCCCAAAGAAAATCCTATTGTTTCCGTCGAAACGTATATCGATTTAGGAGATGGCAGGGAAACCAGAGTATTTCATATGGACGCAAATTGTGTGTTAATTCGGCAATGTGAGGGAGCGAGGGATGCAGTAAAGGAGGAAAAGAGATACTCGGAACGCCAAAGAAAATCCTATCGTTTCCATAGAAACGTATCTCGATTCAGAAGGACAATGCAGGGAACCCAGAGTATTTCATATGGACGCAAATTATGAGTTAATTCGTCAGTGTGAGGGAGCGAGGGATGCAGTAAAGGAGGAAAAGAGATACTCGGAACCCCAAAGAAAATCCTATCGTTTCCGTAGAAACGTATCTCGATTTAGAAGGACAATGCAGGGAATCCAGAGCATTTCATACGGACGCAAATTGTGTGTTAATTCGTCAATGTGAGGGAGCGAGGGATGCAGTAAAGGAGGAAAAGAGATACTCGGAACCCCAAAGAAAATCCTATCGTTTCCATAGAAACGTATCTCGATTCAGAAGGAC
This sequence comes from Schistocerca nitens, assembly GCF_023898315.1. Classification (NCBI taxonomy): domain Eukaryota; kingdom Metazoa; phylum Arthropoda; class Insecta; order Orthoptera; family Acrididae; genus Schistocerca; species Schistocerca nitens. The sequence goes on along the minus strand of NC_064615.1, from coordinate 1,134,460,027 downwards.
AATGCAGGGAACCCAGAGTATTTCATATGGACGCAAATTATGTGTTAATTCGTCAATGTGAGAGAGCGAGGGATGCAGTAAAGGAGGAATAATGTATCGGAAAAGAGATACTCGGAACCCCAAAGAAAAACCTATCGTTTCCGTAGAAACGTATCTCTATTTAGAAGGACAATGCAGGGAATCCAGAGTATTTCATATGTGCGGTAATTCGTCAATGAGAGGGAGCGAGGGATGCAGAAAAGGAGGAATAATGCATCGGAAAAGAGATACTCGACTCCCAAAAGAAAATCCTATCATTTCCGTAGAAACGTATCTCGTTTTAGAAAGACAATGCAGGGAACCCACAGTATTTCATATCGACGCAAATTGTGTGTTAATTCGGCATTGTGGCGGAGCGAGGGATGCAGTAAAGGAGGAATAATGCATCGGAAAAGAGATACTCGGAACCCCAAAGAAAATCCTATCGTTTCCGTAGAAACGTATCTCGATTTAGAAGGACAATGCAGGGAATCCAGAGTATTTCATACAGACGCAAATTGTGTGTTAATTCGTCAATGTGAGGGAGCGAGGGATGCAGTAAAGGAGGAATAATGTATCGGAAAAGAGATACTCGGAACCCCAAAGAAAATCCTATCGTTTCCGTATAAACGTATCTCTATTTAGAAGGACAATGCAGGGAATCCAGAGTATTTCATATGTCTGTTAATTCGTCAATGTGAGGGAGCGAGGGATGCAGTAAAGGAGGAATAATGCATCGGAAAAGAGATACTCGGAACCCCAAAGAAAATCCTATCCTTTCCATATAAACGTATCTCCATTTAGAAGGACAATGCAGGGATCCCAGAGTATTTCATATGGACGCAAATTGTGTGTTAATTCGTCAATGTGAGGGAGCGAGGGATGCAGTAAAGGAGGAATAATGCATCGGAAAAGAGATACTCGGAACCCCAAAGAAAATCCTATCGTTTCCGTCGAAACGTATCTCGATTTAGAAGGAGATGGCAGGGAATCCAGAGTATTTCATATGGACGCAAATTGTGTGTTAATTCGGCAATGTGACGGAGCGAGGGATGCAGTAAAGGAGGAATAATGCATCGGAAAAGAGATACTCGGAACCCCAAAGAAAATCCTATCGTTTCCGTAGAAACGTATCTCGATATAGAAGGACAATGCGGGGAACTCAGAGTATTTCATATGGACACAAATTGTGTGTTAATTTGGCAATATGAGGGAGCGAGGGATGCAGTAATGGAGGAATAATGCACCGGAAAAGAGATACTCGACTCCCAAAAGAAAATCCCATCATTTCCGTAGAAACGTATCTCGATATAGAAGGACAATGCAGGGAATCCAGAGTATTACATATGGACGCAAATTATGTGTTAATTCGTCAATGTGAGGGAGCGAGGGGTGCAGTAAAGGAGGAATAATGCATCGGAAAAGAGATACTCGGAACCCCAAAGAAAATCCTATCCTTTCCGTCGAAACGTATATCGATTTAGGAGATGGCAGGGAAACCAGATTATTTCATATGGACGCAAATTGTGTGTTAATTCGGCAATGTGAGGGAGCGAGGGATGCAGTAAAGGAGGAAAAGAGATACTCGGAACGCCAAAGAAAATCCTATCGTTTCCATAGAAACGTATCTCGATTCAGAAGGACAATGCAGGGAACCCAGAGTATTTCATATGGACGCAAATTATGAGTTAATTCGTCAATGTGAGGGAGCGAGGGATGCAGTAAAGGAGGAAAAGAGATACTCGGAACCCCAAAGAAAATCCTATCGTTTCCGTAGAAACGTATCTCGATTTAGAAGAACAATGCAGGGAATCCAGAGCATTTCACACGGACGCAAATTGTGTGTTAATTCGTCAATGTGAGGGAGCGAGGGATGCAGTAAAGGAGGAAAAGAGATACTCGGCACCCCAAAGAAAATCCTATCGTTTCCATAGAAACGTATCTCGATTCAGAATGACAATGCAGGGAACCCAGAGTATTTCATATGGACGCAAATTATGTGTTAATTCGTCAATGTGAGAGAGCGAGGGATGCAGTAAAGGAGGAATAATGTATCGGAAAAGAGATACTCGGAACCCCAAAGAAAATCCTATCGTTTCCGTAGAAAAGTATCTCTATTTAGAAGGACAATGCAGGGAATCCAGAGTATTTCACATGTGTGTTAATTCGTCAATGTGAGGGAGCGAGGGATGCAGTAAAGGAGGAATAATGCATCGGAAAAGAGATACTCGACTCCCAAAAGAAAATCCTATCATTTCCGTAGAAACGTATCTCGTTTTAGAAAGATAATGCAGAGAACCCAGAGAATTTCATATCGACGCAAATTATGTGTTAATTCGGCAATGTGAGGGAGCGAGGGATGCAGTAAAGGAGGAATAATGCATCGGAAAAGAGATACTCGGAACCCCAAATAAAATCCTATCGTTTCCGTAGAAACGTATCTCGATGTAGAGGGACAATGCAGGGAATCCAGAGTATTTCATATGGACGCAAATTGTGTGTTAATTCGTCAATGTGAGGGAGCGAGGGATGCAGTAAAGGAGGAATAATGCATCGGAAAAGAGATACTTGGAACCCCAAAGAAAATCCTATCGTTTTCGTTGAAACGTATCTCGATTTAGAAGGACAATGCAGGGAATCCAGAGTATTTCATATGGACGCAAATTGTGTAGTTCGTCAATGTGAGATAGCGAGCGATGCAGTAAAGGAGGAATAATGCATCGGAAAAGAGATACTCGGAACCCCAAAGAAAATCCTATCGTTTCCGTAGAAACGTATCTCCATTTAGAAGGACAATGCAGGGAATCCAGAGTATTTCATATGGACGCAATATGTGTTAATTCGTCAATGTTAGGTTGCGAGGGATGCAGTAAAGTAGGAATAATGCATCGGAAAAGAGATACTCGAGTCCCAAAAGAAAATCCTATCGTTTCCGTAGAAACGTATCTCGTTTTAGAAAGATAGTGCGGGGAATCCAGAGTATTTCATATGGACGCAAATTGTGTGTTACTTCGGCAATGTGACGGAGCGAGGGATGCAGTAAAGGAGGAATCATGCATCGGAAAAGAGATACTCGGAACCCCAAAGAAAATCCTATCGTTTCCGTAGAAACGTATCTCGATTTAGAAGGACAATGCAGGTAATCCAGAGTATTTCATATGGACGCAAATTGTGTGTTAATTCGTCAATGTGAGGGAGCGAGGGATGCAGTAAAGGAGGAATAATGCATCGGAAAATAGATACTCGGAACGCCTAAGAAAATCCTATCGTTTTCGTAGAAACGTATCTCGATGTAGAAGGACAATGCAGGGAATCCAGAGTATTTCATATGGACGCAAATTGTGTGTTAATTCGTCAATGTGAGGGAGCGAGGGATGCAGTAAAGGAGGAATAATGCATCGGAAAAGAGATACTCGGAACCCCAAAAAAAATCCTATCATTTCCGTAGAAACGTATCTCGTTTTAGAAAGACAATGCAGGGAACCCAGAGTATTTCATATCGACGCAAATTGTGTGTTAATTCGTCAATGTGAGGAAGCGAGGGATGCAGTAAAGGAGGAATAATGCATCGGAAAAGAGATACTCGGAACCCCAAAGAAAATCCTATCGTTTCCGTAGAAACGTATCTCGATTTAGAAGGACAATGCAGGGAATCCAGAGTATTTCATATGGACGCAAATTGTGTAACTCGTCAATGTGAGGGAGCGAGCGATGCAGTAATGGAGGAATAATGCATCGGAAAAGAGATACTCGGAACCCCAAAGAAAATCCTATCGTTTCCGTAGAAACGTATCTCGATATAGAAGGACAATGCGGGGAACTCAGAGTATTTCATATGGACACAAATTGTGTGTTAATTTGGCAATATGAGGGAGCGAGGGATGCAGTAATGGAGGAATAATGCACCGGAAAAGAGATACTCGACTCCCAAAAGAAAATCCCATCATTTCCGTAGAAACGTATCTCGATATAGAAGGACAATGCAGGGAATCCAGAGTATTACATATGGACGCAAATTATGTGTTAATTCGTCAATGTGAGGGAGCGAGGGGTGCAGTAAAGGAGGAATAATGCATCGGAAAAGAGATACTCGGAACCCCAAAGAAAATCCTATCCTTTCCGTCGAAACGTATATCGATTTAGGAGATGGCAGGGAAACCAGAGTATTTCATATGGACGCAAATTGTGTGTTAATTCGGCAATGTGAGGGAGCGAGGGATGCAGTGAAGGAGGAAAAGAGATACTCGGAACGCCAAAGAAAATCCTATCGTTTCCATAGAAACGTATCTCGATTCAGAAGGACAATGCAGGGAACCCAGAGTATTTCATATGGACGCAAATTATGAGTTAATTCGTCAATGTGAGGGAGCGAGGGATGCAGTAAAGGAGGAAAAGAGATACTCGGAACCCCAAAGAAAATCCTATCGTTTCCGTAGAAACGTATCTCGATTTAGAAGAACAATGCAGGGAATCCAGAGCATTTCATACGGACGCAAATTGTGTGTTAATTCGTCAATGTGAGGGAGCGAGGGATGCAGTAAAGGAGGAAAAGAGATACTCGGCACCCCAAAGTAAATCCTATCGTTTCCATAGAAACGTATCTCGATTCAGAAGGACAATGCAGGGAACCCAGAGTATTTCATATGGACGCAAATTATGTGTTAATTCGTCAATGTGAGAGAGCGAGGGATGCAGTAAAGGAGGAATAATGTATCGGAAAAGAGATACTCGGAACCCCAAAGAAAATCCTATCGTTTCCGTAGAAAAGTATCTCTATTTAGAAGGACAATGCAGGGAATCCAGAGTATTTCACATGTGTGTTAATTCGTCAATGTGAGGGAGCGAGGGATGCAGTAAAGGAGGAATAATGCATCGGAAAAGAGATACTCGACTCCCAAAAGTAAATCCTATCATTTCCGTAGAAACGTATCTCGTTTTAGAAAGATAATGCAGAGAACCCAGAGAATTTCATATCGACGCAAATTATGTGTTAATTCGGCAATGTGAGGGAGCGAGGGATGCAGTAAAGGAGGAATAATGCATCGGAAAAGAGATACTCGGAACCCCAAATAAAATCCTATCGTTTCCGTAGAAACGTATCTCGATGTAGAGGGACAATGCAGGGAATCCAGAGTATTTCATATGGACGCAAATTGTGTGTTAATTCGTCAATGTGAGGGAGCGAGGGATGCAGTAAAGGAGGAATAATGCATCGGAAAAGAGATACTTGGAACCCCAAAGAAAATCCTATCGTTTTCGTTGAAACGTATCTCGATTTAGAAGGACAATGCAGGGAATCCAGAGTATTTCATATGGACGCAAATTGTGTAATTCGTCAATGTGAGATAGCGAGCGATGCAGTAAAGGAGGAATAATGAATCGGAAAAGAGATACTCGGAACCCCAAAGAAAATCCTATCGTTTCCGTAGAAACGTATCTCCATTTAGAAGGACAATGCAGGGAATTCAGAGTATTTCATATGGACGCAATATGTGTTAATTCGTCAATGTTAGGTTGCGAGGGATGCAGTAAAGTAGGAATAATGCATCGGAAAAGAGATACTCGAGTCCCAAAAGAAAATCCTATCGTTTCCGTAGAAACGTATCTCGTTTTAGAAAGATAGTGCGGGGAATCCAGAGTATTTCATATGGACGCAAATTGTGTGTTACTTCGGCAATGTGACGGAGCGAGGGATGCAGTAAAGGAGGAATCATGCATCGGAAAAGAGATACTCGGAACCCCAAAGAAAATCCTATCGTTTCCGTAGAAACGTATCTCGATTTAGAAGGACAATGCAGGGAATCCAGAGTATTTCATATGGACGCAAATTGTGTGTTAATTCGTCAATGTGAGGGAGCGAGGGATGCAGTAAAGGAGGAATAATGCATCGGAAAATAGATACTCGGAACCCCTAAGAAAATCCTATCGTTTTCGTAGAAACGTATCTCGATGTAGAAGGACAATGCAGGGAATCCAGAGTATTTCATATGGACGCAAATTGTGTGTTAATTCGTCAATGTGAGGGAGCGAGGGATGCAGTAAAGGAGGAATAATGCATCGGAAAAGAGATACTCGGAACCCCAAAAAAAATCCTATCGTTTTCGTAGAAACGTATCTCGATTTAGAAGGACAATGCAGGGTATCCAGGGTATTTCATATGGACGCAAATTGTGTGTTAATTCGTCAATGTGACGGAGCGAGGGATGCAGTAAAGGAGGAATAATGCATCGGAAAAGAGATACTCGACTCCCAAAAGAAAATCCGATCATTTCCGTAGAAACGTATCTCGTTTTAGAAAGACAATGCAGGGAACCCAGAGTATTTCATATCGACGCAAATTGTGTGTTAATTCGTCAATGTGAGGAAGCGAGGGATGCAGTAAAGGAGGAATAATGCATCGGAAAAGAGATACTCGGAACCCCAAAGAAAATCCTATCGTTTCCGTAGAAACGTATCTCGATATAGAAGGACAACGCACGAACTCAGAGTATTTCATATGGACACAAATTGTGTCTTAATTCGGCAATATGAGGGAGCGAGGGATGCAGTAAAGGAGGAATAATCCATCGGAAAAGAGATACTCGGAACCCCAAAGAAAATCCTATCGTTTCCGTAGAAACGTATCTCGATTTAGAAGGACAATGCAGGGAATCCAGAGTATGTCATACGGACCTAAATTGTGTGTTAATTCGTCAATGTGAGGAAGGGAGGGATGCAGTAAAGGAGGAAAAGAGATACTCGGAACCCCAAAGAAAATCCTATCGTTTCCGTAGAAACGTATCTCGATTTAGAAGGACAATGAATGGAATCCAGTGTATTTCATATGAACGCAAATTGTGTGTTAATTCGTCAATGTGAGGGAGCGGGGGATGCAGTAAATTAGGAATAATGCATCGGAAAAGAGATACTCCCAACCCCAAAGAAAATCCTATCGTTTTCGTAGAAACGTATCTCGATTTAGAAGGACAATGCAGGGAATCCACAGTATTTAATATGGACGCAAATTGTGTGTTAATTCGTCAATGTTAGGGAGCGAGGGATGCAGTAATGGAGGAATAATGCATCGGAAAAGAGATACTCGACTCCCAAAAGAAAATCCTATCGTTTCCGTAGAAACGTATCTCGATATAGAAGGACAATGCAGGGAATCCAGAGTATTTCATATGGACGCAAATTATGTGTTAATTCGTCAATGTGAGGGACCGAGGGATGCAGTAAAGGAGGAATAATGCATCGGAAAAGAGATACTCGGAACCCCAAAGAAAATCCTATCGTTTCCGTCGAAACGTATATCGATTTAGGAGATGGCAGGGAATCCAGAGTATTTCATATGGACGCAAATTGTGTGTTAATTCGGCAATGTGAGGGAGCGAGGGATGCAGAAAAGGAGGAATAATGCATCGGAAAAGAGATACTCGGAACCCCAAAGAAAATCCTATCGTTTCCGTAGAAACGTATCTCGATTTAGAAGGACAATGCAGGGAATCCAGAGTATTTCATACGGACGCAAATTGTTTGTTAATTCGTCAATGTGAGGGAGCGAGGGATGCAGTAAAGGAGGAAAATAGTTACTCGGAACCCCAAAGAAAATCCTATCGTTTCCATAGAAACGTATCTCGATTCAGAAGGACAATGCAGGGATCCCAGAGTATTTCATATGGACGCAAATTGTGTGTTAATTCGTCAATGTGAGGGAGCGAGGGATGCAGTAAAGGAGGAATAACGTATCGGAAAAGAGATACTCGGAACCCCAAAAAAAATGCTATCGTTTTCGTAGAAACGTATCTCGATTTAGAAGGACAATGCAGGGTATCCAGGGTATTTCATATGGACGCAAATTGTGTGTTAATTCGTCAATGTGACGGAGCGAGGGATGCAGTAAAGGAGGAATAATGCATCGGAAAAGAGATACTCGGAACCCCAAAGAAAATCCTATCGTTTCCGTAGAATTGTATCTCTATTTAGAAGGACAATGCAGGGAATCCAGAGTATTTCATATGTGTGTTAATTCGTCAATGTGAGGGAGCGAGGGATGCAGTAAAGGAGGAATAATGCATCGGAAAACAGATACTCGACTCCCAAAAGAAAATCCTATCGTTTCCGTAGAAACGTATCTCGATATAGAAGGACAATGCAGGGGATCCAGAGTATTTCATATGGAGGCAAATTGTGTGTTAATTCGTCAATGTGACGGAGCGAGGAATGCAGTAAAGGAGGAATAATGCATCGGAAAAGAGATACTCCCAACCCCAAAGAAAATCCTATCGTTTTCGTAGAAACGTATCTCGATTTAGAAGGACAATGCAGGGAATCCACAGTATTTAATATGGACGCAAATTGTGTGTTAATTCGTCAATGTTAGGGAGCGAGGGATGCAGTAATGGAGGAATAATGCATCGGAAAAGAGATACTCGACTCCCAATAGAAAATCCTATCGTTTCCGTAGAAACGTATCTCGATATAGAAGGACAATGCAGGGAATCCAGAGTATTTCATATGGACGCAAATTATGTGTTAATTCGTCAATGTGAGGGAGCGAGGGATGCAGTAAAGGAGGAATAATGCATCGGAAAAGAGATACTCGGAACCCCAAAGAAAATCCTATCGTTTCCGTCGAAACGTATATCGATTTAGGAGATGGCAGGGAATCCAGAGTATTTCATATGGACGCAAATTGTGTGTTAATTCGGCAATGTGAGGGAGCGAGGGATGCAGAAAAGGAGGAATAATGCATCGGAAAAGAGATACTCGGAACCCCAAAGAAAATCCTATCGTTTCCGTAGAAACGTATCTCGATTTAGAAGGACAATGCAGGGAATCCAGAGTATTTCATACGGACGCAAATTGTGTGTTAATTCGTCAATGTGAGGGAGCGAGGGATGCAGTAAAGGAGGAAAATAGTTACTCGGAACCGCAAAGAAAATCCTATCGTTTCAATAGAAACGTATCTCGATTCAGAAGGACAATGCAGGGATCCCAGAGTATTTCATATGGACGCAAATTGTGTGATAATTCGTCAATGTGAGGGAGCGAGGGATGCAGTAAAGGAGGAATAATGTATCGGAAAAGAGATACTCGGAACCCCAAAAAAAATCCTATCGTTTTCGTAGAAACGTATCTCGATTTAGAAGGACAATGCAGGGTATCCAGGGTATTTCATATGGACGCAAATTGTGTGTTAATTCGTCAATGTGACGGAGCGAGGGATGCAGTAAAGGAGGAATAATGCATCGGAAAAGAGATACTCGCAACCCCAAAGAAAATCCTATCGTTTCCGTAGAAATGTATCTGTATTTAGAAGGACAATGCAGGGAATCCAGAGTATTTCATATGTGTGTTAATTCGTCAATGTGAGGGAGCGAGGGATGCAGTAAAGGAGGAATAATGCATCGGAAAAGAGATACTCGACTCCCAAAAGAAAATCCTATCATTTCCGTAGAAACGTATCTCGTTTTAGAAAGACAATGCAGGGAACCCAGAGTATTTCATATCGACGCAAATTGTGTGTTAATTCGTCAATGTGAGGAAGCGAGGGATGCAGTAAAGGAGGAATAATGCATCGGAAAAGAGATACTCGGAACCCCAAAGAAAATCCTATCGTTTCCGTAGAAACGTATCTCGATTTAGAAGGACAATGCAGGGAATCCAGAGTATGTCATACGGACCTAAATTGTGTGTTAATTCGTCAATGTGGGGGAGGGAGGGATGCAGTAAAGGAGGAAAAGAGATACTCGGAACCCCAAAGAAAATCCTATCGTTTCCGTAGAAACGTATCTCGATTTAGAAGGACAATGAATGGAATCCAGTGTATTTCATATGAACGCAAATTGTGTGTTAATTCGTCAATGTGAGGGAGCGGGGGATGCAGTAAAGTAGGAATAATGCATCGGAAAAGAGATACTCCCACCCCCAAGGAAAATCCTATCGTTTTCGTAGAAACGTATCTCGATTTAGAAGGACAATGCAGGGAATCCACAGTATTTAATATGGACGCAAATTGTGTTTTAATTCGTCAATGTTAGGGAGCGAGGGATGCAGTAATGGAGGAATAATGCATCGGAAAAGAGATACTCGACTGCCAAAAGAAAATCCTATCGTTTCCGTAGAAACGTATCTCGATATAGAAGGACAATGCAGGGAATCCAGAGTATTTCATATGGACGCAAATTATGTGTTAATTCGTCAATGTGAGGGAGCGAGGGATGCAGTAAAGGAGGAATAATGCATCGGAAAAGAGATACTCGGAACCCCAAAGAAAATCCAATCGTTTCCGTCGAAACGTATATCGATTTAGGAGATGGCAGGGAATCTAGAGTATTTCATGTGGACGCAAATTGTGTGTTAATTCGGCAATGTGAGGGAGCGAGGGATGCAGAAAAGGAGGAATAATGCATCGGAAAAGAGATACTCGGAACCCTAAAGAAAATCCTATCGTTTCCGTAGAAACGTATCTCGATTTAGAAGGACAATGCAGGGAATCCAGAGTATTTCATACGGACGCAAATTGTGTGTTAATTCGTCAATGTGAGGGAGCGAGGGATGCAGTAAAGGAGGAAAATAGTTACTCGGAACCCCAAAGAAAATCCTATCGTTTCCATAGAAACGTATCTCGATTCAGAAGGACAATGCAGGGATCCCAGAGTATTTCATATGGACGCAAATTGTGTGTTAATTCGTCAATGTGAGGGAGCGAGGGATGCAGTAAAGGAGGAATAATGTATCGGAAAAGAGATACTCGGAACCCCAAAGAAAATCCTATCGTTTCCGTAGAAACGTATCTCTATTTAGAAGGACAATGCAGGGAATCCAGAGTATTTCATATGTGTGTTAATTCGTCAATGTGAGGGAGCGAGGGATGCAGTAAAGGAGGAATAATGCATCGGAAAAGAGATACTCGACCCCCAAAAGAAAATCCTATCATCTCCGTAGAATCGTATCTCGTTTTAGAAAGACAATGCAGGGAACCCAGAGTATTTCATATCGACGCAAATTGTGTGTTAATTCGGAAATGTGGCGGAGCGAGGGATGCTGTAAAGGAGGAATAATGCATCGGAGAAGAGATACTCGGAACCCCAAAGAAAATCCTATCGTTTCCATATAAACGTATCTCCATTTAGAAGGACAATGCAGGGATCCCAGAGTATTTCATATGGACGCAAATTGTGTGTTAATTCGTCAATGATAGGGAGCGAGGGATGCAGTAAAGGAGGAATAATGCATCGGAAAAGAGATACTCGGAACCCCAAAGAAAATCCTATCGTTTCCGTCGAAACGTATCTAGATTTAGAAGGAGATAGCAGGGAATCCAGAGTATTTCATATGGACGCAAATTGTGTGATAATTCGGCAATGTGACGGAGCGAGGGATGCAGTAAAGGAGGAATAATGCATCGGAAAAGAGATACTCGGAACCCCAAAGAAAATCCTATCGTTTCCGTAGAAACGTATCTCGATATAGAAGGACAATGCAGGGAACTCCGAGTATTTCATATGGACAAAAAATGTGTGTTAATTTGGCAATATGAGGGAGCGAGGGATGCAGTAATGGAGGAATAATGCATCGGAAAAGAGATACTCGACTCCCAAAAGAAAATCCTATCATTTCCGTAGATACGTACCTCGATATAGAAGGACAATGCAGGGAATCCAGAGTATTACATATGGACGCAAATTATGTGTTAATTCGTCAATGTGAGGGAGAGAGGGATGCAGTAAAGGAGGAATAATGCATCGGAAAAGAGATACTCGGAACCCCAAAGAAAATCCTATCGTTTCCGTCGAAACGTATATCGATTTAGGAGATGGCAGGGAAACTAGAGTATTTCATATGGACGCAAATTGTGTGTTAATTCGGCAATGTGAGGGAGCGAGGGATGCAGAAAAGGAGGAATAATGCATCGGAAAAGAGATACTCGGAACCCCAAAGAAAATCCTATCGTTTCCGTAGGAACGTATCTCGATTTAGAAGGACAATGCAGGGAATCCAGAGCATTTCATACGGACGCAAATTGTGTGTTAATTCGTCAATGTGAGGGAGCGAGGGATGCAGTAAAGGAGGAAAAGAGATACTCGGAACCCCAAAGAAAATCCTATCGTTTCCATAGAAACGTATCTCGATTCAGAAGGACAATGCAGGGAACCCAGAGTATTTCAAATGGACGCAAATTATGTGTTAATTCGTCAATGTGAGGGAGCGAGGGATGCAGTAAAGGAGGAATAATGTATCGGAAAAGAGATACTCGGAACCCCAAAGAAAATCCTATCGTTTCCGTAGAAACGTATCTCTATTTAGAAAGACAATGCAGGGAATCCAGAGTATTTCATATGTGTGTTAATTCGTCAATGTGAGGGAGCGAGGGATGCAGTAAAGGAGGAATAATGCATCGGAAAAGAGATACTCGACTCCCAAAAGAAAATCCTATCATTTCCGTAGAAACGTATCTCGTTTTAGAAAGATAATGCAGGGAACCCAGAGTATTTCATATCGACGCAAATTGTGTGTTAATTCGGCAATGTGAGGGAGCGAGGGATGCAGTAAAGGAGGAATAATGCATTGGAAAAGAGATACTCGGAACCCCAAATAAAATCCTATCGTTTCCGTAGAAACATATCTCGATGTAGAAGGACAATGCAGGGAATCCAGAGTATTTCATATGTACGCAAATTGTGTGTTAATTCGTCAATGTGAGGGAGCGAGAGATGCAGTAAAGGAGGAATTATGCATCGGAAAAGAGATACTCGGAACCCCAAAGAAAATCCTATCGTTTTCGTAGAAACGTATCTCGATTTAGAAGGACAATGCAGGGAATCCAGAGTACTTCATATGGACGCAAATTGTGTAATTCGTCAATGTGAGATAGCGAGCGATGCAGTAAAGGAGGAATAATGCATCGGAAAAGAGATACTCGGAACCCCAAAGAAAATCCTATCGTTTCCGTAGAAACGTATCTGCATTTAGAAGGACAATGCAGGGAATCCAGAGTATTTCATATGGACGCAATATGTGTTAATTCGTCAATGTTAGGTTGCGAGGGATGCAGTAAAGTAGGAATAATGCATCGGAAAAGAGATATTCTGAACCCCAAAGAAAATCCTATCGTTTCCATATAAACGTATCTCCATTTAGAAGGACAATGCAGGGATCCCAGAGTATTTCATATGGACGCAAATTGTGTGTTAATTCGTCAATGTGAGGGAGCGAGGGATGCAGTAAAGGAGGAATAATGCATCGGAAAAGAGATACTCGGAACCCCAAAGAAAATCCTATCGTTTCCGTCGAAACGTATCTCGATTTAGAAGGAGATGGCAGGGAATCCAGAGTATTTCATATGGACGCAAATTGTGTGTTAATTCGGCAATGTGACGGAGCGAGGGATGCAGTAAAGGAGGAATAATGCATCGGAAAAGAGATACTCGGAACCCCAAAGAAAATCCTATCGTTTCCGTAGAAACGTATCTCGATATAGAAGGACAATGCAGGGAACTCAGAGTATTTCATATGGACACAAAATGTGTGTTAATTTGGCAATATGAGGGAGCGAGGGATGCAGTAATGGAGGAATAATGCATCGGAAAAGAGATACTCGACTCCCAAAAGAAAATCCTATCATTTCCGTAGAAACGTATCTCGATATAGAAGGACAATGCAGGGAATCCAGAGTATTACATATGGACGCAAATTATGTGTTAATTCGTCAATGTGAGGGAGAGAGGGATGCAGTAAAGGAGGAATAATGCATCGGAAAAGAGATACTCGGAACCCCAAAGAAAATCATATCGTTTCCGTAGAAACGTATCTCCATTTAGAAGGACAATGCAGGGAATCCAGAGCATTTCATAGGGACGCAAATTGTGTGTCAATTCGTCAATGTGAGGGAGCGAGGGATGCAGTAAAGGAGGAAAAGAGATACTCGGAACCCCAAAGAAAATCCTATCGTTTCCATAGAAACGTATCTCGATTCAGAAGGACAATGCAGGGAAACCAGAGTATTTCAAATGGACGCAAATTATGTGTTAATTCGTCAATGTGAGGGAGCGAGGGATGCAGTAAAGGAGGAATAATGTATCGGAAAAGAGATACTCGGAACCCCAAAGAAAAACCTATCGTTTCCGTAGAAACGTATCTCTATTTAGAAGGACAATGCAGGGAATCCAGAGTATTTCATATGTGTGTTAATTCGTCAATGTGAGGGAGCGAGGGATGCAGTAAAGGAGGAATAATGCATCGGAAAAGAGATACTCGACTCCCAAAAGAAAATCCTATCATTTCCGTAGAAACGTATCTCGTTTTAGAAAGATAATGCAGGGAACCCAGAGTATTTCATATCGACGCAAATTGTGTGTTAATTCGGCAATGTGAGGGAGCGAGGGATGCAGTAAAGGAGAAATAATGCATCGGAAAAGAGATACTCGGAACCCCAAATAAAATCCTATCGTTTCCGTAGAAACGTATCTCGATGTAGAAGAACAATGCAGGGAATCCAGAGTATTTCATATGGACGCAAATTGTGTGTTAATTCGTCAATGTGATGGAGCGAGGGATGCAGTGAAGGAGGAATAATGCATCGGAAAAGAGATACTCGGAACCCCAAAGAAAATCCTATCGTTTTCGTAGAAACGTATCTCGATTTAGAAGGACAATGCAGGGAATCCAGAGTATTTCATATGGACGCAAATTGTGTAATTCGTCAATGTGAGATAGCGAGCGATGCAGTAAAGGAGGAATAATGCATCGGAAAATAGATACTCGGAACCCCAAAGAAAATCCTATCGTTACCGTAGAAACGTATCTGCATTTAGAAGGACAATGCATGGAATCCAGAGTATTTCATACGGACGCAAATTGTGTGTTAATTCGTCAATGTGAGGGAGCGAGGGATGCAGTAAAGGAGGAATAATGCATCGGAAAATAGATACTCGGAACCCCTAAGAAAATCCTATCGTTTTCGTAGAAACGTATCTCGATGTAGAAGGACAATGCAGGGAATCCAGGGTATTTCATATGGACGCAAATTGTTTGTTAATTCGTCAATGTGAGGGAGCGAGGGATGCAGTAAAGGAGGAATAATGCATCGGAAAAGAGATACTCGGAACCCCAAAAAAATATCCTATCGTTTTCGTAGAAACGTATCTCGATTTAGAAGGACAATGCAGGGTATCCAGGGTATTTCATATGGACGCAAATTGTGTGTTAATTCGTCAATGTGACGGAGCGAGGGATGCAGTAAAGGAGGAATAATGCATCGGAAAAGAGATACTCGGAACCCCAAAGAAAATCCTATCGTTTTCGTAGAAAGGTATCTCGATTTAGAAGGTCAATGCAGGGAATCCAGAGTATTTCATATGGAGGCAAATTGTGTAATTCGTCAATGTGAGGGAGCGAGGGATGCAGTAAAGGAGGAATAATGCATCGGAAAAGAGATACTCGGAACCCCAAAGAAAATCCTATCGTTTCCGTATAAACGTATCTCCATTTAGAAGGACAATGCAGGGATCCCAGAGTATTTCATATGGACGCAATTTGTGTGTTAATTCGTCAATGTGAGGGAGCGAGGGATGCAGTAAAGGAGGAATAATGCATCGGAAAAGAGATACTCGGAACCCCAAAGAAAATCCTATCTTTTCCGTCGAAACGTATCTCGATTTAGAAGGAGATGGCAGGGAATCCAGAGTATTTCATATGGACGCAAATTGTGTGTTAATTCGTCAATGTGGGGAAGCGAGGGATGCAGTAAAGGAGGAATAATGCATCGGAAAAGAGATACTCGGAACCCCAAAGAAAATCCTATCGTTTCCATAGAAACGTATCTCGATATAGAAGGACAATGCAGGGAACTCAGAGTATTTCATATGGACACAAATTGTGTGTTAATTCGGCAATATGAGGGAGCGAGGGATGCAGTAAAGGAGGAATAATGCATCGGAAAAGAGATACTCGGAACCCCAAAGAAAATCCTATCGTTTCCGTAGAAACGTATCTCGATTTAGAAGGACAATGCAGGGAATCCAGAGTATGTCATACGGACGCAAATTGTGTATTAATTCGTCAATGTGAGGGAGGGAGGGATGCAGTAAAGTAGGAATAATGCATCGGAAAAGAGATACTCCCAACCCCAAAGAAAATCCTAT
Source organism: Schistocerca nitens (assembly GCF_023898315.1). Classification (NCBI taxonomy): domain Eukaryota; kingdom Metazoa; phylum Arthropoda; class Insecta; order Orthoptera; family Acrididae; genus Schistocerca; species Schistocerca nitens. The sequence continues at coordinate 1,134,443,882 of NC_064615.1, read as the reverse complement.
CGTTTTCGTAGAAACGTATCTCGATTTAGAAGGACAATGCAGGGAATCCAGAGTATTTAATATGGACGCAATTGTGTGTTAATTCGGCAATATGAGGGAGCGAGGGATGCAGTAAAGGAGGAATAATGCATCGGAAAAGAGATACTCGGAACCCCAAAGAAAATCCTATCGTTTCCGTAGAAACGTATCTCGATTTAGAAGGACAATGAAGGGGAATCCAGTGTATTTCATATGAACGCAAATTGTGTGTTAATTCGTCAATGTGAGGGAGCGGGGGATGCAGTAAAGTAGGAATAATGCATCGGAAAAGAGATACTCCCAACCCCAAAGAAAATCCTATCGTTTTCGTAGAAATGTATCTCGATTTAGAAGGACAATGCAGGGAATCCAGAGTATTTAATATGGACGCAAATTGTGTGTTAATTCGTCAATGTTAGGGAGCGAGGGATGCAGTAATGGAGGAATAATGCATCGGAAAAGAGATACTCGACTCCCAGAAGAAAATCCTATCGTTTCCGTAGAAACGTATCTCGATATAGAAGGACAATGCAGGGAATCCAGAGTATTTCATATGGACGCAAATTATGTGTTAATTCGTCAATGTGAGGGAGCGAGGGATGCAGTAAAGGAGGAATAATGCATCGGAAAAGACATACTCGGAACCCCAAAGAAAATCCTATCGTTTCCGTCGAAACGTATATCGATTTAGGAGATGGCAGGGAATCCAGAGCATTTCATATGGACGCAAATTGTGTTTTAATTCGGCAATGTGAGGGAGCGAGGGATGCAGAAAAGGAGGAATAATGCATCGGAAAAGAGATACTCGGAACCCCAAACAAAATCCTATCGTTTCCGTAGAAACGTATCTCGATTTAGAAGGACAATGCAGGGAATCCAGAGTATTTCATACGGGCGCAAATTGTGTGTTAATTCGTCAATGTGAGGGAGCGAGGGATGCAGTGAAGGAGGAAAACAGTTACTCGGAACCCCAAACAAAATCCTATCGTTTCCATAGAAACGTATCTCGATTCAGAAGGACAATGCAGGGATCCCAGAGTATTTCATATGGACGGAAATTGTGTGTTAATTCGTCAATGTGAGGGAGCGAGGGATGCAGTAAAGGAGGAATAATATATCGGAAAAGAGATACTCGGAACCCCAAAGAAAATCCTATCGTTTCCGTAGAAACGTATCTCTATTTAGAAGGACAATGCAGGGAATCCAGAGTATTTCATATGTGTGTTAATTCGTCAATGTGAGGGAGCGAGGGATGCAGTAAAGGAGGAATAATGCATCGGAAAAGAGATACTCGACTCCCAAAAGAAAATCCTATCATTTCCGTAGAAACGTATCTCGTTTTAGAAAGACAATGCAGGGAACCCAGAGTATTTCATATCGACGCAAATTGTGTGTTAATTCGGCAATGTGGCGGAGCGAGAGATGCAGTAAAGGAGGAATAATGCATCGGAAAAGAGATACTCGGAACCCCAAATAAAATCCTATCGTTTCCGTAGAAACGTATCTCGATGTAGAATGACAATGCAGGGAATCCAGAGTATTTCATATGGACGCAAATTGTGTGTTAATTCGTCAATGTGAGGGAGCGAGGGATGCAGTAAAGGAGGAATAATGCATCGGAAAAGAGATACTCGGAACCCCAAAGAAAATCCTATCGTTTTCGTAGGAACGTATCTCGATTTAGAAGGACAATGCAAGGAATCCAGAGTATTTCATATGGCCGCAAATTGTGTAATTCGTCAATGTGAGGGAGCGAGCGATGCAGTAAAGGAGAAATAATGCATCGGAAAAGATATACTCGGAACCCCAAAGAAAATCCTATCGTTTCCGTATAAACGTATCTCCATTTAGAAGGACAATGCAGGGATCCCAGAGTATTTCATATGGACGCAAATTGTGTGTTAATTCGTCAATGTGAGGGAGCGAGGGATGCAGTAAAGGAGGAATAATGCATCGGAAAAGAGATACTCGGAACCCCAAAGAAAATCCTATCGTTTCCGTATAAAAGTATCTCCATTTAGAAGGACAATGCAGGGATCCCAGAGTATTTCATAAGGACGTAAATTGTGTGTTAATTCGTCAATGTGAGGGAGCGAGGGATGCAGTAAAGGAAGAATAATGCATCGGAAAAGAGATACTCGGAACCCCAAAGAAAATCCTATCGTTTCCGTCGAAACGTATCTCGATTTAGAAGGAGATGGCAGGGAATCCAGAGTATTTCATATGGACGCAAATTGTGTGTTAATTCGGCAATGTGACTGAGCGAGGGATGCAGTAAAGGAGGAATAATGCATCGGAAAAGAGATACTCGGAACCCCAAAGAAAATTCTATCGTTTCCGTAGAAACGTATCTCGATATAGAACGACAATGCAGGGAACTCAGAGTATTTCATATGGACACAAATTGTGTGTTAATTCGGCAATATGAGGGAGCGAGGGATGCAGTAAAGGAGGAATAATGCATCGGAAAAGAGATACTCGGAACCCCAAAGAAAATTCTATCGTTTCCGTAGAAACGTATCTCGATATAGAAGGACAATGCAGGGAACTCAGAGTATTTCATATGGACACAAATTGTGTTTTAATTCGTCAATGTGAGGGAGGGAGGGATGCAGTAAAGGAGGAAAAGAGATACTCGAAACCCCAAAGAAAATCCTATCGTTTTCGTAGAAACGTATCTCGATTTAGAAGGAGAATGCAGGGAATCCAGAGTATTTAATATGGACGCAAATTGTGTGTTAATTCGTCAATGTTAGTGAGCGAGGGATGCAGTAATGGAGGAATAATGCATCGGAAAAGAGATACTCGACTCCCAAAAGAAAATCCTATCATTTCCGTAGAAACGTATCTCGATATAGAAGGACAATACAGGGAATCCAGAGTATTACATATGGACGCAAATTATGTGTTAATTCGTCAATGTGAGGGAGCGAGGGATGCAGTAAAGGAGGAATAATGCATCGGAAAAGAGATACTCGGGACCCCAAAGAAAATCCTATCGTTTCCGTCGAAACGTATATCGATTTAGGAGATGGCAGGGAATCCAGAGTACTTCATATGGACGCAAATTGTGTGTTAATTCGGCAATGTGAGGGAGCGAGGGATGCAGAAAAGGAGGAATAATGCATCGGAAAAGAGATACTCGGAAACCCAAAGAAAATCCTATCGTTTCCGTAGAAACGTATCTCGATTTAGAAGGACAATGCAGGGAATCCAGAGCATTTCATACGGACGCAAATTGTGTGTTAATTCGTCAATGTGAGGGAGCGAGGGATGCAGTAAAGGAGGAAAAGAGATACTCGGAACCCCAAAGAAAATCCTATCGTTTCCATAGAAACGTATCTCGATTCAGAAGGACAATGCAGGGATCCCAGAGTATTTCATATGGACGCAAATTGCGAGTTAATTCGTCAATGTGAGGGAGCGAGGGATGCAGTAAAGGAGGAATAATGTATCGGAAAAGAGATACTCGGAACACCAAAGAAAATCCTATCGTTTCCGTAGAAACGTATCTCTATTTAGAAGGACAATGCAGGGAATCCAGAGTATTTCATATGTGTGTTAATTCGTCAATGTGAGGGAGCGAGGGATGCAGTACAGGAGGAATAATGCATCGTAAAAGAGATACTCGACTCCCAAAAGAAAATCCTATCATTTCCGTAGAAACGTATCTCGTTTTAGAAAGACAGTGCAGGGAACCCAGAGTATTTCATATCGACGCAAATTGTGTGTTAATTCGGCAATGTTAGGTTGCGAGGGATGCAGTAATGGAGGAATAATGCATCGGAAAAGAGATACTCGACTCCCAAAAGAAAATCCTATCGTTTCCGTTGAAACGTATCTCGTTTTAGAAAGATAGTGAAGGGAATCCAGAGTATTTCATATGGACGCAAATTGTGTGTTAATTCGGCAATGTGACGGAGCGAGGGATGCAGTAAAGGAGGAATAATGCATCGGAAAAGAGATACTCGGAACCCCAAAGACAATCCTATCGTTTCCGTAGAAACGTATCTCGATTTAGAAGGACAATGCAGGGAATCCAGAGTATTTCATATGGACGCAAATTGTGTGTTAATTCGGCAATGTGACGGAGCGAGGGATGCAGTGAAGGAGGAATAATGCATCGGAAAAGAGATACTCGGAACCCCAAAGACAATCCTATCGTTTCCGTAGAAACGTATCTCGATTTAGAAGGACAATGCAGGGAATCCAGAGTATTTCATATGGACGCAAATTGTGTGTTAATTCGTCAATGTGAGGGAGCGAGGGATGCAGTAAAGGAGGAATAATGCATCGGAAAAGAGATACTCGGAACCCCAAAGAAAATCCTATCGTTTTCGTTGAAAGGTATCTCGATTTAGAAGGACAATGCAGGGAATCCAGAGTATTTCATATGGACGCAAATTGTGTAATTCGTCAATGTGAGGGAGCGAGGGATGCAGTAAAGGAGGAATAATGCATCGGAAAAGAGATACTCGGAACCCCAAAGAAAATCCTATCGTTTCCGTCGAAACGTATCTCGATTTAGAAGGAGATGGCAGGGAATCCAGAGTATTTCACATGGACGCAAATTGTGTGTTAATTCGTCAATGTGAGGGAGCGAGGGATGCAGTAAAGGAGGAATAATGCATCGGAAAAGAGATACTCGGAACCCCAAAGAAAATCCTATCGTTTCCGTAGAAACGTATCTCGATATAGAAGGACAATGCAGGGAATCCAGAGTATTTCATATGGACGCAAATTGTGTGTTAATTCGGCAATGTGACGGAGCGAGGGATGCAGTGAAGGAGGAATAATGCATCGGAAAAGAGATACTCGGAACCCCAAAGACATTCCTATCGTTTCCGTAGAAACGTATCTCGATTTAGAAGGAGAATGCAGGGAATCCAGAGTATTTAATATGGACGCAAATTGTGTGTTAATTCGTCAATGTTAGTGAGCGAGGGATGCAGTAATGGAGGAATAATGCATCGGAAAAGAGATACTCGACTCCCAAAAGAAAATCCTATCATTTCCGTAGAAACGTATCTCGATATAGAAGGACAATACAGGGAATCCAGAGTATTACATATGGACGCAAATTATGTGTTAATTCGTCAATGTGAGGGAGCGAGGGATGCAGTAAAGGAGGAATAATGCATCGGAAAAGAGATACTCGGGACCCCAAAGAAAATCCTATCGTTTCCGTCGAAACGTATATCGATTTAGGAGATGGCAGGGAATCCAGAGTACTTCATATGGACGCAAATTGTGTGTTAATTCGGCAATGTGAGGGAGCGAGGGATGCAGAAAAGGAGGAATAATGCATCGGAAAAGAGATACTCGGAAACCCAAAGAAAATCCTATCGTTTCCGTAGAAACGTATCTCGATTTAGAAGGACAATGCAGGGAATCCAGAGCATTTCATACGGACGCAAATTGTGTGTTAATTCGTCAATGTGAGGGAGCGAGGGATGCAGTAAAGGAGGAAAAGAGATACTCGGAACCCCAAAGAAAATCCTATCGTTTCCATAGAAACGTATCTCGATTCAGAAGGACAATGCAGGGATCCCAGAGTATTTCATATGGACGCAAATTGCGAGTTAATTCGTCAATGTGAGGGAGCGAGGGATGCAGTAAAGGAGGAATAATGTATCGGAAAAGAGATACTCGGAACACCAAAGAAAATCCTATCGTTTCCGTAGAAACGTATCTCTATTTAGAAGGACAATGCAGGGAATCCAGAGTATTTCATATGTGTGTTAATTCGTCAATGTGAGGGAGCGAGGGATGCAGTACAGGAGGAATAATGCATCGTAAAAGAGATACTCGACTCCCAAAAGAAAATCCTATCATTTCCGTAGAAACGTATCTCGTTTTAGAAAGACAGTGCAGGGAACCCAGAGTATTTCATATCGACGCAAATTGTGTGTTAATTCGGCAATGTTAGGTTGCGAGGGATGCAGTAATGGAGGAATAATGCATCGGAAAAGAGATACTCGACTCCCAAAAGAAAATCCTATCGTTTCCGTTGAAACGTATCTCGTTTTAGAAAGATAGTGAAGGGAATCCAGAGTATTTCATATGGACGCAAATTGTGTGTTAATTCGGCAATGTGACGGAGCGAGGGATGCAGTAAAGGAGGAATAATGCATCGGAAAAGAGATACTCGGAACCCCAAAGACAATCCTATCGTTTCCGTAGAAACGTATCTCGATTTAGAAGGACAATGCAGGGAATCCAGAGTATTTCATATGGACGCAAATTGTGTGTTAATTCGGCAATGTGACGGAGCGAGGGATGCAGTGAAGGAGGAATAATGCATCGGAAAAGAGATACTCGGAACCCCAAAGACAATCCTATCGTTTCCGTAGAAACGTATCTCGATTTAGAAGGACAATGCAGGGAATCCAGAGTATTTCATATGGACGCAAATTGTGTGTTAATTCGTCAATGTGAGGGAGCGAGGGATGCAGTAAAGGAGGAATAATGCATCGGAAAAGAGATACTCGGAACCCCAAAGAAAATCCTATCGTTTTCGTTGAAAGGTATCTCGATTTAGAAGGACAATGCAGGGAATCCAGAGTATTTCATATGGACGCAAATTGTGTAATTCGTCAATGTGAGGGAGCGAGGGATGCAGTAAAGGAGGAATAATGCATCGGAAAAGAGATACTCGGAACCCCAAAGAAAATCCTATCGTTTCCGTAGAAACGTATCTCGATATAGAAGGACAATGCAGGGAATCCAGAGTATTTCATATGGACGCAAATTGTGTGTTAATTCGGCAATGTGACGGAGCGAGGGATGCAGTGAAGGAGGAATAATGCATCGGAAAAGAGATACTCGGAACCCCAAAGACAATCCTATCGTTTCCGTAGAAACGTATCTCGATTTAGAAGGACAATGCAGGGAATCCAGAGTATTTCATATGGACGCAAATTGTGTGTTAATTCGTCAATGTGAGGGAGCGAGGGATGCAGTAAAGGAGGAATAATGCATCGGAAAAGAGATACTCGGAACCCCAAAGAAAATCCTATCGTTTCCGTATAAACGTATCTCCATTTAGAAGGACAATGCAGGGATCCCAGAGTATTTCATATGGACGCAATTTGTGTGTTAATTCGTCAATGTGAGGGAGCGAGGGATGCAGTAAAGGAGGAATAATGCATCGGAAAAGAGATACTCGGAACCCCAAAGAAAATCCTATCTTTTCCGTCGAAACGTATCTCGATTTAGAAGGAGATGGCAGGGAATCCAGAGTATTTCATATGGACGCAAATTGTGTGTTAATTCGTCAATGTGGGGAAGCGAGGGATGCAGTAAAGGAGGAATAATGCATCGGAAAAGAGATACTCGGAACCCCAAAGAAAATCCTATCGTTTCCATAGAAACGTATCTCGATATAGAAGGACAATGCAGGGAACTCAGAGTATTTCATATGGACACAAATTGTGTGTTAATTCGGCAATATGAGGGAGCGAGGGATGCAGTAAAGGAGGAATAATGCATCGGAAAAGAGATACTCGGAACCCCAAAGAAAATCCTATCGTTTCCGTAGAAACGTATCTCGATTTAGAAGGACAATGCAGGGAATCCAGAGTATGTCATACGGACGCAAATTGTGTATTAATTCGTCAATGTGAGGGAGGGAGGGATGCAGTAAAGTAGGAATAATGCATCGGAAAAGAGATACTCCCAACCCCAAAGAAAATCCTATCGTTTTCGTAGAAACGTATCTCGATTTAGAAGGACAATGCAGGGAATCCAGAGTATTTAATATGGACGCAAATTGTGTGTTAATTCGGCAATATGAGGGAGCGAGGGATGCAGTAAAGGAGGAATAATGCATCGGAAAAGAGATACTCGGAACCCCAAAGAAACTCCTATCGTTTCCGTAGAAACGTATCTCGATTTAGAAGGACAATGAAGGGAATCCAGTGTATTTCATATGAACGCAAATTGTGTGTTAATTCGTCAATGTGAGGGAGCGGGGGATGCAGTAAAGTAGGAATAATGCATCGGAAAAGAGATACTCCCAACCCCAAAGAAAATCCTATCGTTTTCGTAGAAATGTATCTCGATTTAGAAGGACAATGCAGGGAATCCAGAGTATTTAATATGGACGCAAATTGTGTGTTAATTCGTCAATGTTAGGGAGCGAGGGATGCAGTAATGGAGGAATAATGCATCGGAAAAGAGATACTCGACTCCCAGAAGAAAATCCTATCGTTTCCGTAGAAACGTATCTCGATATAGAAGGACAATGCAGGGAATCCAGAGTATTTCATATGGACGCAAATTATGTGTTAATTCGTCAATGTGAGGGAGCGAGGGATGCAGTAAAGGAGGAATAATGCATCGGAAAAGACATACTCGGAACCCCAAAGAAAATCCTATCGTTTCCGTCGAAACGTATATCGATTTAGGAGATGGCAGGGAATCCAGAGCATTTCATATGGACGCAAATTGTGTTTTAATTCGGCAATGTGAGGGAGCGAGGGATGCAGAAAAGGAGGAATAATGCATCGGAAAAGAGATACTCGGAACCCCAAACAAAATCCTATCGTTTCCGTAGAAACGTATCTCGATTTAGAAGGACAATGCAGGGAATCCAGAGTATTTCATACGGACGCAAATTGTGTGTTAATTCGTCAATGTGAGGGAGCGAGGGATGCAGTGAAGGAGGAAAACAGTTACTCGGAACCCCAAACAAAATCCTATCGTTTCCATAGAAACGTATCTCGATTCAGAAGGACAATGCAGGGATCCCAGAGTATTTCATATGGACGGAAATTGTGTGTTAATTCGTCAATGTGAGGGAGCGAGGGATGCAGTAAAGGAGGAATAATGTATCGGAAAAGAGATACTCGGAACCCCAAAGAAAATCCTATCGTTTCCGTAGAAACGTATCTCTATTTAGAAGGACAATGCAGGGAATCCAGAGTATTTCATATGTGTGTTAATTCGTCAATGTGAGGGAGCGAGGGATGCAGTAAAGGAGGAATAATGCATCGGAAAAGAGATACTCGACTCCCAAAAGAAAATCCTATCATTTCCGTAGAAACGTATCTCGTTTTAGAAAGACAATGCAGGGAACCCAGAGTATTTCATATCGACGCAAATTGTGTGTTAATTCGGCAATGTGGCGGAGCGAGGGATGCAGTAAAGGAGGAATAATGCATCGGAAAAGAGATACTCGGAACCCCAAATAAAATCCTATCGTTTCCGTAGAAACGTATCTCGATGTAGAATGACAATGCAGGGAATCCAGAGTATTTCATATGGACGCAAATTGTGTGTTAATTCGTCAATGTGAGGGAGCGAGGGATGCAGTAAAGGAGGAATAATGCATCGGAAAAGAGATACTCGGAACCCCAAAGAAAATCCTATCGTTTTCGTAGGAACGTATCTCGATTTAGAAGGACAATGCAAGGAATCCAGAGTATTTCATATGGCCGCAAATTGTGTAATTCGTCAATGTGAGGGAGCGAGCGATGCAGTAAAGGAGAAATAATGCATCGGAAAAGATATACTCGGAACCCCAAAGAAAATCCTATCGTTTCCGTATAAACGTATCTCCATTTAGAAGGACAATGCAGGGATCCCAGAGTATTTCATATGGACGCAAATTGTGTGTTAATTCGTCAATGTGAGGGAGCGAGGGATGCAGTAAAGGAGGAATAATGCATCGGAAAAGAGATACTCGGAACCCCAAAGAAAATCCTATCGTTTCCGTATAAAAGTATCTCCATTTAGAAGGACAATGCAGGGATCCCAGAGTATTTCATAAGGACGTAAATTGTGTGTTAATTCGTCAATGTGAGGGAGCGAGGGATGCAGTAAAGGAAGAATAATGCATCGGAAAAGAGATACTCGGAACCCCAAAGAAAATCCTATCGTTTCCGTCGAAACGTATCTCGATTTAGAAGGAGATGGCAGGGAATCCAGAGTATTTCATATGGACGCAAATTGTGTGTTAATTCGGCAATGTGACTGAGCGAGGGATGCAGTAAAGGAGGAATAATGCATCGGAAAAGAGATACTCGGAACCCCAAAGAAAATTCTATCGTTTCCGTAGAAACGTATCTCGATATAGAACGACAATGCAGGGAACTCAGAGTATTTCATATGGACACAAATTGTGTGTTAATTCGGCAATATGAGGGAGCGAGGGATGCAGTAAAGGAGGAATAATGCATCGGAAAAGAGATACTCGGAACCCCAAAGAAAATTCTATCGTTTCCGTAGAAACGTATCTCGATATAGAAGGACAATGCAGGGAACTCAGAGTATTTCATATGGACACAAATTGTGTTTTAATTCGTCAATGTGAGGGAGGGAGGGATGCAGTAAAGGAGGAAAAGAGATACTCGAAACCCCAAAGAAAATCCTATCGTTTTCGTAGAAACGTATCTCGATTTAGAAGGAGAATGCAGGGAATCCAGAGTATTTAATATGGACGCAAATTGTGTGTTAATTCGTCAATGTTAGTGAGCGAGGGATGCAGTAATGGAGGAATAATGCATCGGAAAAGAGATACTCGACTCCCAAAAGAAAATCCTATCATTTCCGTAGAAACGTATCTCGATATAGAAGGACAATACAGGGAATCCAGAGTATTACATATGGACGCAAATTATGTGTTAATTCGTCAATGTGAGGGAGCGAGGGATGCAGTAAAGGAGGAATAATGCATCGGAAAAGAGATACTCGGGACCCCAAAGAAAATCCTATCGTTTCCGTCGAAACGTATATCGATTTAGGAGATGGCAGGGAATCCAGAGTACTTCATATGGACGCAAATTGTGTGTTAATTCGGCAATGTGAGGGAGCGAGGGATGCAGAAAAGGAGGAATAATGCATCGGAAAAGAGATACTCGGAAACCCAAAGAAAATCCTATCGTTTCCGTAGAAACGTATCTCGATTTAGAAGGACAATGCAGGGAATCCAGAGCATTTCATACGGACGCAAATTGTGTGTTAATTCGTCAATGTGAGGGAGCGAGGGATGCAGTAAAGGAGGAAAAGAGATACTCGGAACCCCAAAGAAAATCCTATCGTTTCCATAGAAACGTATCTCGATTCAGAAGGACAATGCAGGGATCCCAGAGTATTTCATATGGACGCAAATTGCGAGTTAATTCGTCAATGTGAGGGAGCGAGGGATGCAGTAAAGGAGGAATAATGTATCGGAAAAGAGATACTCGGAACACCAAAGAAAATCCTATCGTTTCCGTAGAAACGTATCTCTATTTAGAAGGACAATGCAGGGAATCCAGAGTATTTCATATGTGTGTTAATTCGTCAATGTGAGGGAGCGAGGGATGCAGTACAGGAGGAATAATGCATCGTAAAAGAGATACTCGACTCCCAAAAGAAAATCCTATCATTTCCGTAGAAACGTATCTCGTTTTAGAAAGACAGTGCAGGGAACCCAGAGTATTTCATATCGACGCAAATTGTGTGTTAATTCGGCAATGTTAGGTTGCGAGGGATGCAGTAATGGAGGAATAATGCATCGGAAAAGAGATACTCGACTCCCAAAAGAAAATCCTATCGTTTCCGTTGAAACGTATCTCGTTTTAGAAAGATAGTGAAGGGAATCCAGAGTATTTCATATGGACGCAAATTGTGTGTTAATTCGGCAATGTGACGGAGCGAGGGATGCAGTAAAGGAGGAATAATGCATCGGAAAAGAGATACTCGGAACCCCAAAGACAATCCTATCGTTTCCGTAGAAACGTATCTCGATTTAGAAGGACAATGCAGGGAATCCAGAGTATTTCATATGGACGCAAATTGTGTGTTAATTCGGCAATGTGACGGAGCGAGGGATGCAGTGAAGGAGGAATAATGCATCGGAAAAGAGATACTCGGAACCCCAAAGACAATCCTATCGTTTCCGTAGAAACGTATCTCGATTTAGAAGGACAATGCAGGGAATCCAGAGTATTTCATATGGACGCAAATTGTGTGTTAATTCGTCAATGTGAGGGAGCGAGGGATGCAGTAAAGGAGGAATAATGCATCGGAAAAGAGATACTCGGAACCCCAAAGAAAATCCTATCGTTTTCGTTGAAAGGTATCTCGATTTAGAAGGACAATGCAGGGAATCCAGAGTATTTCATATGGACGCAAATTGTGTAATTCGTCAATGTGAGGGAGCGAGGGATGCAGTAAAGGAGGAATAATGCATCGGAAAAGAGATACTCGGAACCCCAAAGAAAATCCTATCGTTTCCGTCGAAACGTATCTCGATTTAGAAGGAGATGGCAGGGAATCCAGAGTATTTCACATGGACGCAAATTGTGTGTTAATTCGTCAATGTGAGGGAGCGAGGGATGCAGTAAAGGAGGAATAATGCATCGGAAAAGAGATACTCGGAACCCCAAAGAAAATCCTATCGTTTCCGTAGAAACGTATCTCGATATAGAAGGACAATGCAGGGAATCCAGAGTATTTCATATGGACGCAAATTGTGTGTTAATTCGGCAATGTGACGGAGCGAGGGATGCAGTGAAGGAGGAATAATGCATCGGAAAAGAGATACTCGGAACCCCAAAGACAATCCTATCGTTTCCGTAGAAACGTATCTCGATTTAGAAGGACATTGCAGGGAATCCAGAGTATTTCATATGGACGCAAATTGTGTGTTAATTCGTCAATGTGAGGGAGCGAGGGATGCAGTAAAGGAGGAATAATGCATCGGAAAAGAGATACTCGGAACCCCAAAGAAAATCCTATCGTTTTCGTTGAAAGGTATCTCGATTTAGAAGGACAATGCACGGAATCCAGAGTATTTCATATGGACGCAAATTGTGTAATTCGTCAATGTGAGGGAGCGAGGGATGCAGTAAAGGAGGAATAATGCATCGGAAAAGAGATACTCGGAACCCCAAAGAAAATCCTATCGTTTCCGTCGAAACGTATCTCGATTTAGAAGGAGATGGCAGGGAATCCAGAGTATTTCACATGGACGCAAATTGTGTGTTAATTCGTCAATGTGAGGGAGCGAGGGATGCAGTAAAGGAGGAATAATGCATCGGAAAAGAGATACTCGGAACCCCAAAGAAAATCCTATCGTTTCCGTAGAAACGTATCTCGATATAGAAGGACAATGCAGGGAACTCAGAGTATTTCATATGGACACAAATTGTGTGTTAATTCGGCAATATGAGGGAGCGAGGGATGCAGTAAAGGAGGAATAATGCATCGGAAAAGAGATACTCGGAACCCCAAAGAAAATCCTATCGTTTCCGTAGAAACGTATCTCGATTTAGAAGGACAATGCAGGGAATCCAGAGTATTTCATACGGACGCAAATTGTGTGTTAATTCGTCAATGTGAGGGAGGGAGGGATGCAGTAAAGGAGGAAAAGAGATACTCCCAACCCCAAAGAAAATCCTATCGTTTTCGTAGAAACGTATCTCGATTTAGAAGGACAATGCAGGGAATCCAGAGTATTTCATATGGACGCAAATTGTGTGTTAATTCTTCAATGTGAGGGAGGGAGGGATGCAGTAAAGGAGGAATAATGCATCGGAAAAGAGATACTCGGAACCCCAAAGAAAATCCTATCGATTCCGTAGAAACGTATCTCGATTTAGATTGACAATGCAGGGACTCCAGAGTATTTCATATGGACGCAAATTGTGTGTTAATTCGTCAATGTGAGGGAGCGAGGGATGCAGTAAAGGAGGAATAATGCTTCGGGAAAGAGATACTCGGAACCCCAAAGAAAATCCTATCATTTCCGTATAAACGTATCTCGATTTAGAAGGACCATGCAGGGAATCCAGAGTATTTCATATGGACGCAAATTGTGTGTTAATTCGTCAATGTGAGGGAGCGAGGGATGCAGTAAAGGAGGAATAATGCATCGGAAAAGAGATACTCGGAACCCCAAAGAAAATCCTATCGTTTCCGTAGAAACGTATCTCGATTTAGAAGGATAGTGCAGGGAATCCAGAGTATTTCATATGTGTGTTAATTCGTCAATGTGAGGGAGCGAGGGATGCAGTAAAGGAGGAATAATGCATCGGAAAAGAGATACTCGTCTCCCAAAAGAAAATCCTGTCGTTTCCGTAGAAACGTATCTCGTTTTAGAAAGATAATGCAGGGAACCCAGAGTATTTCATATGGACGCAAATTGTGTGTTAATTCGGCAATGTGAGGGAGCGATGGATGCAGTAAAGGAGGAATAATGCATCGGAAAAGAGATACTCGGAACCCCAAAGAAAATCCTCTCGTTTCCGTAGAAACGTATCTCGATATAGAAGGACAATGCAGGGAACTCAGAGTATTTCATATGGACGCAAATTGTGTGTTAATTCGTCAATGTTAGGGAGCGAGGGATGCAGTAATGGAGGAATAATGCATCTGAAAAGAGATACTCGACTCCCAAAAGAAAATCCTATCATTTCCGTAGAAACGTATCTCGTTTTAGAAAGATAATGCAGGGAATCCAGAGTATTTCATATGGACGCAAACTGTGTGTTAGTTCGGCAATGTGAGGGAGCGAGGGATGCAGTAAAGGAGGAATAATGCATCGGAAAAGAGATATTTGGAACCCCAAAGAAAATCCTATCGTTTCCGTAGAAACGTATCTCGATTTAGAAGGACAATGCAGGGAATCCAGAGTATTTCATATGGACGCAAATTGTGTGTTAATTCGGCAATGTGAGGGAGCGAGGGATGCAGTAAAGGAGGAATAATGCATCGGAAAAGAGATACTCGGAACCCCAAATAAAATCCTATCGTTTCCGTAGAAACGAATAAGGATTTAGAAGGACAATGCAGGGAATCCAGAGTATTTCATATGGACGCAAATTGTGTGTTAATTCGTCAATGTGAGGGAGCGAGGGATGCTGTAAAGGAGAAATAATTCATCGGAAAAGAGATACTCGGAATCCCAAAGAAAATCCTATCGTTTCCGTAGAAAAGTATCTCGATTTAGAAGGAGATGGCAGGGAATCCAGAGTATTTCATATGGACGCAAATTGAGTGTTAATTCGTCAATGTGAGGGAGCGAGGGATGCAGTAAAGGAGGAATAATGCATCGGAAAAGAGATACTCGGAACCCAAAAGAAAATCCTATCGTTTCCGTCGAAACGTATATCGATTTAGGAGATGGCAGGGAATCCAGAGTATTTCATATGGACGCAAATTGTGTGTTAATTCGGCAATGTGAGGGAGCGAGGGATGCAGTAAAGGAGGAATAATGCATCGGAAAGGAGATACTCGGAACCCCAACTAAAATCTTATCGTTTCCGTAGAAACGTATCTCGATGTAGAAGGACAATGCAGGGAATCCAGTGTATTTCATATGGACGCAAATTGTGTGTTAATTCGTCAATGTGAGGGAGCGAGGGATGCAGTAAAGGAAGAATAATGCATCGGAAAAGAGATACTCGGAACCCCAAAGAAAATCCTATCGTTTACGTAGAAACGTATCTCGATTTAGAAGGACAATGCGGGGAATCCAGAGTATTTCATATGGACGCAAGTTGTGTAATTCGTCAATGTGAGGGAGCGAGGGATGCAGTAAAGGAGGAATAATGCATCGGAAAAGAGATACTCGGAACCCCAAAGAAAATCCTATCGTTTCCGTAGAAACGTATCTCCATTCAGAAGGACAATGCAGGGATCCCAGAGTATTTCATATGGACGTAAATTGTGTGTTAATTCTTCAATGTGAGGGAGCGAGGGATGAAGTAAAGGAGGAATAATGCATCGGAAAAGAGATACTCGGAACCCCAAAGAAAATCCTATCGTTTCCGTAGAAACATATCTCGATTTAGAAGGACAATGCAGGGAATCCAGAGTATTTCATATGGACGCAAATTGTGTGTTAATTCGGCAATGTGAGGGAGCGAGGGATGCAGCACAGGAGGAATAATGCATCGGAAAAGAGATACTCGGATCCCCAAAGAAAATCCTATCGTTTCTGTAGAAACGTATATCGATTTAGAAGGACAATGCAGGGAATCCAGAGTATTTCATATGGACGCAAATTGTGTGTTAATTCGTCAATGTGATGGAGCGAGGGATGCTGTAAAGGAGGGATAATGCAACGGAAAAGAGATACTCGGAACCCCAAAGAAAATCCTATCGTTACCGTAGAGACGTATCTCGATATAGAAGGACAATGCAGGGAACTCGGAGTATTTCATATGGACGCAAATTGTGTGTTAATTCGTCGATGATAGGGAGCGAGGGATGCAGTAATGGAGGAATAATGCATCGGAAAAGAGATACTCGACTCCCAAAAGAAAATCCTATCGTTTCCGTAGAAATGTATCGCGTTTTAGAAAGATAATGCAGGGAATCCAGAGTATTTTATATGGACGCAAATTGTGTGTTAATTCGGCAATGTGAGGGAGCGAGGGATGCAGTAAAGGAGGAATAATGCATCGGAAAAGAGATACTTGGAACCCTAAAGAAAATCCTATCGTTTCTGTAGAAACGTATCTCGATTTAGAAGGACAATGCAGGGAATCCAGAGTATTTCATATGGACGCAAATTGTGTGTTATTTCGGCAATGTGAGGGAGCGAGGGATGCAGTAAAGGAGGAATAAAGCATCGGAAAAGAGATACTCGGAACCCCAAAGAAAATACTATCGTTTCCGTAGAAACGTATATCGATATAGAAGGGCAATGCAGGGAACTCAGAGTATTTCATATGGACGCAAATTGTGTGTTAATTCGGCAATGTGAGGGAGAGTGGGATGCAGTAAAGGAGGAATAATGCATCGGAAAAGAGATACTCGTCTCCCAAAAGAAAATCCTGTCGTTTCCATAGAAACGTATCTCGTTTTAGAAAGATACTGCAGGGAACCCTGAGTATTTCATATGGACGCAAATTGTGTGTTAATTCGGCAATGTGAGGGAGCGAGGGATGCAGTAAATGATGAATAATGCATCGGAAAAGAGATACTCGGAACCCCAAATAAAATCCTCTCGTTTCCGTAGAAACGTATCTCGATATAGAAGGACAATGCAGGGAACTCAGAGTATTTCATATGGACGCAAATTGTGTGTTAATTCGTCAATGTGAGGGAGCGAGGGATGCAGCACAGGAGGAATAATGCATCGGAAAAGAGATACTCGGATCCCCAAAGAAAATCCTATCGTTTCTGTAGAAACGTATATCGATTTAGAAGGACAATGCAGGGAATCCAGAGTATTTCATATGGACGCAAATTGTGTGTTAATTCGTCAATGTGATGGAGCGAGGGATGCTGTAAAGGAGGGATAATGCAACGGAAAAGAGATACTCGGAACCCCAAAGAAAATCCTATCGTTACCGTAGAGACGTATCTCGATATAGAAGGACAATGCAGGGAACTCGGAGTATTTCATATGGACGCAAATTGTGTGTTAATTCGTCAATGATAGGGAGCGAGGGATGCAGTAATGGAGGAAGAATGCATCGGAAAATAGATACTCGACTCCCAAAAGAAAATCCTATCGTTTCCGTAGAAATGTATCGCGTTTTAGAAAGATAATGCAGGGAATCCAGAGTATTTTATATGGACGCAAATTGTGTGTTAATTCGGCAATGTGAGGGAGCGAGGGATGCAGTAAAGGAGGAATAATGCATCGGAAAAGAGATACTTGGAACCCTAAAGAAAATCCTATCGTTTCTGTAGAAACGTATCTCGATTTAGAAGGACAATGCAGGGAATCCAGAGTATTTCATATGGACGCAAATTGTGTGTTAATTCGGCAATGTGAGGGAGCGAGGGATGCAGTAAAGGAGGAATAAAGCATCGGAAAAGAGATACTCGGAACCCCAAAGAAAATACTATCGTTTCCGTAGAAACGTATATCGATATAGAAGGGCAATGCAGGGAACTCAGAGTATTTCATATGGACGCATATTGTGTGTTAATTCGGCAATGTGAGGGAGAGTGGGATGCAGTAAAGGAGGAATAATGCATCGGAAAAGAGATACTCGTCTCCCAAAAGAAAATCCTGTCGTTTCCATAGAAACGTATCTCGTTTTAGAAAGATACTGCAGGGAACCCTGAGTATATCATATGGACGCAAATTGTGTGTTAATTCGGCAATGTGAGGGAGCGAGGGATGCAGTAGATGATGAATAATGCATCGGAAAAGAGATACTCGGAACCCCAAATAAAATCCTCTCGTTTCCGTAGAAACGTATCTCGATATAGAAGGACAATGCAGGGAACTCAGAGTATTTCATATGGACGCAAATTGTGTGTTAATTCGTCAATGTTAGGGAGCGAGGGATGCAGTAATGGAGGAATAATGCATCGGAAAAGAGATACTCGACTCCCAAAAGAAAATCCTATCATTTCCGTAGAAACGTATCTCGTTTTAGAAAGATAATGCAGGGAATCCAGAGTATTTCATATGGACGCAAATTCTGTGTTAGTTCGGCAATGTGAGGGAGCGAGGGATGCAGTAAAGGAGGAATAATGCATCGGAAAAGAGATATTTGGAACCCCAAAGAAAATCCTATCGTTTCCGTAGAAACGTATCTCGATTTAGAAGGACAATGCAGGGAATCCAGAGTATTTCATATGGACGCAAATTGTGTGTTAATTCGGCAATGTGAGGGAGCGAGGGATGCAGTAAAGGAGGAATAATGCATCGGAAAAGAGATACTCGGAACCCCAAAGAAAATCCTATCGTTTCCGTAGAAACGTATCTCGATTTAGAAGGATAGTGCAGGGAATCCAGAGTATTTCATATGTGTGTTAATTCGTCAATGTGAGGGAGCGAGGGATGCAGTAAAGGAGGAATAATGCATCGGAAAAGAGATACTCGTCTCCCAAAAGAAAATCCTGTCGTTTCCGTAGAAACGTATCTCGTTTTAGAAAGATAATGCAGGGAACCCAGAGTATTTTATATGGACGCAAATTGTGTGTTAATTCGGCAATGTGAGGGAGCGAGGGATGCAGTAAAGGAGGAATAATGCATCGGAAAAGAGATACTCGGAACCCCAACTAAAATCTTATCGTTTCCGTAGAAACGTATCTCGATGTAGAAGGACAATGCAGGGAATCAAGTGTATTTCATATGGACGCAAATTGTGTGTTAATTCGTCAATGTGAGGGAGCGAGGGATGCAGTAAAGGAAGAATAATGCATCGGAAAAGAGATACTCGGAACCCCAAAGAAAATCCTATCGTTTACGTAGAAACGTATCTCGATTTAGAAGGACAATGCGGGGAATCCAGAGTATTTCATATGGACGCAAGTTGTGTAATTCGTCAATGTGAGGGAGCGAGGGATGCAGTAAAGGAGGAATAATGCATCGGAAAAGAGATACTCGGAACCCCAAAGAAAATCCTATCGTTTCCGTAGAAACGTATCTCCATTCAGAAGGACAATGCAGGGATCCCAGAGTATTTCATATGGACGTAAATTGTGTGTTAATTCTTCAATGTGAGGGAGCGAGGGATGAAGTAAAGGAGGAATAATGCATCGGAAAAGAGATACTCGGAACCCCAAAGAAAATCCTATCGTTTCCGTAGAAACATATCTCGATTTAGAAGGACAATGCAGGGAATCCAGAGTATTTCATATGGACGCAAATTGTGTGTTAATTCGGCAATGTGAGGGAGCGAGGGATGCAGCACAGGAGGAATAATGCATCGGAAAAGAGATACTCGGATCCCCAAAGAAAATCCTATCGTTTCTGTAGAAACGTATATCGATTTAGAAGGACAATGCAGGGAATCCAGAGTATTTCATATGGACGCAAATTGTGTGTTAATTCGTCAATGTGATGGAGCGAGGGATGCTGTAAAGGAGGGATAATGCAACGGAAAAGAGATACTCGGAACCCCAAAGAAAATCCTATCGTTACCGTAGAGACGTATCTCGATATAGAAGGACAATGCAGGGAACTCGGAGTATTTCATATGGACGCAAATTGTGTGTTAATTCGTCTATGATAGGGAGCGAGGGATGCAGTAATGGAGGTATAATGCATCGGAAAAGAGATACTCGACTTCCAAAAGAAAATCCTATCGTTTCCGTAGAAATGTATCGCGTTTTAGAAAGATAATGCAGGGAATCCAGAGTATTTTATATGGACGCAAATTGTGTGTTAATTCGGCAATGTGAGGGAGCGAGGGATGCAGTAAAGGAGGAATAATGCATCGGAAAAGAGATACTTGGAACCCTAAAGAAAATCCTATCGTTTCTGTAGAAACGTATCTCGATTTAGAAGGACAATGCAGGGAATCCAGAGTATTTCATATGGACGCAAATTGTGTGTTAATTCGGCAATGTTTGGGAGCGAGGGATGCAGTAAAGGAGGAATAAAGCATCGGAAAAGAGATACTCGGAACCCCAAAGAAAATACTATCGTTTCCGTAGAAACGTATATCGATATAGAAGGGCAATGCAGGGAACTCAGAGTATTTCATATGGACGCAAATTGTGTGTTAATTCGGCAATGTGAGGGAGAGTGGGATGCAGTAAAGGAGGAATAATGCATCGGAAAAGAGATACTCGTCTCCCAAAAGAAAATCCTGTCGTTTCCATAGAAACGTATCTCGTTTTAGAAAGATACTGCAGGGAACCCTGAGTATTTCATATGGACGCAAATTGTGTGTTAATTCGGCAATGTGAGGGAGCGAGGGATGCAGTAAATGATGAATAATGCATCGGAAAAGAGATACTCGGAACCCCAAATAAAATCCTCTCGTTTCCGTAGAAACGTATCTCGATATAGAAGGACAATGCAGGGAACTCAGAGTATTTCATATGGACGCAAATTGTGTGTTAATTCGTCAATGTTAGGGAGCGAGGGATGCAGTAATGGAGGAATAATGCATCGGAAAAGAGATACTCGACTCCCAAAAGAAAATCCTATCATTTCCGTAGAAACGTATCTCGTTTTAGAAAGATAATGCAGGGAATCCAGAGTATTTCATATGGACGCAAATTCTGTGTTAGTTCGGCAATGTGAGGGAGCGAGGGATGCAGTAAAGGAGGAATAATGCATCGGAAAAGAGATATTTGGAACCCCAAAGAAAATCCTATCGTTTCCGTAGAAACGTATCTCGATTTAGAAGGACAATGCAGGGAATCCAGAGTATTTCATATGGACGCAAATTGTGTGTTAATTCGGCAATGTGAGGGAGCGAGGGATGCAGTAAAGGAGGAATAATGCATCGGAAAAGAGATACTCGGAACCCCAAAGAAAATCCTATCGTTTCCGTAGAAACGTATCTCGATTTAGAAGGATAGTGCAGGGAATCCAGAGTATTTCATATGTGTGTTAATTCGTCAATGTGAGGGAGCGAGGGATGCAGTAAAGGAGGAATAATGCATCGGAAAAGAGATACTCGTCTCCCAAAAGAAAATCCTGTCGTTTCCGTAGAAACGTATCTCGTTTTAGAAAGATAATGCAGGGAACCCAGAGTATTTCATATGGACGCAAATTGTGTGTTAATTCGGCAATGTGAGGGAGCGATGGATGCAGTAAAGGAGGAATAATGCATCGGAAAAGAGATACTCGGAACCCCAAATAAAATCCTCTCGTTTCCGTAGAAACGTATCTCGATATAGAAGGACAATGCAGGGAACTCAGAGTATTTCATATGGACGCAAATTGTGTGTTAATTCGTCAATGTTAGGGAGCGAGGGATGCAGTAATGGAGGAATAATGCATCTGAAAAGAGATACTCGACTCCCAAAAGAAAATCCTATCATTTCCGTAGAAACGTATCTCGTTTTAGAAAGATAATGCAGGGAATCCAGAGTATTTCATATGGACGCAAATTGTGTGTTAATTCGGCAATGTGAGGGAGCGAGGGATGCTGTAAAGGAGAAATAATTCATCGGAAAAGAGATACTCGGAATCCCAAAGAAAATCCTATCGTTTCCGTAGAAAAGTATCTCGATTTAGAAGGAGATGGCAGGGAATCCAGAGTATTTCATATGGACGCAAAAACGAGTGTTAATTCGTCAATGTGAGGGAGCGAGGGATGCAGTAAAGGAGGAATAATGCATCGGAAAAGAGATACTCGGAACCCAAAAGAAAATCCTATCGTTTCCGTCGAAACGTATATCGATTTAGGAGATGGCAGGGAATCCAGAGTATTTCATATGGACGCAAATTGTGTGTTAATTCGGCAATGTGAGGGAGCGAGGGATGCAGTAAAGGAGGAATAATGCATCGGAAAGGAGATACACGGAACCCCAAAGAAAATCCTATCGTTTCCGTAGAAACGTATCTCGATATAGAAGGACAATGCAGGGAACTCAGAGTATTTCATATGGACACAAATTGTGTGTTAATTCGGCAATATGAGGGAGCGAGGGATGCAGTAAAGGAGGAATAATGCATCGGAAAAGAGATATTTGGAACCCCAAAGAAAATCCTATCGTTTCCGTAGAAACGTATCTCGATTTAGAAGGACAATGCAGGGAATCCAGAGTATTTCATATGGACGCAAATTGTGTGTTAATTCGGCAATGTGAGGGAGCGAGGGATGCAGTAAAGGAGGAATAATGCATCGGAAAAGAGATACTCGGAACCCCAAATAAAATCCTATCGTTTCCGTAGAAACGAATAAGGATTTAGAAGGACAATGCAGGGAATCCAGAGTATTTCATATGGACGCAAATTGTGTGTTAATTCGTCAATGTGAGGGAGCGAGGGATGCTGTAAAGGAGAAATAATTCATCGGAAAAGAGATACTCGGAATCCCAAAGAAAATCCTATCGTTTCCGTAGAAAAGTATCTCGATTTAGAAGGAGATGGCAGGGAATCCAGAGTATTTCATATGGACGCAAATTGAGTGTTAATTCGTCAATGTGAGGGAGCGAGGGATGCAGTAAAGGAGGAATAATGCATCGGAAAAGAGATACTCGGAACCCAAAAGAAAATCCTATCGTTTCCGTCGAAACGTATATCGATTTAGGAGATGGCAGGGAATCCAGAGTATTTCATATGGACGCAAATTGTGTGTTAATTCGGCAATGTGAGGGAGCGAGGGATGCAGTAAAGGAGGAATAATGCATCGGAAAGGAGATACTCGGAACCCCAAAGAAAATCCTATCGTTTCCGTAGAAACGTATCTCGATATAGAAGGACAATGCAGGGAACTCAGTGTATTTCATATGGACGCAAATTGTGTGTTAATTTGTCAATGATTGGCAGCGAGGGATGCAGTAATGGAGGAATAATGCATCGGAAAAGAGATACTCGACTCCCAAAAAAAAATCCTATCGTTTCCGTAGAAACGTATCTCGATATAGAAGGACAATGCAGGGAATCCAGAGTATTTCATATCGACGCAAATTATGTGTTAATTCGTCAATGTGAGGGAGCGAGGGATGCAGTAAAGGAGGTATAATGCATCGGAAATGAGATACTCGACTCCCAAAAAAAATCCTATCGTTTCCGTCGAAACGTATCTCGATTTAGGAGATGGCAGGGAATCCAGAGTATTTCATATGGACGCAAATTGTGTGTTAATTCGGCAATGTGAGGGAGCGAGGGATGCAGTAAAGGAGGAATAATGCATCGGAAAGGAGATACTCGGAACCCCAAAGAAAATCCTATCGTTTCCGTAGAAACGTATCTCGATATAGAAGGACAATGCAGGGAACTCAGTGTATTTCATATGGACGCAAATTGTGTGTTAATTTGTCAATGATTGGCAGCGAGGGATGCAGTAATGGAGGAATAATGCATCGGAAAAGAGATACTCGACTCCCAAAAGAAAATCCTATCGTTTCCGTAGAAACGTATCTCGATATAGAAGGACAATGCAGGGAATCCAGAGTATTTCATATCGACGCAAATTATGTGTTAATTCGTCAATGTGAGGGAGCGAGGGATGCAGTAAAGGAGGTATAATGCATCGGAAATGAGATACTCGACTCCCAAAAAAAATCCTATCGTTTCCGTCGAAACGTATCTCGATTTAGGAGATGGCAGGGAATCCAGAGTATTTCATATGGACGCAAATTGAGTGTTAATTCGTCAATGTGAGGGAGCGAGGGATGCAGTAAAGGAGGAATAATGCATCGGAAAAGAGATACTCGGAACCCAAAAGAAAATCCTATCGTTTCCATAGAAACGTATATCGATTTAGGAGATGGCAGGGAATCCAGAGTATTTCATATGGACGCAAATTGTGTGTTAATTCTGCAATGTGGGGGAGCGAGGGATGCAGAAAAGGAGGAATAATGCATCGGAAAAGAGATACTCGGAACCCCAACTAAAATCTTATCGTTTCCGTAGAAACGTATCTCCATTCAGAAGGACAATGCAGGGATCCCAGAGTATTTCATACGGACGCAAATTGTTTGTTAATTCGTCAATGTGAGGGAGCGAGGGATGCAGTAAAGGAGGAAAAGAGATACTCGGAACCCCAAAGAAAATCGTATCGTTTCCATAGAAACGTATCTCGATTCTGAAGGACAATGCAGGTATCCCAGAGTATTTCATATGGACGCAAATTGTGTGTTAATTCGTCAATGTGAGGGAGCGAGGGATGCAGTAAAGGAGGAACAATGTATCGGAAAAGAGATACTCGGAACCCCAAAGAAAATCCTATCGTTTCCGTAGAAACGTATCTCTATTTAGAAGGACAATGCAGGGAATCCAGAGTTTTCATATGTGTGTTAATTCGTCAATGTGAGGGAGCGAGGGATGCAGTAAAGGAGGAATAATGCATCGGAAAAGAGATACTCGACTCCCAAAAGAAAATCCTATCATTTCCGTAGAAACGTATCTCGTTTTAGAAAGATAATGCAGGGAACCCAGAATATTTCATATCGACGCAAATTGTGTGTTAATTCGGCAATGTGAGGGAGCGAGGGATGCAGTAAAGGAGGAATAATGCATCGGAAAAGAGATACTTGGAACCCTAAAGAAAATCCTATCGTTTCTGTAGAAACGTATCTCGATTTAGAAGGACAATGCAGGGAATCCAGAGTATTTCATATGGACGCAAATTGTGTGTTAATTCGGCAATGTGAGGGAGCGAGGGATGCAGTAAAGGAGGAATAAAGCATCGGAAAAGAGATACTCGGAACCCCAAAGAAAATACTATCGTTTCCGTAGAAACGTATATCGATATAGAAGGGCAATGCAGGGAACTCAGAGTATTTCATATGGACGCAAATTGTGTGTTAATTCGGCAATGTGAGGGAGAGTGGGATGCAGTAAAGGAGGAATAATGCATCGGAAAAGAGATACTCGTCTCCCAAAAGAAAATCCTGTCGTTTCCATAGAAACGTATCTCGTTTTAGAAAGATACTGCAGGGAACCCTGAGTATTTCATATGGACGCAAATTGTGTGTTAATTCGGCAATGTGAGGGTGCGAGGGATGCAGTAAATGATGAATAATGCATCGGAAAAGAGATACTCGGAACCCCAAATAAAATCCTCTCGTTTCCGTAGAAACGTATCTCGATATAGAAGGACAATGCAGGGAACTCAGAGTATTTCATATGGACGCAAATTGTGTGTTAATTCGTCAATGTTAGGGAGCGAGGGATGCAGTAATGGAGGAATAATGCATCGGAAAAGAGATACTCGACTCCCAAAAGAAAATCCTATCATTTCCGTAGAAACGTATCTCGTTTTAGAAAGATAATGCAGGGAATCCAGAGTATTTCATATGGACGCAAATTCTGTGTTAGTTCGGCAATGTGAGGGAGCGAGGGATGCAGTAAAGGAGGAATAATGCATCGGAAAAGAGATATTTGGAACCCCAAAGAAAATCCTATCGTTTCCGTAGAAACGTATCTCGATTTAGAAGGACAATGCAGGGAATCCAGAGTATTTCATATGGACGCAAATTGTGTGTTAATTCGGCAATGTGAGGGAGCGAGGGATGCAGTAAAGCAGGAATAATGCATCGGAAAAGAGATACTCGGAACCCCAAATAAAATCCTATCGTTTCCGTAGAAACGAATATCGATTTAGAAGGACAATGCAGGGAATCCAGAGTATTTCATATGGACGCAAATTGTGTGTTAATTCGTCAATGTGAGGGAGGGAGGGATGCTGTAAAGGAGGAATAATGCATCGGAAAAGACATACTCGGAACCCCAAAGAAAATCCTATCGTTTCCGTAGAAACGTATCTCGATTTAGAAGGAGATGGCAGGGAATCCAGAGTATTTCATATGGACGCAAATTGAGTGTTAATTCGTCAATGTGAGGGAGCGAGGGATGCAGTAAAGGAGGAATAATGCATCGGAAAAGAGATACTCGGAACCCAAAAGAAAATCCTATCGTTTCCGTCGAAACGTATATCGATTTAGGAGATGGCAGGGAATCCAGAGTATTTCATATGGACGCAAATTGTGTGTTAATTCGGCAATGTGAGGGAGCGAGGGATGCAGTAAAGGAGGAATAATGCACCGGAAAGGAGATACTCGGAACCCCAAAGAAAATCCTATCGTTTCCGTAGAAACGTATCTCGATATAGAAGGACAATGCAGGGAACTCAGAGTATTTCATATGGACACAAATTGTGTGTGAATTCGGCAATATGAGGGAGCAAGGGATGCAGTAAAGGAGGAATAATGCATCGGAAAAGAGATACTCGGAACCCCAAAGAAAATCCTATCGTTTCCGTAGAAACGTATCTCGATTTAGAAGGACACTGCAGGGAATCCAGAGTATTTCATATGTGTGTTAATTCGTCAATGTGAGGGAGCGAGGGATGCAGTAAAGGAGGAATAATGCATCGGAAAAGAGATACTCGACTCCCAAAAGAAAACCCTGTCATTTCCGTAGAAACGTATCTCGTTTTAGAAAGATAATGCAGGGAACCCAGAGTATTTCATATGGACGCAAATTGTGTGTTAATTCGGCAATGTGAGGGACCGAGGGATGCAGTATGGGAGGAATAATGCATCGAAAAGAGATACTCGGAGCCCCAAATAAAATCCTATCGTTTCCGTAGAAACGTATCTCGATGTAGAAGGACAATGCAGGGAATCCAGAATATTTCATATGGACGCAAATTGTGTGTTAATTCGTCAATGTGTGGGAGCGAGGGATGCAGTAAAGGAGGAATAATGCATCGGAAAAGAGATACTCGGAACCCCAAAGAAAATCCTATCGTTTCCGTAGAAACGTATCTCGATATAGAAGGACAATGCAGGGAACTCAGAGTATTTCATATGGACGCAAATTGTGTGTTAATTCGTCAATGCTAGGGAGCGAGGGATGCAGTAATGGAGGAATAATGCATCGGAAAAGATATACTCGACTTTCAAAAGAAAATCCTATCGTTTCCGTAGAAACGTATCTCGATATAGAAGGACAATGCAGGGAATCCAGAGTATTTCATATGGACGCAAATTATGTGTTAATTCGTCAATGTGAGGGAGCGAGGGATGCAGTAAAGGAGGTATAATGCATCGGAAATGAGATACTCGACTCCCAAAAAATATCCTATCGTTTCCGTCGAAACGTATCTCGATTTAGAAGGAGATGGCAGGGAATCCAGAGTATTTCATATGGACGCAAATTGAGTGTTAATTCGTCAATGTGAGGGAGCGAGGGATGCAGTAAAGGAGGAATAATGCATCGGAAAAGAGATACTCGGAACCCAAAAGAAAATCCTATCGTTTCCGTCGATACGTATATCGATTTAGGAGATGGCAGGGAATCCAGAGTATTTCATATGGACGCAAATTGTGTGTTAATTCGGCAATGTGAGGGAGCGAAGGATGCAGAAAAGGAGGAATAATGCATCGGAAAAGAGATACTCGGAACCCCAATGAAAATCCTATCGTTTCCGTAGAAATGTATCTCGATTTAGAAGGACAATGCAGGGAATCCAGAGTATTTCATACGGACGCAAATTGTGTGTTAATTCGTCAATGTGAGGGAGCGAGGGATGCAGTAAAGGAGGAATAGAGATACTCGGAACCCCAAAGAAAATCCTATCGTTTCCATAGAAACGTATCTCGATTCAGAAGGACAATGCAGGAATCCCAGAGTATTTCATATGGACGCAAATTGTGTGTTAATTCGTCAATGTGAGGGAGCGAGGGATGCAGTAAAGGAGGAATAATGTATCGGAAAAGGGATACTCGGAACCCCAAAGAAAATCCTATCATTTCCGTAGAAACGTATCTCTATTTAGAAGGACAATGCAGGGAATCCAGAGTATTTCATATGTGTGTTAATTCGTCAATGTGAGGGAGCGAGGGATGCAGTGAAGGAGGAATAATGCATCGGAAAAGAGATACTCGACTCCCAAAAGAAAATCCTATCATTTCCGTAGAAACGTATCTCGTTTTAGAAAGATAATGCAGGGAACCCAGAGTATTTCATATCGACGCAAATTGTGTGTTAATTCGGCAATGTGAGGGAGCGAGGGATGCAGTAAAGGAGGAATAATGCATCGGAAAAGAGATACTCGGAACCCCAAATAAAATCCTATCGTTTCCGTAGAAACGTATCTCGATGAAGAAGGACAATGCAGGGAATCCAGTGTATTTCATATGGACGCAAATTGTGTGTTAATTCGTCAATGTGAGGGAGCGAGGGTTGCAGTAAAGGAAGAATAATGCATCGGAAAAGAGATACTCGGAACCCCAAAGAAAATCCTATCGTTTACGTAGAAACGTATCTTGATTTAGAAGGACAATGCAGGGAATCCAGAGTATTTCATATGGACGCAAATTGTGTAATTCGTCAATGTGAGGGAGCGAAGGATGCAGTAAAGGAGGAATAATGCATCGGAAAAGAGATACTCGGAACCCCAAAGAAAATCCTATCATTTCCGTAGAAACGTATCTCCATTCAGAAGGACAATGCAGGGATCCCAGAGTATTTCATATGGACGCAAATTGTGTGTTAATTCTTCAATGTGAGGGAGCGAGGGATAAATAAAGGAGGAATAATGCATCGGAAAAGAGATACTCGGAACCCCAAAGAAAATCCTATCGTTTCCGTAGAAACATATCTCGATTTAGAAGGACAATCCCGGGAATCCAGAGTATTTCATATGGACGCAAATTGTGTGTTAATTCGGCAATGTGAGGGAGCGAGGGATGCAGTAAAGGAGGAATAATGCATCGGAAAAGAGATACTCGGAACCCCAAAGAAAATCCTATCGTTTCCGTAGAAACGTATATCGATTTAGAAGGACAATGCAGGGAATCGAGAGTATTTCATATGGACGCAAATTGTGTGTTAATTCGTCAATGTGATGGAGCGAGGGATGCTGTAAAGGAGGGATAATGCAACGGAAAAGAGATACTCGGAACCCCAAAGAAAATCCTATCGTTACCGTAGAGACGTATCTCGATATAGAAGGACAATGCAGGGAACTCGGAGTATTTCATATGGACGCAAATTGTGTGTTAATTCGTCAATGATAGGGAGCGAGGGATGCAGTAATGGAGGAATAATGCATCGGAAAAGAGATACTCGGATCCCCAAAGAAAATCCTATCGTTTCTGTAGAAACGTATATCGATTTAGAAGGACAATGCAGGGAATCCAGAGTATTTCATATGGACGCAAATTGTGTGTTAATTCGTCAATGTGATGGAGCGAGGGATGCTGTAAAGGAGGGATAATGCAACGGAAAAGAGATACTCGGAACCCCAAAGAAAATCCTATCGTTACCGTAGAGACGTATCTCGATATAGAAGGACAATGCAGGGAACTCGGAGTATTTCATATGGACGCAAATTGTGTGTTAATTCGTCAATGATAGGGAGCGAGGGATGCAGTAATGGAGGAATAATGCATCGGAAAAGAGATACTCGACTCCCAAAAGAAAATCCTATCGTTTCCGTAGAAATGTATCGCGATTTAGAAAGATAATGCAGGGAATCCCGAGTATTTTATATGGACGCAAATTGTGTGTTAATTCGGCAATGTGAGGGAGCGAGGGATGCAGTAAAGGAGGAATAATGCATCGGAAAAGAGATACTCGGAACCACAAAGAAAATCCTATCGTTTCCGTAGAAACATATCTCGATTTAGAAGGACAATGCAGGGAATCCAGAGTATTTCATATGGACGCAAATTGTGTGTTAATTCGGCAATGTGAGGGAGCGAGGGATGCAGCACAGGAGGAATAATGCATCGGAAAAGAGATACTCGGATCCCCAAAGAAAATCCTATCGTTTCTGTAGAAACGTATATCGATTTAGAAGGACAATGCAGGGAATCCAGAGTATTTCATATGGACGCAAATTGTGTGTTAATTCGTCAATGTGATGGAGCGAGGGATGCTGTAAAGGAGGGATAATGCAACGGAAAAGAGATACTCGGAACCCCAAAGAAAATCCTATCGTTTCCGTAGAAACGTATATCGATTTAGAAGGACAATGCAGGGAATCGAGAGTATTTCATATGGACGCAAATTGTGTGTTAATTCGTCAATGTGAGGGAGCGAGGGATGAAGTAAAGGAGGAATAATGCATCGGAAAAGAGATACTCGGAACCACAAAGAAAATCCTATCGTTTCCGTAGAAACATATCTCGATTTAGAAGGACAATGCAGGGAATCCAGAGTATTTCATATGGACGCAAATTGTGTGTTAATTCGGCAATGTGAGGGAGCGAGGGATGCAGCACAGGAGGAATAATGCATCGGAAAAGAGATACTCGGATCCCCAAAGAAAATCCTATCGTTTCTGTAGAAACGTATATCGATTTAGAAGGACAATGCAGGGAATCCAGAGTATTTCATATGGACGCAAATTGTGTGTTAATTCGTCAATGTGATGGAGCGAGGGATGCTGTAAAGGAGGGATAATGCAACGGAAAAGAGATACTCGGAACCCCAAAGAAAATCCTATCGTTACCGTAGAGACGTATCTCGATATAGAAGGACAATGCAGGGAACTCGGAGTATTTCATATGGACGCAAATTGTGTGTTAATTCGTCAATGATAGGGAGCGAGGGATGCAGTAATGGAGGAATAATGCATCGGAAAAGAGATACTCGACTCCCAAAAGAAAATCCTATCGTTTCCGTAGAAATGTATCGCGATTTAGAAAGATAATGCAGGGAATCCCGAGTATTTTATATGGACGCAAATTGTGTGTTAATTCGGCAATGTGAGGGAGCGAGGGATGCAGTAAAGGAGGAATAATGCATCGGAAAAGAGATACTTGGAACCCTAAAGAAAATCCTATCGTTTCTGTAGAAACGTATCTCGATTTAGAAGGACAATGCAGGGAATCCAGAGTATTTCATATGGACGCAAATTGTGTGTTAATTCGGCAATGTGAGGGAGCGAGGGATGCAGTAAAGGAGGAATAAAGCATCGGAAAAGAGATACTCGGAACCCCAAAGAAAATACTATCGTTTCCGTAGAAACGTATATCGATATAGAAGGGCAATGCAGGGAACTCAGAGTATTTCATATGGACGCAAATTGTGTGTTAATTCGGCAATGTGAGGGAGAGTGGGATGCAGTAAAGGAGGAATAATGCATCGGAAAAGAGATACTCGTCTCCCAAAAGAAAATCCTGTCGTTTCCATAGAAACGTATCTCGTTTTAGAAAGATACTGCAGGGAACCCTGAGTATTTCATATGGACGCAAATTGTGTGTTAATTCGGCAATGTGAGGGTGCGAGGGATGCAGTAAATGATGAATAATGCATCGGAAAAGAGATACTCGGAACCCCAAATAAAATCCTCTCGTTTCCGTAGAAACGTATCTCGATATAGAAGGACAATGCAGGGAACTCAGAGTATTTCATATGGACGCAAATTGTGTGTTAATTCGTCAATGTTAGGGAGCGAGGGATGCAGTAATGGAGGAATAATGCATCGGAAAAGAGATACTCGACTCCCAAAAGAAAATCCTATCATTTCCGTAGAAACGTATCTCGTTTTAGAAAGATAATGCAGGGAATCCAGAGTATTTCATATGGACGCAAATTCTGTGTTAGTTCGGCAATGTGAGGGAGCGAGGGATGCAGTAAAGGAGGAATAATGCATCGGAAAAGAGATATTTGGAACCCCAAAGAAAATCCTATCGTTTCCGTAGAAACGTATCTCGATTTAGAAGGACAATGCAGGGAATCCAGAGTATTTCATATGGACGCAAATTGTGTGTTAATTCGGCAATGTGAGGGAGCGAGGGATGCAGTAAAGCAGGAATAATGCATCGGAAAAGAGATACTCGGAACCCCAAATAAAATCCTATCGTTTCCGTAGAAACGAATATCGATTTAGAAGGACAATGCAGGGAATCCAGAGTATTTCATATGGACGCAAATTGTGTGTTAATTCGTCAATGTGAGGGAGGGAGGGATGCTGTAAAGGAGGAATAATGCATCGGAAAAGACATACTCGGAACCCCAAAGAAAATCCTATCGTTTCCGTAGAAACGTATCTCGATTTAGAAGGAGATGGCAGGGAATCCAGAGTATTTCATATGGACGCAAATTGAGTGTTAATTCGTCAATGTGAGGGAGCGAGGGATGCAGTAAAGGAGGAATAATGCATCGGAAAAGAGATACTCGGAACCCAAAAGAAAATCCTATCGTTTCCGTCGAAACGTATATCGATTTAGGAGATGGCAGGGAATCCAGAGTATTTCATATGGACGCAAATTGTGTGTTAATTCGGCAATGTGAGGGAGCGAGGGATGCAGTAAAGGAGGAATAATGCACCGGAAAGGAGATACTCGGAACCCCAAAGAAAATCCTATCGTTTCCGTAGAAACGTATCTCGATATAGAAGGACAATGCAGGGAACTCAGAGTATTTCATATGGACACAAATTGTGTGTGAATTCGGCAATATGAGGGAGCAAGGGATGCAGTAAAGGAGGAATAATGCATCGGAAAAGAGATACTCGGAACCCCAAAGAAAATCCTATCGTTTCCGTAGAAACGTATCTCGATTTAGAAGGACACTGCAGGGAATCCAGAGTATTTCATATGTGTGTTAATTCGTCAATGTGAGGGAGCGAGGGATGCAGTAAAGGAGGAATAATGCATCGGAAAAGAGATACTCGACTCCCAAAAGAAAACCCTGTCATTTCCGTAGAAACGTATCTCGTTTTAGAAAGATAATGCAGGGAACCCAGAGTATTTCATATGGACGCAAATTGTGTGTTAATTCGGCAATGTGAGGGACCGAGGGATGCAGTATGGGAGGAATAATGCATCGAAAAGAGATACTCGGAGCCCCAAATAAAATCCTATCGTTTCCGTAGAAACGTATCTCGATGTAGAAGGACAATGCAGGGAATCCAGAATATTTCATATGGACGCAAATTGTGTGTTAATTCGTCAATGTGTGGGAGCGAGGGATGCAGTAAAGGAGGAATAATGCATCGGAAAAGAGATACTCGGAACCCCAAAGAAAATCCTATCGTTTCCGTAGAAACGTATCTCGATATAGAAGGACAATGCAGGGAACTCAGAGTATTTCATATGGACGCAAATTGTGTGTTAATTCGTCAATGCTAGGGAGCGAGGGATGCAGTAATGGAGGAATAATGCATCGGAAAAGATATACTCGACTTTCAAAAGAAAATCCTATCGTTTCCGTAGAAACGTATCTCGATATAGAAGGACAATGCAGGGAATCCAGAGTATTTCATATGGACGCAAATTATGTGTTAATTCGTCAATGTGAGGGAGCGAGGGATGCAGTAAAGGAGGTATAATGCATCGGAAATGAGATACTCGACTCCCAAAAAATATCCTATCGTTTCCGTCGAAACGTATCTCGATTTAGAAGGAGATGGCAGGGAATCCAGAGTATTTCATATGGACGCAAATTGAGTGTTAATTCGTCAATGTGAGGGAGCGAGGGATGCAGTAAAGGAGGAATAATGCATCGGAAAAGAGATACTCGGAACCCAAAAGAAAATCCTATCGTTTCCGTCGATACGTATATCGATTTAGGAGATGGCAGGGAATCCAGAGTATTTCATATGGACGCAAATTGTGTGTTAATTCGGCAATGTGAGGGAGCGAAGGATGCAGAAAAGGAGGAATAATGCATCGGAAAAGAGATACTCGGAACCCCAATGAAAATCCTATCGTTTCCGTAGAAATGTATCTCGATTTAGAAGGACAATGCAGGGAATCCAGAGTATTTCATACGGACGCAAATTGTGTGTTAATTCGTCAATGTGAGGGAGCGAGGGATGCAGTAAAGGAGGAATAGAGATACTCGGAACCCCAAAGAAAATCCTATCGTTTCCATAGAAACGTATCTCGATTCAGAAGGACAATGCAGGAATCCCAGAGTATTTCATATGGACGCAAATTGTGTGTTAATTCGTCAATGTGAGGGAGCGAGGGATGCAGTAAAGGAGGAATAATGTATCGGAAAAGGGATACTCGGAACCCCAAAGAAAATCCTATCATTTCCGTAGAAACGTATCTCTATTTAGAAGGACAATGCAGGGAATCCAGAGTATTTCATATGTGTGTTAATTCGTCAATGTGAGGGAGCGAGGGATGCAGTGAAGGAGGAATAATGCATCGGAAAAGAGATACTCGACTCCCAAAAGAAAATCCTATCATTTCCGTAGAAACGTATCTCGTTTTAGAAAGATAATGCAGGGAACCCAGAGTATTTCATATCGACGCAAATTGTGTGTTAATTCGGCAATGTGAGGGAGCGAGGGATGCAGTAAAGGAGGAATAATGCATCGGAAAAGAGATACTCGGAACCCCAAATAAAATCCTATCGTTTCCGTAGAAACGTATCTCGATGAAGAAGGACAATGCAGGGAATCCAGTGTATTTCATATGGACGCAAATTGTGTGTTAATTCGTCAATGTGAGGGAGCGAGGGTTGCAGTAAAGGAAGAATAATGCATCGGAAAAGAGATACTCGGAACCCCAAAGAAAATCCTATCGTTTACGTAGAAACGTATCTTGATTTAGAAGGACAATGCAGGGAATCCAGAGTATTTCATATGGACGCAAATTGTGTAATTCGTCAATGTGAGGGAGCGAAGGATGCAGTAAAGGAGGAATAATGCATCGGAAAAGAGATACTCGGAACCCCAAAGAAAATCCTATCATTTCCGTAGAAACGTATCTCCATTCAGAAGGACAATGCAGGGATCCCAGAGTATTTCATATGGACGCAAATTGTGTGTTAATTCTTCAATGTGAGGGAGCGAGGGATAAATAAAGGAGGAATAATGCATCGGAAAAGAGATACTCGGAACCCCAAAGAAAATCCTATCGTTTCCGTAGAAACATATCTCGATTTAGAAGGACAATCCCGGGAATCCAGAGTATTTCATATGGACGCAAATTGTGTGTTAATTCGGCAATGTGAGGGAGCGAGGGATGCAGTAAAGGAGGAATAATGCATCGGAAAAGAGATACTCGGAACCCCAAAGAAAATCCTATCGTTTCCGTAGAAACGTATATCGATTTAGAAGGACAATGCAGGGAATCGAGAGTATTTCATATGGACGCAAATTGTGTGTTAATTCGTCAATGTGAGGGAGCGAGGGATGCTGTAAAGGAGGAATAATGCAACGGAAAAGAGATACTCGGAACCCCAAAGAAAATCCTATCGTTACCGTAGAGACGTATCTCGATATAGGAGGACAATGCAGGGAACTCGGAGTATTTCATATGGACGCAAATTGTGTGTTAATTCGTCAATGTTAGGGAGCGAGGGATGCAGTAATGGAGGAATAATGCATCGGAAAAGAGATACTCGACTCCCAAAAGAAAATCCTATCGTTTCCGTAGAAATGTATCTCGTTTTAGAAAGATAATGCAGGGAATCCAGAGTATTTCATATGGACGCAAATTGTGTGTTAATTCGGCAATGTGAGGGAGCGAGGGATGCAGTAAAGGTGGAAAAGAGATACTCGGAACCCCAAAGAAAATCCTATCGTTTCCATAGAAACGTATCTCGATTTAGAAGGATAATGCAGGGATCCCAGAGTATTTCATATGGACGCAAATTGTGTGTTAATTCGTCAATGTGAGGGAGCGAAGGATGCAGTAAAGGAGGAATAATGTATCGGAAAAGAGATACTCGGAACCCCAAAGAAAATCCTATCGTTTTCGTAGAAACGTATCTCGATTTAGAAGGACAATGCAGGGAATCCAGAGTATTTCATATGTGTGTTAATTCGTCAATGTGTGGGAGCGATGGATGCAGTAAAGGAGGAGTAATGCATCGGAAAAGAGATAATCGACTCCCAAAAGAAAATCGTATCATTTCCGTAGAAACGTATCGCGTTTTAGAAAGATAATGCAGGGAACCCACAGTATTTCATATGGACGCAAATTGTGTGTTAATTCGGCAATGTGAGGGAGCGAGAGATGAAGTAAAGGAGGAATAATGCATCGGAAAAGAGATACTCGGAACCCCAAAGAAATCCTATCGTTTT
Organism: Schistocerca nitens; assembly: GCF_023898315.1. Classification (NCBI taxonomy): domain Eukaryota; kingdom Metazoa; phylum Arthropoda; class Insecta; order Orthoptera; family Acrididae; genus Schistocerca; species Schistocerca nitens. Next base: position 1,134,407,550 of record NC_064615.1, on the reverse strand, counting down.
CGTAGAAACGTATCTCGATTTAGAAGGACAATGCAGGGAATCCAGAGTATTTCATATGGACGCAAATTGTGTAATTCGTCAATGTGAGGGAGCGAGGGATGCAGTAAAGGAGGAATAATGCATCGGAAAAGAGATACTCGGAACCCCAAAGAAAATCCTATCGTTTCCGTAGAAACGTATCTCCATTCAGAAGGACAATGCAGGGATCCCAGAGTATTTCATATGGACGCAAATTGTGTGTTAATTCGTCAATGTGAGGGAGCGAGGGATGAAGTAAAGGAGGAATAATGCATCGGAAAAGAGATACTCGGAACCCCAAAGAAAATCCTGTCGTTTCCGTAGAAACGTATCTCGATTTAGAAGGACAATGCAGGGAATCCAGAGTATTTCATATGGACGCAAATTGTGTGTTAATTCGGCAATGTGAGGGAGCGAGGGATGCAGTAAAGGAGGAATAATGCATCGGAAAAGAGATACTCGGAACCCCAAATAAAATCCTATCGTTTCCGTAGAAACGAATATCGATTTTGAAGGACAATGCAGGGAATCCAGAGTATTTCATATGGACGCAAATTGTGTGTTAATTCGTCAATGTGAGGGAGCGAGGGATGCTGTAAAGGAGGAATAATGCATCGGAAAAGACATACTCGGAACCCCAAAGAAAATCCTATCGTTTCCGTAGAAACGTATCTCGATTTAGAAGGAGATGGCAGGGAATCCAGAGTATTTCATATGGACGCAAATTGAGTGTTAATTCGTCAATGTGAGGGAGCGAGGGATGCAGTAAAGGAGGAATAATGCATCGGAAAAGAGATACTCGGAACCCAAAAGAAAATCCTATCGATTCCGTCGATACGTATATCGATTTAGGAGATGGCAGGGAATCCAGAGTATTTCATATGGACGCAAATTGTGTGTTAATTCGGCAATGTGAGGGAGCGAGGGATGCAGAAAAGGAGGAATAATGCATCGGAAAAGAGATACTCGGAACCCCAATGAAAATCCTATCGTTTCCGTAGAAATGTATCTCGATTTAGAAGGACAATGCAGGGAATCCAGAGTATTTCATACGGACGCATATTGTGTGTTAATTCGTCAATGTGAGGGAGCGAGGGATGCAGTAAAGGAGGAAAAGAGATACTCGGAACCCCAAAGGAAATCCTATCGTTTCCATAGAAACGTATCTCGATTCAGAAGGACAATGCAGGGATCCCAGAGTATTTCATATGGACGCAAATTGTGTGTTAATTCGTCAATGTGAGGGAGCGAGGGATGCAGTAAAGGAGGAATAATGTATCGGAAAAGAGATACTCGGAACCCCAAAGAAAATCCTATCATTTCCGTAGAAACGTATCTCTATTTAGAAGGACAATGCAGGGAATCCAGAGTATTTCATATGTGTGTTAATTCGTCAATGTGAGGGAGCGAGGGATGCAGTAAAGGAGGAATAATGCATCGGAGAAGAGATACTCGATTCCCAAAAGAAAATCCTATCATTTCCGTAGAAACGTATCTCGTTTTAGAAAGATAATGCAGGGAACCCAGAGTATTTCATATCGACGCAAATTGTGTGTTAATTCGGCAATGTGAGGGAGCGAGGGATGCAGTAAAGGAGGAATAATGCATCGGAAAAGAGATACTCGGAACCCCAAATAAAATCCTATCGTTTCCGTAGAAACGTATCTCGATGAAGAAGGACAATGCAGGGAATCCAGTGTATTTCATATGGACGCAAATTGTGTGTTAATTCGTCAACGTGAGGGAGCGAGGGATGCAGTAAAGGAAGAATAATGCATCGGAAAAGAGATACTCGGAACCCCAAAGAAAATCCTATCGTTTACGTAGAAACGTATCTCGATTTAGAAGGACAATGCAGGGAATCCAGAGTATTTCATATGGACGCAAATTGTGTAATTCGTCAATGTGAGGGAGCGAGGGATGCAGTAAAGGAGGAATAATGCATCGGAAAAGAGATACTCGGAACCCCAAAGAAAATCCTATCGTTTCCGTAGAAACGTATCTCCATTCAGAAGGACAATGCAGGGATCCCAGAGTATTTCATATGGACGCAAATTGTGTGTTAATTCGTCAATGTGAGGGAGCGAGGGATGCTGTAAAGGAGGAATAATGCAACGGAAAAGAGATACTCGGAACCCCAAAGAAAATCCTATCGTTACCGTAGAGACGTAAATCGATATAGAAGGACAATGCAGGGAACTCGGAGTATTTCATATGGACGCAAATTGTGTGTTAATTCGTCAATGTTAGGGAGCGAGGGATGCAGTAATGGAGGAATAATGCATCGGAAAAGAGATACTCGACTCCCAAAAGAAAATCCTATCGTTTCCGTAGAAACGTATCTCGATATAGAAGGACAATGCAGGGAATCCACAGTATTTCATATGGACGCAAATTATGTGTTAATTCGTCAATGTGAGGGAGCGAGGGATGCAGTAAAGGAGGTATAATGCATCGGAAATGAGATACTCGACTCCCAAAAAAAATCCTATCGTTTCCGTAGAAACGTATCTCGATATAGAAGGACAATGCAGGGAATCCACAGTATTTCATATGGACGCAAATTGTGTGTTAATTCGGCAATGTGAGGGACCGAGGGATGCAGTATGGGAGGAATAATGCATCGAAAAGAGATACTCGGACCCCAAATAAAATCCTATCGTTTCCGTAGAAACGTATCTCGATTTAGAAGGACAATGCAGGGAATCCAGAATATTTCATATGGACGCAAATTGTGTGTTAATTCGTCAATGTGAGGGAGCGAGGGATGCAGTAAAGGAGGAATAATGCATCGGAAAAGAGATACTCGGAACCCCAAAGAAAATCCTATCGTTTCCGTAGAAACGTATCTCGATATAGAAGGACAAAGCAGGGAACTCAGAGTATTTCATACGGACGCATATTGTGTGTTAATTCGTCAATGTGAGGGAGCGAGGAATGCAGTAAAGGAGGAAAAGAGATACTCGGAACCCCAAAGAAAATCCTATCGTTTCCATAGAAACGTATCTCGATTCAGAAGGTCAATGCAGGGATCCCAGAGTATTTCATATGGACGCAAATTGTGTGTTAATTCGTCAATGTGAGGGAGTGAGGGATGCAGTAAAGGAGGAATAATGTATCGGAAAAGAGATACTCGGAACCCCAAAGAAAATCCTATCATTTCCGTAGAAACGTATCTCTATTTAGAAGGACAATGCAGGGAATCCAGAGTATTTCATATGTGTGTTAATTCGTCAATGTGAGGGAGCGAGGGATGCAGTAAAGGAGGAATAATGCATCGGAAAAGAGATACTCGACTCCCAAAAGAAAATCCTATCATTTCCGTAGAAACGTATCTCGTTTTAGAAAGATAATGCAGGGAACCCAGAGTATTTCATATCGACGCAAATTGTGTGTTAATTCGGCAATGTGAGGGAGCGAGGGATGCAGTAAAGGAGGAATAATGCATCGGAAAAGAGATACTCGGAACCCCAAATAAAATCCTATCGTTTCCGTAGAAACGTATCTCGATGAAGAAGGACAATGCAGGGAATCCAGTGTATTTCATATTGACGCAAATTGTGTGTTAATTCGTCAATGTGAGGGAGCGAGGGATGCAGTAAAGGAAGAATAATGCATCGGAAAAGAGATACTCGGAACCCCAAAGAAAATCCTATCGTTTACATAGAAACGTATCTCGATTTAGAAGGACAATGCAGGGAATCCAGAGTATTTCATATGGACGCAAATTGTGTAATTCGTCAATGTGAGGGAGCGAGGGATGCAGTAAAGGAGGAATAATGCATCGGAAAAGAGATACTCGGAACCCCAAAGAAAATCCTATCGTTTCCGTAGAAACGTATCTCCATTCAGAAGGACAATGCAGGGATCCCAGAGTATTTCATATGGACGCAAATTGTGTGTTAATTCGTCAATGTGAGGGAGCGAGGGATGCTGTAAAGGAGGAATAATGCAACGGAAAAGAGATACTCGGAACCCCAAAGAAAATCCTATCGTTACCGTAGAGACGTATCTCGATATAGAAGGACAATGCAGGGAACTCGGAGTATTTCATATGGACGCAAATTGTGTGTTAATTCGTCAATGTTAGGGAGCGAGGGATGCAGTAATGGAGGAATAATGCATCGGAAAAGAGATACTCGACTCCCAAAAGAAAATCCTATCGTTTCCGTAGAAATGTATCTCGTTTTAGAAAGATAATGCAGGGAATCCAGAGTATTTCATATGGCCGCAAATTGTGTGTTAATTCGGCAATGTGAGGGAGCGAGGGATGCAGTAAAGGTGGAAAAGAGATACTCGGAACCCCAAAGAAAATCCTATCGTTTCCATAGAAACGTATCTCGATTTAGAAGGATAATGCAGGGATCCCAGAGTATTTCATATGGACGCAAATTGTGTGTTAATTCGTCAATGTGAGGGAGCGAAGGATGCAGTAAAGGAGGAATAATGTATCGGAAAAGAGATACTCGGAACCCCAAAGAAAATCCTATCGTTTTCGTAGAAACGTATCTCGATTTAGAAGGACAATGCAGGGAATCCAGAGTATTTCATATGTGTGTTAATTCGTCAATGTGTGGGAGCGAGAGATGCAGTAAAGGAGGAGTAATGCATCGGAAAAGAGATAATCGACTCCCAAAATAAAATCGTATCATTTCCGTAGAAACGTATCGCGTTTTAGAAAGATAATGCAGGGAACCCACAGTATTTCATATGGACGCAAATTGTGTGTTAATTCGGCAATGTGAGGGAGCGAGAGATGAAGTAAAGGAGGAATAATGCATCGGAAAAGAGATACTCGGAACCCCAAAGAAATCCTATCGTTTTCGTAGAAACGTATCTCGATTTAGAAGGACAAATCAGGGAATCCAGAGTATTTCATATGGACGCAAATTGTGTAATTCGTCAATGTGAGGGAGCGAGGGATGCAGTAAAGGAGGAATAATGCATCGAAAAAGAGATACTCGGAACCCCAAAGAAAATCTTATCGTTTCCGTAGAAACGTATCTCCATTCAGAAGGACAATGCAGGGATCCCAGAATATTTCATATGGACGCAAATTGTGTGTTAATTCGTCAATGCGAGGGAGCGAGGGATGAAGTAAAGGAGGAATAATGCATCGGAAAAGAGATACTCGGAACCCCAAAGAAAATCCTGTCGTTTCCGTAGAAACGTATCTCGATTTAGAAGGACAATGCAGGGAATCCAGAGTATTTCATATGGACGCAAATTGTGTGTTAATTCGGCAATGTGAGGGAGCGAGTGATGCAGTAAAGGAGGAATAATGCATCGGAAAAGAGATACTCGGAACCCCAAATAAAATCCTATCGTTTCCGTAGAAACGAATATCGATTTAGAAGGACAATGCAGGGAATCCAGAGTATTTCATATGGACGCAAATTGTGTGTTAATTCGTCAATGTGAGGGAGCGAGGGATGCTGTAAAGGAGGAATAATGCATCGGAAAAGACATACTCGGAACCCCAAAGAAAATCCTATCGTTTCCGTAGAAACGTATCTCGATTTAGAAGGAGACGGCAGGGAATCCAGAGTATTTCATATGGACGCAAATTGAGTGTTAATTCGTCAATGTGAGGGAGCGAGGGATGCAGTAAAGGAGGAATAATGCATCGGAAAAGAGATACTCGGAACCCAAAAGAAAATCCTATCTTTTCCGTCGAAACGTATATCGATTTAGGAGATGGCAGGGAATCCAGAGTATTTCATATGGACGCAAATTGTGTGTTAATTCGGCAATGTGAGGGAGCGAGGGATGCAGTAAACGAGGAATAATGCACCGGAAAGGAGATACTCGGAACCCCAAAGAAAATCCTATCGTTTCCGTAGAAACGTATCTCGATATAGAAGGACAATGCAGGGAACTCAGAGTATTTCATATGGACACAAATTGTGTGTTAATTCGGCAATATGAGGGAGCAAGGGATGCAGTAAAGGAGGAATAATGCATCGGAAAAGAGATACTCGGAACCCGAAAGAAAATCCTATCGTTTCCGTAGAAACGTATCTCGATTTAGAAGGACACTGCAGGGAATCCAGAGTATTTCATATGTGTGTTAATTCGTCAATGTGAGGGAGCGAGGGATGCAGTAAAGGAGGAATAATGCATCGGAAAAGAGATACTCGACTTTCAAAAGAAAATCCTATCGTTTCCGTAGAAACGTATCTCGATAAAGAAGGACAATGCAGGGAATCAACAGTATTTCATATGGACGCAAATTATGTGTTAATTCGTCAATGAGAGGGAGCGAGGGATGCAGTAAAGGAGGTATAATGCATCGGAAATGAGATACTCGACTCCCAAAAAAAATCCTATCGTTTCCGTCGAAACGTATCTCGATTTAGAAGGAGATGGCAGGGAATCCAGAGTATTTCATATGGACGCAAATTGAGTGTTAATTCGTCAATGTGAGGGAGCGAGGGATGCAGTAAAGGAGGAATAATGGATCGGAAAAGAGATACTCGGAACCCCAAAGAAAATCCTATCATTTCCGTAGAAACGTATCTCTATTTAGAAGGACAATGCAGGGAATCCAGAGTATTTCATATGTGTGTTAATTCGTCAATGTGAGGGAGCGAGGGATGCAGTAAAGGAGGAATAATGCATCGGAAAAGAGATACTCGACTGCCAAAAGAAAATCCTATCATTTCCGTAGAAACGTATCTCGTTTTAGAAAGATAATGCAGGGAACCCAGCGTATTTCATGTGGACGCAAATTGTGTGTTAATTCGGCAATATGAGGGACCGAGGGATGCAGTATGGGAGGAATAATGCATCGAAAAGAGATACTCGGAGCCCCAAATAAAATCCTATCGTTTCCGTAGAAACGTATCTCGATTTAGAAGGACAATGCAGGGAATCCAGAATATTTCATATGGACGCAAATTGTGTGTTAATTCGTCAATGTGAGGGAGCGAGGGATGCAGTAAAATAGTAATAAAGCATCGGAAAAGAGATACTCGGAACCCCAAAGAAAATCCTATCGTTTCCGTAGAAACGTATCTCGATATAGAAGGACAAAGCAGGGAACTCAGAGTATTTCATATGGACGCAAATTGTGTGTTAATTCGTCAATGTTAGGGAGCGAGGGATGCAGTAATGGAGGAATAATGCATCGGAAAAGAAATACTCGACTTTCAAAAGAAAATCCTATCGTTTCCGTAGAAACGTATCTCGATAAAGAAGGACAATGCAGGGAATCAACAGTATTTCATATGGACGCAAATTATGTGTTAATTCGTCAATGAGAGGGAGCGAGGGATGCAGTAAAGGAGGTATAATGCATCGGAAATGAGATACTCGACTCCCAAAAAAAATCCTATCGTTTCCGTCGAAACGTATCTCGATTTAGAAGGAGATGGCAGGGAATCCAGAGTATTTCATATGGACGCAAATTGAGTGTTAATTCGTCAATGTGAGGGAGCGAGGGATGCAGTAAAGGAGGAATAATGCATCGGAAAAGAGATACTCGGAACCCAAAAGAAAATCCTATCGTTTCCGTCGATACGTATATCGATGTAGGAGATGGCAGGGAATCCAGAGTATTTCATATGGACGCAAATTGTGTGTTAATTCGGCAATGTGAGGGAGCGAGGGATGCAGAAAAGGAGGAATAATGCATCGGAAAAGAGATACTCGGAACCCCAATGAAAATCCTATCGTTTCCGTAGAAATGTATCTCAATTTAGAAAGACAATGCAGGGAATCCAGAGTATTTCATACGGACGCAAATTGTGTGTTAATTCGTCAATGTGAGGGAGCGAGGGATGCAGTAAAGGAGGAAAAGAGATACTCGGAACCCCAAAGAAAATCCTATCGTTTCCATAGAAACGTATCTCGATTCAGAAGGACAATGCAGGGATCCCAGAGTATTTCATATGGACGCAAATTGTGTGTTAATTCGTCAATGTGAGGGAGCGAGGGATGCAGTAAAGGAGGAATAATGGATCGGAAAAGAGATACTCGGAACCCCAAAGAAAATCCTATCATTTCCGTAGAAACGTATCTCTATTTAGAAGGACAATGCAGGGAATCCAGAGTATTTCATATGTGTGTTAATTCGTCAATGTGAGGGAGCGAGGGATGCAGTAAAGGAGGAATAATGCATCGGAAAAGAGATACTCGACTGCCAAAAGAAAATCCTATCATTTCCGTAGAAACGTATCTCGTTTTAGAAAGATAATGCAGGGAACCCAGCGTATTTCATATCGACGCAAATTGTGTGTTAATTCGGCAATGTGAGGGAGCGAGGGATGCAGTAAAGGAGGAATAATGCATCGGAAAAGAGATACTCGGAACCCCAAATAAAATCCTATCGTTTCCGTAGAAACGTATCTCGATAAAGAAGGACAATGCAGGGAATCCAGTGTATTTCATATGGACGCAAATTGTGTGTTAATTCGTCAATGTGAGGGAGCGAGGGAAGCAGTAAAGGTGGAAAAGAGATACTCGGAACCCCAAAGAAAATCCTATCGTTTCCATAGAAACGTATCTCGATTTAGAAGCATAATGCAGGGATCCCAGAGTATTTCATATGGACGCAAATTGTGTGTTAATTCGTCAATGTGAGGCAGCGAAGGATGCAGTAAAGGAGGAATAATGTATCGGAAAAGAAATACTCGGAACCCCAAAGAAAATCCTATCGTTTTCGTAGAAACATATCTCGATTTAGAAGGACAATGCAGGGAATCCAGAGTATTTCATATGTGTGTTAATTCGTCAATGTGTGGGAGCGAGGGATGCAGTAAAGGAGGAGTAATGCATCGGAAAAGAGATACTCGACTCCCAAAAGAAAATCGTATCATTTCCGTAGAAACGTATCGCGTTTTAGAAAGATAATGCAGGGAACCCACAGTATTTCATATGGACGCAAATTGTGTGTTAATTCGGCAATGTGAGGGAGCGAGAGATGAAGTAAAGGAGGAATAATGCATCGGAAAAGAGATACTCGGAACCCCAAAGAAAATCCTATCGTTTTCGTAGAAACGTATCTCGATTTAGAAGGACAATGCAGGGAATCCAGAGTATTTCATATGGACGCAAATTGTGTAATTCGTCATTGTGAGGGAGCGAGGGATGCAGTAAAGGAGGAATAATGCATCGGAAAAGAGATACTCGGAACCCCAAAGAAAATCCTATCGTTTCCGTAGAAACGTATCTCCATTCAGAAGGACAATGCAGGGATCCCAGAGTATTTCATATGGACGCAAATTGTGTGTTAATTCGTCAATGTGAGGGAGCGAGGGATGAAGTAAAGGAGGAATAATGCATCGGAAAAGAGATACTCGGAACCCCAAAGAAAATCCTGTCGTTTCCGTAGAAACGTATCTCGATTTAGAAGGACAATGCAGGGAATCCAGAGTATTTCATATGGACGCAAATTGTGTGTTAATTCGGCAATGTGAGGGAGCGAGGGAAGCAGTAATGGAGGAATAATGCATCGGAAAAGAGATACTCGGAACCCCAAATAAAATCCTATCGTTTCCGTAGAAACGTATATCGATTTAGAAGGACAATGCAGGGAATCCAGAGTATTTCATATGGACGCAAATTGTGTGTTAATTCGTCAATGTGAGGGAGCGAGGGATGCTGTAAAGGAGGAATAATGCATCGGAAAAGAGATACTCGGAACCCCAAAGAAAATCCTATCGTTTCCGTAGAAACGTATCTCGATATAGAAGGACAATGCAGGGAACTCAGAGTATTTCATATGGACGCAAATTGTGTGTTAATTCGTCAATGTTAGGGAGCGAGGGATGCAGTAATGGAGGAATAATGCATCGGAAAAGAGTTACTCGACTCCCAAAAGAAACTCCTATAGTTTCCGTAGAAATGTATCTCGTTTTAGAAAGTTAATGCAGGGAATCCAGAGTATTTCATATGGACGCAAATTGTGTGTTAATTCGGCAATGTGAGGGAGCGAAGGATGCAGTAAAGGAGGAAAAGAGATACTCGGAACCCCAAAGAAAATCCTATCGTTTCAATTGAAACGTATCTCGATTTAGAAGGACAATGCAGGGATCCCAGAGTATTTCATATGGACGCAAATTGTGTGTTAATTCGTCTATGTGAGGGAGCGAGGGATGCAATAAAGGAGGAATAATGTATCGGAAAAGAGATACTCGGAACCCCAAAGAAAATTATATCGTTTCCGTAGAAACGTATCTCGATTTAGAAGGACAATGCAGGGAATCCAGAGTATTTCATATGTGTGTTAATTCGTCAATGTGAGGGAGCGAGGGATGCAGTAAAGGAGGAATAATGCATCGGAAAAGAGATACTCGACTCCCAAAAGAAAATCCTATCATATCCGTAGAAACGTATCTCCATTCTGAAGGACAATGCAGGGATCCCAGAGTATTTCATATGGACCCAAATTGTGTGTTAATTCGTCAATGTGAGGGAGCGAGGGATGAAGTAAAGGAGGAATAATGCATCGGATAAGAGATACTCGGAAGCCCAAAGAAGATCCTATCGTTTCCGTAGAAACGTATCTCGATATAGAAGGACAATGCAGGGAACTCAGAGTATTTCATATGGACGCAAATTGTGTGTTAATTCGGCAATGTGAGGGAGCGAGGGATGCAGTAAAGGAGGAATAATGCATCGGAAAAGTGATACTCGGAACCCCAAATAAAATCCTTTCGTTTCCGTAGAAACGTATATCGATTTAGAGGGACAATGCAGGGAATCCAGAGTATTTCATATGGACGCAAATTATGTGTTAATTCGTCAATGTGAGGGAGCGAGGGATGCTGTAAAGGAGGAATAATGCATCGGAAAAGAGATACTCGGAACCCCAAAGAAAATCCTATCGTTTCCGTAGAAACGTATCTCGATATAGAAGGACAATGCAGGGAACTCAGAGTATTTCATATGGACGCAAATTGTGTGTTAATTCGTCAATGTTAGGGAGCGAGGGATGCAGTAATGGAGGAATAATGCATCGGAAAAGAGATACTCTACTCCGAAAAGAAAATCCTATGGTTTCCGTAGAAACGTATCTCGTTTTAGAAAGATAATGCAGGGAATCCAGAGTATTTCATATGGACGCAAATTGTGTGTTAATTCGGCAATGTGAGGGAGCGAGGGATGCAGTAATGGAGGAATAATGCATCGGAAAAGAGATACTCTACTCCGAAAAGAAAATCCTATGGTTTCCGTAGAAACGTATCTCGTTTTAGAAAGATAATGCAGGGAATCCAGAGTATTTCATATGGACGCAAATTGTGTGTTAATTCGGCAATGTGAGGGAGCGAGGGATGCAGTAAAGGAGGAATAATGCATCGGAAAAGAGATACGCGGAACCCCAAATAAAATCCTATCGTTTCCGTAGAAACGTATCTCGATGTAGAAGGACAATGCAGGGAATCTAGAGTATTTCATATGGACGCAAATTGTGTGTTAATTCGGCAATGTGAGGGAGAGTGGGATGCAGTAAAGGAGGAATAATGCATCGGAAAAGAGATACTCGGAACCCCAAAGAAAATCCTATCGTTTCCGTAGAAACGTATCTCGATTTAGAAGGACAATGCAGGGAATCCAGAGTATTTCATACGGACGCAAATTGTGTGTTAATTCGTCAATGTGAGGGAGCGAGGGATGCAGTAAAGGAGGAATAATGCATCGGAAAAGAGATACTCGGAACCCCAAAGAAAATCCTATCGTTTCCGTAGAAACGTATCTCGATATAGAAGGACAAAGCAGGGAACTCAGAGTATTTCATATGGACGCAAATTGTGTGTTAATTCGTCAATGTTAGGGAGCGAGGGATGCAGTAATGGAGGAATAGTGCATCGGAAAAGAAATACTCGACTTTCAAAAGAAAATCCTATCGTTTCCGTAGAAACGTATCTCGATATAGAAAGACAATGCAGGGAATCCACAGTATTTCATATGGACGCAAATTATGTTTTAATTCGTCAATGTGAGGGAGCGAGGGATGCAGTAAAGGAGGTATAATGCATCGGAAATGAGATACTCGACTCCCAAAAAAAATCCTATCGTTTCCGTCGAAACGTATCTCGATTTAGAAGGAGATGGCAGGGAATCCAGAGTATTTCATATGGACGCAAATTGAGTGTTAATTCGTCAATGTGAGGGAGCGAGGGATGCAGTAAAGGAGGAATAATGCATCGGAAAAGAGATACTCGGAACCCAAAAGAAAATCCTATCGTTTCCGTCGATACGTATATCGATTTAGGAGATGGCAGGGAATCCAGAGTATTTCATATGGACGCAAATTGTGTGTTAGTTCGGCAATGTGAGGGAGCGAGGGATGCAGAAAAGGAGGAATAATGCATCGGAAAAGAGATACTCGGAACCCCAATGAAAATCCTATCGTTTCCGTAGAAATGTATCTCGATTTAGAAGGACAATGCAGGGAATCCAGAGTATTTCATACGGACGCAAATTGTGTGTTAATTCGTCAATGTGAGGGAGCGAGGGATGCAGTAAAGGAGGAAAAGAGATACTCGGAACCCCAAAGAAAATCCTATCGTTTCCATAGAAACTTATCTCGATTCAGAAGGACAATGCACGGATCCCAGAGTATTTCATATGGACGCAAATTGTGTGTTAATTCGTCAATGTGAGGGAGCGAGGGATGCAGTAAAGGAGGAATAATGTATCGGAAAAGAGATACTCGGAACCCCAAAGAAAATCCTATCATTTCCGTAGCAACGTATCTCTATTTAGAAGGACAATGCAGGGAATCCAGAGTATTTCATATGTGTGTTAATTCGTCAATGTGAGGGAGCGAGGGATGCAGTAAAGGAGGAATAATGCATCGGAAAAGAGATACTCGACTCCCAAAAGAAAATCCTATCATTTCCGTAGAAACGTATCTCGTTTTAGAAAGATAATGCAGGGAACCCAGAGTATTTCATATCGACGCAAATTGTGTGTTAATTCGGCAATGTGAGGGAGCGAGGGATGCAGTAAAGGAGGAATAATGCATCGGAAAAGAGATACTCGGAAACCCAAATAAAATCCTATCGTTTCCGTAGAAACGTATCTCGATGAAGAAGGACAATGCAGGGAATCCAGTGTATATCATATGGACGCAAATTGTGTGTTAATTCGTCAATGTGAGGGAGCGAGGGATGCAGTAAAGGAAGAATACTGCATCGGAAAAGAGATACTCGGAACCCCAAAGAAAATCCTATCGTTTACGTAGAAACGTATCTCGATTTAGAAGGACAATGCAGGGAATCCAGAGTATTTCATATGGACGCAAATTGTGTAATTCGTCAATGTGAGGGAGCGAGGGATGCTGTAAAGGAGGAATAATGCAACGGAAAAGAGATACTCGGAACCCCAAAGAAAATCCTATCGTTACCGTAGAGACGTATCTCGATATAGAAGGACAATGCAGGGAACTCGGAGTATTTCATATGGACGCAAATTGTGTGTTAATTCGTCAATGTTAGGGAGCGAGGGATGCAGTAATGGAGGAATAATGCATCGGAAAAGAGATACTCGACTCCCAAAAGAAAATCCTATCGTTTCCGTAGAAATGTATCTCGTTTTAGAAAGATAATGCAGGGAATCCAGAGTATTTCATATGGACGCAAATTGTGTGTTAATTCGGCAATGTGAGGGAGCGAGGGATGCAGTAAAGGTGGAAAAGAGATACTCGGAACCCCAAAGAAAATCCTATCGTTTCCATAGAAACGTATCTCGATTTAGAAGGATAATGCAGGGATCCCAGAGTATTTCATATGGACGCAAATTGTGTGTTAATTCGTCAATGTGAGGGAGCGAAGGATGCAGTAAAGGAGGAATAATGTATCGGAAAAGAGATACTCGGAACCCCAAAGAAAATCCTATCGTTTTCGTAGAAACGTATCTCGATTTAGAAGGACAATGCAGGGAATCCAGAGTATTTCATATGGACGCAAATTGTGTGTTAATTCGTCAATGTTAGGGAGCGAGGGATGCAGTAATGGAGGAATAATGCATCGGAAAAGAAATACTCGACTTTCAAAAGAAAATCCTATCGTTTCCGTAGAAACGTATCTCGATATAGAAGGACAATGCAGGGAATCCACAGTATTTCATATGGACGCAAATTATGTGTTAATTCGTCAATGTGAGGGAGCGAGGGATGCAGTAAAGGAGGTATAATGCATCGGAAATGAGATACTCGACTCCCAAAAAAAATCCTATCGTTTCCGTCGAAACGTATCTCGATTTAGAAGGAGATGGCAGGGAATCCAGAGTATTTCATATGGACGCAAATTGAGTGTTAATTCGTCAATGTGAGGGAGCGAGGGATGCAGTAAAGGAGGAATAATGCATCGGAAAAGAGATACTCGGAACCCAAAAGAAAATCCTATCGTTTCCGTCGATACGTATATCGATTTAGGAGATGGCAGGGAATCCAGAGTATTTCATATGGACGCAAATTGTGTGTTAATTCGGCAATGTGAGGGAGCGAGGGATGCAGAAAAGGAGGAATAATGCATCGGAAAAGAGATACTCGGAACCCCAATGAAAATCCTATCGTTTCCGTAGAAATGTATCTCGATTTAGAAGGACAATGCAGGGAATCCAGAGTATTTCATACGGACGCAAATTGTGTGTTAATTCGTCAATGTGAGGGAGCGAGGGATGCAGTAAAGGAGGAAAAGAGATACTCGGAACCCCAAAGAAAATCCTATCGTTTCCATAGAAACGTATCTCGATTCAGAAGACAATGCAGGGATCCCAGAGTATTTCATATGGACGCAAATTGTGTGTTAATTCGTCAATGTGAGGGAGCGAGGGATGCAGTAAAGGAGGAATAATGTATCGGAAAAGAGATACTCGGAACCCCAAAGAAAATCCTATCATTTCCGTAGGAACGTATCTCTATTTAGAAGGACAATGCAGGGAATCCAGAGTATTTCATATGTGTGTTAATTCGTCAATGTGAGGGAGCGAGGGATGCAGTAAAGGAGGAATAATGCATCGGAAAAGAGATACTCGACTCCCAAAAGAAAATCCTATCATTTCCGTAGAAACGTATCTCGTTTTAGAAAGATAATGCAGGGAACCCAGAGTATTTCATATCGACGCAAATTGTGTGTTAATTCGGCAATGTGAGGGAGCGAGGGATGCAGTAAAGGAGGAATAATGCATCGGAAAAGAGATACTCGGAACCCCAAAGAAAATCCTATCGTTTCCATAGAAACGTATCTCCATTCAGAATGACAATGCAGGGATCCCAGAGTATTTCATATGGACGCAAATTGTGTGTTAATTCTTCAATGTGAGGGAGCGATGGATGAAGTAAAGGAGGAATAATGCATCGGAAAAGAGATACTCGGAACCCCAAAGAAAATCCTATCGTTTCCGTAGAAACATATCTCGATTTAGAAGGACAATCCCGGGAATCCAGAGTATTTCATATGGACGCAAATTGTGTGTTAATTCGGCAATGTGAGGGAGCGAGGGATGCAGTAAAGGAGGAATAATGCATCGGAAAAGAGATACTCGGAACCCCAAAGAAAATCCTATCGTTTCCGTAGAAACGTATATCGATTTAGAAGGACAATGCAGGGAATCGAGAGTATTTCATATGGACGCAAATTGTGTGTTAATTCGTCAATATGAGGGAGCGAGGGATGCTGTAAAGGAGGAATAATGCAACGGAAAAGAGATACTCGGAACCCCAAAGAAAATCCTATCGTTACCGTAGAGACGTATCTCGATATAGAAGGACAATGCAGGGAACTCGGAGTATTTGATATGGACGCAAATTGTGTGTTAATTCGTCAATGTTAGGGAGCGAGGGATGCAGTAATGGAGGAATAATGCATCGGAAAAGAGATACCCGACTCCCAAAAGAAAATCCTATCGTTTCCGTATAAATGTATCTCGTTTTAGAAAGATAATGCAGGGAATCCAGAGTATTTCATATGGACGCAAATTGTGTGTTAATTCGGCAATGTGAGGGAGCGAGGGATGCAGTAAAGGTGGAAAAGAGATACTCGGAACCCCAAAGAAAATCCTATCGTTTCCGTAGAAACGTATCTCGATATAGAAGGACAAAGCAGGGAACTCAGAGTATTTCATATGGACGCAAATTGAGTGTTAATTCGTCAATGTGAGGGAGCGAGGGATGCAGTAAAGGAGGAATAATGCATCGGAAAAGAGATACTCGGAACCCAAAAGAAAATCCTATCGTTTCCGTCGAAACGTATATCGATTTAGGAGATGGCAGGGAATCCAGAGTATTTCATATGGACGCAAATTGTGTGTTAATTCGGCAAAGTGAGGGAGCGAGGGATGCAGTAAAGGAGGAATAATGCACCGGAAAGGAGATACTCGGAACCCCAAAGAAAATCCTATCGTTTCCGTAGAAACGTATCTCGATATAGAAGGACAATGCAGGGAACTCAGAGTATTTCATATGGACACAAATTGTGTGTTAATTCGGCAATATGAGGGAGCAAGGGATGCAGTAAAGGAGGAATAATGCATCGGAAAAGAGATACTCGGAACCCCAAAGAAAATCCTATCGTTTCCGTAGAAACGTATCTCGATTTAGAAGGACACTGCAGGGAATCCAGAGTATTTCATATGTGTGTTAATTCGTCAATGTGAGGGAGCGAGGGATGCAGTAAAGGAGGAATAATGCATCGGAAAATAGATACTCGGAACCCCAAAGAAAATCCTATCGTTTCCGTAGAAACGTATCTCGATATAGAAGGACAAAGCAGGGAACTCAGAGTATTTCATATGGACGCAAATTGTGTGTTAATTCGTCAATGTTAGGGAGCGAGGGATGCTGTAATGGAGGAATAATGCTTCGGAAAAGAAATACTCGACTTTCAAAAGAAAATCCTATCGTTTCCGTAGAAACGTATCTCGATATAGAAGGACAATGCAGGGAATCCACAGTATTTCATATGAACGCAAATTATGTGTTAATTCGTCAATGTGAGGGAGCGAGGGATGCAGTAAAGGAGGTATAATGCATCGGAAATGAGATACTCGACTCCCAAAAAAAATCCTATCGTTTCCGTCGAAACGTATCTCGATTTAGAAGGAGATGGCAGGGAATCCAGAGTATTTCATATGGACGCAAATTGAGTGTTAATTCGTCAATGTGAGGGAGCGAGGGATGCAGTAAAGGAGGAATAATGCATCGGAAAAGAGATACTCGGAACCCAAAAGAAAATCCTGTCGTTTCCGTCGATACGTATATCGATTTAGGAGATGGCAGGGAATCCAGAGTATTTCATATGGACGCAAATTGTGTGTTAATTCGGCAATGTGAGGGAGCGAGGGATGCAGTAAAGGAGGAATAATGCATCGGAAAAGAGATACTCGGAACCCAAAAGAAAATCCTATCGTTTCCGTCGAAACGTAAATCGATTTAGGAGATGGCAGGGAATCCAGAGTATTTCATATGGACGCAAATTGTGTGTTAATTCGGCAATGTGAGGGAGCGAGGGATGCAGTAAAGGAGGAATAGTGCACCGGAAAGGAGATACTCGGAACCCCAAAGAAAATCCTATCGTTTCCGTAGAAACGTATCTCGATATAGAAGGACAATGCAGGGAACTCAGAGTATTTCATATGGACACAAATTGTGTGTTAATTCGGCAATATGAGGGAGCAAGGGATGCAGTAAAGGAGGAATAATGCATCGGAAAAGAGATACTCGGAACCCCAAAGAAAATCCTATCGTTTCCGTAGGAACGTATCTCGATTTAGAAGGACACTGCAGGGAATCCAGAGTATTTCATATGTGTGTTAATTCGTCAATGTGAGGGAGCGAGGGATGCAGTAAAGGAGGAATAATGCATCGGAAAAGAGATACTCGACTCCCAAAAGAAAACCCTGTCATTTCCGTAGAAACGTATCTCGTTTTAGAAAGATAATGCAGGGAACCCAGAGTATTTCATATGGACGCAAATTGTGTGTTAATTCGGCAATGTGAGGGACCGAGGGATGCTGTATGGGAGGAATAATGCATCGAAAAGAGATACTCGGAGCCCCAAATAAAATCCTATCGTTTCCGTAGAAACGTATCTCGATTTAGAAGGACAATGCAGGGAATCCAGAATATTTCATATGGACGCAAATTGTGTGTTAATTCGTCAATGTGAGGGAGCGAGGGATGCAGTAAAGGAGGAATAATGCATCGGAAAAGAGATACTCGGAACCCCAAAGAAAATCCTATCGTTTCCGTAGAAACGTATCTCGATATAGAAGGACAAAGCAGGGAACTCAGAGTATTTCATATGGACGCAAATTGTGTGTTAATTCGTCAATGTTAGCGAGCGAGGGATGCAGTAATGGAGGAATAATGCATCGGAAAAGAAATACTCGACTTTCAAAAGAAAATCCTATTGTTTCCGTAGAAACGTATCTCGATATAGAAGGACAATGCAGGGAATCCACAGTATTTCATATGGACGCAAATTATGTGTTAATTCGTCAATGTGAGGGAGCGAGGGATGCTGTAAAGGAGGTATAATGCATCGGAAATGAGATACTCGACTCCCAAAAAAAATCCTATCGTTTCCGTCGAAACGTATCTCGATTTAGAAGGAGATGGCAGGGAATCCAGAGTATTTCATATGGACGCAAATTGAGTGTTAATTCGTCAATGTGAGGGAGCGAGGGATGCAGTAAAGGAGGAATAATGCATCGGAAAAGAGATACTCGGAACCCAAAAGAAAATCCTATCGTTTCCGTCGATACGTATATCGATTTAGGAGACGGCAGGGAATCCAGAGTATTTCATATGGACGCAAATTGTGTGTTAATTCGGCAATGTGAGGGAGCGAGGGATGCAGAAAAGGAGGAATAATGCATCGGAAAAGAGATACTCGGAACCCCAATGAAAATCCTATCGTTTCCATAGAAACGTATCTCGATTCAGAAGGACAATGCAGGGATCCCAGAGTATTTCATATGGACGCAAATTGTGTGTTAATTCGTCAACGTGAGGGAGCGAGGGATGCAGTAAAGGAGGAATAATGTATCGGAAAAGAGATACTCGGAACCCCAAAGAAAATCCTATCATTTCCGTAGAAACGTATCTCTATTTAGAAGGACAATGCAGGGAATCCAGAGTATTTCATATGTGTGTTAATTCGTCAATGTGAGGGAGCGAGGGATGCAGTAAAGGAGGAATAATGCATCGGAAAAGAGATACTCGACTCCCAAAAGAAAATCCTATCATTTCCGTAGAAACGTATCTCGTTTTAGAAAGATAATGCAGGGAACCCAGAGTATTTCATATCGACGCAAATTGTGTGTTAATTCGGCAATGTGAGGGAGCGAGGGATGCAGTAAAGGAGGAATAATGCATCGGAAAAGAGATACTCGGAACCCCAAATAAAATCCTATCGTTTCCGTAGAAACGTATCTCGATGAAGAAGGACAATGCAGGGAATCCAGTGTATTTCATATGGACGCAAATTGTGTGTTAATTCGTCAATGTGAGGGAGCGAGGGATGCAATAAAGGTGGAAAAGAGATACTCGGAACCCCAAAGAAAATCCTATCGTTTCCATAGAAACGTATCTCGATTTAGAAGGATAATGCAGGGATCCCAGAGTATTTCATATGGACGCAAATTGTGTGTTAATTCGTCAATGTGAGGGAGCGAAGGATGCAGTAAAGGAGGAATAATGTATCGGAAAAGAGATACTCGGAACCCCAAAGAAAATCCTATCGTTTTCGTAGAAACGTATCTCGATTTAGAAGGACAATGCAGGGAATCCAGAGTATTTCATATGTGTGTTAATTCGTCAATGTGTGGGAGCGAGGGATGCAGTAAAGGAGGAGTAATGCATCGGAAAAGAGATACTCGACTCCCAAAAGAAAATCGTATCATTTCCGTAGAAACGTATCGCGTTTTAGAAAGATAATGCAGGGAACCCACAGTATTTCATATGGACGCAAATTGTGTGTTAATTCGGCAATGTGAGGGAGCGAGAGATGAAGTAAAGGAGGAATAATGCATCGGAAAAGAGATACTCGGAACCCCAAAGAAAATCCTACCGTTTTCGTAGAAGCGTATCTCGATTTAGAAGGACAATGCAGGGAATCCAGAGTATTTCATATGGACGCAAATTGTGTGTTAATTCGGCAATGTGAGGGAGCGAGGGAAGCAGTAATGGAGGAATAATGCATCGGAAAAGAGATACTCGGAACCCCAAATAAAATCCTATCGTTTCCGTAGAAACGTATATCGATTTAGAAGGACAATGCAGGGAATCCAGAGTATTTCATATGGACGCAAATTGTGTGTTAATTCGTCAATGTGAGGGAGCGAGGGATGCTGTAAAGGAGGAATAATGCATCGGAAAAGAGATACTCGGAACCCCAAAGAAAATCCTATCGTTTCCGTAGAAACGTATCTCGATATAGAAGGACAATGCAGGGAACTCAGAGTATTTCATATGGACGCAAATTGTGTGTTAATTCGTCGATGTTAGGGAGCGAGGGATGCAGTAATGGAGGAATAATGCATCGGAAAAGAGTTACTCGACTCCCATAAGAAACTCCTATCGTTTCCGTAGAAATGTATCTCGTTTTAGAAAGATAATGCAGGGAATCCAGAGTATTTCATATGGACGCAAATTGTGTGTTAATTCGGCAATGTGAGGGAGCGAAGGATGCAGTAAAGGAGGAAAAGAGATACTCGGAACCCCAAAGAAAATCCTATCGTTTCAATTGAAACGTATCTCGATTTAGAAGGACAATGCAGGGATCCCAGAGTATTTCATATGGACGCAAATTGTGTGTTAATTCGTCTATGTGAGGGAGCGAGGGATGCAGTAAAGGAGGAATAATGTATCGGAAAAGAGATACTCGGAACCCCAAAGAAAATAATATCGTTTCCGTAGAAACGTATCTCGATTTAGAAGGACAATGCAGGGAATCCAGAGTATTTCATATGTGTGTTAATTCGTCAATGTGAGGGAGCGAGGGATGCAG
Organism: Schistocerca nitens; assembly: GCF_023898315.1. NCBI lineage: Eukaryota > Metazoa > Arthropoda > Insecta > Orthoptera > Acrididae > Schistocerca > Schistocerca nitens. The sequence continues at coordinate 1,134,386,572 of NC_064615.1, read as the reverse complement.
TAAAGGAGGAATAATGCATCGGAAAAGAGATACTCGACTCCCAAAAGAAAATCCTATCATTTCCGTAGAAACGTATCGCGTTTTAGAAAGATAATGCAGGGAACCCAGAGTATTTCATATGGACGCAAATTGTGTGTTAATTCGGCAATGTGAGGGAGCGAGGGATGAAGTAAAGGAGGAATAATGCATCGGAAAAGAGATACTCGGAACCCCAAAGAAAATCCTGTCGTTTCCGTAGAAACGTATCTCGATTTACAAGGACAATGCAGGGAATCCAGAGTATTTCATATGGACGCAAATTGTGTGTTAATTCGGCAATGTGAGGGAGCGAGGGATGCAGTAAAGGAGGAATAATGCATCGGAAAAGTGATACTCGGAACCCCAAATAAAATCCTTTCGTTTCCGTAGAAACGTATATCGATTTAGAAGGACAATGCAGGGAATCCAGAGTATTTCATATGGACGCAAATTATGTGTTAATTCGTCAATGTGAGGGAGCGAGGGATGCTGTAAAGGAGGAATAATGCATCGGAAAAGAGATACTCGGAACCCCAAAGAAAATCCTATCGTTTCCGTAGAAACGTATCTCGATATAGAGGGACAATGCAGGGAACTCAGAGTATTTCATATGGACGCAAATTGTGTGTTAATTCGTCAATGTTAGGGAGCGAGGGATGCAGTAATGGAGGAATAATGCATCGGAAAAGAGATACTCGACTCCGAAAAGAAAATCCTATGGTTTCCGTAGAAACGTATCTCGTTTTAGAAAGATAATGCAGGGAATCCAGAGTATTTCATATGGACGCAAATTGTGTGTTAATTCGGCAATGTGAGGGAGCGAGGGATGGAGTAAAGGAGGAATATTGCATCGGAAAAGAGATACGCGGAACCCCAAATAAAATCCTATCGTTTCCGTAGAAACGTATCTCGATGTAGAAGGACAATGCAGGGAATCCAGAGTATTTCATATGGACGCAAATTGTGTGTTAATTCGGCAATGTGAGGGAGAGTGGGATGCAGTAAAGGAGGAATAATGCATCGGAAAAGAGATACTCGGAACCCCAAAGAAAATCCTATCGTTTCCGTAGAAACGTATCTCGATTTAGAAGGACAATGCAGGGAATCCAGAGTATTTCATACGGACGCAAATTGTGTGTTAATTCGTCAATGTGAGGGAGCGAGGGATGCAGTAAAGGTGGAAAAGAGATACTCGGAACCCCAAAGAAAATCCTATCGTTTCCATAGAAACGTATCTCGATTTAGAAGGACAATGCAGGGATCCCAGAGTATTTCATATGGACGCAAATTGTGTGTTAATTCGTAAATGTGAGGGAGCGAGGGATGCAGTAAAGGAGGAATAATGTATCGGAAAAGAGATACTCGGAACCCCAAAGAAAATCCTATCGTTTTCGTAGAAACGTATCTCGATTTAGAAGGACAATGCAGGGAATCCAGAGTATTTCATATGTGTGTTATTTCGTCAATGTGTGGGAGCGAGGGATGCAGTAAAGGAGGAGTAATGCAGCGGAAAAGAGATACTCGATTCCCAAAAGAAAATCGTATCATTTCCGTAGAAACGTATCGCGTTTTAGAAAGATAATGCAGGGAACCCAGAGTATTTCATATGGACGCAAATTGTGTGTTAATTCGGCAATGTGAGGGAGCGAGAGATGAAGTAAAGGAGGAATAATGCATCGGAAAAGAGATACTCGGAACCTCAAAGAAAATCCTATCGTTTTCGTAGAAACGTATCTCGATTTATAAGGACAATGCAGGGAATCCAGAGTATTTCATATGGACGCAAATTGTGTAATTCGTCAATGTGAGGGAGCGAGGGATGCAGTAAAGGAGGAATAATGCATCGGAAAAGAGATACTCGGAACCCCAAAGAAAATCCTATCGTTTCCGTAGAAACGTATCTCCATTCAGAAGGACAATGCAGGGATCCCAGAGTATTTCATATGGACGCAAATTGTGTGTTAATTCGTCAATGTGAGGGAGCGAGGGATGAAGTAAAGGAGGAATAATGCATCGGAAAAGAGATACTAGGAACCCCAAAGAAAATCCTATCGTTTCCGTAGAAACGTATATCGATTTAGAAGGACAATGCAGGGAATCGAGAGTATTTCATATGGACGCAAATTGTGTGTTAATTCGTCAATATGAGGGAGCGAGGGATGCTGTAAAGGAGGAATAATGCAACGGAAAAGAGGTACTCGGAACCCCAAAGAAAATCCTATCGTTACCGTAGAGACGTATCTCGATATAGAAGGACAATGCAGGGAACTCGGAGTATTTCATATGGACGCAAATTGTGTGTTAATTCGTCAATGTTAGGGAGCGAGGGATGCAGTAATGGAGGAATAATGCATCGGAAAAGAGATACCCGACTCCCAAAAGAAAATCCTATCGTTTCCGTATAAATGTATCTCGTTTTAGAAAGATAATGCAGGGAATCCAGAGTATTTCATATGGACGCAAATTGTGTGTTAATTCGGCAATGTGAGGGAGCGAGGGATGCAGTAAAGGTGGAAAAGAGATACTCGGAACCCCAAAGAAAATCCTATCGTTTCCGTAGAAACGTATCTCGATATAGAAGGACAAAGCAGGGAACTCAGAGTATTTCATATGGACGCAAATTGAGTGTTAATTCGTCAATGTGAGGGAGCGAGGGATGCAGTAAAGGAGGAATAATGCATCGGAAAAGAGATACTCGGAACCCAAAAGAAAATCCTATCGTTTCCGTCGAAACGTATATCGATTTAGGAGATGGCAGGGAATCCAGAGTATTTCATATGGACGCAAATTGTGTGTTAATTCGGCAAAGTGAGGGAGCGAGGGATGCAGTAAAGGAGGAATAATGCACCGGAAAGGAGATACTCGGAACCCCAAAGAAAATCCTATCGTTTCCGTAGAAACGTATCTCGATATAGAAGGACAATGCAGGGAACTCAGAGTATTTCATATGGACACAAATTGTGTGTTAATTCGGCAATATGAGGGAGCAAGGGATGCAGTAAAGGAGGAATAATGCATCGGAAAAGAGATACTCGGAACCCCAAAGAAAATCCTATCGTTTCCGTAGAAACGTATCTCGATTTAGAAGGACACTGCAGGGAATCCAGAGTATTTCATATGTGTGTTAATTCGTCAATGTGAGGGAGCGAGGGATGCAGTAAAGGAGGAATAATGCATCGGAAAATAGATACTCGGAACCCCAAAGAAAATCCTATCGTTTCCGTAGAAACGTATCTCGATATAGAAGGACAAAGCAGGGAACTCAGAGTATTTCATATGGACGCAAATTGTGTGTTAATTCGTCAATGTTAGGGAGCGAGGGATGCTGTAATGGAGGAATAATGCTTCGGAAAAGAAATACTCGACTTTCAAAAGAAAATCCTATCGTTTCCGTAGAAACGTATCTCGATATAGAAGGACAATGCAGGGAATCCACAGTATTTCATATGGACGCAAATTATGTGTTAATTCGTCAATGTGAGGGAGCGAGGGATGCAGTAAAGGAGGTATAATGCATCGGAAATGAGATACTCGACTCCCAAAAAAAATCCTATCGTTTCCGTCGAAACGTATCTCGATTTAGAAGGAGATGGCAGGGAATCCAGAGTATTTCATATGGACGCAAATTGAGTGTTAATTCGTCAATGTGAGGGAGCGAGGGATGCAGTAAAGGAGGAATAATGCATCGGAAAAGAGATACTCGGAACCCAAAAGAAAATCCTGTCGTTTCCGTCGATACGTATATCGATTTAGGAGATGGCAGGGAATCCAGAGTATTTCATATGGACGCAAATTGTGTGTTAATTCGGCAATGTGAGGGAGCGAGGGATGCAGTAAAGGAGGAATAATGCATCGGAAAAGAGATACTCGGAACCCAAAAGAAAATCCTATCGTTTCCGTCGAAACGTAAATCGATTTAGGAGATGCCAGGGAATCCAGAGTATTTCATATGGACGCAAATTGTGTGTTAATTCGGCAATGTGAGGGAGCGAGGGATGCAGTAAAGGAGTAATAGTGCACCGGAAAGGAGATACTCGGAACCCCAAAGAAAATCCTATCGTTTCCGTAGAAACGTATCTCGATATAGAAGGACAATGCAGGGAACTCAGAGTATTTCATATGGACACAAATTGTGTGTTAATTCGGCAATATGAGGGAGCAAGGGATGCAGTAAAGGAGGAATAATGCATCGGAAAAGAGATACTCGGAACCCCAAAGAAAATCCTATCGTTTCCGTAGGAACGTATCTCGATTTAGAAGGACACTGCAGGGAATCCAGAGTATTTCATATGTGTGTTAATTCGTCAATGTGAGGGAGCGAGGGATGCAGTAAAGGAGGAATAATGCATCGGAAAAGAGATACTCGACTCCCAAAAGAAAACCCTGTCATTTCCGTAGAAACGTATCTCGTTTTAGAAAGATAATGCAGGGAACCCAGAGTATTTCATATGGACGCAAATTGTGTGTTAATTCGGCAATGTGAGGGACCGAGGGATGCAGTATGGGAGGAATAATGCATCGAAAAGAGATACTCGGAGCCCCAAATAAAATCCTATCGTTTCCGTAGAAACGTATCTCGATTTAGAAGGACAATGCAGGGAATCCAGAATATTTCATATGGACGCAAATTGTGTGTTAATTCGTCAATGTGAGGGAGCGAGGGATGCAGTAAAGGAGGAATAATGCATCGGAAAAGAGATACTCGGAACCCCAAAGAAAATCCTATCGTTTCCGTAGAAACGTATCTCGATATAGAAGGACAAAGCAGGGAACTCAGAGTATTTCATATGGACGCAAATTGTGTGTTAATTCGTCAATGTTAGCGAGCGAGGGATGCAGTAATGGAGGAATAATGCATCGGAAAAGAAATACTCGACTTTCAAAAGAAAATCCTATTGTTTCCGTAGAAACGTATCTCGATATAGAAGGACAATGCAGGGAATCCACAGTATTTCATATGGACGCAAATTATGTGTTAATTCGTCAATGTGAGGGAGCGAGGGATGCTGTAAAGGAGGTATAATGCATCGGAAATGAGATACTCGACTCCCAAAAAAAATCCTATCGTTTCCGTCGAAACGTATCTCGATTTAGAAGGAGATGGCAGGGAATCCAGAGTATTTCATATGGACGCAAATTGAGTGTTAATTCGTCAATGTGAGGGAGCGAGGGATGCAGTAAAGGAGGAATAATGCATCGGAAAAGAGATACTCGGAACCCAAAAGAAAATCCTATCGTTTCCGTCGATACGTATATCGATTTAGGAGACGGCAGGGAATCCAGAGTATTTCATATGGACGCAAATTGTGTGTTAATTCGGCAATGTGAGGGAGCGAGGGATGCAGAAAAGGAGGAATAATGCATCGGAAAAGAGATACTCGGAACCCCAATGAAAATCCTATCGTTTCCATAGAAACGTATCTCGATTCAGAAGGACAATGCAGGGATCCCAGAGTATTTCATATGGACGCAAATTGTGTGTTAATTCGTCAACGTGAGGGAGCGAGGGATGCAGTAAAGGAGGAATAATGTATCGGAAAAGAGATACTCGGAACCCCAAAGAAAATCCTATCATTTCCGTAGAAACGTATCTCTATTTAGAAGGACAATGCAGGGAATCCAGAGTATTTCATATGTGTGTTAATTCGTCAATGTGAGGGAGCGAGGGATGCAGTAAAGGAGGAATAATGCATCGGAAAAGAGATACTCGACTCCCAAAAGAAAATCCTATCATTTCCGTAGAAACGTATCTCGTTTTAGAAAGATAATGCAGGGAACCCAGAGTATTTCATATCGACGCAAATTGTGTGTTAATTCGGCAATGTGAGGGAGCGAGGGATGCAGTAAAGGAGGAATAATGCATCGGAAAAGAGATACTCGGAACCCCAAATAAAATCCTATCGTTTCCGTAGAAACGTATCTCGATGAAGAAGGACAATGCAGGGAATCCAGTGTATTTCATATGGACGCAAATTGTGTGTTAATTCGGCAATGTGAGGGAGCGAGGGATGCAATAAAGGTGGAAAAGAGATACTCGGAACCCCAAAGAAAATCCTATCGTTTCCATAGAAACGTATCTCGATTTAGAAGGATAATGCAGGGATCCCAGAGTATTTCATATGGACGCAAATTGTGTGTTAATTCGTCAATGTGAGGGAGCGAAGGATGCAGTAAAGGAGGAATAATGTATCGGAAAAGAGATACTCGGAACCCCAAAGAAAATCCTATCGTTTTCGTAGAAACGTATCTCGATTTAGAAGGACAATGCAGGGAATCCAGAGTATTTCATATGTGTGTTAATTCGTCAATGTGTGGGAGCGAGGGATGCAGTAAAGGAGGAGTAATGCATCGGAAAAGAGATACTCGACTCCCAAAAGAAAATCGTATCATTTCCGTAGAAACGTATCGCGTTTTAGAAAGATAATGCAGGGAACCCACAGTATTTCATATGGACGCAAATTGTGTGTTAATTCGGCAATGTGAGGGAGCGAGAGATGAAGTAAAGGAGGAATAATGCATCGGAAAAGAGATACTCGGAACCCCAAAGAAAATCCTACCGTTTTCGTAGAAGCGTATCTCGATTTAGAAGGACAATGCAGGGAATCCAGAGTATTTCATATGGACGCAAATTGTGTGTTAATTCGGCAATGTGAGGGAGCGAGGGAAGCAGTAATGGAGGAATAATGCATCGGAAAAGAGATACTCGGAACCCCAAATAAAATCCTATCGTTTCCGTAGAAACGTATATCGATTTAGAAGGACAATGCAGGGAATCCAGAGTATTTCATATGGACGCAAATTGTGTGTTAATTCGTCAATGTGAGGGAGCGAGGGATGCTGTAAAGGAGGAATAATGCATCGGAAAAGAGATACTCGGAACCCCAAAGAAAATCCTATCGTTTCCGTAGAAACGTATCTCGATATAGAAGGACAATGCAGGGAACTCAGAGTATTTCATATGGACGCAAATTGTGTGTTAATTCGTCGATGTTAGGGAGCGAGGGATGCAGTAATGGAGGAATAATGCATCGGAAAAGAGTTACTCGACTCCCATAAGAAACTCCTATCGTTTCCGTAGAAATGTATCTCGTTTTAGAAAGATAATGCAGGGAATCCAGAGTATTTCATATGGACGCAAATTGTGTGTTAATTCGGCAATGTGAGGGAGCGAAGGATGCAGTAAAGGAGGAAAAGAGATACTCGGAACCCCAAAGAAAATCCTATCGTTTCAATTGAAACGTATCTCGATTTAGAAGGACAATGCAGGGATCCCAGAGTATTTCATATGGACGCAAATTGTGTGTTAATTCGTCTATGTGAGGGAGCGAGGGATGCAGTAAAGGAGGAATAATGCATCGGAAAAGAGATACTCGGAACCCCAAAGAAAATAATATCGTTTCCGTAGAAACGTATCTCGATTTAGAAGGACAATGCAGGGAATCCAGAGTATTTCATATGTGTGTTAATTCGTCAATGTGAGGGAGCGAGGGATGCAGTAAAGGAGGAATAATGCATCGGAAAAGAGATACTCGACTCCCAAAAGAAAATCCTATCATTTCCGTAGAAACGTATCGCGTTTTAGAAAGATAATGCAGGGAACCCAGAGTATTTCATATGGACGCAAATTGTGTGTTAATTCGGCAATGTGAGGGAGCGAGGGATGAAGTAAAGGAGGAATAATGCATCGGAAAAGAGATACTCGGAACCCCAAAGAAAATCCTGTCGTTTCCGTAGAAACGTATCTCGATTTACAAGGACAATGCAGGGAATCCAGAGTATTTCATATGGACGCAAATTGTGTGTTAATTCGGCAATGTGAGGGAGCGAGGGATGCAGTAAAGGAGGAATAATGCATCGGAAAAGTGATACTCGGAGCCCCAAATAAAATCCTTTCGTTTCCGTAGAAACGTATATCGATTTAGAAGGACAATGCAGGGAATCCAGAGTATTTCATATGGACGCAAATTATGTGTTAATTCGTCAATGTGAGGGAGCGAGGGATGCTGTAAAGGAGGAATAATGCATCGGAAAAGAGATACTCGGAACCCCAAAGAAAATCCTATCGTTTCCGTAGAAACGTATCTCGATATAGAGGGACAATGCAGGGAACTCAGAGTATTTCATATGGACGCAAATTGTGTGTTAATTCGTCAATGTTAGGGAGCGAGGGATGCAGTAATGGAGGAATAATGCATCGGAAAAGAGATACTCGACTCCGAAAAGAAAATCCTATGGTTTCCGTAGAAACGTATCTCGTTTTAGAAAGATAATGCAGGGAATCCAGAGTATTTCATATGGACGCAAATTGTGTGTTAATTCGGCAATGTGAGGGAGCGAGGGATGGAGTAAAGGAGGAATATTGCATCGGAAAAGAGATACGCGGAACCCCAAATAAAATCCTATCGTTTCCGTAGAAACGTATCTCGATGTAGAAGGACAATGCAGGGAATCCAGAGTATTTCATATGGACGCAAATTGTGTGTTAATTCGGCAATGTGAGGGAGAGTGGGATGCAGTAAAGGAGGAATAATGCATCGGAAAAGAGATACTCGGAACCCCAAAGAAAATCCTATCGTTTCCGTAGAAACGTATCTCGATTTAGAAGGACAATGCAGGGAATCCAGAGTATTTCATACGGACGCAAATTGTGTGTTAATTCGTCAATGTGAGGGAGCGAGGGATGCAGTAAAGGTGGAAAAGAGATACTCGGAACCCCAAAGAAAATCCTATCGTTTCCATAGAAACGTATCTCGATTTAGAAGGACAATGCAGGGATCCCAGAGTATTTCATATGGACGCAAATTGTGTGTTAATTCGTAAATGTGAGGGAGCGAGGGATGCAGTAAAGGAGGAATAATGTATCGGAAAAGAGATACTCGGAACCCCAAAGAAAATCCTATCGTTTTCGTAGAAACGTATCTCGATTTAGAAGGACAATGCAGGGAATCCAGAGTATTTCATATGTGTGTTATTTCGTCAATGTGTGGGAGCGAGGGATGCAGTAAAGGAGGAGTAATGCAGCGGAAAAGAGATACTCGATTCCCAAAAGAAAATCGTATCATTTCCGTAGAAACGTATCGCGTTTTAGAAAGATAATGCAGGGAACCCAGAGTATTTCATATGGACGCAAATTGTGTGTTAATTCGGCAATGTGAGGGAGCGAGAGATGAAGTAAAGGAGGAATAATGCATCGGAAAAGAGATACTCGGAACCTCAAAGAAAATCCTATCGTTTTCGTAGAAACGTATCTCGATTTATAAGGACAATGCAGGGAATCCAGAGTATTTCATATGGACGCAAATTGTGTAATTCGTCAATGTGAGGGAGCGAGGGATGCAGTAAAGGAGGAATAATGCATCGGAAAAGAGATACTCGGAACCCCAAAGAAAATCCTATCGTTTCCGTAGAAACGTATCTCCATTCAGAAGGACAATGCAGGGATCCCAGAGTATTTCATATGGACGCAAATTGTGTGTTAATTCGTCAATGTGAGGGAGCGAGGGATGAAGTAAAGGAGGAATAATGCATCGGAAAAGAGATACTAGGAACCCCAAAGAAAATCCTGTCGTTTCCGTAGAAACGTATCTCGATTTAGAAGGACAATGCAGGGAATCCAGAGGATTTCATATGGACGCAAATTGTGTGTTAATTCGTCAATGTTAGGGACCGAGGGATGCTGTAAAGGAGGAATAATGCATCGGAAAAGAGATACTCGGAACCCCAAAGAAAATCCTATCGCTTCCGTAGAAACGTAGCTCGATATAGAAGGACAATGCAGGGAACTCAGAGTATTTCATATGGACGCAAATTGTGTGTTAATTCGTCAATGTTAGGGAGCGAGGGATGCAGTAATGGAGGAATAATGCATCGGAAAAGAGTTACTCGACTCCCAAAAGAAAATCCTATTGTTTCCGTAGAAATGTATCTCGTTTTAGAAAGATAATGCAGGGAACCAGAGTATTTCATATGGACGCAAATTGTGTGTTAATTCGGCAATGTGAGGGAGCGAGGGATGCAGTAAAGGAGGAAAAGATATACTCGGAACCCCAAAGAAAATCCTATCGTTTCAATTGAAACATATCTCGATTTAGAAGGACAATGCAGGGATCCCAGAGTATTTCATATGGACGCAAATTGTGTGTTAATTCGTCAATGTGAGGGAGCGAGGGATGCAGTAAAGGAGGAATAATGTATTCGAAAAGAGATACTCGGAACCCCAAAGAAAATAATATCGTTTCCGTAGAAACGTATCTCGATTTAGAAGGACAATGCAGGGAATCCAGAGTATTTCATATGTGTGTTAATTCGTCAATGTGAGGGAGCGAGGGATGCAGTAAAGGAGGAATAATGCATCGGAAAAGAGATACTCGACTCCCAAAAGAAAATCCTATCATTTCCGTAGAAACGTATCTCGTTTTAGAAAGATAATGCAGGGAACCCAGAGTATTTCATATGGACGCAAATTGTGTGTTTATTCGGCAATGTGAGGGAGCGAGGGATGCAGTAAAGGAGGAATAATGCATCGGAAAAGAGATACACGGATCCCCAAATAAAATCCTATCGTTTCCGTAGAAACATATCTCGATGTAGAAGGACAATGCAGGGAATCCAGAGTATTTCATATGGACGCAAATTGTGTGTTACTTCGTCAATGTGAGGGAGCGAGGGATGCAGTAAAGGAGGAATAATGCATCGGAAAAGAGATACTCGGAACCCGAAAGAAAATCCTATCGTTTTCGTAGAAACGTATCTCGATTTAGAAGGACAATGCAGGGAATCCCGAGTATTTCATATGGACGCCAATTGTGTAATTCGTCAATGTGATGGAGCGAGGGATGCAGTAAAGGAGGAATAATGCATCGGAAAAGAGATACTCGGAACCCCAAAGAAAATCTTATCGTTTCCGTAGAAACGTATCTCCAGTCAGAAGGACAATGCAGGGATCCCAGAGTATTTCATATGGACGCAAATTGTGTGTTAATTCGTCAATGTGAGGGAGCGAGGGATGAAGTAAAGGAGGAATAATGCATCGGAAAAGAGATACTCGGAAGCCCAAAGAAAATCCTATCGTTTCCGTAGAAACGTATCTCGATTTAGAAGGACAATGCTGGGAATCCAGAGTACTTCATATGGACGCAAATTGAGTGTTAATTCGGCAATGTGAAGGAGCGAGGGATGCAGTAAAGGAGGAATAATGCATCGGAAAAGAGATACTCGGAACCCCAAATAAAATCCTATCGTTTCCGTAGAAACGTATCTCGTTTTAGAAAGATAATGCAGAGAATCCAGAGTATTTCATATGGACGCAAATTGTGTGTTAATTCGGCAATGTGAGGGAGCGAGGGATGCAGTAAAGGAGGAATAATGCATCGGAAAAGAGATACACGGAACCCCAAATAAAATCCTATCGTTTCTGTAGAAACGTATCTCGATGTAGAAGGACAATGCAGGGAATCCAGAGTATTTCATATGGTCGCAAATTGTGTGTTAATTCGTCAATGTGAGGGAGCGAGGGATGCAGTAAAGGAGGAATAATGCTTCGGAAAAGAGATACTCGGAACCCCAAATAAAATCCTATCGTTTCCGTAGAAACGTATCTCGATTTAGAAGGACAATGCAGGGAATCCAGAGTATTTCATATGTGTGTTAATACGTCAATGTGAGGGAGCGAGGGATGCAGTAAAGGAGGAATAATGCATCGGAAAAGAGATACACGGAACCCCAAAGAAAATCTTATCGTTTTCGTAGAAACGTATCTCGATTTAGAAGGACAATGCAGGGAATCCAGAGTATTTCATATGGACGCAAATTGTGTAATTCGTCAATGTGAGGGAGCGAGGGATGCAGTAAAGTAGGTATGATGAATCGGAAATGAGATACTCGACTCCCAAAAAAAATCCTATCGTTTCCGTCGAAACGTATCTCGATTTAGAAGGAGATGGCAGGGAATCCAGAGTATTTCATATGGACGCAAATTGAGTGTGAATTCGTCAATGTGAGGGAGCGAGGGATGCAGTAATGGAGGAATAATGCATCGGAAAAGAGATACTCGGAACCCCAAAGAAAATCCTATCGTTTCCGTCGAAACGTATCTCGATTTAGAAGGAGATGGCAGGGAATCCAGAGTATTTCATATGGACGCAAATTGTGTGTTAGTTCGGCAATGTGAGGGAGCGAGGGATGCAGTAAAGGAGGAATAATGCATCGGAAAAGAGATACTCGGAACCCCAAAGAAAATCCTATCGTTTTCGTATACACGTATCTCGATTTAGAAGGACAATGCAGGGGATCCAGAGTATTTCATATGGACGCAAATTGTGTAATTCGTCAATGTGAGGGAGCGAGGGATGCAGTAAAGGAGGTATGATGAATCGGAAATGAGATACTCGACTCCCAAAAAAAATCCTATCGTTTCCGTCGAAACGTATCTCGATTTAGAAGGAGATGGCAGTGAATCCAGAGTATTTCATATGGACGCAAATTGAGTGTGAATTCGTCAATGTGAGGGAGCGACGGATGCAGTAATGGAGGAATAATGCATCGGAAAAGAGATACTCGGAACCCCAAAGAAAATCCTATCGTTTCCGTCGAAACGTATCTCGATTTAGAAGGAGATGGCAGGGAATCCAGAGTATTTCATATGGACGCAAATTGTGTGTTAGTTCGGCAATGTGAGGGAGCGAGGGATGCAGTAAAGGAGGAATAATGCATCGGAAAAGAGATACTCGGAACCCCAAAGAAAATCCTATCGTTTCCGTAGAAACGTATCTCGATATAGAAGGACAATGCAGGGAACTCAGAGTATTTCATATGGACACAAATTGTGTGTTAATTCGGCAATATGAAGGAGCGAGGGATGCAGTAAAGGAGGAATAATGCATCGGAAAATAGATACTCGGAACCCCAAAGAAAATCCTATCGTTTCCGTAGAAACGTATCTCGATTTAGAAGGACAATGAAGGGAATCCAGAGTATTTCATATGGGTGTTAATTCGTCAATGTGAGGGAGCGAGGGATGCAATAAAGGAGGAATAATGCATCGGAGAAGAGATACTCGGAACCCCAAAGAAAATCCTATCGTTTCAGTAGAAACGTATCTCGATATAGAAGGACCTTGCAGGGAATACAGAGTATTTCATATGGACGCAAATTGTGTAATTCGTCAATGTGAGGGAGCGAGGGATGCAGTAAAGGAGGTATGATGAATCGGAAATGAGATACTCGACTCCCAAAAAAAATCCTATCGTTTCCGTCGAAACGTATCTCGATTTAGAAGGAGATGGCAGGGAATCCAGAGTATTTCATATGGACGCAAATTGAGTGTGAATTCGTCAATGTGAGGGAGCGAGGGATGCAGTAATGGAGGAATAATGCATCGGAAAAGAGATACTCGGAACCCCAAAGAAAATCCTATCGTTTCCGTCGAAACGTATCTCGATTTAGAAGGAGATGGCAGGGAATCCAGAGTATTTCATATGGACGCAAATTGTGTGTTAGTTCGGCAATGTGAGGGAGCGAGGGATGCAGTAAAGGAGGAATAATGCATCGGAAATAGATACTCGGAACCCCAAAGCAAATCCTATCGTTTCCGTAGAAACGTATCTCGATTTAGAAGGACAATGCAGGGAATCCAGAGTATTTCATACGGACGCAAATTGTGTGTTAATTCGTCAATATGAGGGAGCGAGGGATGCAGTAAAGGAGGAAAAGAGATACTCGGAACCGCAAAGAAAATCCTATCGTTTCCGTAGAAACGTATCTCGATTTAGAAGGACAATGCAGGGAATCCAGAGTATTTCATATGTGTGTTAATTTGTCAATGTGAGGGAGCGAGGGATGCAGTAAAGGAGGAATAATGCATCGGAAAAGAGATACTCGACTCCCAAAAGAAAATCCTATCAATTCCGTAGAAACGTATCTCGTTTTAGAAAGATAATGCAGGGATCCCAGGGTATTTCATATCGACGCAAATTGTGTGTTAATTCGGCAATGTGAGGGAGCGAGGGATGCAGTAAAGGAGGAATAATGCATCAGAAAAGAGATACTCGGAACCCCAAAGAAAATCCTATCGTTTCCGTAGAAACGTATCTCGATGTAGAAGGACAATGCAGGGAATGCAGAGTATTTCATATGGACGCAAATTGTGTGTTAATTCTTCAATGTGAGGGAGCGAGGGATGCAGTAAAGGAGGAATAATGCATCGGAAAAGAGATACTCGGAACCCCAAAGAAAATCCTATCGTTTTCGTAGAAACGTATCTCGATTTAGAAGGACAATGCAGGGAATCCAGAGTATTTCATATGGACGCAAATTGTGTAACTCGTCAATGTGAGGGAGCGAGCGATGCAGTAATGGAGGAATAATGCATCGGAAAAGAGATACTCGGAACCCCAAAGAAAATCCTATCGTTTCCGTAGAAACGTATCTCGATATAGAAGGACAATGCAGGGAACTCAGAGTATTTCATATGGACACAAATTGTGTGTTAATTCGGCAATTTGAGGGAGCGAGGGATGCAGTAAAGGAGGAATAATGCATCGGAAAATAGATACTCGGAACCCCAAAGAAAATCCTATCGTTTCCGTAGAAACGTATCTCGATTTAGAAGGACAATGAAGGGAATCCAGAGTATTTCATATGGGTGTTAATTCGTCAATGTGAGGGAGCGAGGGATGCAATAAAGGAGGAATAATGCATCGGAAAAGAGATACTCGGAACCCCAAAGAAAATCATATCGTTTCAGTAGAAACGTATCTCGATATAGAAGGAGAATGCAGGGAATCCAGAGTATTTCATATGGACGCAAATTGTGTAATTCGTCAATGTGAGGGAGCGAGGGATGCAGTAAAGGAGGTATGATGAATCGGAAATGAGATACTCGACTCCCAAAAAAAATCCTATCGTTTCCGTCGAAACGTATCTCGATTTAGAAGGAGATGGCAGGGAATCCAGAGTATTTCATATGGACGCAAATTGAGTGTGAATTCGTCAATGTGAGGGAGCGAGGGATGCAGTAATGGAGGAATAATGCATCGGAAAAGAGATACTCGGAACCCCAAAGAAAATCCTATCGTTTCCGTCGAAACGTATCTCGATTTAGAAGGAGATGGCAGGGAATCCAGAGTATTTCATATGGACGCAAATTGTGTGTTAGTTCGGCAATGTGAGGGAGCGAGGGATGCAGTAAAGGAGGAATAATGCATCGGAAATAGATACTCGGAACCCCAAAGCAAATCCTATCGTTTCCGTAGAAACGTATCTCGATTTAGAAGGACAATGCAGGGAATCCAGAGTATTTCATACGGACGCAAATTGTGTGTTAATTCGTCAATATGAGGGAGCGAGGGATGCAGTAAAGGAGGAAAAGAGATACTCGGAACCGCAAAGAAAATCCTATCGTTTCCGTAGAAACGTATCTCGATTTAGAAGGACAATGCAGGGAATCCAGAGTATTTCATATGTGTGTTAATTTGTCAATGTGAGGGAGCGAGGGATGCAGTAAAGGAGGAATAATGCATCGGAAAAGAGATACTCGACTCCCAAAAGAAAATCCTATCAATTCCGTAGAAACGTATCTCGTTTTAGAAAGATAATGCAGGGATCCCAGGGTATTTCATATCGACGCAAATTGTGTGTTAATTCGGCAATGTGAGGGAGCGAGGGATGCAGTAAAGGAGGAATAATGCATCAGAAAAGAGATACTCGGAACCCCAAAGAAAATCCTATCGTTTCCGTAGAAAAGTATCTCGATGTAGAAGGACAATGCAGGGAATGCAGAGTATTTCATATGGACGCAAATTGTGTGTTAATTCTTCAATGTGAGGGAGCGAGGGATGCAGTAAAGGAGGAATAATGCATCGGAAAAGAGATACTCGGAACCCCAAAGAAAATCCTATCGTTTTCGTAGAAACGTATCTCGATTTAGAAGGACAATGCAGGGAATCCAGAGTATTTCATATGGACGCAAATTGTGTAACTCGTCAATGTGAGGGAGCGAGCGATGCAGTAATGGAGGAATAATGCATCGGAAAAGAGATACTCGGAACCCCAAAGAAAATCCTATCGTTTCCGTAGAAACGTATCTCGATATAGAAGGACAATGCAGGGAACTCAGAGTATTTCATATGGACACAAATTGTGTGTTAATTCGGCAATATGAGGGAGCGAGGTATGCAGTAAAGGAGGAATAATGCATCGGAAAATAGATACTCGGAACCCCAAAGAAAATCCTATCGTTTCCGTAGAAACGTATCTCGATTTAGAAGGACAATGAAGGGAATCCAGAGTATTTCATATGGGTGTTAATTCGTCAATGTGAGGGAGCGAGGGATGCAATAAAGGAGGAATAATGCATCGGAAAAGAGATACTCGGAACCCCAAAGAAAATCCTATCGTTTCAGTAGAAACGTATCTCGGTATAGAAGGACAATGCAGGGAATCCAGAGTATTTCATATGGACGCAAATTGTGTAATTCGTCAATGTGAGGGAGCGAGGGATGCAGTAAAGGAGGTATGATGAATCGGAAATGAGATAGTCGACTCCCAAAAAAAATCCTATCGTTTCCGTCGCAACGTATCTCGATTTAGTAGGAGATGGCAGGGAATCCAGAGTATTTCATATGGACGCAAATTGAGTGTGAATTCGTCAATGTGAGGGAGCGAGGGATGCAGTAATGGAGGAATAATGCATCGGAAAAGAGATACTCGGAACCCCAAAGAAAATCCTATCGTTTCCGTCGAAACGTATCTCGATTTAGAAGGAGATGGCAGGGAATCCAGAGTATTTCATATGGACGCAAATTGTGTGTTAGTTCGGCAATGTGAGGGAGCGAGGGATGCAGTAAAGGAGGAATAATGCATCGGAAATAGATACTCGGAACCCCAAAGCAAATCCTATCGTTTCCGTAGAAACGTATCTCGATTTAGAAGGACAATGCAGGGAATCCAGAGTATTTCATACGGACGCAAATTGTGTGTTAGTTCGTCAATATGAGGGAGCGAGGGATGCAGTAAGGGAGGAAAAGAGATACTCGGAACCGCAAAGAAAATCCTATCGTTTCCGTAGAAACGTATCTCGATTTAGAAGGACAATGCAGGGAATCCAGAGTATTTCATATGTGTGTTAATTTGTCAATGTGAGGGAGCGAGGGATGCAGTAAAGGAGGAATAATGCATCGGAAAAGAGATACTCGACTCCCAAAAGAAAATCCTATCAATTCCGTAGAAACGTATCTCGTTTTAGAAAGATAATGCAGGGATCCCAGGGTATTTCATATCGACGCAAATTTTGTGTTAATTCGGCAATGTGAGGGAGCGAGGGATGCAGTAAAGGAGGAATAATGCATCAGAAAAGAGATACTCGGAACCCCAAAGAAAATCCTATCGTTTCCGTAGAAACGTATCTCGATGTAGAAGGACAATGCAGGGAATGCAGAGTATTTCATATGGACGCAAATTGTGTGTTAATTCTTCAATGTGAGGGAGCGAGGGATGCAGTAAAGGAGGAATAATGCATCGGAAAAGAGATACTCGGAACCCCAAAGAAAATCCTATCGTTTTCGTAGAAACGTATCTCGATTTAGAAGGACAATGCAGGGAATCCAGAGTATTTCATATGGACGCAAATTGTGTAACTCGTCAATGTGAGGGAGCGAGCGATGCAGTAATGGAGGAATAATGCATCGGAAAAGAGATACTCGGAACCCCAAAGAAAATCCTATCGTTTTCGTAGAAACGTATCTCGATTTAGAAGGACAATGCAGGGAATCCAGAGTATTTCATATGGACGCCAATTGTGTAATTCGTCAATGTGATGGAGCGAGGGATGCAGTAAAGGAGGAATAATGCATCGGAAAAGAGATACTCGGAACCCCAAAGAAAATCTTATCGTTTCCGTAGAAACGTATCTCCAGTCAGAAGGACAATGCAGGGATCCCAGAGTATTTCATATGGACGCAAATTGTGTGTTAATTCGTCAATGTGAGGGAGCGAGGGATGAAGTAAAGGAGGAATAATGCATCGGAAAAGAGATACTCGGAAGCCCAAAGAAAATCCTATCGTTTCCGTAGAAACGTATCTCGATTTAGAAGGACAATGCTGGGAATCCAGAGTACTTCATATGGACGCAAATTGAGTGTTAATTCGGCAATGTGAAGGAGCGAGGGATGCAGTAAAGGAGGAATAATGCATCGGAAAAGAGATACTCGGAACCCCAAATAAAATCCTATCGTTTCCGTAGAAACGTATATCGATTTAGAAGGACAATGCAGGGAATCCAGAGTATTTCATATGGACGCAAATTATGTGTTAATTCGTCAATGTGAGGGAGCGAGGGATGCTGTAAAGGAGGAATAATGCATCGGAAAAGAGATACTCGGAACCCCAAAGAAAATCCTATCGTTTCCGTAGAAACGTATCTCGATATAGAAGGACAATGCAGGGAACTCAGAGTATTTCATATGGACGCAAATTGTGTGTTAATTCGTCAATGTTAGGGAGCGAGGGATGCAGTAATGGAGGAATAATGCATCGGAAAAGAGATACTCGACTCCGAAAAGAAAATCCTATCGTTTCCGTAGAAACGTATCTCGTTTTAGAAAGATAATGCAGAGAATCCAGAGTATTTCATATGGACGCAAATTGTGTGTTAATTCGGCAATGTGAGGGAGCGAGGGATGCAGTAAAGGAGGAATAATGCATCGGAAAAGAGATACACGGAACCCCAAATAAAATCCTATCGTTTCTGTAGAAACGTATCTCGATGTAGAAGGACAATGCAGGGAATCCAGAGTATTTCATATGGTCGCAAATTGTGTGTTAATTCGTCAATGTGAGGGAGCGAGGGATGCAGTAAAGGAGGAATAATGCTTCGGAAAAGAGATACTCGGAACCCCAAAGAAAATCATATCATTTTCGTAGAAATGTATCTCGATTTAGAAGGACAATGCAGGGAATCACGAGTATTTCATATGGACGCAAATTGTGTAATTCGTCAATGTGAGGGAGCGAAGGATGCAGTAAAGGAGGAATAATGCATCGGAAAAGAGATACTCGGAACCCCAAAGAAAATCCTATCGTTTCCATAGAAACGTATCTCCATTCAGAAGGACATTGCAGGGATCCCAGAGTATTTCATATGGACGCAAATTGTGTGTTAATTCGTCAATGTGAGGAAGCGAGGGATGAAGTAAAGGAGGAATAATGCATCGGAATAGAGATACTCGGAACCCCAAATAAAATCCTATCGTTTCCGTAGAAACGTATCTCGATTTAGAAGGACAATGCAGGGAATCCAGAGTATTTCATATGTGTGTTAATACGTCAATGTGAGGGAGCGAGGGATGCAGTAAAGGAGGAATAATGCATCGGAAAAGAGATACACGGAACCCCAAAGAAAATCTTATCGTTTTCGTAGAAACGTATCTCGATTTAGAAGGACAATGCAGGGAATCCAGAGTATTTCATATGGACGCAAATTGTGTAATTCGTCAATGTGAGGGAGCGAGGGATGCAGTAAAGTAGGTATGATGAATCGGAAATGACATACTCGACTCCCAAAAAAAATCCTATCGTTTCCGTCGAAACGTATCTCGATTTAGAAGGAGATGGCAGGGAATCCAGAGTATTTCATATGGACGCAAATTGAGTGTGAATTCGTCAATGTGAGGGAGCGAGGGATGCAGTAATGGAGGAATAATGCATCGGAAAAGAGATACTCGGAACCCCAAAGAAAATCCTATCGTTTCCGTCGAAACGTATCTCGATTTAGAAGGAGATGGCAGGGAATCCAGAGTATTTCATATGGACGCAAATTGTGTGTTAGTTCGGCAATGTGAGGGAGCGGCGAGGGATGCAGTAAAGGAGGAATAATGCATCGGAAAAGAGATACTCGGAACCCCAAAGAAAATCCTATCGTTTTCGTATACACGTATCTCGATTTAGAAGGACAATGCAGGGGATCCAGAGTATTTCATATGGACGCAAATTGTGTAATTCGTCAATGTGAGGGAGCGAGGGATGCAGTAAAGGAGGTATGATGAATCGGAAATGAGATACTCGACTCCCAAAAAAAATCCTATCGTTTCCGTCGAAACGTATCTCGATTTAGAAGGAGATGGCAGGGAATCCAGAGTATTTCATATGGACGCAAATTGAGTGTGAATTCGTCAATGTGAGGGAGCGAGGGATGCAGTAATGGAGGAATAATGCATCGGAAAAGAGATACTCGGAACCCCAAAGAAAATCCTATCGTTTCCGTCGAAACGTATCTCGATTTAGAAGGAGATGGCAGGGAATCCAGAGTATTTCATATGGACGCAAATTGTGTGTTAGTTCGGCAATGTGAGGGAGCGAGGGATGCAGTAAAGGAGGAATAATGCATCGGAAAAGAGATACTCGGAACCCCAAAGAAAATCCTATCGTTTCCGTAGAAACGTATCTCGATATAGAAGGACAATGCAGGGAACTCAGAGTATTTCATATGGACACAAATTGTGTGTTAATTCGGCAATATGAAGGAGCGAGGGATGCAGTAAAGGAGGAATAATGCATCGGAAAATAGATACTCGGAACCCCAAAGAAAATCCTATCGTTTCCGTAGAAACGTATCTCGATTTAGAAGGACAATGAAGGGAATCCAGAGTATTTCATATGGGTGTTAATTCGTCAATGTGAGGGAGCGAGGGATGCAATAAAGGAGGAATAATGCATCGGAGAAGAGATACTCGGAACCCCAAAGAAAATCCTATCGTTTCCGTCGAAACGTATCTCGATTTAGAAGGAGATGGCAGGGAATCCAGAGTATTTCATATGGACGCAAATTGTGTGTTAGTTCGGCAATGTGAGGGAGCGAGGGATGCAGTAAAGGAGGAATAATGCATCGGAAATAGATACTCGGAACCCCAAAGCAAATCCTATCGTTTCCGTAGAAACGTATCTCGATTTAGAAGGACAATGCAGGGAATCCAGAGTATTTCATACGGACGCAAATTGTGTGTTAATTCATCAATATGAGGGAGCGAGGGATGCAGTAAAGGAGGAAAAGAGATACTCGGAACCGCAAAGAAAATCCTATCGTTTCCGTAGAAACGTATCTCGATTTAGAAGGACAATGCAGGGAATCCAGAGTATTTCATATGTGTGTTAATTTGTCAATGTGAGGGAGCGAGGGATGCAGTAAAGGAGGAATAATGCATCGGAAAAGAGATACTCGACTCCCAAAAGAAAATCCTATCAATTCCGTAGAAACGTATCTCGTTTTAGAAAGATAATGCAGGGATCCCAGGGTATTTCATATCGACGCAAATTGTGTGTTAATTCGGCAATGTGAGGGAGCGAGGGATGCAGTAAAGGAGGAATAATGCATCAGAAAAGAGATACTCGGAACCCCAAAGAAAATCCTATCGTTTCCGTAGAAACGTATCTCGATGTAGAAGGACAATGCAGGGAATGCAGAGTATTTCATATGGACGCAAATTGTGTGTTAATTCTTCAATGTGAGGGAGCGAGGGATGCAGTAAAGGAGGAATAATGCATCGGAAAAGAGATACTCGGAACCCCAAAGAAAATCCTATCGTTTTCGTAGAAACGTATCTCGATTTAGAAGGACAATGCAGGGAACTCAGAGTATTTCATATGGACACAAATTGTGTGTTAATTCGGCAATATGAGGGAGCGAGGGATGCAGTAAAGGAGGAATAATGCATCGGAAAATAGATACTCGGAACCCCAAAGAAAATCCTATCGTTTCCGTAGAAACGTATCTCGATTTAGAAGGACAATGAAGGGAATCCAGAGTATTTCATATGGGTGTTAATTCGTCAATGTGAGGGAGCGAGGGATGCAATAAAGGAGGAATAATGCATCGGAAAAGAGATACTCGGAACCCCAAAGAAAATCCTATTGTTTCAGTAGAAACGTATCTCGATATAGAAGGACAATGCAGGGAATCCAGAGTATTTCATATGGACGCAAATTGTGTAATTCGTCAATGTGAGGGAGCGAGGGATGCAGTAAAGGAGGTATGATGAATCGGAAATGAGATAGTCGACTCCCAAAAAAAATCCTATCGTTTCCGTCGAAACGTATCTCGATTTAGAAGGAGATGGCAGGGAATCCAGAGTATTTCATATGGACGCAAATTGAGTGTGAATTCGTCAATGTGAGGGAGCGAGGGATGCAGTAATGGAGGAATAATGCATCGGAAAAGAGATACTCGGAACCCCAAAGAAAATCCTATCGTTTCCGTCGAAACGTATCTCGATTTAGAAGGAGATGGCAGGGAATCCAGAGTATTTCATATGGACGCAAATTGTGTGTTAGTTCGGCAATGTGAGGGAGCGAGGGATGCAGTAAAGGAGGAATAATGCATCGGAAATAGATACTCGGAACCCCATAGCAAATCCTATCGTTTCCGTAGAAACGTATCTCGATTTAGAAGGACAATGCAGGGAATCCAGAGTATTTCATACGGACGCAAATTGTGTGTTAGTTCGTCAATATGAGGGAGCGAGGGATGCAGTAAGGGAGGAAAAGAGATACTCGGAACCGCAAAGAAAATCCTATCGTTTCCGTAGAAACGTATCTCGATTTAGAAGGACAATGCAGGGAATCCAGAGTATTTCATATGTGTGTTAATTTGTCAATGTGAGGGAGCGAGGGATGCAGTAAAGGAGGAATAATGCATCGGAAAAGAGATACTCGACTCCCAAAAGAAAATCCTATCAATTCCGTAGAAACGTATCTCGTTTTAGAAAGATAATGCAGGGATCCCAGGGTATTTCATATCGACGCAAATTTTGTGTTAATTCGGCAATGTGAGGGAGCGAGGGATGCAGTAAAGGAGGAATAATGCATCAGAAAAGAGATACTCGGAACCCCAAAGAAAATCCTATCGTTTCCGTAGAAACGTATCTCGATGTAGAAGGACAATGCAGGGAATGCAGAGTATTTCATATGGACGCAAATTGTGTGTTAATTCTTCAATGTGAGGGAGCGAGGGATGCAGTAAAGGAGGAATAATGCATCGGAAAAGAGATACTCGGAACCCCAAAGAAAATCCTATCGTTTTCGTAGAAACGTATCTCGATTTAGAAGGACAATGCAGGGAATCCAGAGTATTTCATATGGACGCAAATTGTATAACTCGTCAATGTGAGGGAGCGAGCGATGCAGTAATGGAGGAATAATGCATCGGAAAAGAGATACTCGGAACCCCAAAGAAAATCCTATTGTTTCCGTAGAAACGTATCTCCATTTAGAAGGACAATGCAGGGAATCCAGAGTATTTCATATGGACGCAAATTGTGTGTTAATTCGTCAATGTTAGGTTGCGAGGGATGCAGTAATGGAGGAATAATGCATCGGAAAAGAGATACTCGACTGCCAAAAGAAAATCCTATCGTTTCCGTAGAAACGTATCTCGTTTTAGAAAGATAGTGCAGGGAATCCAGAGTATTTCATAAGGACGCAAATTGTGTGTTAATTCGGCAATGTGACGGAGCGAGGGATGCAGTAAAGGAGGAATAATGCATCGGAAAAGAGATACTCGGAACCCCAAAGAAAATCCTATCGCTTCCGTAGGAACGTATCTCGATTTAGAAGGACAATGCAGGGAATCCAGAGTATTTCATATGGACGCAAATTGTGTGTTAATTCGTCAATGTGAGGGAGCGAGGGATGCAGTATAGGAGGAATAATGCATCGGAAAAGAGATACTCAGAACCCCAAAAAAAATCCTATCGTTTTCGTAGAAACGTATCTCGATTTAGAAGGACAATGCAGGGTATCCAGGGTATTTCATATGGACGCAAATTGTGTGTTAATTCCTCAATGTGAGGGAGCGAGGGATGCAGTAAAGGAGGAATAATGCATCGGAAAAGAGATACTCGGAACCCCAAAGAAAATCCTATCGTTTTCGTAGAAACGTATCTCGAATTAGAAGGACAATGCAGGGAATCCAGAGTATTTCATATGGACGCAAATTGTGTAATTCGTCAATGTGAGGGAGCGAGGGATGCAGTAAAGGAGGAATAATGCATCGGAAAAGAAATACTCGGAACCCCAAAGAAAATCCTATCGATTCCGTATAAACGTATCTCCATTTAGAAGGACAATGCAGGGATCCCAGTGTATTTCATATGGACGCAAATTGTGTGTTAATTCGTCAATGTGAGGGAGCGAGGGATGAAGTAAAGGAGGAATAATGCATCGGAAAAGAGATACTCGGAACCCCAAATAAAATCCTATCGTTTCCGTAGAAAGGTATCTCGATGTAGAAGGACAATGCAGGGAATCCAGAGTATTTCATATGGACGCAAAATGTGTGTTAATTCGTCAATGTGAGGGAGAGAGGGATGCAGTAAAGGAGGAATAATGCATCGGAAAAGAGATACTCGGAACACCAAAGAAAATCCTATCGTTTTCGTGGAAACGTATCTCGATTTAGAAGGACAATGCAGGGAATCCAGAGTATTTCATATGGACGCAAATTGTGTAATTCGTCAATGTGAGGGAGCGAGGGATGCAGTAAAGGTGGTATGATGAATCGGAAATGAGATACTCGACTCCCAAAAAAAATCCTATCGTTTCCGTCGAAACGTATCTCGATTTAGGAGGAGATGGCAGGGAATCCAGAGTATTTCATATGGACGCAAATTGAGTGTGAATTCGTCAATGTGAGGGAGCGAGGGATGCAGTAATGGAGGAATAATGCATCGGAAAAGAGATACTCTGAACCCCAAAGAAAATCCTATCGTTTCCGTCGAAACGTATCTCGATTTAGAAGAAGATGTCAGGGAATCCAGATTATTTCATATGGACGTAAATTGTGTGTTAGTTCGGCAATGTGAGGGAGCGAGCGATGCAGTAAAGGAGGAATAATGCATCGGAAAAGAGATACTCGGAACCCCAAAGAAAATCCTACCGTTTTCGTAGAAACGTATCTCGATTTAGAAGGACAATGCAGGGAATCCAGAGTATTTCATATGGACGCAAATTGTGTAATTCGTCAATGTGAGGGAGCGAGGGATGCAGTAAAGGAGGAATAATGCATCGGAAAAGAGATACTCGGAACCCCAAAGAAAATCCTATCGTTTCCGTAGAAACGTATCTCCATTCAGAAGGACAATGCAGGGATCCCAGAGTATTTCATATGGACGCAAATTGTGTGTTAATTCGTCAATGTGAGGGAGCGAGGGATGAAGTAAAGGAGGAATAATGCATCGGAAAAGAGATACTCGGAACCCCAAAGAAAATCCTGTCGTTTCCGTAGAAACGTATCTCGACTTAGAAGGACAATGCAGGGAATCCAGAGTATTTCATATGGACGCAAATTGTGTGTTAATTCGGCAATGTGAGGGAGCGAAGGATGCAGTAAAGGAGGAAAAGAGATACTCGGAACCCCAAAGAAAATCCTATCGTTTCAATTGAAACGTATCTCGATTTAGAAGGACAATGCAGGGATCCCAGAGTATTTCATATGGACGCAAATTGTGTGTTAATTCGTCTATGTGAGGGAGCGAGGGATGCAGTAAAGGAGGAATAATGTATCGGAAAAGAGATACTCGGAACCCCAAAGAAAATAATATCGTTTCCGTAGAAACGTATCTCGATTTAGAAGGACAATGCAGGGAATCCAGAGTATTTCATATGTGTGTTAATTCGTCAATGTGAGGGAGCGAGGGATGCAGTAAAGGAGGAATAATGCATCGGAAAAGAGATACTCGACTCCCAAAAGAAAATCCTATCATTTCCGTAGAAACGTATCGCGTTTTAGAAAGATAATGCAGGGAACCCAGAGTATTTCATATGGACGCAAATTGTGTGTTAATTCGGCAATGTGAGGGAGCGAGGGATGAAGTAAAGGAGGAATAATGCATCGGAAAAGAGATACTCGGAACCCCAAATAAAATCCTTTCGTTTCCGTAGAAACGTATATCGATTTAGAAGGACAATGCAGGGAATCCAGAGTATTTCATATGGACGCAAATTATCTGTTAATTCGTCAATGTGAGGGAGCGAGGGATGCTGTAAAGGAGGAATAATGCATCGGAAAAGAGATACTCGGAACCCCAAAGAAAATCCTATCGTTTCCGTAGAAACGTATCTCGATATAGAGGGACAATGCAGGGAACTCAGAGTATTTCATATGGACGCAAATTGTGTGTTAATTCGTCAATGTTAGGGAGCGAGGGATGCAGTAATGGAGGAATAATGCATCGGAAAAGAGATACTCGACTCCGAAAAGAAAATCCTATGGTTTCCGTAGAAACGTATCTCGTTTTAGAAAGATAATGCAGGGAATCCAGAGTATTTCATATGGACGCAAATTGTGTGTTAATTCGGCAATGTGAGGGAGCGAGGGATGGAGTAAAGGAGGAATATTGCATCGGAAAAGAGATACGCGGAACCCCAAATAAAATCCTATCGTTTCCGTAGAAACGTATCTCGATGTAGAAGGACAATGCAGGGAATCCAGAGTATTTCATATGGACGCAAATTGTGTGTTAATTCGGCAATGTGAGGGAGAGTGGGATGCAGTAAAGGAGGAATAATGCATCGGAAAAGAGATACTCGGAACCCCAAAGAAAATCCTATCGTTTCCGTAGAAACGTATCTCGATTTAGAAGGACAATGCAGGGAATCCAGAGTATTTCATACGGACGCAAATTGTGTGTTAATTCGTCAATGTGAGGGAGCGAGGGATGCAGTAAAGGTGGAAAAGAGATACTCGGAACCCCAAAGAAAATCCTATCGTTTCCATAGAAACGTATTTCGATTTAGAAGGACAATGCAGGGATCCCAGAGTATTTCATATGGACGCAAATTGTGTGTTAATTCGTAAATGTGAGGGAGCGAGGGATGCAGTAAAGGAGGAATAATGTATCGGAAAAGAGATACTCGGAACCCCAAAGAAAATCCTATCGTTTTCGTAGAAACGTATCTCGATTTAGAAGGACAATGCAGGGAATCCAGAGTATTTCATATGTGTGTTATTTCGTCAATGTGTGGGAGCGAGGGATGCAGTAAAGGAGGAGTAATGCATCGGAAAAGAGATACTCGACTCCCAAAAGAAAATCGTATCATTTCCGTAGAAACGTATCGCGTTTTAGAAAGATAATGCAGGGAACCCAGAGTATTTCATATGGACGCAAATTGTGTGTTAATTCGGCAATGTGAGGGAGCGAGAGATGAAGTAAAGGAGGAATAATGCATCGGAAAAGAGATACTCGGAACCTCAAAGAAAATCCTATCGTTTTCGTAGAAACGTATCTCGATTTATAAGGACAATGCAGGGAATCCAGAGTATTTCATATGGACGCAAATTGTGTAATTCGTCAATGTGAGGGAGCGAGGGATGCAGTAAAGGAGGAATAATGCATCGGAAAAGAGATACTCGGAACCCCAAAGAAAATCCTATCGTTTCCGTAGAAACGTATCTCCATTCAGAAGGACAATACAGGGATCCCAGAGTATTTCATATGGACGCAAATTGTGTGTTAATTCGTCAATGTGAGGGAGCGAGGGATGAAGTAAAGGAGGAATAATGCATCGGAAAAGAGATACTAGGAACCCCAAAGAAAATCCTGTCGTTTCCGTAGAAACGTATCTCGATTTAGAAGGACAATGCAGGGAATCCAGAGTATTTCATATGGACGCAAATTGTGTGTTAATTCGTCAATGTTAGGGAGCGAGGGATGCTGTAAAGGAGGAATAATGCATCGGAAAAGAGATACTCGGAACCCCAAAGAAAATCCTATCGCTTCCGTAGAAACGTAGCTCGATATAGAAGGACAATGCTGGGAACTCAGAGTATTTCATATGGACGCAAATTGTGTGTTAATTCGTCAATGTTAGGGAGCGAGGGATGCAGTAATGGAGGAATAATGCATCGGAAAAGAGTAACTCGACTCCCAAAAGAAAATCCTATCGTTTCCGTAGAAATGTATCTCGTTTTAGAAAGATAATGCAGGGAACCAGGGTATTTCATATGGACGCAAATTGTGTGTTAATTCGGCAATGTGAGGGAGCGAGGGATGCAGTAAAGGAGGAAAAGATATACTCGGAACCCCAAAGAAAATCCTATCGTTTCAATTGAAACATATCTCGATTTAGAAGGACAATGCAGGGATCCCAGAGTATTTCATATGGACGCAAATTGTGTGTTAATTCGTCAATGTGAGGGAGCGAGGGATGCAGTAAAGGAGGAATAATGTATTCGAAAAGAGATACTCGGAACCCCAAAGAAAATAATATCGTTTCTGTAGAAACGTATCTCGATTTAGAAGGACAATGCAGGGAATCCAGAGTATTTCATATGTGTGTTAATTCGTCAATGTGAGGGAGCGAGGGATGCAGTAAAGGAGGAATAATGCATCGGAAAAGAGATACTCGACTCCCAAAAGAAAATACTATCATTTCCGTAGAAACGTATCTCGTTTTAGAAAGATAGTGCAGGGAACCCAGAGTATTTCATATGGACGCAAATTGTGTGTTTATTCGGCAATGTGAGGGAGCGAGGGATGCAGTAAAGGAGGAATAATGCATCGGAAAAGAGATACACGGATCCCCTAATAAAATCCTATCGTTTCCGTAGAAACGTATCTCGATGTAGAAGGACAATGCAGGGAATCCAGAGTATTTCATATGGACGCAAATTGTGTGTTAATTCGTCAATGTGAGGGAGCGAGGGATGCAGTAAAGGAGGAATAATGCATCGGAAAAGAGATACTCGGAACCCCAAAGAAAATCCTATCGTTTTCGTAGAAACGTATCTCGATTTAGAAGGACAATGCAGGGAATCCCGAGTATTTCATATGGACGCCAATTGTGTAATTCGTCAATGTGATGGAGCGAGGGATGCAGTAAAGGAGGAATAATGCATCGGAAAAGAGATACTCGGAACCCCAAAGAAAACCTTATCGTTTCCGTAGAAACGTATCTCCAGTCAGAAGGACAATGCAGGGATCCCAGAGTATTTCATATGGACGCAAATTGTGTGTTAATTCGTCAATGTGAGGGAGCGAGGGATGAAGTAAAGGAGGAATAATGCATCGGAAAAGAGATACTCGGAAGCCCAAAGAAAATCCTATCGTTTCCGTAGAAACGTATCTCGATTTAGGACAATGCTGGGAATCCAGAGTATTTCATATGGACGCAAATTGAGTGTTAATTCGGCAATGTGAGGGAGCGAGGGATGCAGTAAAGGAGGAATAATGCATCGGAAAAGAGATACTCGGAACCCCAAATAAAATCCTATCGTTTCCGTAGAAACGTATATCGATTTAGAAGGACAATGCAGGGAATCCAGAGTATTTCATATGGACGCAAATTATGTGTTAATTCGTCAATGTGAGGGAGCGAGGGATGCTGTAAAGGAGGAATAATGCATCGGAAAAGAGATACTCGGAACCCCAAAGAAAATCCTATCGTTTCCGTAGAAACGTATCTCGATATAGAAGGACAATGCAGGGAACTCAGAGTATTTCATATGGACGCAAATTGTGTGTTAATTCGTCAATGTTAGGGAGCGAGGGATGCAGTAATGGAGGACTAATGCATCGGAAAAGAGATACTCGACTCCGAAAAGAAAATCCTATCGTTTCCGTAGAAACGTATCTCGTTTTAGAAAGATAATGCAGAGAATCCAGAGTATTTCATATGGACGCAAATTGTGTGTTAATTCGGCAATGTGAGGGAGCGAGGGATGCAGTAAAGGAGGAATAATGCATCGGAAAAGAGATACACGGAACCCCAAATAAAATCCTATCGTTTCTGTAGAAACGTATCTCGATGTAGAAGGACAATGCAGGGAATCCAGAGTATTTCATATGGTCGCAAATTGTGTGTTAATTCGTCAATGTGAGGGAGCGAGGGATGCAGTAAAGGAGGAATAATGCTTCGGAAAAGAGATACTCGGAACCCCAAAGAACATCATATCATTTTCGTAGAAATGTATCTCGATTTAGAAGGACAATGCAGGGAATCACGAGTATTTCATATGGACGCAAATTGTGTAATTCGTCAATGTGAGGGAGCGAGGGATGCAGTAAAGGAGGAATAATGCATCGGAAAAGAGATACTCGGAACCCCAAAGAAAATCCTATCGTTTCCATAGAAACGTATCTCCATTCAGAAGGACAATGCAGGGATCCCAGAGTATTTCAGATGGACGCAAATTGTGTGTTAATTCGTCAATGTGAGGAAGCGAGGGATGAAGTAAAGGAGGAATAATGCATCGGAAAAGAGATACTCGGAACCCCAAATAAAATCCTATCGTTTCCGTAGAAACGTATCTCGATGTAGAAGGACAATGCAGGGAATCCAGAGTATTTCATATGGACGCAAATTGTGTGTTAATTCGTCAATGTGAGGGAGCGAGGGATGCAGTAAAGGAGGAATAATGCATCGGAAAAGAGATACACGGAACCCCAAAGAAAATCTTATCGTTTTCGTAGAAACGTATCTCGATTTAGAAGGACAATGCAGGGAATCCAGAGTATTTCATATGGACGCAAATTGTGTAATTCGTCAATGTGAGGGAGCGAGGGATGCAGTAAAGTAGGTATGATGAATCGGAAATGAGATACTCGACTCCCAAAAAAAATCCTATCGTTTCCGTCGAAACGTATCTCGATTTAGAAGGAGATGGCAGGGAATCCAGAGTATTTCATATGGACGCAAATTGAGTGTGAATTCGTCAATGTGAGGGAGCGAGGGATGCAGTAATGGAGGAATAATGCATCGGAAAAGAGATACTCGGAACCCCAAAGAAAATCCTATCGTTTCCGTCGAAACGTATCTCGATTTAGAAGGAGATGGCAGGGAATCCAGAGTATTTCATATGGACGCAAATTGTGTGTTAGTTCGGCAATGTGAGGGAGCGAGGGATGCAGTAAAGGAGGAATAATGCATCGGAAAAGAGATACTCGGAACCCCAAAGAAAATCCTATCGTTTCCGTAGAAACGTATCTCGATATAGAAGGACAATGCAGGGAACTCAGAGTATTTCATATGGACACAAATTGTGTGTTAATTCGGCAATATGAGGGACGAGGGATGCAGTAAAGGAGGAATAATGCATCGGAAAATAGATACTCGGAACCCCAAAGAAAATCCTATCGTTTCCGTAGAAACGTATCTCGATTTAGAAGGACAATGCAGGGAATCCAGAGTATTTCATATGGGTGTTAATTCGTCAATGTGAGGGAGCGAGGGATCCAATAAAGGAGGAATATTGCATCGGAAAAGAGATACTCGGAACCCCAAAGAAAATCCTATCGTTTCCGTAGAAACGTATCTCGATATAGAAGGACAATGCAGGGAACTCAGAGTATTTCATATGGACGCAAATTGTGTGTTAATTCGTCAATGTTATGGAGCGAGGGATGCAGTAATGGAGGAATAATGCATCGGAAAAGAGATACTCGACTCCCAAAAGAAAATCCTATCGTTTCCGTAGAAACGTATCTCGATATAGAAGGACAATGCAGGGAATCCAGAGTATTTCATATGGACGCAAATTATGTGTTAATTCGTCAATGTGAGGGAGCGAGGGATGCAGTAAAGGAGGAATAATGCATCGGAAATGAGATACTCGACTCCCAAAAAAAAGCCCTATCGTTTCCGTCGAAACGTATCTCGATTTAGAAGGAGATGGCAGGGAATCCAGAGTATTTCAAATGGACGCAAATTGAGTGTTAATTCGTCAATGTGAGGGAGCGAGGGATGCAGTACAGGAGGAATAATGCATCGTAAAAGAGATACTCGACTCCCAAAAGAAAATCCTATCGTTTCCGTCGAAACGTATATCGATTTAGGAGATGGCAGGGAATCCAGAGTATTTCATATGGACGCAAATTGTGTGTTAATTCGTCAATGTGAGGGAGCGAGGGATGCAGTAAAGGAGGAATAATGCATTGCAAAAGAGATACTCGGAACCCCAAAGAAAATCCTATCGTTTTCGTATACACGTATCTCGATTTAGAAGGACAATGCCGGGGATCCAGAGTATTTCATATGGACGCAAATTGTGTAATTCGTCAATGTGAGGGAGCGAGGGATGCAGTAAAGGAGGTATGATGAATCGGAAATGAGATACTCGACTCCCAAAAAAAATCCTATCGTTTCCGTCGAAACGTATCTCGATTTAGAAGGAGATGGCAGGGAATCCAGAGTATTTCATATGGACGCAAATTGAGTGTGAATTCGTCAATGTGAGGGAGCGAGGGATGCAGTAATGGAGGAATAATGCATCGGAAAAGAGATACTCGGAACCCCAAAGAAAATCCTATCGTTTCCGTCGAAACGTATCTCGATTTAGAAGGAGATGGCAGGGAATCCAGAGTATTTCATATGGACGCAAATTGTGTGTTAGTTCGGCAATGTGAGGGAGCGAGGGATACAGTAAAGGAGGAATAATGCATCGGAAAAGAGATACTCGGAACCCCAAAGAAAATCCTATCGTTTCCGTAGAAACGTATCTCGATATAGAAGGACAATGCAGGGATCTCAGAGTATTTCATATGGACACAAATTGTGTGTTAATTCGGCAATATGAGGGAGCGAGGGATGCAGTAAAGGAGGAATAATGCATCGGAAAATAGATACTCGGAACCCCAAAGAAAATCCTATCGTTTCCGTAGAAACGTATCTTGATTTAGAAGGACAATGAAGGGAATCCAGAGTATTTCATATGGGTGTTAATTCGTCAATGTGAGGGAGCGAGGGATGCAATAAAGGAGGAATAATGCATCGGAAAAGAGATACTCGGAACCCCAAAGAAAATCCTATCGTTTCAGTAGAAACGTATCTCGATATAGAAGGACAATGCAGGGAATCCAGAGTATTTCATATGGACGCAAATTGTGTAATTCGTCAATGTGAGGGAGCGAGGGATGCAGTAAAGGAGGTATGATGAATCGGAAATGAGATACTCGACTCCCAAAAAAAATCCTATCGTTTCCGTCGAAACGTATCTCGATTTAGAAGGAGATGGCAGGGAATCCAGAGTATTTCATATGGACGCAAATTGAGTGTGAATTCGTCAATGTGAGGGAGCGATGGATGCAGTAATGGAGGAATAATGCATCGGAAAAGAGATACTCGGAACCCCAAAGAAAATCCTATCGTTTCCGTCGAAACGTATCTCGATTTAGAAGGAGATGGCAGGGAATCCAGAGTATTTCATATGGACGCAAATTGTGTGTTAGTTCGGCAATGTGAGGGAGCGAGGGATGCAGTAAAGGAGGAATAATGCATCGGAAATAGATACTCGGAACCCCAAAGCAAATCCTATCGTTTCCGTAGAAACGTATCTCGATTTAGAAGGACAATGCAGGGAATCCAGAGTATTTCATACGGACGCAAATTGTGTGTTAATTCGTCAATATGAGAGAGCGGGGGATGCAGTAAAGGAGGAAAAGAGATACTCGGAACCGCAAAGAAAATCCTATCGTTTCCGTAGAAACGTATCTCGATTTAGAAGGACAATGCAGGGAATCCAGAGTATTTCATATGTGTGTTAATTTGTCAATGTGAGGGAGCGAGGGATGCAGTAAAGGAGGAATAATGCATCGGAAAAGAGATACTCGACTCCCAAAAGAAAATCCTATCAATTCCGTAGAAACGTATCTCGTTTTAGAAAGATAATGCAGGGATCCCAGGGTATTTCATATCGACGCAAATTGTGTGTTAATTCGGCAATGTGAGGGAGCGAGGGATGCAGTAAAGGAGGAATAATGCATCAGAAAAGAGATACTGGGAACCCCAAAGAAAATCCTATCGTTTCCGTAGAAACGTATCTCGATGTAGAAGGACAATGCAGGGAATGCAGAGTATTTCATATGGACGCAAATTGTGTGTTAATTCTTCAATGTGAGGGAGCGAGGGATGCAGTAAAGGAGGAATAATGCATCGGAAAAGAGATACTCGGAACCCCAAAGAAAATCCTATCGTTTTCGTAGAAACGTATCTCGATTTAGAAGGACAATGCAGGGAATCCAGAGTATTTCATATGGACGCAAATTGTGTAACTCGTCAATGTGAGGGAGCGAGCGATGCAGTAATGGAGGAATAATGCATCGGAAAAGAGATACTCGGAACCCCAAAGAAAATCCTATAGTTTCCGTAGAAACGTATCTCGATATAGAAGGACAATGCAGGGAACTCAGAGTATTTCATATGGACACAAATTGTGTGTTAATTCGGCAATATGAGGGAGCGAGGGATGCAGTAAAGGAGGAATAATGCATCGGAAAATAGATACTCGGAACCCCAAAGAAAATCCTATCGTTTCCGTAGAAACTTATCTCGATTTAGAAGGACAATGAAGGGAATCCAGAGTATTTCATATGGGTGTTAATTCGTCAATGTGAGGGAGCGAGGGATGCAATAAAGGAGGAATAATGCATCGGAAAAGAGATACTCGGAACCCCAAAGAAAATCCTATCGTTTCAGTAGAAACGTATCTCGATATAGAAGGACAATGCAGGGAATCCAGAGTATTTCATATGGACGCAAATTGTGTAATTCGTCAATGTGAGGGAGCGAGGGATGCAGTAAAGGAGGTATGATGAATCGGAAATGAGATACTCGACTCCCAAAAAAAATCCTATCGTTTCCGTCGAAACGTATCTCGATTTAGAAGGAGATGGCAGGGAATCCAGAGTATTTCATATGGACGCAAATTGAGTGTGAATTCGTCAATGTGAGGGAGCGAGGGATGCAGTAATGGAGGAATAATGCATCGGAAAAGAGATACTCGGAACCCCAAAGAAAATCCTATCGTTTCCGTCGAAACGTATCTCGATTTAGAAGGAGATGGCAGGGAATCCAGAGTATTTCATATGGACGCAAATTGTGTGTTAGTTCGGCAATGTGAGGGAGCGAGGGATGCAGTAAAGGAGGAATAATGCATCGGAAATAGATACTCGGAACCCCAAAGCAAATCCTATCGTTTCCGTAGAAACGTATCTCGATTTAGAAGGACAATGCAGGGAATCCAGAGTATTTCATACGGACGCAAATTGTGTGTTAATTCGTCAATATGAGGGAGCGAGGGATGCAGTAAAGGAGGAAAAGAGATACTCGGAACCGCAAAGAAAATCCTATCGTTTCCGTAGAAACGTATCTCGATTTAGAAGGACAATGCAGGGAATCCAGAGTATTTCATATGTGTGTTAATTTGTCAATCTGAGGGAGCGAGGGATGCAGTAAAGGAGGAATAATGCATCGGAAAAGAGATACTCGACTCCCAAAAGAAAATCCTATCAATTCCGTAGAAACGTATCTCGTTTTAGAAAGATAATGCAGGGATCCCAGGGTATTTCATATCGACGCAAATTGTGTGTTAATTCGGCAATGTGAGGGAGCGAGGGATGCAGTAAAGGAGGAATAATGCATCAGAAAAGAGATACTCGGAACCCCAAAGAAAATCCTATCGTTTCCGTAGAAACGTATCTCGATGTAGAAGGACAATGCAGGGAATGCAGAGTATTTCATATGGACGCAAATTGTGTGTTAATTCTTCAATGTGAGGGAGCGAGGGATGCAGTAAAGGAGGAATAATGCATCGGAAAAGAGATACTCGGAACCCCAAAGAAAATCCTATCGTTTTCGTAGAAACGTATCTCGATTTAGAAGGACAATGCAGGGAATCCAGAGTATTTCATATGGACGCAAATTGTGTAACTCGTCAATGTGAGGGAGCGAGCGATGCAGTAATGGAGGAATAATGCATCGGAAAAGAGATACTCGGAACCCCAAAGAAAATCCTATCGTTTCCGTAGAAACGTATCTCGATATAGAAGGACAATGCAGGGAACTCAGTGTATTTCATATGGACACAAATTGTGTGTTAATTCGGCAATATGAGGGAGCGAGGGATGCAGTAAAGGAGGAATAATGCAACGGAAAATAGATACTCGGAACCCCAAAGAAAATCCTATCGTTTCCGTAGAAACGTATCTCGATTTAGAAGGACAATGAAGGGAATCCAGAGTATTTCATATGGGTGTTAATTCGTCAATGTGAGGGAGCGAGGGATGCAGTAAAGGAGGTATGATGAATCGGAAATGAGATACTCGACTCCCAAAAAAAATCCTATCGTTTCCGTCGAAACGTATCTCGATTTAGAAGGAGATGGCAGGGAATCCAGAGTATTTCATATGGACGCAAATTGTGTGTTAGTTCGGCAATGTGAGGGAGCGAGGGATGCAGTAAAGGAGGAATAATGCATCGGAAATAGATACTCGGAACCCCAAAGCAAATCCTATCGTTTCCGTAGAAACGTATCTCGATTTAGAAGGACAATGCAGGGAATCCAGAGTATTTCATACGGACGCAAATTGTGTGTTAATTCGTCAATATGAGGGAGCGAGGGATGCAGTAAAGGAGGAAAAGAGATACTCGGAACCGTAAAGAAAATCCTATCGTTTCCGTAGAAACGTATCTCGATTTCGAAGGACAATGCAGGGAATCCAGAGTATTTCATATGTGTGTTAATTTGTCAATGTGAGGGAGAGAGGGATGCAGTAAAGGAGGAATAATGCATCGGAAAAGAGATACTCGACTCCCAAAAGAAAATCCTATCAATTCCGTAGAAACGTATCTCGTTTTAGAAAGATAATGCAGGGATCCCAGGGTATTTCATATCGACGCAAATTGTGTGTTAATTCGGCAATGTGAGGGAGCGAGGGATGCAGTAAAGGAGGAATAATGCATCAGAAAAGAGATACTCGGAACCCCAAAGAAAATCCTATCGTTTCCGTAGAATCGTATCTCGATGTAGAAGGACAATGCAGGGAATGCAGAGTATTTCATATGGACGCGAATTGTGTGTTAATTCTTCAATGTGTGGGAGCGAGGGATGCAGTAAAGGAGGAATAATGCATCGGAAAAGAGATACTCGGAACCCCAAAGAAAATCCTATCGTTTTCGTAGAAACGTATCTCGATTTAGAAGGACAATGCAGGGAACTCAGAGTATTTCATATGGACACAAATTGTGTGTTAATTCGGCAATATGAGGGAGCGAGGGATGCAGTAAAGGAGGAATTATGCATCGGAAAATAGATACTCGGAACCCCAAAGAAAATCCTATCGTTTCCGTAGAAACGTATCTCGATTTAGAAGGACAATGAAGGGAATCCAGAGTATTTCATATGGGTGTTAATTCGTCAATGTGAGGGAGCGAGGGATGCAATAAAGGAGGAATAATGCATCGGAAAAGAGATACTCGGAACCCCAAAGAAAATCCTATCGTTTCAGTAGAAACGTATCTCGATATAGAAGGACAATGCAGGGAATCCAGAGTATTTCATATGGACGCAAATTGTGTAATTCGTCAATGTGAGGGAGCGAGGGATGCAGTAAAGGAGGTATGATGAATCGGAAATGAGATACTCGACTCCCAAAAAAAATCCTATCGTTTCCGTCGAAACGTATCTCGATTTAGAAGGAGATGGCAGGGAATCCAGAGTATTTCATATGGACGCAAATTGAGTGTGAATTCGTCAATGTGAGGGAGCGAGGGATGCAGTAATGGAGGAATAATGCATCGGAAAAGAGATACTCGGAACCCCAAAGAAAATCCTATCGTTTCCGTCGAAACGTATCTCGATTTAGAAGGAGATGGCAGGGAATCCAGAGTATTTCATATGGACGCAAATTGTGTGTTAGTTCGGCAATGTGAGGGAGCGAGGGATGCAGTAAAGGAGGAATAATGCATCGGAAATAAATACTCGGAACCCCAAAGCAAATCCTATCGTTTCCGTAGAAACGTATCTCGATTTAGAAGGACAATGCAGGGAATCCAGAGTATTTCATACGGACGCAAATTGTGTGTTAGTTCGTCAATATGAGGGAGCGAGGGATGCAGTAAAGGAGGAAAAGAGATACTCGGAACCGCAAAGAAAATCCTATCGTTTCCGTAGAAACGTATCTCGATTTAGAAGGACAATGCAGGGAATCCAGAGTATTTCATATGTGTGTTAATTTGTCAATGTGAGGGAGCGAGGGATGCAGTAAAGGAGGAATAATGCATCGGAAAAGAGATACTCGACTCCCAAAAGAAAATCCTATCAAATCCGTAGAAACGTATCTCGTTTTAGAAAGATAATGCAGGGATCCCAGGGTATTTCATATCGACGCAAATTGTGTGTTAATTCGGCAATGTGAGGGAGCGAGGGATGCAGTAAAGGAGGAATAATGCATCAGAAAAGAGATACTCGGAACCCCAAAGAAAATCCTATCGTTTCCGTAGAAACGTATCTCGATGTAGAAGGACAATGCAGGGAATGCAGAGTATTTCATATGGACGCAAATTGTGTGTTAATTCTTCAATGTGAGGGAGCGAGGGATGCAGTAAAGGAGGAATAATGCATCGGAAAAGAGATACTCGGAACCCCAAAGAAAATCCTATCGTTTTCGTAGAAACGTATCTCGATTTAGAAGGACAATGCAGGGAATCCAGAGTATTTCATATGGACGCAAATTGTGTAACTCGTCAATGTGAGGGAGCGAGCGATGCAGTAATGGAGGAATAATGCATCGGAAAAGAGATACTCGGAACCCCAAAGAAAATCCTATCGTTTCCGTAGAAACGTATCTCCATTTAGAAGGACAATGCAGGGAATCCAGAGTATTTCATATGGACGCAAATTGTGTGTTAATTCGTCTATGTTAGGTTGCGAGGGATGCAGTAATGGAGGAATAATGCATCGGAAAAGAGATACTCGACTGCCAAAAGAAAATCCTATCGTTTCCGTAGAAACGTATCTCGTTTTAGAAAGATAGTGCAGGGAATCCAGAGTATTTCATATGGACGCAAATTGTGTGTTAATTCGTCAATGTGAGGGAGCGAGGGATGCAGTATAGGAGGAATAATGCATCGGAAAAGAGATACTCAGAACCCCAAAAAAAATCCTATCGTTTTCGTAGAAACGTATCTCGATTTAGAAGGACAATGCAGGGTATCCAGGGTATTTCATATGGACGCAAATTGTGTGTTAATTCGTCAATGTGAGGGAGCGAGGGATGCAGTAAAGGAGGAATAATGCATCGGAAAAGAGATACTCGGAACCCCAAAGAAAATCCTATCGTTTTCGTAGAAACGTATCTCGAATTAGAAGGACAATGCAGGGAATCCAGAGTATTTCATATGGACGCAAATTGTGTAATTCGTCAATGTGAGGGAGCGAGGGATGCAGTAAAGGAGGAATAATGCATCGGAAAAGAAATATTCGGAACCCCAAAGAAAATCCTATCGATTCCGTATAAACGTATCTCCATTTAGAAGGACAATGCAGGGATCCCAGTGTATTTCATATGGACGCAAATTGTGTGTTAATTCGTCAATGTGAGGGAGCGAGGGATGAAGTAAAGGAGGAATAATGCATCGGAAAAGAGATACCCGGAACCCCAAATAAAATCCTATCGTTTCCGTAGAAAGGTATCTCGATGTAGAAGGACAATGCAGGGAATCCAGAGTATTTCATATGGACGCAAAATGTGTGTTAATTCGTCAATGTGAGGGAGCGAGGGATGCAGTAAAGGAGGAATAATGCATCGGAAAAGAGATACTCGGAACCCCAAAGAAAATCCTATCGTTTTCGTAGACACGTATCTCGATTTAGAAGGACAATGCAGGGAATCCAGAGTATTTCATATGGACGCAAATTGTGTAATTCGTCAATGTGAGGGAGCGAGGGATGCAGTAAAGGTGGTATGATGAATCGGAAATGAGATACTCGACTCCCAAAAAAAATCCTATCGTTTCCGTCGAAACGTATCTCGATTTAGGAGGAGATGGCAGGGAATCCAGAGTATTTCATATGGACGCAAATTGAGTGTGAATTCGTCAATGTGAGGGAGCGAGGGATGCAGTAATGGAGGAGTAATGCATCGGTAAAGAGATACTCTGAACCCCAAAGAAAATCCTATCGTTTCCGTCGAAACGTATCTCGATTTAGAAGAAGATGTCAGGGAATCCAGATTATTTCATATGGACGTAAATTGTGTGTTAGTTCGGCAATGTGAGGGAGCGAGCGATGCAGTAAAGGAGGAATAATGCATCGGAAAAGAGATACTCGGAACCCCAAAGAAATTCCTATCGTTTCCGTAGAAACGTATCTCGATATAGAAGGACAATGCAGGGAACTCAGAGTATTTCATATGGACACAAATTGAGTGTTAATTCGGCAATATGAGGGAGCGAGGGATGCAGTAAAGGAGGAATAATGCATCGGAAAATAGATACTCGGAACCCAAAAGAAAATCCTATCGTTTCCGTAGAAACGTATCTCGATTTAGAAGGACAATGCAGGGAATCCAGAGTATTTCATATGGGTGTTAATTCGTCAATGTGAGGGAGCGAGGGATGCAATAAAGGAGGAATAATGCATCGGAAAAGAGATACTCGGAACCCCAAAGAAAATCCTATCGTTTCCGTAGGAACGTATCTCGATTTAGAAGGACAATGCAGGGAATCCAGAGTATTTCATATGGACGCAAATTGTGTGTTAATTCGTCAATGTGAGGGAGCGAGGGATGCAGTATAGGAGGAATAATGCATCGGAAAAGAGATACTCAGAACCCCAAAAAAAATCCTATCGTTTTCGTAGAAATGTATCTCGATTTAGAAGGACAATGCAGGGTATCCAGGGTATTTCATATGGACGCAAATTGTGTGTTAATTCGTCAATGTGAGGGAGCGAGGGATGCAGTAAAGGAGGAATAATGCATCGGAAAAGAGATACTCGACTCCCAAAAGAAAATCCTATCAATTCCGTAGAAACGTATCTCGTTTTAGAAAGATAATGCAGGGATCCCAGGGTATTTCATATCGACGCAAATTGTGTGTTAATTCGGCAATGTGAGGGAGCGAGGGATGCAGTAAAGGAGGAATAATGCATCAGAAAAGAGATACTCGGAACCCCAAAGAAAATCCTATCGTTTCCGTAGAAACGTATCTCGATGTAGAAGGACAATGCAGGGAATGCAGAGTATTTCATATGGACGCAAATTGTGTGTTAATTCTTCAATGTGAGGGAGCGAGGGATGCAGTAAAGGAGGAATAATGCATCGGAAAAGAGATACTCGGAACCCCAAAGAAAATCCTATCGTTTTCGTAGAAACGTATCTCGATTTAGAAGGACAATGCAGGGAATCCAGAGTATTTCATATGGACGCAAATTGTGTAACTCGTCAATGTGAGGGAGCGAGCGATGCAGTAATGGAGGAATAATGCATCGGAAAAGAGATACTCGGAACCCCAAAGAAAATCCTATCGTTTCCGTAGAAACGTATCTCCATTTAGAAGGACAATGCAGGGAATCCAGAGTATTTCATATGGACGCAAATTGTGTGTTAATTCGTCAATGTTAGGTTGCGAGGGATGCAGTAATGGAGGAATAATGCATCGGAAAAGAGATACTCGACTGCCAAAAGAAAATCCTATCGTTTCCGTAGAAACGTATCTCGTTTTAGAAAGATAGTGCAGGGAATCCAGAGTATTTCATATGGACGCAAATTGTGTGTTAATTCGGCAATGTGACGGAGCGAGGGATGCAGTAAAGGAGGAATAATGCATCGGAAAAGAGATACTCGGAACCCCAAAGAAAATCCTATCGTTTCCGTAGGAACGTATCTCGATTTAGAAGGACAATGCAGGGAATCCAGAGTATTTCATATGGACGCAAATTGTGTGTTAATTCGTCAATGTGAGGGAGCGAGGGATGCAGTATAGGAGGAATAATGCATCGGAAAAGAGATACTCAGAACCCCAAAGAAATCCTATCGTTTTCGTAGAAACGTATCTCGATTTAGAAGGACAATGCTGGGTATCCAGGGTATTTCATATGGACGCAAATTGTGTGTTAATTCGTCAATGTGAGGGAGCGAGGGATGCAGTAAAGGAGGAATAATGCATCGGAAAAGAGATACTCGGAACCCCAAAGAAAATCCTATCGTTTTCGTAGAAACGTATCTCGAATTAGAAGGACAATGCAGGGAATCCAGAGTATTTCATATGGACGCAAATTGTGTAATTCGTCAATGTGAGGGAGCGAGGGATGCAGTAAAGGAGGAATAATGCATCGGAAAAGAAATACTCGGAACCCCAAAGAAAATCCTATCGATTCCGTATAAACGTATCTCCATTTAGAAGGACAATGCAGGGATCCCAGTGTATTTCA
Source organism: Schistocerca nitens (assembly GCF_023898315.1). NCBI lineage: Eukaryota > Metazoa > Arthropoda > Insecta > Orthoptera > Acrididae > Schistocerca > Schistocerca nitens. Next base: position 1,134,344,364 of record NC_064615.1, on the reverse strand, counting down.
TATGGACGCAAATTGTGTGTTAATTCGTCAATGTGAGGGAGCGAGGGATGAAGTAAAGGAGGAATAATGCATCGGAAAAGAGATACTCGGAACCCCAAATAAAATCCTATCGTTTCCGTAGAAAGGTATCTCGATGTAGAAGGACAATGCAGGGAATCCAGAGTATTTCATATGGACGCAAAATGTGTGTTAATTCGTCAATGTGAGGGAGCGAGGGATGCAGTAAAGGAGGAATAATGCATCGGAAAAGAGATACTCGGAACCCCAAAGAAAATCCTATCGTTTTCGTAGAAACGTATCTCGATTTAGAAGGACAATGCAGGGAATCCAGAGTATTTCATATGGACGCAAATAGTGTAATTCGTCAATCTGAGGGAGCGAGGGATGCAGTAAAGGTGGTATGATGAATCGGAAATGAGATACTCGACTCCCAAAAAAAATCCTATCGTTTCCGTCGAAACGTATCTCGATTTAGGAGGAGATGGCAGGGAATCCAGAGTATTTCATATGGACGCAAATTGAGTGTGAATTCGTCAATGTGAGGGAGCGAGGGATGCAGTAATGGAGGAATAATGCATCGGAAAAGAGATACTCTGAACCCCAAAGAAAATCCTATCGTTTCCGTCGAAACGTATCTCGATTTAGAAGAAGATGTCAGGGAATCCAGATTATTTCATATGGACGTAAATTGTGTGTTAGTTCGGCAATGTGAGGGAGCGAGCGATGCAGTAAAGGAGGAATAATGCATCGGAAAAGAGATACTCGGAACCCCAAAGAAATTCCTATCGTTTCCGTAGAAAGGTATCTCGATATAGAAGGACAATGCAGGGAACTCAGAGTATTTCATATGGACACAAATTGAGTGTTAATTCGGCAATATGAGGGAGCGAGGGATGCAGTAAAGGAGGAATAATGCATCGGAAAATAGATACTCGGAACCCAAAAGAAAATCCTATCGTTTCCGTAGAAACGTATCTCGATTTAGAAGGACAATGCAGGGAATCCAGAGTATTTCATATGGGTGTTAATTCGTCAATGTGAGGGAGCGAGGGATGCAATAAAGGAGGAATAATGCATCGGAAAAGAGATACTCGGAACCCCAAAGAAAATCCTATCGTTTCCGTAGAAACGTATCTCGATATAGAAGGACAATGCAGGGAACTCAGAGTATTTCATATGGACGCAAATTGTGTGCTAATTCGTCAATGTTAGGGAGCGAGGGATGCAGTAATGGAGGAATAATGCATCGGAAAAGAGATACTCGACTCCCAAAAGAAAATCCTATCGTTTCCGTAGAAACGTATCTCGATATAGAAGGACATTGCAGGGAATCCAGAGTATTTCATATGGACGCAAATTATGTGTTAATTCGTCAATGTGAGGGAGCGAGGGATTCAGTAAAGGAGGGATAATGCATCGCAAATGAGATACTCGACTCCCAAAAAAAACCCAATCGTTTCCGTCGAAACGTATCTCGATTTAGAAGGAGATGGCAGGGAATCCAGAGTATTTCATATGGACGCAAATTGAGTGTTAATTCGTCAATGTGAGGGAGCGAGGGATGCAGTAAAGGAGAAATAATGCATCGGAAAAGAGATACTCGGAACCCCAAAGAAAATCCTATCGTTTCCGTCGAAACGTATATCGATTTAGGAGATGGCAGGGAATCCAGAGTATTTCATATGGACGCAAATTCTGTGTTAATTCGTCAATGTGAGGGAGCGAGGGATGCAGTAAAGGAGGAATAATGCATCGAAAATAGATACTCGGAACCCCAAAGAAAATCCTATCGTTTCCGTAGAAACGTATCTCGATTTAGAAGGACAATGAAGGGAATCCAGAGTATTTCATACGGATGCAAATTGTGTGTTAATTCGTCAATGTGAGGGAGCGAGGGATGCAGTAAAGGAGGAAAAGAGATACTCGGAACCCCAAAGAAAATCCTATCGTTTCCATAGAAACGTATCTCGATTTAGAAGGACAATGCAGGGATCCCAGAGTATTTCATATGGACGCAAATTGTGTGTTTATTCGTCAATGTGAGGGAGCGAGGGATGCAGTAAAGGAGGAATAATGTATCGGAAAAGAGATACTCGGAACCCCAAAGAAAATCCTATCGTTTCCGTAGAAACGTATCTCGATTTGGAAGGACAATGCAGGGAATCCAGAGTATTTCATATGTGTGTTAATTCGTAAATGTGAGGGAGCGAGGGATGCAGTAAAGGAGGAATAATGCATCGGAGAAGAGATACTCGACTGCCAAAAGAAAATCCTATCGTTTCCGTAGAAACGTATCTCGTTTTAGAAAGATAGTGCAGGGAATCCAGAGTATTTCATATGGGCGCAAATTGTGTGTTAATTCGGCAATGTGACGGAGCGAGGGATGCAGTAAAGGAGGAATAATGCATCGGAAAAGAGATACTCGGAACCCCAAAGAAAATCCTATCGTTTCCGTAATAACGTATCTCGATTTAGAAGGACAATGCAGGGAATCCAGAGTATTTCATATGGACGCAAATTGTGTGTTAATTCGTCAATGTGAGGGAGCGAGGGATGCAGTAAAGGAGGAATAATGCATCGGAAAAGAGATACTCGGAACCCCTAAGAAAATCCTATCGTTTTCGTAGAAACGTATCTCGATGTAGAAGGACAATGATGGGAATCCAGAGTATTTCATATGGACGCAGATTGTGTGTTAATTCGTCAATGTGAGGGAGCGAGGGATGCAGTAAAGGATGAATAATGCATCGGAAAAGAGATACTCAGAACCCCAAAAAAAATCCTATCGTTTTCGTAGAAACGTATCTCGATTTAGAAGGACAATGCAGGGTATCCAGGGTATTTCATATGGACGCAAATTGTGTGTTAATTCGTCAATGTGAGGGAGCGAGGGATGCAGTAAAGGAGGAATAATGCATCGGAAAAGAGATACTCGGAACCCCAAAGAAAATCCTATCGTTTTCGTAGAAACGTATCTCGAATTAGAAGGACAATGCAGGGAATCCAGAGTATTTCATATGGACGCAAATTGTGTAATTCGTCAATGTGAGGGAGCGAGGGATGCAGTAAAGGAGGAATAATGCATCGGAAAAGAAATACTCGGAACCCCAAAGAAAATCCTATCGATTCCGTATAAACGTATCTAAATTTAGAAGGACAATGCAGGGATCCCAGTGTATTTCATATGGACGCAAATTGTGTGTTAATACGTCAATGTGAGGGAGCGAGGGATGAAGTAAAGGAGGAATAATGCATCGGAAAAGAGATACTCGGAACCCCAAATAAAATCCTATCGTTTCCGTAGAAACGTATCTCGATGTAGAAGGACAATGCAGGGAATCCAGAGTATTTCATATGGACGCAAAATGTGTGTTAATTCGTCAATGTGAGGGAGCGAGGGATGCAGTAAAGGAGGAATAATGCATCGGAAAAGAGATACTCGGAACCCCAAAGAAAATCCTATCGTTTTCGTAGAAACGTATCTCGATTTAGAAGGACAATGCAGGGAATCCAGAGAATTTCATATGGACGCAAATTGTGTAATTCGTCAATGTGAGGGAGCGAGGGATGCAGTAAAGGTGGTATGATGAATCGGAAATGAGATACTCGACTCCCAAAAAAAATCCTATCGTTTCCGTCGAAACGTATCTCGATTTAGAAGGAGATGGCAGGGAATCCAGAGTATTTCATATGGACGCAAATTGAGTGTGAATTCGTCAATGTGAGGGAGCGAGGGATGCAGTAATGGAGGAATAATGCATCGGAAAAGAGATACTCTGAACCCCAAAGAAAATCCTATCGTTTCCGTCGAAACGTATCTCGATTTAGAAGAAGATGTCAGGGAATCCAGAGTATTTCATATGGACGCAAATTGTGTGTTAGTTCGGCAATGTGAGGGAGCGAGGGATGCAGTAAAGGAGGAATAATGCATCGGAAAAGAGATACTCGGAACCCCAAAGAAATTCCTATCGTTTCCGTAGAAACGTATCTCGATATAGAAGGACAATGCAGGGAACTCAGAGTATTTCATATGGACACAAATTGTGTGTTAATTCGGCAATATGAGGGAGCGAGGGATGCAGTAAAGGAGGAATAATGCATCGGAAAATAGATACTCGGAACCCCAAAGAAAATCCTATTGTTTTCGTAGAAACGTATCTCGATTTAGAAGGACAATGCAGGGAATCCAGAGTATTTCATATGGACGCAAATTGTGTAATTCGTCAATGTGAGGGAGCGAGGGATACAGTTAAGGTGGTATGATGAATCGGAAATGAGATACCCGACTCCCAAAAAAAATCCTATCGTTTCCATCGAAACGTATCTCGATTTAGAAGGAGATGGCAGGGAATCCAGAGTATTTCATATGGACGCAAATTGAGTGTGAATTCGTCAATGTGAGGGAGCGAGGGATGCAGTAATGGAGGAATAATGCATCGGAAAAGAGATACTCTGAACCCCAAAGAAAATCCTATCGTTTCCGTCGAAACGTATCTCGATTTAGAAGAAGATGTCAGGGAATCCAGAGTATTTCATATGGACGCAAATTGTGTGTTAGTTCGGCAATGTGAGGGAGCGAGGGATGCAGTAAAGGAGGTATAATGCATCGGAAAAGAGATACTCGGAACCCCAAAGAAATTCCTATCGTTTCCGTAGAAACGTATCTCGATTTAGAAGGACAATGCAGGGAATCCAGAGTATTTCATATGGGTGTTAATTCGTCAATGTGAGGGAGCGAGGGATGCAATAAAGGAGGAATAATGCATCGGAAAAGAGATACTCGGAACCCCAAAGAAAATCCTATCGTTTCCGTAGAAACGTATCTCGATATAGAAGGACAATGCAGGGAACTCAGAGTATTTCATATGGACGCAAATTGTGTGCTAATTCGTCAATGTTAGGGAGCGAGGGATGCAGTAATGGAGGAATAATGCATCGGAAAAGAGATACTCGACTCCCAAAAGAAAATCCTATCGTTTCCGTAGAAACGTATCTCGATATAGAAGGACATTGCAGGGAATCCAGAGTATTTCATATGGACGCAAATTATGTGTTAATTCGTCAATGTGAGGGAGCGAGGGATGCAGTAAAGTAGGGATAATGCATCGGAAATGAGATACTCGACTCCCAAAAAAAACCCAATCGTTTCCGTCGAAACGTATCTCGATTTAGAAGGAGATGGCAGGGAATCCAGAGTATTTCATATGGACGCAAATTGAGTGTTAATTCGTCAATGTGAGGGAGCGAGGGATGCAGTAAAGGAGAAATAATGCATCGGAAAAGAGATACTCGGAACCCCAAAGAAAATCCTATCGTTTCCGTCGAAACGTATATCGATTTAGGAGATGGCAGGGAATCCAGAGTATTTCATATGGACGCAAATTGTGTGTTAATTCGTCAATGTGAGGGAGCAAGGGATGCAGTAAAGGAGGAATAATGCATCGGAAATATATACTCGGAACCCCAAAGAAAATCCTATCGTTTCCGTAGAAACGTATCTCGATTTAGAAGGACAATGAAGGGAATCCAGAGTATTTCATACGGATGCAAATTGTGTGTTAATTCGTCAATGTGAGGGAGCGAGGGATGCAGTAAAGGAGGAAAAGAGATACTCGGAACCCCAAAGAAAATCCTATCGTTTCCATAGAAACGTATCTCGATTTAGAAGGACAATGCAGGGATCCCAGAGTATTTCATATGGACGCAAATTGTGTGTTTATTCGTCAATGTGAGGGAGCGAGGGATGCAGTAAAGGAGGAATAATGCATCGGAAAAGAAATACTCGGAACCCCAAAGAAAATCCTATCGATTCCGTATAAACGTATCTAAATTTAGAAGGACAATGCAGGGATCCCAGTGTATTTCATATGGACGCAAATTGTGTGTTAATTCGTCAATGTGAGGGAGCGAGGGATGAAGTAAAGGAGGAATAATGCATCGGAAAAGAGATACTCGGAACCCCAAAGAAAATCCTATCGTTTTCGTAGAAACGTATCTCGATTTAGAAGGACAATGCAGGGAATCCAGAGTATTTCATATGGACGCAAATTGTGTAATTCGTCAATGTGAGGGAGCGAGGGATGCAGTAAAGGTGGTATGATGAATCGGAAATGAGATACTCGACTCCCAAAAAAAATCCTATCGTTTCCGTCGAAACGTATCTCGATTTAGAAGGAGATGGCAGGGAATCCAGAGTATTTCATATGGACGCAAATTGAGTGTGAATTCGTCAATGTGAGGGAGCGAGGGATGCAGTAATGGAGGAATAATGCATCGGAAAAGAGATACTCTGAACCCCAAAGAAAATCCTATCGTTTCCGTCGAAACGTATCTCGATTTAGAAGAAGATGTCAGGGAATCCAGAGTATTTCATATGGACGCAAATTGTGTGATAGTTCGGCAATGTGAGGGAGCGAGGGATGCAGTAAAGGAGGAATAATGCATCGGAAAAGAGATACTCGGAACCCCAAAGAAATTCCTATCGTTTCCGTAGAAACGTATCTCGATATAGAAGGACAATGCAGGGAACTCAGAGTATTTCATATGGACGCAAATTGTGTAATTCGTCAATGTGAGGGAGCGAGGGATGCAGTAAAGGTGGTATGATGAATCGGAAATGAGATACCCGACTCCCAAAAAAAATCCTATCGTTTCCGTCGAAACGTATCTCGATTTAGAAGGAGATGGCAGGGAATCCAGAGTATTTCATATGGACGCAAATTGAGTGTGAATTCGTCAATGTGAGGGAGCGAGGGATGCAGTAAAGGAGGGATAATGCATCGGAAATGAGATACTCGACTCCCAAAAAAAACCCAATCGTTTCCGTCGAAACGTATCTCGATTTAGAAGGAGATGGCAGGGAATCCAGAGTATTTCATATGGACGCAAATTGAGTGTTAATTCGTCAATGTGAGGGAGCGAGGGATGCAGTAAAGGAGAAATAATGCATCGGAAAAGAGATACTCGGAACCCCAAAGAAAATCCAATCGTTTCCGTCGAAACGTATATCGATTTAGGAGATGGCAGGGAATCCAGAGTATTTCATATGGACGCAAATTGTGTGTTAATTCGTCAATGTGAGGGAGCAAGGGATGCAGTAAAGGAGGAATAATGCATCGGAAATAGATACTCGGAACCCCAAAGAAAATCCTATCGTTTCCGTAGAAACGTATCTCGATTTAGAAGGACAATGAAGGGAATCCAGAGTATTTCATACGGATGCAAATTGTGTGTTAATTCGTCAATGTGAGGGAGCGAGGGATGCAGTAAAGGAGGAAAAGAGATACTCGGAACCCCAAAGAAAATCCTATCGTTTCCATAGAAACGTATCTCGATTTAGAAGGACAATGCAGGGATCCCAGAGTATTTCATATGGACGCAAATTGTGTGTTTATTCGTCAATGTGAGGGAGCGAGGGATGCAGTAAAGGAGGAATAATGTATCGGAAAACAGATACTCGGAACCCCAAAGAAAATCCTATCGTTTCCGTAGAAACGTTTCTAGATTTGGAAGGACAATGCAGGGAATCCAGAGTATTTCATATGTGTGTTAATTCGTCAATGTGAGGGAGCGAGGGATGCAGTAAAGGAGGAATAATGCATCGGAAAAGAGATACTCGACTCCCAAAAGAAAATCCAATCATTTCCGTAGAAACGTATCTCGTTTTAGAAAGATAATGCAGGGAACCCAGAGTATTTCGTATCGACGCAAATTGTGTGTTAATTCGGCAATGTGAGGGAGCGAGGGATGCAGTAAAGGAGGAATAATGCATTGGAAAAGAGATACTCTGAACCCCAAAGAAAATCCTATCGTTTCCGTAGAAACGTATCTCGATGTAGAAGGACAATGCAGGGAATGCAGAGTATTTCATATGTACACAAATTGTGTGTTAATTCGTCAATTTGAGGGAGCGAGGGATGCAGTAAAGGAGGAATAATGCATCGGAAAAGAGATACTCGGAACCCCAAAGAAAATCCTATCGTTTTCGTAGAAACGTATCTCGATTTAGAAGGACAATGCAGGGAATCCAGTGTATTTCATATGGACGCAAATTGTGTAATTCGTCAATGTGAGGGAGCGAGCGATGCAGTAAAGGAGGAATAATGCATCGGAAAAGAGATACTCGGAACCCCAAAGAAAATCCTATCGTTTCCGTAGAAACGTGTCTCCATTTAGAAGGACAATGCAGGGAATCCAGAGTATTTCATATGGACCCAAATTGTGTGTTAATTCGTCAATGTTAGGTTGCGAGGAATGCAGTAATGGAGGAATAATGCATCGGAAAAGAGATACTCGACTCCCAAAAGAAAATCCTATCGTTTCCGTAGAAACGTATCTCGTTTTAGAAAGATAGTGCAGGGAATCCAGAGTATCTCATATGGACGCAAATTGTGTGTTAATTCGGCAATGTGACGGAGCGAGGGATGCAGTAAAGGAGGAATAATGCATCGGAAAGAGATACTCGGAACCCCAAAGAAAATCCTATCGTTTCCGTAGGAACGTAGCTCGATTTAGCAGGACAATGCAGGGAATCCAGAGTATTACATATGGACGCAAATTGTGTGTTAATTCGTCAATGTGAGGGAGCGAGGGATGCAGTAAAGGAGGAATAATACATCGGAAAAGAGATACTCGGAACCCCTAAGAAAATCTTATCGTTTTCGTAGAAACGTATCTCGATGTAGAAGGACAATGATGGGAATCCAGAGTATTTCATATGGACGCAGATTGTGTGTTAATTCGTCAATGTGAGGGAGCGAGGGATGCAGTAAAGGAGGTATAATGCATCGGAAGTGAGATACTCGGAACCCCAAAGAAAATCCTATCGTTTCCGTCGAAACGTATCTCGATTTAGAAGGACAATGCAGGGAATCCAGAGTATTTCATATGGACGCAAATTGTGTGTTAATTCGTCAATGTGAGGGAGCGAGGGATGCAGTAAAGGAGGAATAATGCATCGGAAAAGATATACTCGGAACCCCAAAGAAAATCCTATCGCTTCCGTAGAAACGTATCTCGATTTAGAAGGACAATGCAGGGAATCCAGAGTATTTCATATGGACGCAAATTGTGTGTTAATTCGTCAATGTGAGGGAGGGAGGGATGCAGTAAAGGAGGAAAAGAGATACTCGGAACCCCAAAGAAAATCCTATCTTTTCCGTAGAAACGTATCTCGATTTAGAAGGACAATGAAGGGAATCCAGTGTATTTCATATGAACGCAAATTGTGTGTTAATTCGTCAATGTGAGGGTGCGGGGGATGCAGTAAAGTAGGAATAATGCATCGGAAAAGAGATACTCCCAACTCCACAGAAAATCCTATCGTTTTCGTAGAAACGTATCTCGATTTAGAAGGACAATGCAGGGAATCCAGAGTATTTCATATGGACGCAAATTGTGTGTTAATTCTTCAATGTGAGGGAGCGAGGGATGCAGTAAAGGAGGAATAATGCATCGGAAAAGAGATACTCGGAACCCCAAAGAAAATCCTATCGCTTCCGTAGAAACGTATCTCGATTTAGAAGGACAATGCAGGGAATCCAGAGTATTTCATATGGACGCAAATTGTGTGTTAATTCGTCACTGTGAGGGAGGGAGGGATGCAGTAAAGGAGGAAAAGAGATACTCGGAACCCCAAAGAAAATCCTATTTTTTCCGTAGAAACGTATCTCGATTTAGAAGGACAATGAAGGGAATCCAGTGTATTTCATATGAACGCAAATTGTGTGTTAATTCGTCAATGTGAGGGAGCGGGGGATGCAGTAAAGTAGGAATAATGCATCGGAAAAGAGATACTCCCAACCCCACAGAAAATCCTATCGTTTTCGTAGAAACGTATCTCGATTTAAAAGGACAATGCAGGGAATCCAGAGTATTTCATATGGACACAAATTGTGTGTTAATTCTTCAATGTGAGGGAGCGAGGGATGCAGTAAAGGAGGAATAATGCATCGGAAAAGAGATACTCGGAACCCCTAAGAAAATCCTATCGTTTCCATAGAAACGTATCTCGATGTAGAAGTACAATGCAGGGAATCTAGAGTATTTCATATGGACGCAAATTTTGTGTTAATTCGTCAATGTGAGGGAGCGAGGGATGCAGTAAAGGAGGAATAATGCTTCGGAAAAGAGATACTCGGAACCGCAACTAAAATCCTATCATTTCCGTATAAACGTATCTCGATTTAGAAGGACCATGCAGGGAATCCAGAGTATTTCATATGGACGCAAATAGTGTGTTAATTCGTCAATGTGAGGGAGCGAGGGATGCAGTAAAGGAGGAATAATGCATCGGAAAAGAGGTACTCGGAACCCCAAATAATTTCCTATCGTTTCCGTAGAAACGTATCTCGATATAGAAGGACAATGCAGGGAACTCAGAGTATTTCATATGGACGCAAATTGTGTGTTAATTCATCAATGTTAGGGAGCGAGGGATGCTGTAATGGAGGAATAATGCATCGGAAAAGAGATACTCGACTCCCAAAAGAAAATCCTATCATTTCCGTAGAAACGTATCTCGTTTTAGAAAGATAATGCAGGGAATCCAGAGTATTTCATATGGACGCAAATTGTGTGTTAGTTCGGCAATGTGAGGGAGCGAGGGATGTAGTAAAGGAGGAATAATGCATCGGAAAAGAGATATTTGGAACCCCAAAGAAAATCCAATCGTTTCCGTAGAAACGTATCTCGATTTAGAAGGACAATGCAGGGAATCCAGAGTATTTCATATGGACGCAAATTATGTGTTAATTCGTCAATGGGAGGGAGCGAGGGATGCAGTAATGGAGGAATAATGCATCGGAAAAGAGATACTCGGAACCCCAAAGAAAATCCTATCGTTTCCGTCGAAACGTATCTCGATTTAGAAGGAGATGGCAGGGAATCCAGAGTATTTCATATGGACGCAAATTGTGTGTTAATTCGGCAATGTGAGGGAGCGAGGGATGCAGTAAAGGAGGAATAATGCATCGGAAAAGAGATACTCGGAACCCCGAAGAAAATCCTATCGTTTCCGTAGAAACGTATCTCGATATAGAAGGACAATGCAGGGAACTCAGAGTATTTCATATGGACGCAAATTGTGTGTAAATTCGTCAATGTTAGGGAGCGAGGGATGCAGTAATGGAGGAATAATGCATCGGAAAAGAGATACTCGACTCCCAAAAGAAAATCCTATCGTTTCCGTAGAAACGTATATCGATATAGAAGGACAATGCAGGGAATCCAGAGTATTTCATATGGACGCGATTTATGTGTTAATTCGTCAATGTGAGGGAGCGAGGGATGCAGTAAAGGAGGTATAATGCATCGGAAATGAGATACTCGACTCCCAAAAAAAATCCTATCGTTTCCATCGAAACGTATCTCGATTTAGAAGGAGATGGCAGGGAATCCAGAGTATTTCATATGGACGCAAATTGAGTGTTAATTCGTCAATGTGAGGGAGCGAGGGATGCAGTAAAGGAGGAATAATGCATCGGAAAAGAAACTCGGAACCTCAAAGAAAATCCTATCGTTTCCGTCGAAACGTATATCGATTTAGGAGATGCCAAGGAATCCAGAGTATTTCATATGGACGCAAATTGTGTGTTAATTCGTCAATGTGAGGGAGCAAGGGATGCAGTAAAGGAGGAATAATGCATCGGAAATAGATACTCGGAACCCCAAAGAAAATCCTATCGTTTCCGTAGAAACGTATCTCGATTTAGAAGGACAATGAAGGGAATCCAGAGTATTTCATACGGATGCAAATTGTGTGTTAATTCGTCAATGTGAGGGAGCGAGGGATGCAGTAAAGGAGGAAAAGAGATACTCGGAACCCCAAAGAAAATCCTATCGTTTCCATAGAAACGTATCTCGATTTAGAAGGACAATGCAGGGATCCTAGAGTATTTCATATGGACGCAAATTGTGTGTTTATTCGTCAATGTGAGGGAGCGAGGGATGCAGTAAAGGAGGAATAATGTATCGGAAAAGAGATACTCGGAACCCCAAAGAAAATCCTATCGTTTCCGTAGAAACGTATCTAGATTTGGAAGGACAATGCAGGGAATCCAGAGTATTTCATATGTGTGTTAATTCGTCAATGTGAGGGAGCGAGGGATGCAGTAAAGGAGGAATAATGCATCGGAAAAGAGATACTCGACTCCCAAAAGAAAATCCAATCATTTCCGTAGAAACGTATCTCGTTTTAGAAAGATAATGCAGGGAACCCAGAGTATTTCGTATCGACGCAAATTGTGTGTTAATTCGGCAATGTGAGGGAGCGAGGGATGCAGTAAAGGAGGAATAATGCATTGGAAAAGAGATACTCTGAACCCCAAAGAAAATCCTATCGTTTCCGTAGAAACGTATCTCGATGTAGAAGGACAATGCAGGGAATGCAGAGTATTTCATATGTACACAAATTGTGTGTTAATTCGTCAATTTGAGGGAGCGAGGGATGCAGTAAAGGAGGAATAATGCATCGGAAAAGAGATACTCGGAACCCCAAAGAAAATCCTATCGTTTTCGTAGAAACGTATCTCGATTTAGAAGGACAATGCAGGGAATCCAGTGTATTTCATATGGACGCAAATTGTGTAATTCGTCAATGTGAGGGAGCGAGCGATGCAGTAAAGGAGGAATAATGCATCGGAAAAGAGATACTCGGAACCCCAAAGAAAATCCTATCGTTTCCGTAGAAACGTATCTCCATTTAGAAGGACAATGCAGGGAATCCAGAGTATTTCATATGGACCCAAATTGTGTGTTAATTCGTCAATGTTAGGTTGCGAGGAATGCAGTAATGGAGGAATAATGCATCGGAAAAGAGATACTCGACTCCCAAAAGAAAATCCTATCGTTTCCGTAGAAACGTATCTCGTTTTAGAAAGATAGTGCAGGGAATCCAGAGTATCTCATATGGACGCAAATTGTGTGTTAATTCGGCAATGTGACGGAGCGAGGGATGCAGTAAAGGAGGAATAATGCATCGGAAAGAGATACTCGGAACCCCAAAGAAAATCCTATCGTTTCCGTAGGAACGTATCTCGATTTAGCAGGACAATGCAGGGAATCCAGAGTATTACATATGGACGCAAATTGTGTGTTAATTCGTCAATGTGAGGGAGCGAGGGATGCAGTAAAGGAGGAATAATACATCGGAAAAGAGATACTCGGAACCCCTAAGAAAATCTTATCGTTTTCGTAGAAACGTATCTCGATGTAGAAGGACAATGATGGGAATACAGAGTATTTCATATGGACGCAGATTGTGTGTTAATTCGTCAATGTGAGGGAGCGAGGGATGCAGTAAAGGAGGTATAATGCATCGGAAATGAGATACTCGGAACCCCAAAGAAAATCCTATCGTTTCCGTCGAAACGTATCTCGATTTAGAAGGACAATGCAGGGAATCCAGAGTATTTCATATGGACGCAAATTGTGTGTTAATTCGTCAATGTGAGGGAGCGAGGGATGCAGTAAAGGAGGAATAATGCATCGGAAAAGAGATACTCGGAACCCCAAAGAAAATCCTATCGCTTCCGTAGAAACGTATCTCGATTTAGAAGGACAATGCAGGGAATCCAGAGTATTTCATATGGACGCAAATTGTGTGTTAATTCGTCAATGTGAGGGAGGGAGGGATGCAGTAAAGGAGGAAAAGAGATACTCGGAACCCCAAAGAAAATCCTATCTTTTCCGTAGAAACGTATCTCGATTTAGAAGGACAATGAAGGGAATCCAGTGTATTTCATATGAACGCAAATTGTGTGTTAATTCGTCAATGTGAGGGTGCGGGGGATGCAGTAAAGTAGGAATAATGCATCGGAAAAGAGATACTCCCAACTCCACAGAAAATCCTATCGTTTTCGTAGAAACGTATCTCGATTTAGAAGGACAATGCAGGGAATCCAGAGTATTTCATATGGACGCAAATTGTGTGTTAATTCTTCAATGTGAGGGAGCGAGGGATGCAGTAAAGGAGGAATAATGCATCGGAAAAGAGATACTCGGAACCCCAAAGAAAATCCTATCGCTTCCGTAGAAACGTATCTCGATTTAGAAGGACAATGCAGGGAATCCAGAGTATTTCATATGGACGCAAATTGTGTGTTAATTCGTCAATGTGAGGGAGGGAGGGATGCAGTAAAGGAGGAAAAGAGATACTCGGAACCCCAAAGAAAATCCTATTTTTTCCGTAGAAACGTATCTCGATTTAGAAGGACAATGAAGGGAATCCAGTGTATTTCTTATGAACGCAAATTGTGTGTTAATTCGTCAATGTGAGGGAGCGGGGGATGCAGTAAAGTAGGAATAATGCATCGGAAAAGAGATACTCCCAACCCCACAGAAAATCCTATCGTTTTCGTAGAAACGTATCTCGATTTAAAAGGACAATGCAGGGAATCCAGAGTATTTCATATGGACACAAATTGTGTGTTAATTCTTCAATGTGAGGGAGCGAGGGATGCAGTAAAGGAGGAATAATGCATCGGAAAAGAGATACTCGGAACCCCTAAGAAAATCCTATCGTTTCCGTAGAAACGTATCTCGATGTAGAAGTACAATGCAGGGAATCTAGAGTATTTCATATGGACGCAAATTTTGTGTTAATTCGTCAATGTGAGGGAGCGAGGGATGCAGTAAAGGAGGAATAATGCTTCGGAAAAGAGATACTCGGAACCGCAAATAAAATCCTATCATTTCCGTATAAACGTATCTCGATTTAGAAGGACCATGCAGGGAATCCAGAGTATTTCATATGGACGCAAATAGTGTGTTAATTCGTCAATGTGAGGGAGCGAGGGATGCAGTAAAGGAGGAATAATGCATCGGAAAAGAGGTACTCGGAACCCCAAATAATATCCTATCGTTTCCGTAGAAACGTATCTCGATATAGAAGGACAATGCAGGGAACTCAGAGTATTTCATATGGACGCAAATTGTGTGTTAATTCATCAATGTTAGGGAGCGAGGGATGCTGTAATGGAGGAATAATGCATCGGAAAAGAGATACTCGACTCCCAAAAGAAAATCCTATCATTTCCGTAGAAACGTATCTCGTTTTAGAAAGATAATGCAGGGAATCCAGAGTATTTCATATGGACGCAAATTGTGTGTTAGTTCGGCAATGTGAGGGAGCGAGGGATGTAGTAAAGGAGGAATAATGCATCGGAAAAGAGATATTTGGAACCCCAAAGAAAATCCAATCGTTTCCGTAGAAACGTATCTCGATTTAGAAGGACAATGCAGGGAATCCAGAGTATTTCATATGGACGCAAATTATGTGTTAATTCGTCAATGGGAGGGAGCGAGGGATGCAGTAATGGAGGAATAATGCATCGGAAAAGAGATACTCGGAACCCCAAAGAAAATCCTATCGTTTCCGTCGAAACGTATCTCGATTTAGAAGGAGATGGCAGGGAATCCAGAGTATTTCATATGGACGCAAATTGTGTGTTAATTCGGCAATGTGAGGGAGCGAGGGATGCAGTAAAGGA
Source organism: Schistocerca nitens (assembly GCF_023898315.1). Classification (NCBI taxonomy): domain Eukaryota; kingdom Metazoa; phylum Arthropoda; class Insecta; order Orthoptera; family Acrididae; genus Schistocerca; species Schistocerca nitens. The sequence goes on along the minus strand of NC_064615.1, from coordinate 1,134,328,876 downwards.
GGAATAATGCATCGGAAAAGAGATACTCGGAACCCCGAAGAAAATCCTATCGTTTCCGTAGAAACGTATCTCGATATAGAAGGACAATGCAGGGAACTCAGAGTATTTCATATGGACGCAAATTGTGTGTAAATTCGTCAATGTTAGGGAGCGAGGGATGCAGTAATGGAGGAATAATGCATCGGAAAAGAGATACTCGACTCCCAAAAGAAAATCCTATCGTTTCCGTAGAAACGTATCTCCATTCAGAAGGACAATGCCGGGATCCCAGAGTATATCATATGGTCGAAAATTGTGTATTAATTCGGCAATTTGAGGGAGCGAGGGACGCAGTATAGGAGGTATAATGCACCGGAAATGAGATACTCGACTCCCAAAAAAAATCCTATCGTTTCAGTCGAAACGTATCTCGATTTAGAAGGAGATGGCAGGGAATCCAGAGTATTTCATATGGACGCAAATTGTGTGTTAATTCTTCAATGTGAGGGAGCGAGGGATGAAGTAAAGGTGGAAAAGAGATACTCGGAACCCCAAAGAAAATCCTATCGTTTCCATAGAAACGTATCTCGATTTAGAAGGACATGGCAGGGATCCCAGAGTATTTCATATGGACGCAAATTGTGTGTTAATTCGTCAATGTGAGGGAGCGAGGGATGCAGTAAAGGAGGAATAATGTATCGGAAAAGAGATACTCGGAACCCCAAAGAAAATGCTATCGTTTGTTCAGAAACGTATCTCGATTTAGAAGGACAATGCAGGGAATCCAGAGTATTTCATATGTGTGTTAATTCGTCAATGTGAGGGAGCGAGGGTTGCAGTAAAGGAGGAATAATGCATCGGAAAAGAGATACTCGACTTCCAAAAGAAAATCCTATCATTTCCGTAGAAACGTATCGCGTTTTAGAAAGATAATGCAGGGAACCCAGAGTATTTCATATGGACGCAAATTGTGTGTTAATTCGGCAATGTGAGGGAGCGAGAGATGCAGTAAAGGAGGAATAATGCATCGGAAAAGAGATACTCGGAACCCCAAATAAAATCCTATCGTTTCCGTAGAAACTTATCTCGATGTAGAAGGACAATGCAGGGAATCCAGTGTATTTCATATGGACGCAAATTGTGTGTTAATTCGTCAATGCGAGGGAGCGAGGGATGCAGTAAAGGAGGAATAATGCATCGGAAAAGAGATACTCGGAACCCCAAAGAAAATCCTATCGTTTTCGCAGAAACGTATATCGATATAGAAGGACAATGCGGGGAACTCAGAGTATTTCATATGGACGCAAATTGTGTGTTAATTCGGCAATGTGAGGGAGAGTGGGATGCAGTGAAGGAGGAATAATGCTTCGGAAAAGAGATACTCGGAACCCCAAAGAAAATCCTATTGTTTCCGTAGAAACGTATCTCGATTTAGAAGGACAATGCAGGGAATCCAGAGTATTTCATACGGACGCAAATTGTGTGTTAATTCGTCAATGTGAGGGAGCGAGGGATGCAGTAAAGGTGGAAAAGAGATACTCGGAACCCCAAAGAAAATCCTATCGTTTCCATAGAAACGTATCTCGATTTAGAAGGACAATGCAGGGATCCCAGAGTATTGCATATGGACGCAAATTGTGTGTTAATTCGTCAATGTGAGGGAGCGAGGGATGCAGTAAAGGAGGAATAATGTATCGGAAAAGAGATACTCGGAACCCCAAAGAAAATCCTATCGTTTCCGTAGGAACGTATCTCGATTTAGCAGGACAATGCAGGGAATCCAGAGTATTACATATGGACGCAAATTGTGTGTTAATTCGTCAATGTGAGGGAGCGAGGGATGCAGTAAAGGAGGAATAATGCATCGGAAAAGAGATACTCGGAGCCCCTAAGAAAATCTTATCGTTTTCGTAGAAACGTATCTCGATGTAGAAGGACAATGATGGGAATCCAGAGTATTTCATATGGACGCAGATTGTGTGTTAATTCGTCAATGTATGGGAGCGAGGGATGCAGTAAAGGAGGAATAATGCATCGGAAAAGAGATACTCAGAACCCCAAAAAAAAATCCTATCGTTTTCGTAGAAACGTATCTCGAATTAGAAGGACAATGCAGGGAATCCAGAGTATTTCAAATGGACGCAAATTGTGTAATTCGTCAAGGTGAGGGAGCGAGGGATGCAGTAAAGGAGGAATAATGCATCGGAAAAGACATACTCGGAACCCCAAAGAAAATCCTATCGATTCCGTATAAACGTATCTCCATTTAGAAGGACAATGCAGGGATCCCAGAGTATTTCATATGGACGCAAATTGTGTGTTAATTCGTCAATGTGAGGGAGCGAGGGATGCAGTAAAGGAGGTATAATGCATCGGAAATGAGATACTCGGAACCCCAAAGAAAATCCTATCGTTTCCGTCGAAACGTATCTCGATTTAGAAGGACAATGCAGGGAATCCAGAGTATTTCATATGGACGCAAATTGTGTGTTAATTCGTCAATGTGAGGGAGCGAGGGATGCAGTAAAGGAGGAATAATGCATCGGAAAAGAGATACTCGGAACCCCAAAGAAAATCCTATCGCTTCCGTAGAAACGTATCTCGATTTAGAAGGACAATGCAGGGAATCCAGAGTATTTCATATGGACGCAAATTGTGTGTTAATTCGTCAATGTGAGGGAGGGAGGGATGCAGTAAAGGAGGAAAAGAGATACTCGGAACCCCAAAGAAAATCCTATCTTTACCGTAGAAACGTATCTCGATTTAGAAGGACAATGAAGGGAATCCAGTGTATTTCATATGAACGCAAATTGTGTGTTAATTCGTCAATGTGAGGGAGCGGGGGATGCAGTAAAGTAGGAATAATGCATCGGAAAAGAGATACTCCCAACCCCACAGAAAATCCTATCGTTTTCGTAGAAACGTATCTCGATTTAGAAGGACAATGCAGGGAATCCAGAGTATTTCATATGGACGCAAATTGTGTGTTAATTCTTCAATGTGAGGGAGCGAGGGATGCAGTAAAGGAGGAATAATGCATCGGAAAAGAGATACTCGGAACCCCAAAGAAAATCCTATCGCTTCCGTAGAAACGTATCTCGATTTAGAAGGACAATGCAGGGAATCCAGAGTATTTCATATGGACGCAAATTGTGTGTTAATTCGTCAATGTGAGGGAGGGAGGGATGCAGTAAAGGAGGAAAAGAGATACTCGGAACCCCAAAGAAAATCCTATCTTTTCCGTAGAAACGTATCTCGATTTAGAAGGACAATGAAGGGAATCCAGTGTATTTCATATGAACGCAAATTGTGTGTTAATTCGTCAATGTGAGGGAGCGGGGGATGCAGTAAAGTAGGAATAATGCATCGGAAAAGAGATACTCCCAACCCCACAGAAAATCCTATCGTTTTCGTAGAAACGTATCTCGATTTAGAAGGACAATGCAGGGAATCCAGAGTATTTCATATGGACGCAAATTGTGTGTTAATTCTTCAATGTGAGGGAGCGAGGGATGCAGTAAAGGAGGAATAATGCATCGGAAAAGAGATACTCGGAACCCCTAAGAAAATCCTATCGTTTCCGTAGAAACGTATCTCGATGTAGAAGTACAATGCAGGGAATCCAGAGTATTTCATATGGACGCAAATTTTGTGTTAATTCGTCAATGTGAGGGAGCGAGGGATGCAGTAAAGGAGGAATAATGCTTCGGAAAAGAGATACTCGGAACCCCAAATAAAATCCTCTCATTTCCGTATAAACGTATCTCGATTTAGAAGGACCATGCAGGGAATCCAGAGTATTTCATATGGACGCAAATTGTGTGTTAATTCGTCAATGTGAGGGAGCGAGGGATGCAGTAAAGGAGGAATAATGCATCGGAAAAGAGGTACTCGGAACCCCAAAGAAAATCCTATCGTTTCCGTAGAAACGTATCTCGATTTAGAAGGATAATGCAGGGAATCCAGAGTATTTCATATGTGTGTTAATTCGTCAATGTGAGGGAGCGAGGGATGCAGTAAAGGAGGAATAATGCATCGGAAAAGAGATACTCGTCTCCCAAAAGAAAATCCTATCGTTTCCGTAGAAACGTATCTCGTTTTAGAAAGATAATGCAGGGAACTCAGAGTATTTCATATGGACGCAAATTGTGTGTTAATTCGGCAATGTGAGGGAGCGAGGGTTGCAGTAAAGGAGGAATAATGCAACGGAAAAGAGATACTCGGAACCCCAAATAATATCCTATCGTTTCCGTAGAAACGTATCTCGATATAGAAGGACAATGCAGGGAACTCAGAGTATTTCATATGGACGCAAATTGTGTGTTAATTCATCAATGTTAAGGAGCGAGGGATGCCGTAATGGAGGAATAATGCATCGGAAAAGAGATACTCGACTCCCAAAAGAAAATCCTATCATTTCCGTAGATACGTATCTCGTTTCAGAAAGATAATGCAGGGAATCCAGAGTATTTCATATGGACGCAAATTGTGTGTTAGTTCGGCAATGTGAGGGAGCGAGGGATGCAGTAAAGGAGGAATAATGCATCGGAAAAGAGATACTCGGAACCCCAAAGAAAATCCTATCGTTTCCGTAGAAACGTATCTAGATTTAGAAGGACAATGCAGGGAATCCAGAGTATTTCATATGGACGCAAATTATGTGTTAATTCGTCAATGTGAGGGAGCGAGGGATGCAGTAAAGGAGGTATAATGCATCGGAAATGAGATACTCGACTCCCAAAAAAAATCCAATCGTTTCCGTCAAAACGTATCTCGATTTAGAAGAAGATGGCAGGGAATCCAGAGTATTTCATAAGGACGCAAATTGAGTGTTAATTCGTCAATGGGAGGGAGCGAGGGATGCAGTAATGGAGGAATAATGCATCGGAAAAGAGATACTCGGAACCCCAAAGAAAATCCTATCGTTTCCGTCGAAACGTATCTCGATTTAGAAGGAGATGGCAGGGAATCCAGAGTATTTCATATGGACGCAAATTGAGTGTTAATTCGTCAGTGTGAGGGAGCGAGGGATGCAGTAAAGGAGGAATAATGCATCGGAAAAGAGAAACTCGGAACCTCAAAGAAAATCCTATCGTTTCCGTCGAAACGTATATCGATTTAGGAGATGGCAAGGAATCCAGAGTATTTCATATGGACGCAAATTGTGTGTTAATTCGGCAATGTGAGGGAGCGAGGGATGCAGAAAAGGAGGAATAATGCATCGGAAAAGAGATACTCGGAACCCCAAAGAAAATCCTATCGTTTCCGTAGAAACGTATCTCGATTTAGAAGGACAACGCAGGGAATCCAGAGTATTTCATACGGACGCAAATTGTGTGTTAATTCGTCAATGCGAGGGAGCGAGGGATGCAGTGAAGGAGGAAAAGAGATACTCGGAACCCCAAAGAAAATCCTATCGTTTCCATAGAAAAGTATCTCGATTCAGAAGGACAATGCAGGGATCCCAGAGTATTTCATATGGACGCAAATTGTGTGTTAATTCGTCAATATGAGGGAGCGAGGGATGCAGTAAAGGAGGAATAATGTATCGGAAAAGAGATACTTGGAACCCAAAAGAAAATCCTATCGTTTCCGTAGAAACGTATCTCTATTTAGAAGGACAACGCAGGGAATCCAGAGTATTTCATATGTGTGTTAATTCGTCAATGTGAGGGAGCGAAAGATGCAGTAAAGGAGGAATAATGCATCGGAAAAGAGATAATCGACTCCCAAAAGAAAATCCTATCGTTTCCGTAGAAACGTATCTCGCTGTAGAAGGACAATGCAGGGAATCCAGAGTATTTCATATGGACGCAAATTGTGTGTTAATTCGTCAATGTGAAGGAGCGAGGTATGCAGTAAAGGAGGAATAATGCATCGGAAAAGAGATACTCGGAACCCCAAAGAAAATCCTATCGTTTACGTAGAAACGTATCTCGATTTAGAAGGACAATGCAGGGAATCCAGAGTATTTCATATGGACGCAAATAGTGTAATTCGTCAATGTGAGGGAGCGAGGGATGCAGTAAAGTAGGAATAATGCATCGGAAAAGAGATACTCGGAACCCCAAAGAATATCCTATCGTTTCCGTAGAAACGTATCTCCATTCAGAAGGACAATGCAGGGATCCCAGAGTATTTCATATGGACGCAAATTGTCTGTTAATTCGTCAATGTGAGGGAGCGAGGGATGAAGTAAAGGAGGAATAATGCATCGGAAAAGAGATACTCGGAACCCCGAAGAAAATCCTATCGTTTCCGTAGAAACGTATCTCGATTTAGAAGGACAATGCAGGGAACCCAGAGTATTTCATATGGACGCAAATTGTGTGTTAATTCGGCAATGTGAGGGAGCGAGGGATGCAGTAAAGGAGGAATAATGCATCGGAAAAGAGATACTTGGAACCCTAAAGAAAATCCTATCTTTTCTGTAGAAACGTATCTCGATTTAGAAGGACAATGCAGGGAATCCAGAGTATTTCATATGGTCGTAAATTGTGTATTAATTCGGCAATTTGAGGGAGCGAGGGATGCAGTATAGGAGGTATAATGCACCGGAAATGAGATACTCGACTCCCAAAAAAAATCCTATCGTTTCCGTCGAAACGTATCTCGATTTAGAAGGAGATGACAGGGAATCCAAAGTATTTCATATGGACGCAAATTGTGTTTTAATTCTTCAATGTGAGGGAGCGAGAGATGAAGTAAAGGTGGAAAAGAGATACTCGGAACCCCAAAGAAAATCCTATCGTTTCCGTCGAAACGTATCTCGATTTAGAAGGACAATGCAGGGATCCCAGAGTATTTCATATGGACGCAAATTGTGTGTTAATTCGTCAATGTGAGGGAGCGAGGGATGCAGTAAAGGAGGAATAATGCATCGGAAAAGAGATACTCGGAACCCCAAAGAAAATCCTATCGCTTCCGTAGAAACGTATCTCGATTTAGAAGGACAATGCAGGGAATCCAGAGTATTTCATATGGACGCAAATTGTGTGTTAATTCTTCAATGTGAGGGAGCGAGGGATGCAGTAAAGGAGGAATAATGCATCGGAAAAGATATACTCGGAACCCCAAAGAAAATCCTATCGCTTCCGTAGAAACGTATCTCGATTTAGAAGGACAATGCAGGGAATACAGAGTATTTCATATGGACGCAAATTGTGTGTTAATTCGTCAATGTGAGGGAGGGAGGGATGCAGTAAAGGAGGAAAAGAGATACTCGGAACCCCAAAGAAAATCCTATCTTTTCCGTAGAAACGTATCTCGATTTAGAAGGACAATGAAGGGAATCCAGTGTATTTCATATGAACGCAAATTGTGTGTTAATTCGTCAATGTGAGGGAGCGGGGGATGCAGTAAAGTAGGAATAATGCATCGGAAAAGAGATACTCCCAACCCCACAGAAAATCCTATCGTTTTCGTAGAAACGTATCTCGATTTAGAAGGACAATGCAGGGAATCCAGAGTATTTCATATGGACGCAAATTGTGTGTTAATTCTTCAATGTGAGGGAGCGAGGGATGCAGTAAAGGAGGAATAATGCATCGGAAAAGAGATACTCGGAACCCCTAAGAAAATCCTATCGTTTCCGTAGAAACGTATCTCGATGTAGAAGTACAATGCAGGGAATCCAGAGTATTTCATATGGACGCAAATTTTGTGTTAATTCGTCAATGTGAGTGAGCGAGGGATGCAGTAAAGGAGGAATAATGCTTCGGAAAAGAGATACTCGGAACCCCAAAGAAAATCCTATCGTTTCCGTAGAAACGTATCTCGATTTAGAAGGACAATGCAGGGAATCCAGAGTATTTCATATGTGTGTTAATACGTCAATGTGAGGGAGCGAGGGATGCAGTAAAGGAGGAATAATGCATCGGAAAAGAGATACTCGACTCCCAAAAGAAAATCCTATCTTTTCCGTAGAAACGTATCTCGATTTAGAAGGACAATGAAGGGAATCCAGTGTATTTCATAAGAACTCAAATTGTGTGTTAATTCGTCAATGTGAGGGAGCGGGGGATGCAGTAAAGTAGGAATAATGCATCGGAAAAGAGATACTCCCAACCCCACAGAAAATCCTATCGTTTTCGTAGAAACGTATCTCGATTTAGAAGGACAATGCAGGGAATCCAGAGTATTTCATATGGACGCAAATTGTGTGTTAATTCTTCAATGTGAGGGAGCGAGGGATGCAGTAAAGGAGGAATAATGCATCGGAAAAGAGATACTCGGAACCCCTAAGAAAATCCTATCGTTTCCGTAGAAACGTATCTCGATGTAGAAGTACAATGCAGGGAATCCAGAGTATTTCATATGGACGCAAATTTTGTGTTAATTCGTCAATGTGAGGGAGCGAGGTATGCAGTAAAGGAGGAATAATGCTTCGGAAAAGAGATACTCGGAACCCCAAATAAAATCCTCTCATTTCCGTATAAACGTATCTCGATTTAGAAGGACCATGCAGGGAATCCAGAGTATTTCATATGGACGCAAATTGTGTGTTAATTCGTCAATGTGAGGGAGCGAGGGATGCAGTAAAGGAGGAATAATGCATCGGAAAAGAGGTACTCGGAACCCCAAAGAAAATCCTATCGTTTCCGTAGAAACGTATCTCGATTTAGAAGGATAATGCAGGGAATCCAGAGTATTTCATATGTGTGTTAATTCGTCAATGTGAGGGAGCGAGGGATGCAGTAAAGGAGGAATAATGCATCGGAAAAGAGATACTCGTCTCCCAAAAGAAAATCCTATCGTTTCCGTAGAAACGTATCTCGTTTTAGAAAGATAATGCAGGGAACTCAGAGTATTTCATATGGACGCAAATTGTGTGTTAATTCGGCAATGTGAGGGAGCGAGGGTTGCAGTAAAGGAGGAATAATGCAACGGAAAAGACATACTCGGAACCCCAAATAATATCCTATCGTTTCCGTAGAAACGTATCTCGATATAGAAGGACAATGCAGGGAACTCAGAGTATTTCATATGGACGCAAATTGTGTGTTAATTCATCAATGTTAAGGAGCGAGGGATGCCGTAATGGAGGAATAATGCATCGGAAAAGAGATACTCGACTCCCAAAAGAAAATCCTATCATTTCCGTAGATACGTATCTCGTTTTAGAAAGATAATGCAGGGAATCCAGAGTATTTCATATGGACGCAAATTGTGTGTTAGTTCGGCAATGTGAGGGAGCGAGGGATGCAGTAAAGGAGGAATAATGCATCGGAAAAGAGATACTCGGAACCCCAAAGAAAATCCTATCGTTTCCGTAGAAACGTATCTAGATTTAGAAGGACAATGCAGGGAATCCAGAGTATTTCATATGGACGCAAATTATGTGTTAATTCGTCAATGTGAGGGAGCGAGGGATGCAGTAAAGGAGGTATAATGCATCGGAAATGAGATACTCGACTCCCAAAAAAAATCCAATCGTTTCCGTCAAAACGTATCTCGATTTAGAAGAAGATGGCAGGGAATCCAGAGTATTTCATAAGGACGCAAATTGAGTGTTAATTCGTCAATGGGAGGGAGCGAGGGATGCAGTAATGGAGGAATAATGCATCGGAAAAGAGATACTCGGAACCCCAAAGAAAATACTATCGTTTCCGTCGAAACGTATCTCGATTTAGAAGGAGATGGCAGGGAATCCAGAGTATTTCATATGGACGCAAATTGAGTGTTAATTCGTCAGTGTGAGGGAGCGAGGGATGCAGTAAAGGAGGAATAATGCATCGGAAAAGAGAAACTCGGAACCTCAAAGAAAATCCTATCGTTTCCGTCGAAACGTATATCGATTTAGGAGATGGCAAGGAATCCAGAGTATTTCATATGGACGCAAATTGTGTGTTAATTCGGCAATGTGAGGGAGCGAGGGATGCAGAAAAGGAGGAATAATGCATCGGAAAAGAGATACTCGGAACCCCAAAGAAAATCCTATCGTTTCCGTAGAAACGTATCTCGATTTAGAAGGACAACGCAGGGAATCCAGAGTATTTCATACGGACGCAAATTGTGTGTTAATTCGTCAATGCGAGGGAGCGAGGGATGCAGTAAAGGAGGAAAAGAGATACTCGGAACCCCAAAGAAAATCCTATCGTTTCCATAGAAAAGTATCTCGATTCAGAAGGACAATGCAGGGATCCCAGAGTATTTCATATGGACGCAAATTGTGTGTTAATTCGTCAATATGAGGGAGCGAGGGATGCAGTAAAGGAGGAATAATGTATCGGAAAAGAGATACTTGGAACCCAAAAGAAAATCCTATCGTTTCCGTAGAAACGTATCTCTATTTAGAAGGACAACGCAGGGAATCCAGAGTATTTCATATGTGTGTTAATTCGTCAATGTGAGAGAGCGAAAGATGCAGTAAAGGAGGAATAATGCATCGGAAAAGAGATAATCGACTCCCAAAAGAAAATCCTATCGTTTCCGTAGAAACGTATCTCGATGTAGAAGGACAATGCAGGGAATCCAGAGTATTTCATATGGACGCAAATTGTGTGTTAATTCGTCAATGTGAAGGAGCGAGGTATGCAGTAAAGGAGGAATAATGCATCGGAAAAGAGATACTCGGAACCCCAAAGAAAATCCTATCGTTTACGTAGAAACGTATCTCGATTTAGAAGGACAATGCAGGGAATCCAGAGTATTTCATATGGACGCAAATAGTGTAATTCGTCAATGTGAGGGAGCGAGGGATGCAGTAAAGTAGGAATAATGCATCGGAAAAGAGATACTCGGAACCCCAAAGAATATCCTATCGTTTCCGTAGAAACGTATCTCCATTCAGAAGGACAATGCAGGGATCCCAGAGTATTTCATATGGACGCAAATTGTGTGTTAATTCGTCAATGTGAGGGAGCGAGGGATGAAGTAAAGGAGGAATAATGCATCGGAAAAGAGATACTCGGAACCCCGAAGAAAATCCTATCGTTTCCGTAGAAACGTATCTCGATTTAGAAGGACAATGCAGGGAACCCAGAGTATTTCATATGGACGCAAATTGTGTGTTAATTCGGCAATGTGAGGGAGCGAGGGATGCAGTAAAGGAGGAATAATGCATCGGAAAAGAGATACTTGGAACCCTAAAGAAAATCCTATCTTTTCTGTAGAAACGTATCTCGATTTAGAAGGACAATGCAGGGAATCCAGAGTATTTCATATGGTTGTAAATTGTGTATTAATTCGGCAATTTGAGGGAGCGAGGGATGCAGTATAGGAGGTATAATGCACCGGAAATGAGATACTCGACTCCCAAAAAAAATCCTATCGTTTCCGTCGAAACGTATCTCGATTTAGAAGGAGATGACAGGGAATCCAAAGTATTTCATATGGACGCAAATTGTGTTTTAATTCTTCAATTTGAGGGAGCGAGGGATGAAGTAAAGGTGGAAAAGAGATACTCGGAACCCCAAAGAAAATCCTATCGTTTCCATAGAAACGTATCTCGATTTAGAAGGACAATGCAGGGATCCCAGAGTATTTCATATGGACGCAAATTGTGTGTTAATTCGTCAATGTGAGGGTGCGAGGGATGCAGTAAAGGAGGAATAATGTATCGGAAAAGAGATACTCGGAACCCCAAAGAAAATGCTATCGTTTCTGTAGAAACGTATCTCGATTTAGAAGGACAATGCAGGGAATCCAGAGTATTTCATATGTGTGTTAATTCGTCAATGTGAGGGAGCGAGGGATGCAGTAAAGGAGGAATAATGCATCGGAAAAGAGATACTCGACTCCCAAAAGAAAATCCTATCATTTCCGTAGAAACGTATCGCGTTTTAGAAAGATAATGCAGGGAACCCAGAGTATTTCATATGGACGCAAATTGTGTGTTAATTCGGCAATGTGAGGGAGCGAGAGATGCAGTAAAGGAGGAATAATGCATCGGAAAAGAGATACTCGGAACCCCAAATAAAATCCTATCGTTTCCGTAGAAACTTATCTCGATGTAGAAGGACAATGCAGGGAATCCAGTGTATTTCATATGGACGCAAATTGTGTGTTAATTCGTCAATGTGAGGGAGCGAGGGATGCAGTAAAGGAGGAATAATGCATCGGAAAAGAGATACTCGGAACCCCAAAGAAAATCCTATCGTTTTCGCAGAAACGTATATCGATATAGAAGGACAATGCGGGGAACTCAGAGTATATCATATGGACGCAAATTGTGTGTTAATTCGGCAATGTGAGGGAGAGTGGGATGCAGTAAAGGAGGAATAATGCATCGGAAAAGAGATACTCGGAACCCCAAAGAAAATCCTATCGTTTCCGTAGAAACGTATCTCGATTTAGAAGGACAATGCAGGGAATCCAGAGTATTTCATACGGACGCAAATTGTGTGTTAATTCGTCAATGTGAGGGAGCGAGGGATGCAGTAAAGGTGGATAAGAGATACTCGGAACCCCAAAGAAAATCCTATCGTTTCCATAGAAACGTATCTCGATTTAGAAGGACAATGCAGGGATCCCAGAGTATTGCATATGGACGCAAATTGTGTGTTAATTCGTCAATGTGAGGGAGCGAGGGATGCAGTAAAGGAGGAATAATGTATCGGAAAAGAGATACTCGGAACCCCAAAGAAAATCCTATCGTTTCCGTAGAAACGTATCTCGATTTAGAAGGACAATGCAGGGAATCCAGAGTATTTCATATGTGTGTTAATTCGTCAATGTGAGGGAGCGAGGGATGCAGTAAAGGAGGAATAATGCATCGGAAAAGAAATACTCGACTCCCAAAAGAAAATCCTATCATTTCCGTAGAAACGTATCGCGTTTTAGAAAGATAATGCAGGGAACCCAGAGTATTTCATATGGACGCAAATTGTGTGTTAATTCGGCAATGTGAGGGAGCGAGAGATGCAGTAAAGGAGGGATAATGCATCGGAAAAGAGATACTCGGAACCCCAAATTAAATCCTATCGTTTCCGTAGAAACTTATCTCGATGTAGAAGGACAATGCAGGGAATCCAGAGTATTTCATATGGACGCAAATTGTGTAATTCGTCAATGTGAGGGAGCGAGGGATGCAGTAAAGGAGGAATAATGCATCGGAAAAGAGATACTCGGAACCCCAAATAAAATCCTATCGTTTCCGTCGAATCGTATCTCGATTTAGAAGGAGATGGCAGGGAATCCAGAGATTTTCATATGGACGCAAATTGTGTGTTAATTCGGCAATGTGAGGGTGCGAGGGAAGCAGTAATGGAGGAATAATGCATCGGAAAAGAGATACTCGGAACCCGAAAGAAAATACTATCGTTTCCGTAGAAACGTATATCGATATAGAAGGACAATGCAGGGAACTCAGAGTATTTCATATGGACGCAAATTGTGTGTTAATTCGGCAATGTGAGGGAGAGTGGGATGCAGTAAAGGAGGAATAATGCATCGGAAAAGAGATACTCGGAACCCTAAAGAAAATCCTATCGTTTCCGTAGAAACGTATCTCGATTTAGAAGGACAATGCAGGGAATCCAGAGTATTTCATACAGACGCAAATTGTGTGTTAATTCGTCAATGTTAGGGACCTAGGGATGCAGTAAAGGAGGAAAAGAGATACTCGGAACCCCAAATAAAATCCTATCGTTTCCGTAGAAACTTATCTCGATGTAGAAGGACAATGCAGGGAATCCAGTGTATTTCATATGGACGCAAATTGTGCGTTAATTCGGCAATGTGAGGGAGCGAGGGATGCAGTAAAGGAGGAATAATGCATCGGAAAAGAGATACTCGGAACCCCAAAGAAAATCCTATCGTTTTCGCTGAAACGTATATCGATATAGAAGGACAATGCGGGGAACTCAGAGTATTTCATATGGACGCAAATTGTGTGTTAATTCGGCAATGTGAGGGAGAGTGGGATGCAGTAAAGGAGGAATAATGCATCGGAAAAGAGATACTCGGAACCCCAAAGAAAATCCTATCGTTTCCGTAGAAACGTATCTCGATTTAGAAGGACAATGCAGGGAATCCAGAGTATTTCATACGGACGCAAATTGTGTGTTAATTCGTCAATGTGAGGGAGCGAGGGATGCAGTAAAGGTGGAAAAGAGATACTCGGAACCCCAAAGAAAATCCTATCGTTTCCATAGGAACGTATCTCGATTTAGAAGGACAATGCAGGGATCCCAGAGTATTGCATATGGACGCTAATTGTGTGTTAATTCGTCAATGTGAGGGAGCGAGGGATGCAGTAAAGGAGGAATAATGTATCGGAAAAGAGATACTCGGAACCCCTAAGAAAATCCTATCGTTTCCGTAGAAACGTATCTCGATTTAGAAGGACAATGCAGGGAATCCAGAGTATTTCATATGTGTGTTAATTCGTCAATGTGAGGGAGCGAGGGATGCAGTAAAGGAGGAATAATGCATCGGAAAAGAGATACTCGACTCCCAAAAGAAAATCCTATCATTTCCGTAGAAACGTATCGCGTTTTAGAAAGATAATGCAGGGAACCCAGAGTATTTCATATGGACGCAAATTGTGTGTGAATTCGGCAATGTGAGGGAGCGAGAGATGCAGTAAAGGAGGAATAATGCATCGGAAATGAGATACTCGGAACCCCAAATAAAATCCTATCGTTTCCGTAGAAACTTATCTCGATGTAGAAGGACAATGCATTGAATCCAGAGTATTTCATATGGACGCAAATTGTGTGTTAATTCGTCAATGTGAGGGAGCGAGGGATGCAGTAAAGGAGGAATAATGCATCGGAAAAGAGATACTCGGAACCCCAAAGAAAATCCTATCGTTTTCGTAGAAACGTATCTCGATTAAAAGGACAAGGCAGGGAATCCAGAGTATTTCATATGGACGCAAATTGTGTAATTCGTCAATGTGAGGGAGCGAGGGATGCAGTAAAGGAGGAATAATGCATCGGAAAAGAGATACTCGGAACCCCAAAGAAAATCCTATCGTTTCCGTAGAAACGTATCTCCATTCAGAAGGACAATTCAGGGATCCCAGAGTATTTCATATGGACGCAAATTGTGTGTTAATTCGTCAATGTGAGGGAGCGAGGGATGAAGTAAAGGAGGAATAATGCATCGGAAAAGAGATACTCGGAACCCCAAAGAAAATCCTGTCGTTTCCGTAGAAACGAATCTCGATTTAGAAGGACAATGCAGGGAATCCAGAGTAATTCATATGGACGCAAATTGTGTGTTAATTCGGCAATGTGAGGGAGCGAGGGAAGCAGTAATGGAGGAATAATGCATCGGAAAAGAGATACTCGGAACCCCAAATAAAATCCTATCGTTTCCGTAGAAACGTATATCGATTTAGAAGGACAATGCAGGGAATCCAGAGTATTTCATATGGTCGCAAATTGTGTGTTAATTCGTCAATGTGAGGGAGCGAGGGATGCTGTAAAGGAGGAATAATGCATCGGAAAAGAGATACTCGGAACCCCAAAGAAAATCCTATCGTTTCCGTAGAAACGTATCTCGATATAGAAGGACAATGCAGGGAACTCAGAGTATTTCATATGGACGCAATTTGTGTGTTAATTCGTCAATGTGAGGGAGCGAGGGATGCAGTAATGGAGGAATAATGCATCGGAAAAGAGTTACTCGACTCCCAAAAGAAAATCCTATCGTTTCCGTAGAAATGTATCTCGTTTTAAAAAGATAATGCAGGGAATCCAGAGTATTTCATATGGACGCAAATTGTGTGTTAATTCGCCAATGTGAGGGAGCGAGGGATGCAGTAAAGGAGGAATAATGCATCGGAAAAGAGATACTTGGAACCCCAAAGAAAATCCTATCGTTTCCGTAGAAACGTATCTCGATTTAGAAGGACAATGCAGGGAATCCAGAGTAATTCATATGGACGCAAATTGTGTGTTAATTCGGCAATGTGAGGGAGCGAGGGAAGCAGTAATGGAGGAATAATGCATCGGAAAAGAGATACTCGGAACCCCAAAGAAAATCCTATCGTTTCCGTAGAAACGTATATCGATTTAGAAGGACAATGCAGGGAAACCAGAGTATTTCATATGGACGCAAATTGTGTGTTAATTCGTCAATGTGAGGGAGCGAGGGATGCTGTAAAGGAGGAATAATACATCGGAAAAGAGATACTCGGAACCCCAAAGAAAATCCTATCGTTTCCGTAGAAACGTATCTCGATATAGAAGGACAATGCAGGGAACTCAGAGTATTTCATATGGACGCAATTTGTGTGTTAATTCGTCAATGTGAGGGAGCGAGGGATGCAGTAATGGAGGAATAATGCATCGGAAAAGAGTTACTCGACTCCCAAAAGAAAATCCTATCGTTTCCGTAGAAATGTATCTCGTTTTAGACAGATAATGCAGGGAATCCAGAGTATTTCATATGGACGCAAATTGTGTGTTAATTCGGCAATGTGAGAGAGCGAGGGATGCAGTAAAGCAGGAATAATGCATCGGAAAAGAGATACTCGGAACCCCAAATAAAATCCTATCGTTTCCGTAGAAACGTATCTCGATGTAGAAGGACAATGCAGGGAATCCAGAGTATTTCATATGGACGCAAATTGTGTGTTAATTCGTCAAAATGAGGGAGCGAGGGTTGCAGTAAAGGAGGAATAATGCATCGGAAAAGAGATACTCGGAACCCCAAAGAAAATCGTATCGTTTTCGTAGAAACGTATCTCGATTTAGAAGGACAATGCAGGGAATCCCGAGTATTTCATATGGACGCAAATTGTGTAATTCGTCAATGTGAGGGAGCGAGGGATGCAGTAAAGGAGCAATAATGCATCGGAAAAGAGATACTCGGAACCCCAAAGAAAATCCTATCGTTTCCGTAGAAACGTATCTCCATTCAGAAGGACAATTCAGGGATCCCAGAGTATTTCATATGGACGCAAATTGTGTGTTAATTCGTCAATGTGAGGGAGCTAGGGATGAAGTAAAGGAGGAATAATGCATCGGAAAAGAGATACTCGGAACCCCAAAGAAAATCTTGTCGTTTCCGTAGAAACGAATCTCGATTTAGAAGGACAATGCAGGGAATCCAGAGTAATTCATATGGACGCAAATTGTGTGTTAATTCGGCAATGTGAGGGAGCGAGGGAAGCAGTAATGGAGGAATAATGCATCGAAAAAGAGATACTCGGGACCCCAAATAAAATCCTATCGTTTCCGTAGAAACGTATATCGATTTAGAAGGACAATGCAGGGAAACCAGAGTATTTCATATGGACGCAAATTGTGTGTTAATTCGTCAATGTGAGGGAGCGAGGGATGCTGTAAAGGAGGAATAATGCATCGGAAAAGAGATACTCGGAACCCCAAAGAAAATCCTATCGTTTCCGTAGAAACGTATCTCGATATAGAAGGACAATGCAGGGAACTCAGAGTATTTCATATGGACGCAATTTGTGTGTTAATTCGTCAATGTGAGGGAGCGAGGGATGCAGTAATGGAGGAATAATGCATCGGAAAAGAGTTACTCGACTCCCAAAAGAAAATCCTCTCGTTTCCGTAGAAATGTATCTCGTTTTAGAAAGATAATGCAGGGAATCCAGAGTATTTCATATGGACGCAAATTGTGTGTTAATTCGCCAATGTGAGGGAGCGAGGGATGCAGTAAAGGAGGAATAATGCATCGGAAAAGAGATACTTGGAACCCCAAAGAAAATCCTATCATTTCCGTAGAAACGTATCTCGATTTAGAAAGACAATGCAGGGAATCCAGAGTAATTCATATGGACGCAAATTGTGTGTTAATTCGGCAATGTGAGGGAGCGAGGAAAGCAGTAATGGAGGAATAATGCATCGGAAAAGAGATACTCGGAACCCCAAAGAAAATCCTATCGTTTCCGTAGAAACGTATATCGATTTAGAAGGACAATGCAGGGAATCCAGAGTATTTCATATGGACGCAAATTGTGTGTTAATTCCTCAATGTGAGGGAGCGAGGGATGCTGTAAAGGAGGAATAATGCATCGGAAAAGAGATACTCGGAACCCCAAAGAAAATCCTATCGTTACCGTAGAAACGTATCTCGATATAGAAGGACAATGCAGGGAACTCAGAGTATTTCATATGGACGCAATTTGTGTGTTAATTCGTCAATGTGAGGGAGCGAGGGATGCAGTAATGGAGGAATAATGAATCGGAAAAGAGTTACTCGACTCCCAAAAGAAAATCCTATCGTTTCCGTAGAAATGTATCTCGTTTTAGACAGATAATGCAGGGAATCCAGAGTATTTCATATGGACGCAAATTGTGTGTTAATTCCTCAATGTGAGGGAGTGAGGGATGCAGTAAAGGAGGAATAATGCATCGGAAAAGAGATACTCGGAAACCCAAAGAAAATCCTATCGTTTCCGTCGAATCGTATCTCGATTTAGAAGGAGATGGCAGGGAATCCAGAGTATTTCATATGGACGCAAATTGTGTGTTTATTCGGCAATGTGAGGGAGCGAGGGATGCAGTAAAGGAGGAATAATGCATCGGAAAAGAGATACTCGGAACCCGAAAGAAAATACTATCGTTTCCGTAGAAACGTATATCGATATAGAAGGACAATGCAGGGAACTCAGAGTATTTCATATGGACGCAAATTGTGTGTTAATTCGGCAATGTGAGGGAGAGTGGGATGCAGTAAAGGAGGAATAATGCATCGGAAAAGAGATACTCGGAACCCCAAAGAAAATCCTATCGTTTCCGTAGAAACGTATCTCGATTTAGAAGGACAATGCAGGGAATCCAGAGTATTTCATACAGACGCAAATTGTGTGTTAATTCGTCAATGTGAGGGAGCTAGGGATGCAGTAAAGGAGGAAAAGAGATACTCGGAACCCCACATAAAATCCTATCGTTTCCGTAGAAACGTATCTCGATTTAGAAGGAGAATGCAGGGATCCCAGAGTATTTCATATGGACACAAATTGTGTGTTAATTCGTCAATGTGAGGGAGCGAGGGATGCAGTAAAGGAGGAATGATGTATCGGAAAAGAGATACTCGATACCCCAAAGAAAATCCTATCGTTTCCGTAGAAACGTATCTCGATTTAGAAGGACAATGCAGGGAATCCAGAGTATTTCATATGTGTGTTAATATGTCAATGTGAGGGAGCGAGGGATGCAGTAAAGGAGGAATAATGCATCGGAAAAGAGATACTCGACTGCCAAAAGAAAATCCTATCATTTCCGTAGAAACGTATCTCGTTTTAGAAAGATAATGCAGGGAACCCAGAGTATTTCATATGGACGCAAATTGTGTGTTAATTCGTCAATGTGAGGGAGCGAGGGATGAAGTAAAGGAGGAATAATGCATCGGAAAAGAGATACTCGGAAGCCCAAAGAAAATCCTATCGTTTCCGTAGAAACGTATCTCGATTTAGAAGGACAATGCAGGGAATCCAGAGTATTTCATATGGACGCAAATTGTGTGTTAATTCGGCAATGTGAGGGAGCGAGGGATGCAGTAAAGGAGGAATAATGCATCGGAAAAGAGATACTCGGAACCCCAAATAAAATCCTATCGTTTCCGTAGAAACGTATATCGATTTAGAAGGACAATGCGGGGAATCCCGAGTATTTCAAATGGACGCAAATTATGTGTTAATTCGTCAATGTGAGGGAGCGAGGGATGCTGTAAAGGAGGAATAATTCATTGGAAAAGAGATACTCGGAACCCCAAAGAAAATCGTATCGTTTCCGTAGAAACGTATCTTGATATAGAAGGACAATGCAGGGAACTCAGAGTATTTCATATGGACGCAAACTGTGTGTTAATTCGTCAATGTTAGGAAGCGAGGGATGCAGTAATGGAGGAATAATTCATCGGAAAAGAGAAACTCGACTCCCAAAAGAAAATCCTATCGTTTCCGTAGAAACGTATCTCGTTTTAGAAAGATAATGCAGGGAACCCAGAGTATTTCATATGGACGCAAATTGTGTGTTAATTCGGCAATGTGAGGGAGCGAGGGATGCAGTAAAGGAGGAATAATGCATCGGAAAAGAGATACTCGGAACCCCAAACAAAATCCTATCGTTTCCGCAGAAACATATCTCGATGTAGAAGGACAATGCAGGGAATCCAGAGTATTTCATATGGACGCAAATTGTGTGTTAATTCGTCAATGTGAGGGAGCGAGGGTTGCAGTAAAGGAGGAATAATGCATCGGAAAAGAGATACTCGGAACCCCAAAGAAAATCGTATCGTTTTCGTAGAAACGTATCTCGATTTAGAAGGACAATGCAGGGAATCCCGAGTATTTCATATGGACGCAAATTGTGTAATTCGTCAATGTGAGGGAGCGAGGGATGCAGTAAAGGAGCAATAATGCATCGGAAAAGAGATACTCGGAACCCCAAAGAAAATCCTATCGTTTCCGTAGAAACGTATCTCCACTCAGAAGGACAATGCAGGGATCCCAGAGTATTTCATATGGACGCAAATTGTGTGTTAATTCGTCAATGTGAGGGAGCGAGGGATGAAGTAAAGGAGGAATAATGCATCGGAAAAGAGATACTCGGAAGCCCAAAGAAAATCCTATCGTTTCCGTAGAAACGTATCTCGATTTAGAAGGACAATGCAGGGAATCCAGAGTATTTCATATGGACGCAAATTGTGTGTTAATTCGGCAATGTGAGGGAGCGAGGGATGCAGTAAAGGAGGAATAATGCATCGGAAAAGAGATACTCGGAACCCCAAATAAAATCCTATCGTTTCCGTAGAAACGTATATCGATTTAGAAGGACAATGCAGGGAATCCCGAGTATTTCAAATGGACGCAAATTATGTGTTAATTCGTCAATGTGAGGGAGCGAGGGATGCTGTAAAGGAGGAATAATTCATTGGAAAAGAGATACTCGGAACCCCAAAGAAAATCCTATCGTTTCCGTAGAAACGTATCTTGATATAGAAGGACAATGCAGGGAACTCAGAGTATTTCATATGGACGCAAACTGTGTGTTAATTCGTCAATGTTAGGAAGCGAGGGATGCAGTAATGGAGGAATAATTCATCGGAAAAGAGAAACTCGACTCCCAAAAGAAAATCCTATCGTTTCCGTAGAAACGTATCTCGTTTTAGAAAGATAATGCAGGGAATCCAGAGTATTTCATATGGACGCAAATTGTGTGTTAATTCGGCAATGTGAGGGAGCGAGGGATGCAGTAAAGGAGGAATAATGCATCGGAAAAGAGATACTTGGAACCCCAAAGAAAATCCTGTCGTTTCCGTAGAAACGTATCTCGATGTAGAAGGACAATGCAGGGAATCCAGAGTATTTCATATGGACGCAAATTTTGTGTTAATTCGGCAATGTGAGGGAGCGAGGGAAGCAGTAATAGAGGAATAATGGATCGGAAAAGAGATACTCGGAACCCCAAATAAAATCCTATCGTTTCCGTAGAAACGTATATCGATTTAGAAGGACAATGCAGGGAATCCAGAGTATTTCATATGGACGCAAATTGTGTGTCAATTCGTCAATGTGAGGGAGCGAGGGATGCTGTAAAGGAAGAATAATGCATCGGAAAAGAGATACTCGGAACCCCAAAGAAAATCCTATCGTTTCCGTAGAAACGTATCTCGATATAGAAGGACAATGCAGGGAACTCAGAGTATTTCATATGGACGCAAATTGTGTGTTAATTCGTCAATGTTAGGGAGCGAGGGATGCAGTAATGGAGGAATAATGCATCGGAAAAGAGTTACTCGACTCCCAAAAGAAAATCCTATCGTTTCCGTAGAAATCTATCTCGTTTTACAAAGATAATGCAGGGAATCCAGAGTATTTCATATGGACGCAAATTGTGTGTTAATTCGGCAATGTGAGGGAGCGAGGGATGCAGTAAAGGAGGAATAATGCATCGGAAAAGAGATACTTGGAACCCCAAAGAAAATCCTATCGTTTCCGTAGAAACGTATCTCGATTTAGAAGGACAATGCAGGGAATCCAGAGTATTTCATATGGACGCAAATTGTGTATTAATTCGGCAATGTGAGGGAGCGGGGGAAGCAGTAAAGGAGGTATAATGCACCGGAAATGAGATACTCGACTCCCAAAAAAAATCCTATCGTTTCCATCGAAACGTATCTCGATTTAGAAGGAGATGGCAGGGAATCCAGAGTATTTCATATGGACGCAAATTGTGTGTTAATTCCTCAATGTGAGGGAGCGAGGGATGTAGAAAAGGAGGAATAATGGATCGGAAAAGAGATACTCGGAACCCCAAAGAAAATCCTATCGTTTCCGTCGAAACGTATCTCGATTTAGAAGGAGATGGCTGGGAATCCAGAGTATTTCATATGGACGCAAATTGTGTGTTAATTCGGCAATGTGAGGGAGCGAGGGATGCAGTAAAGGAGGAATAATGCATGGGAAAAGAGATACTCGGAACCCCAAAGAAAATACTATCGTTTCCGTAGAAACGTATATCGATATAGAAGGGCAATGCCGGGAACTCAGAGTATATCATATGGACGCAAATTGTGTGTTAATTCGGCAATGTGAGGGAGAGTGGGATGCAGTAAAGGAGGAATAATGCATCGGAAAAGAGATACTCGGAACCCCAAACAAAATACTATCGTTTCCGTAGAAACGTATCTCGATTTAGAAGGACAATGCAGGGAATCCAGAGTATTTCATACGGACGCAAATTATTTGTTAATTCGTCAATGTGAGGGAGCGAGGGATGCAGTAAAGGAGGTATAATGCATCGGAAATGAGATACTCGACTCCCAAAAAAAATCCTATCGTTTCCATCGAAACGTATCTCGATTTAGAAAGAGATGGCAGGGAATCCAGAGCATTTCATATGGACGCAAATTGTGTGTTAATTCGTCAATGTAAGGGAGCGAGGGATGCAGTAAAGTAGGAATAATGCATCGGAAAAGAGATACCCGGAACCCCAAAGAAAATCCTATCGTTTCCGTCGAAACGTATCTCGATTTAGAAGGAGATGGCAAGGAATCCAGGGTATTTCATATGGACGCAAATTTTGTGTTAATTCGGCAATGTGAGGGAGCTAGGGATGCAGTAAAGGAGGAATAATGCATCGGAAAAGAGATACTTAGAACCCCAAAGAAAATCCTATCGTTTCCGTAGAAACGTATCTCGATTTAGAAGGACAATGCAGGGAATCGAGAGTATTTCATATGTGTGTTAATTCGTCAATGTGAGGGAGCGAGGGATGCAGTAAAGGAGGAATGATGCATCGGAAAGGAGATACTCGACTCCCAAAAGAAAATCCTATCGTTTCCGTAGAAACGTATATCGATATAGAAGGACAATGCAGGGAACTCAGATTATTTCATATGGACGCAAATTGTGTGTTAATTCGGCAATGTGAGGGAGCGTGGGATGCAGTAAAGGAGGAATAATGCATCGGAAAAGAGATACTCGTAACCCCAAAGAAAATCCTATCGTTTCCGTAGAAACGTATCTCGACTTAGATGGACAATGCAGGGAATCCAGAGTATTTCATACGGACGCAAATTGTATGTTAATTCGTCAATGTGAGGGAGCGAGGGATGCAGTAAAGGAGGAAAAGAGATACTCGGAACCCCAAAGAAAATCCTATCGTTTCCGTAGAAACGTATCTGGATTTAAAAGGACAATGCCGGGAATCCAGAGTATTTCATATGGACGCAAATTCTACATCTACATCTACATCTATACTCCGCGAGCCACCTTACGGTGTGTGGCGGAGGGTACTTATTGTACCACTATCTGATCCCCCCTTCCCTGTTCCATTCACGAATTGTGCGTGGGAAGAACGACTGCTTGTAAGTCTCCGTATTTGCTCTAATTTCTCGGATCTTTTCGTTGTGATCATTACGCGAGATATATGTGGGCGGTAGTAATATGTTGCCCATCTCTTCCCGGAATGTGCTCTCTCGTAATTTCGATAATAAACCTCTCCGTATTGGGTAACGCCTTTCTTGAAGTGTCCGCCATTGGAGCTTGTTCAGCATCTCCGTAACGCTCTCGCGCTGACTAAATGTCCCCATGACGAATCGCGCTGCTTTTCGCTGGATCATGTCTATCTCTTCTATTAATCCAACCTGGTAAGGGTCCCATACTGATGAGCAATACTCAAGAATCGGACGAACAAGCGTTTTGTAAGCTACTTCTTTCGTCGATGAGTCACATTTTCTTAGAATTCTTCCTATGAATCTCAACCTGGCGCCTGCTTTTCCCACTATTTGTTTTATGTGATCATTCCACTTCAGATCGCTCCGGATAGTAACTCCTAAGTATTTTACGGTCGTTACCGCTTCCAATGATTTACCACCTATGGCATAATCGTACTGGAATGGATTTCTGCCCCTATGTATGCGCATTATATTACATTTATCTACGTTTAGGGAAAGCTGCCAGCTGTCGCACCATTCATTAATCCTCTGCAGGTCTTCCTGGAGTACGTACGAGTCTTCTGATGTTGCTACTTTCTTGTAGACAACCGTGTCATCTGCAAATAGACTCACGGAGCTACCGATGTTGTCAACTAAGTCATTTATGTATATTGTAAACAATAAAGGTCCTATCACGCTTCCTTGCGGTACTCCCGAAATTACCTCTACATCTGCAGATTTTGAACCGTTAAGAATGACATGTTGTGTTCTTTCTTCTAGGAAATCCTGAATCCAATCACAAACCTGGTCCGATATTCCGTAAGCTCGTATTTTTTTCACTAAACGTAAGTGCGGAACCGTATCAAATGCCTTCCTGAAGTCCAGGAATACGGCATCAATCTGCTCGCCAGTGTCTACGGCACTGTGAATTTCTTGGACAAATAGGGCGAGCTGAGTTTCACATGATCTCTGTTTGCGGAATCCATGTTGGTTATGATGAAGGAGATTTGTATTATCTAAGAACGTCATAATACGAGAACATAAAACATGTTCCATTATTCTACAACAGATTGACGTAAGCGAAATAGGCCTATAATTATTCGCATCTGATTTATGCCCCTTCTTGAAAATGGGAACGACCTGCGCTTTCTTCCAGTCGCTAGGTACTTTACGTTCTTTCAGAGATCTACGATAAATTGCTGATAGAAAGGGGGCAAGTTCTTTAGCATAATCACTGTAGAATCTTACGGGTATCTCGTCTGGTCCGGATGCTTTTCCGCTACTAAGTGATAGCAGTTGTTTTTCAATTCCGATATCGTTTATTTCAATATTTTCCATTTTGGCGTCCGTGCGACGGCTGAAGTCAGGGACCGTGTTACGATTTTCCGCAGTGAAACAGTTTCGGAACACTGAATTCAGTATTTCTGCCTTTCTTCGGTCGTCCTCTGTTTCGGTGCCATCGTGGTCAACGAGTGACTGAATCGGGGATTTAGATCCGCTTACCGATTTTACATATGACCAAAACTTTTTAGGGTTCTTGTTTAGATTGTTTGCCAATGTTTTATGTTCGAATTCGTTGAATGCTTCTCTCATTGCTCTCTTTACGCTCTTTTTCGCTTCGTTCAGCTTTTCCTTATCAGCTATGATTCGACTACTCTTAAACCTATGATGAAGCTTTCTTTGTTTCCGTAGTACCTTTCGTACATGATTGTTATACCACGGTGGATCTTTCCCCTCGCTTTGGACCTTAGTCGGTACGAACTTATCTAAGGCGTACTGGACGGTGTTTCTGAATTTTTTCCATTTTTGTTCCACATCCTCTTCCTCAGAAATGAACGTTTGATGGTGATCACTCAGATATTCTGCGATTTGTGCCCTATCACTCTTGTTAAGCAAATATATTTTCCTTCCTTTCTTGGCATTTCTTATTACACTTGTAGTCATTGATGCAACCACTGACTTATGATCACTGACACCCTCTTCTACATTCACGGAGTCGAAAAGTTCCGGTCTATTTGTTGCTATGAGGTCTAAAACGTTAGCTTCACGAGTTGGTTCTCTAACTATCTGCTCGAAGTAATTCTCGGACAAGGCAGTCAGGATAATGTCACAAGAGTCTCTGTCCCTGGCTCCAGTTCTGATTGTGTGACTATCCCATTCTATACCTGGTAGATTGAAGTCTCCCCCTATTACAATAGTATGATCACGAAACTTCTTCACGACGTTCTGCAGGTTCTCTCTGAGGCGCTCAACTACTACGGTTGCTGATGCAGGTGGTCTATAGAAGCATCCGACTATCATATCTGACCCACCTTTGATACTTAATTTAACCCAGATTATTTCACATTCGCATTCGCTAATAACTTCACTGGATATTATTGAATTCTTTACTGCTATAAATACTCCTCCACCATTGGCGTTTATCCTATCCTTGCGGTAGATATTCCATTCTGTGTCTAGGATTTCGTTACTGTTCACTTCCGGTTTTAACCAACTTTCCGTTCCTAATACTATATGCGCACTATTTCCTTCAATAAGAGATACTAATTCAGGAACCTTGCCCTGGATACTCCTGCAGTTTACCAATATTACGTTGACTTTTCCTGTTTTTGGTCTCTGAGGACGGACGTTCTTTATCAACGATGATGATGTCCTCTCTGGTAAGCCGTCAGGTATTTTATCGTTTCGCCCAAGGGGGGGTCCCTCTAACCTAAAAAACCCCCGTGTGCACGCCACACGTACTCTGCTACCCTAGTAGCTGCTTCCGGTGTGTAGTGCACGCCTGACCTGTCTAGGGGGGCCCTACAGTTCTCCACCCAATAACGGAGGTCGATGAATTTGCAACCATTATAGTCGCAGAGTCGTCTGAGCCTCTGGTTTAGACCCTCCACACGGCTCCAAACCAGAGGACCGCGATCGACTCTGGGCACTATGCTGCAGATATTAAGCTCAGCTTGCACTCCGCGTGCGATGCTGGTTGTCTTCACCAAATCAGCCAGTCGCCGGAAGGAACCAAGGATGGCCTCAGAACCCAAGCGGCAGGCGTCATTCGTTCCGACATGTGCTACTATCTGCAGCCGGTCACACCCAGTGCGTTCAATAGCTGCCGGAAGGGCCTCCTCCACATTACGGACGAGACCCCCCGGCAAGCACACCGAGTGCACACTGGCATTCTTCCCCGACCTACCCGCTATTTTCCTAAGGGGCTCCATAACCCGCCTAACGTTGGAGCTCCCTATAACTAATAGGCCCGCCCTCTGTGACTGTCGGGACCTTGCCGGAGAATCGGCCACTGGCCCAACAGGCGAGGCATCCTGTGGTGGCTCGGAAACGATGTCATCACCACTAGGAAGTACCCCGTACCTGTTGGAAAGGGGTAAGGCAGCTGCCACGCGGCCAGATCCCACCTTCGCCTTTCGGCCAGGCACGCGCGAGCCCACCACTGTCCGCCATTCACCCTGGAGTGATGGCTGACCGGTAAGATGCTCACTGCCGGAAGACGCAGCGACATCAGGGGTTCCATGCGATTCCAAGGCCACCGAAGTAGGCATAGGTCTCACCACAGTTGCCCCAACGCCACTACGAGCCGACGCCTGCGCCTCGAGCTCGATGAGCCTAACAGACAAAGCCTCCACCTGCCCCCGAAGAGTGGCCAATTCTCCTTGCGTCCGCTCACAACAACCACAGTCCCTACACATGACTATGTTTACCCTACAAGCGAACGGTGTACTCGCCTTATTAGCAGCAGGAAATCGAAGTGCTCTCTCACTGACGGTCTAACCGACACTGAGCTGTTCTAACCAAACAAACAAAAGCCTGTACGATACGAGGGTCGATAGCAACGGCGATACTGTACACTACACTGTTATTAAAATAAAAGGTTGTGTCTAGTAGGCACTCAAACACGCAAGAAATTACAAAAATAAAATAGTAACTACCCAGATAACTGAAATAAGTTGTACCTGTTTGAAGCTCGTAAAAATGTGTAACAAGCGAACGGTGTACTCGCCTTATTAGCAGCAGGAAATCGAAGTGCTCTCTCACTGACGGTCTAACCGACACTGAGCTGTTCTAACCAAACAAACAAAATGTGAGGGAGCGAGGGATGCAGTAAAGGAGGAATAATGCATCGGAAAAGAGATACTCGGAACCCCAAAGAAAATCCTATCGTTTCCGTAGAAACGTATCTCGATTTAGAAGGACAATGCAGGGAATCCAGAGTATTTCATATGGACGCAAATTTTGTTTTAATTCGTCAATTTGATGGAGCAACGATGCAGTAAAGGAGGAATAATGCATCAGAAAAGAGATACTCGACTCCCAAAAGAAAATCCTATCATTTCCGTAGAAACGTATCGCGTTTTAGAAAGATAATGCAGGGAACCCATAGTATTTCATATGGACGCAAATTGTGTGTTAATTCGGCAATGTGAGGGAGCGAGAGATGGAGTAAAGGAGGAATAATGCATCGCAAAAGAGATACTCAGAACCCCAAATAAAATCCTATCGTTTCCGTAGAAACTTATCTCGATGTAGAAGGACAATGCAGGGAATCCAGAGTATTTCATATGGACGCAAACTGTGTGTTAATTCGTCAATGTGAGGGAGCGAGGGATGCAGTAAAGGAGGAATAATGCATCGGAAAAGAGATACTCGGAACCCCAAAGAAAATCCTATCGTTTTCGTAGAAACGTATCTCGATTAAAAGGACAATGCAGGGAATCCAGAGTATTTCATATAGACGCAAATTGTGTAATTCGTCAATGTGAGGGAGCGAGGGATGCAGTAAAGGAGGAATAATGCATCGGAAAAGAGATACTCGGAACCCCAAAGAAAATCCTATCGTTTCCGTAGAAACGTATCTCCATTCAGAAGGACAATGCAGGGATCCCAGAGTATTTCATATGGACGCAAATTGAGTGTTAATTCGTCAATGTGAGGGAGCGAGGGATGAAGTAAAGGAGGAATAATGAATCGGAAAAGAGATACTCGGATCCCCAAAGAAAATCCTGTCGTTTCCGTAGAAACGAATCTCGATTTAGAAGGACAATGCAGGGAATCCAGAGTATTTCATATGGACGCAAATTGTGTGTTAATTCGGCAATGTGAGGGAGCGAGGGAAGCAGTAATGGAAGAATAATGCATCGGAAAAGAGATACTCGGAACCCCAAATAAAATCCTATCGTTTCCGTAGAAACGTATCTCGATTTAGAAGGACAATGCAGGGAATCCAGAGTATTTCATATGGACGCAAATTGTGTGTTAATTCGTCAATGTGAGGGAGCGAGGGATGCTGTAAAGGAGGAATAATGCATCGGAAAAGAGATACTCGGAACCCCAAAGAAAATCCTATCGTTTCCGTAGAAACGTATCTCGATATAGAAGGACAATGCAGGGAACTCAGAGTATTTCATATGGACGCAATTTGTGTGTTAATTCGTCAATGTGAGGGAGCGAGGGATGCAGTAATGGAGGAATAATGCATCGGAATAGAGTTACTCGACTCCCAAAAGAAAATCCTATCGTTTCCGTAGAAATGTATCTCGATTTAAAAGGACAATGCGGGGAATCCAGAGTATTTCATATGGACGCAAATTGTGTATTAATTCGGCAATGTGAGGGAGCGAGGGATGCAGTAAAGGAGGTATAATTCACCGGAAAAGAGAACTCGACTCCCCAAAAAAATCCTATCGTTTCCGTCGAAACGTATCACGATTTAGAAGGAGATGGCAGGGAATCCAGAGTATTTCATATGGACGCCAATTGTGTGTTAATTCCTCAATGTGAGGGAGCGAGGGATGCAGTAAAGGAGGAATAATGCATCGGAAAAGAGATACCCGGAAACCCATAGAAAATCCTATCGTTTCCGTCGAATCGTATCTCGATTTAGAAGGAGATGGCAGGGAATCCAGAGTATTTCATATGGACGCAAATTGTGTGTTAATTCGGCAATGTGAGGGAGCGAGGGATGCAGTAAAGGAGGAATAATGCATCGGAAAAGAGATACTCGGAACCCGAAAGAAAATACTATCGTTTCCGTAGAAACGTATATCGATATAGAATGACAATGCAGGGAACTCAGAGTATTTCATATGGACGCAAATTGTGTGTTAATTCGGCAATGTGAGGGAGAGTGGGATGGAGTAAAGGATGAATAATGCATCGGAAAGGAGATACTCGGAACCCCAAAGAAAATCCTATCGTTTCCGTAGAAACGAATCTCGATTTAGAAGGACAATGCAGGGAATCCAGAGTATTTCATACAGCCGCAAATTGTGTGTTAATTCGTCAATGTGAGGGAGCTAGGGATGCAGTAAAGGAGGAAAAGAGATACTCGGAACCCCAAAGAAAATCCTATCGTTTCCGTAGAAACGTATCTTGATTTAGAAGGACAATGCAGGGATCCCAGAGTATTTCATATGGACACAAATTGTGTGTTAATTCGTCAATGTGAGGGAGCGAGGGATGCAGTAAAGGAGGAATAATGTATCGGAAAAGAGATACTCGATACCCCAAAGAAAATCCTATCGTTTCCGTAGAAACGTATCTCGATTTAGAAGGACAATGCAGGGAATCCAGAGTATTTCATATGTGTGTTAATACGTCAATGTGAGGGAGCGAGGGATGCAGTAAAGGAGGAATAATGCATCGGAAAAGAGATACTCGACTCCCAAAAGAAAATCCTATCATTTCCGTAGAAACGTATCTCGTTTTAAAAAGATAATGCAGGGAACCCAGAGTATTTCATATGGACGCAAATTGTGTGTTAATTCGGCAATGTGAGGGAGCGAGGGATGCAGTAAAGGAGGAATAATGCATCGGAAAAGAGATACTCGGAACCCCAAATAAAATCCTATCGTTTCCGTAGAAACGTATCTCGATGTAGAAGGACAATGCAGGGAATCCAGAGTATTTCATATGGACGCAAATTGTGTTTTAATTCGTCAATGTGAGGGAGCGAGGGTTGCAGTAAAGGAGGAATAATGCATCGGAAAAGAGATACTTGGAACCCCAAAGAAAATCCTATCGTTTTCGTACAAACGTATCTCGATTTAGAAGGACAATGCAGGGAATCCCGAGTATTTCATATGGACGCAAATTGTGTAATTCGTCAATGTGAGGGAGCGAGGGATGCAGTAAAGGAGCAATAATGCATCGGAAAAGAGATACTCGGAACCCCAAAGAAAATCCTATCGTTTCCGTAGAAACGTATCTCCACTCAGAAGGACAATGCAGGGATCCCAGAGTATTTCATATGGACGCAAATTGTGTGTTAATTCGTCAATGTGAGGGAGCGAGGGATGAAGTAAAGGAGGAATAATGCATCGGAAAAGAGATACTCGGAAGCCCAAAGAAAATCGTATCGTTTCCGTAGAAACGTATCTCGATTTAGAAGGACAATGCAGGGAATCCAGAGTATTTCATATGGACGCAAATTGTGTGTTAATTCGGCAATGTGAGGGAGCGAGGGATGCAGTAAAGGAGGAATAATGCATCGGAAAAGAGTTACTCGACTCCCAAAAGAAAATCCTATCGTTTCCGTAGAAATCTATCTCGTTTTACAAAGATAATGCAGGGAATCCAGAGTATTTCATATGGACGCAAATTGTGTGTTAATTCGGCAATGTGAGGGAGCGAGGGATGCAGTAAAGGAGGAATAATGCATCGGAAAAGAGATACTTGGAACCCCAAAGAAAATCCTATCGTTTCCGTAGAAACGTATCTTGATATAGAAGGACAATGCAGGGAACTCAGAGTATTTCATATGGACGCAAATTGTGTGTTAATTCGTCAATGTGAGGGAGCGGGGGATGCAGTAAAGGAGGTATAATGCACCGGAAATGAGATACTCGACTCCCAAAAAAAATCCTATCGTTTCCATCGAAACGTATCTCGATTTAGAAGGAGATGGCAGGGAATCCAGAGTATTTCATATGGACGCAAATTGTGTGTTAATTCCTCAATGTGAGGGAGCGAGGGATGTAGTAAAGGAGGAATAATGGATCGGAAAAGAGATACACGGAACCCCAAAGAAAATCCTATCGTTTCCGTCGAAACGTATCTCGATTTAGAAGGAGATTGCTGGGAATCCAGAGTATTTCATATGGACGCAAATTGTGTGTTAATTCGGCAATGTGAGGGAGAGAGGGATGCAGTAAAGGAGGAATAATGCATCGGAAAAGAGATACTCGGCACCCCAAAGAAAATACTATCGTTTCCGTAGAAACGTATATCGATATAGGAGGACAATGCAGGGAACTCAGAGTATTTCATATGGACGCAAATTGTGTGATAATTCGGCAATGTGAGGGAGAGTGGGATGCAGTAAAGGAGGAATAATGCATCGGAAACTAGATACTCGGAACCCCAAACAAAATACTATCGTTTCCGTAGAAACGTATCTCGATTTAGAAGGACAATGCAGGGAATCCAGAGTATTTCATACGGACGCAAATTGTTTGTTAATTCGTCAATGTGAGGGAGCGAGGGATGCAGTAAAGGAGGTATAATGCATCGGAAATGAGATACTCGACTCCCAAAAAAAATCCTATCGTTTCCATCGAAACGTATCTCGATTTAGAAAGAGATGGCAGGGAATCCAGAGCATTTCATATGGACGCAAATTGTGTGTTAATTCATCAATGTAAGGGAGCGAGGGATGCAGTAAAGGAGGAATAATGCATCAGAAAAGAGATACCCGGAACCCCAAAGAAAATCCTATCGTTTCCGTCGAAACGTATCACGATTTAGAAGGAGATGGCAGGGAATCCAGAGTATTTCATATGGACGCAAATTTTGTGTTAATTCGGCAATGTGAGGGAGCTAGGGATGCATCGGAAAAGAGATACTTAGAACCCCAAAGAAAATCCTATCGTTTCCGTAGAAACGTATCTCGATTTAGAAGGACAATGCAGGGAATCGAGAGTATTTCATATGTGTGTTAATTTGTCAATGTGAGGGAGCGAGGGATGCAGTAAAGGAGGAATGATGCATCGGAAAGGAGATACTCGACTCCCAAAAGAAAATCCTATCGTTTCCGTAGAAACGTATATCGATATAGAAGGACAATGCAGGGAACTCAGAGTATTTCATATGGACGCAAATTGTGTGTTAATTCGGCAATGTGAGGGAGCGTGGGATGCAGTAAAGGAGGAATAATGCATCGGAAAAGAGATACTCGGAACCCCAAAGAAAATCCTATCGTTTCCGTAGAAACGTATCTCGACTTAGAAGGACAATGCAGGGAATCCAGAGTATTTCATACGGACGCAAATTGTGTGTTAACTCGTCAATGTGAGGGAGCGAGGGATGCAGTAAAGGAGGAAAAGAGATAATCGGAACCCCAAAGAAAATCCTATCGTTTCCGTAGAAACGTATCTGGATTTAAAAGGACAATGCCGGGAATCCAGAGTATTTCATATAGACGCAAATTGTGTAATTCGTCAATGTGAGGGAGCGAGTGATGAAGTAAAGGAGGAATAATGAATCGGAAAAGAGAAACTCGGAACCCCAAAGAAAATCCTGTCGTTTCCGTAGAAACGAATCTCGATTTAGAAGGACAATGCAGGGAATCCAGAGTATTTCATATGGACGCAAATTGTGTGTTAATTCGGCAATGTGAAGGAGCGAGGGAAGCAGTAATGGAGGAATAATGCATCGGAAAAGAGATACTCGGAACCCCAAATAAAATCCTATCGTTTCCGTAGAAACGTATCTCGATTTAGAAGGACAATGCAGGGAATCCAGAGTATTTCATATGGACGCAAATTGTGTGTTAATTCGTCAATGTGAGGGAGCGAGGGATGCTGTAAAGGAGGAATAATGCATCGGAAAAGAGATACTCGGAACCCCAAAGAAAATCCTATCGTTTCCGTAGAAACGTATCTCGATATAGAAGGACAATGCAGGGAACTCAGAGTATTTCATATGGACGCAATTTGTGTGTTAATTCGTCAATGTGAGGGAGCGAGGGATGCAGTAATGGAGGAATAATGCATCGGAATAGAGTTACTCGACTCCCAAAAGAAAATCCTATCGTTTCCGTAGAAATGTATCTCGATTTAAAAGGACATTGCGGGGAATCCAGAGTATTTCATATGGACGCAAATTGTGTATTAATTCGGCAATGTGAGGGAGCGAGGGATGCAGTAAAGGAGGTATAATTCACCGGAAAAGAGAACTCGACTCCCAAAAAAATCCTATCGTTTCCGTCGAAACGTATCACGATTTAGAAGGAGATGGCAGGGAATCCAGAGTATTTCATATGGACGCAAATTGTGTGTTAATTCGGCAATGTGAGGGAGCGAGGGATGCAGTAAAGGAGGAATAATGCATCGGAAAAGAGATACTCGGAACCCGAAAGAAAATACTATCGTTTCCGTAGAAACGTATATCGATATAGAAGGACAATGCAGGGAACTCAGAGTATTTCATATGGACGCAAATCGTGTGTTAATTCGGCAATGTGAGGGAGAGTGGGATGGAGTAAAGGAGGAATAATGCATCGGAAAGGAGATACTCGGAACCCCAAAGAAAATCCTATCGTTTCCGTAGAAACGAATCTCGATTTAGAAGGACAATGCAGGGAATCCAGAGTATTTCATACAGCCGCAAATTGTGTGTTAATTCGTCAATGTGAGGGAGCTAGGGATGCAGTAAAGGAGGAAAAGAGATACTCGGAACCCCAAAGAAAATCCTATCGTTTCCGTAGAAACGTATCTCGATTTAGAAGGACAATGCAGGGATCCCAGAGTATTTCATATGGACACAAATTGTGTGTTAATTCGTCAATGTGAGGGAGCGAGGGATGCAGTAAAGGAGGAATAATGTATCGGAAAAGAGATACTCGATACCCCAAAGAAAATCCTATCGTTTCCGTAGAAACGTATCTCGATTTAGAAGGACAATGCAGGGAATCCAGAGTATTTCATATGTGTGTTAATACGTCAATGTGAGGGAGCGAGGGATGCAGTAAAGGAGGAATAATGCATCGGAAAAGAGATACTCGACTCCCAAAAGAAAATCCTATCATTTCCGTAGAAACGTATCTCGTTTTAAAAAGATAATGCAGGGAACCCAGAGTATTTCATATGGACGCAAATTGTGTGTTAATTCGGCAATGTGAGGGAGCGAGGGATGCAGTAAAGGAGGAATAATGCATCGGAAAAGAGATACTCGGAACCCCAAATAAAATCCTATCGTTTCCGTAGAAACGTATCTCGATGTAGAAGGACAATGCAGGGAATCCAGAGTATTTCATATGGACGCAAATTGTGTGTTAATTCGTCAATGTGAGGGAGCGAGGGTTGCAGTAAAGGAGGAATAATGCATCGGAAAAGAGATACTTGGAACCCCAAAGAAAATCCTATCGTTTTCGTACAAACGTATCTCGATTTAGAAGGACAATGCAGGGAATCCCGAGTATTTCATATGGACGCAAATTGTGTAATTCGTCAATGTGAGGGAGCGAGGGATGCAGTAAAGGAGCAATAATGCATCGGAAAAGAGATACTCGGAACCCCAAAGAAAATCCTTTCGTTTCCGTAGAAACGTATCTCCACTCAGAAGGACAATGCAGGGATCCCAGAGTATTTCATATGGACGCAAATTGTGTGTTAATTCGTCAATGTGAGGGAGCGAGGGATGAAGTAAAGGAGGAATAATGCATCGGAAAAGAGATACTCGGAAGCCCAAAGAAAATCGTATCGTTTCCGTAGAAACGTATCTCGATTTAGAAGGACAATGCAGGGAATCCAGAGTATTTCATATGGACGCAAATTGTGTGTTAATTCGGCAATGTGAGGGAGCGAGGGATGCAGTAAAGGAGGAATAATGCATCGGAAAAGAGATACTCGGAACCCCAAATAAAATCCTATCGTTTCCGTAGAAACGTATATCGATTTAGAAGGACAATGCAGGGAATCCCGAGTATTTCATATGGACGCAAATGATGTGTCAATTCGTCAATGTGAGGGAGCGAGGGATGCTGTAAAGGAGGAATAATTCATTGGAAAAGAGATACTCAGAACCCCAAAGAAAATCCTATCGTTTCCGTAGAAACGTATCTTGATATAGAAGGACAATGCAGGGAACTCAGAGTATTTCATATGGACGCAAATTGTGTGTTAATTCGTCAATGTGAGGGAGCGGGGGATGCAGTAAAGGAGGTATAATGCACCGGAAATGAGATACTCGACTCCCAAAAAAAATCCTATCGTTTCCATCGAAACGTATCTCGATTTAGAAGGAGATGGCAGGGAATCCAGAGTATTTCATATGGACGCAAATTGTGTGTTAATTCCTCAACGTGAGGGAGCGAGGGACGTAGTAAAGGAGGAATAATGGATCGGAAAAGAGATACACGGAACCCCAAAGAAAATCCTATCGTTTCCGTCGAAACGTATCTCGATTTAGAAGGAGATGGCTGGGAGTCCAGAGTATTTCATATGGACGCAAATTGTGTGTTAATTCGGCAATGTGAGGGAGAGAGGGATGCAGTAAAGGAGGAATAATGCATCGGAAAAGAGATACTCGGCACCCCAAAGAAAATACTATCGTTTCCGTAGAAACGTATATCGATATAGAAGGACAATGCAGGGAACTCAGAGTATATCATATGGACGCAAATTGTGTGATAATTCGGCAATGTGAGGGAGAGTGGGATGCAGTAAAGGAGGAATAATGCATCGGAAACTAGATACTCGGAACCCCAAACAAAATACTATCGTTTCCGTAGAAACGTATCTCGATTTAGAAGGACAATGCAGGGAATCCAGAGTATTTCATACGGACGCAAATTGTTTGTTAATTCGTCAATGTGAGGGAGCGAGGGATGCAGTAAAGGAGGTATAATGCATCGGAAATGAGATACTCGACTCCCAAAAGAAATCCTATCGTTTCCATCGAAACGTATCTCGATTTAGAAAGAGATGGCAGGGAATCCAGAGCATTTCATATGGACGCAAATTGTGTGTTAATTCGTCAATGTAAGGGAGCGAGGGATGCAGTAAAGGAGGAATAATGCATCAGAAAAGAGATACCCGGATCCCCAAAGAAAATCCTATCGTTTCCGTCGAAACGTATCACGATTTAGAAGGAGATGGCAGGGAATCCAGAGTATTTCATATGGACGCAAATTTTGTGTTAATTCGGCAATGTGAGGGAGCTAGGGATGCATCGGAAAAGAGATACTTAGAACCCCAAAGAAAATCCTATCGTTTCCGTAGAAACGTATCTCGATTTAGAAGGACAATGCAGGGAATCGAGAGTATATCATATGTGTGTTAATTTGTCAATGTGAGGGAGCGAGGGATGCAGTGAAGGAGGAATGATGCATCGGAAAGGAGATACTCGACTCCCAAAAGAAAATCCTATCGTTTCCGTAGAAACGTATATCGATATAGAAGGACAATGCAGGGAACTCAGAGTATTTCATATGGACGCAAATTGTGTGTTAATTCGGCAATGTGAGGGAGCGTGGGATGCAGTAAAGGAGGAAAAGAGATAATCGGAACCCCAAAGAAAATCCTATCGTTTCCGTAGAAACGTATCTGGATTTAAAAGGACAATGCCGGGAATGCAGAGTATTTCATATGGACGCAAATTGTGAGTTAATTCGTCAATGTGAGGGAGCGAGGGATGCAGTAAAGGAGGAATAATGCATCGGAAAAGAGATACTCGGAACCCCAAAGAAAATCCTATCGTTTCCGTAGAAACGTATCTCGATTTCGAAGGACAATGCAGGGAATCCAGAGTATTTCATATGACGCAAATTGTGTATTAATTCGTCAATGTGAGGGAGCGAGGGATGCAGTAAAGGAGGAATAATCCATCGGAAAAGAGATACTCGGAACCCCACAGAAAATCCTATCGTTTCCGTAGAAACGTATCTCGATTTAGAAGGACAATGCAGGGAATCGAGGGTATTTCATATGTGTGTTAATTCGTCAATGTGAGGGAGCGAGGGATGCAGCAAAGGAGGAATGATGCATCGGAAAAGAGATACTCGACTCCCAAAAGAAAATCTTATCGTTTCCGTAGAAATGTATCTCGTTTTAGAAAGATAATGCAGGGAACCCAGAGTATTTCATATGGACGCAAATTGTGTGTTAATTCGGCAATGTGAGGGAGAGAGGGATGCAGTAAAGGAGGAATAATGCATCGGAAAAGAGATACTCGGAACCCCAAAGAAAATCCTATCGTTTCCGTCGAAACGTTTCTCGATTTAGAAGGAGATGGCAGGGAATCCAGAGTATTTCATATGGATGCAAATTTTGTGTTAATTCGGCAATGTGAGGGAGCTAGGGATGCAGTAAAGGAGGAATAATGCATCGGAAAAGAGATACTCGGAACCCCAAAGAAAATCCTATCGTTTCCGTAGAAACGTATCTCCACTCAGAAGGACAATGCAGGGATCCCAGAGTATTTCATATGGACGCAAATTGTGTGTTAATTCGTCAATGTGAGGGAGCGAGGGATGAAGTAAAGGAGGAATAATGCATCGGAAAAGAGATACTCGGAAGCCCAAAGAAAATCGTATCGTTTCCGTAGAAACGTATCTCGTTTTAGAAAGATAATGCAGGGAACCCAGAGTATTTCATATGGACGCAAATTGTGTGTTAATTCGGCAATGTGAGGGAGCGAGGGATGCAGTAAAGGAGGAATAATGCATCGGAAAAGAGATACTCGGAACCCCAAAGAAAATCCTATCATTTCCGTAGAAACGTATTTCTATTTAGAAGGACAATGCAGGGAATCCAGAGTATTTCATATGGACGCAAATTGTGTGTTAATTCGTCAATGTGAGGGAGCGAGGGATGCACTAAAGGAGGAATAATGCATCGGAAAAGAGATACTCGGAACCCCAAAGAAACTCCTATCGTTTCCGTCGCAACGTGTCTCGATCTAGAAGGAGATGGCAGGGAATCCAGAGTATTTAATATGGACGCAAATTGTGTGTTAATTCGGCAATGTGAGGGAGCGAGGGGTGCAGTAAAGGATGAATAATGCATCGGAAAAGAGATACTCGGAACCCCAAAGAAAATCCTATCGTTTCCATAGAAACGTATCTCGATTTAGAAGGACAATGCAGGGAATCCAGAGTATTTCATATGGACGCAAATTGTGTGTTATTTCGACAATGTGCGGGAACGAGGGATGCCGTAAAGGAGGAATAATGCATCGGAAAAGAGATACTCGGAACCCCAAAGAAAATCCTATCGTTTCCGTAGAAACGTATCTCGATTTAGAAGGACAATGCCGGGAATCCAGAGTATTTCATAATGACGCAAATTGTGTGTTAATTCGGCAATGTGAGGGAGTGAGGGATGCAGTAAAGGAGGAATAATGCATCGGAAAAGAGATACTCGAAACCCCAAAGAAAATCCTATCGTTTCCGTAGAAACGTATCTCGATTTAGAAGGACAATGCAGGGAATCCAGAGTATTTCATATGGACGCAAATTTTGTGTTAATTCGTCAATTTGAGAGAGCAACGATGCAGTAAAGGAGGAATAATGCATCGGAAAAGAGATACTCGGAACCCCAAAGAAAATCCTGTCGTTTCCGTAGAAACGTATCTCGATTTAGAAGGACAATGAAGGGAATTCAGAGTATTTCATATGTATGTTAATTCGTCAATGTGAGGAAGCGAGGGATGCAGTAAAGGAGGAATGATGCATCGGAAAAGTGATACTCGACTCCCAAAAGAAAATCCTATCGTTTCCGTAGAAGCGTATCTCGTTTCAGAAAGATAATGTAGGGAACCCAGAGTATTTCATATGTACGCAAATTGTGTGTTAATCCGTCAATGTGAGGGAGCAAGGGATGCAGTAAAGGAGGAATAATGCATCGGAAAAGAGATACTCGGAACCCCAAAGAAAATCCTATCGTTTCCGTCGAAACGTATCACGATTTAGAAGGAGATGGCAGGGAATCCAGAGTATTTCATATGGACGCAAATTTTGTGTTAATTCGGCAATGTGAGGGAGCTAGGGATGCATCGGAAAAGAGATACTTAGAACCCCAAAGAAAATCCTATCGTTTCCGTAGAAACGTATCTCGATTTAGAAGGACAATGCAGGGAATCGAGAGTATATCATATGTGTGTTAATTTGTCAATGTGAGGGAGCGAGGGATGCAGTAAAGGAGGAATGATGCATCGGAAAGGAGATACTCGACTCCCAAAAGAAAATCCTATCGTTTCCGTAGAAACGTATATCGATATAGAAGGACAATGCAGGGAACTCAGAGTATTTCATATGGACGCAAATTGTGTGTTAATTCGGCAATGTGAGGGAGCGTGGGATGCAGTAAAGGAGGAAAAGAGATAATCGGAACCCCAAAGAAAATCCTATCGTTTCCGTAGAAACGTATCTGGATTTAAAAGGACAATGCCGGGAATGCAGAGTATTTCATATGGACGCAAATTGTGAGTTAATTCGTCAATGTGAGGGAGCGAGGGATGCAGTAAAGGAGGAATAATGCATCGGAAAAGAGATACTCGGAACCCCAAAGAAAATCCTATCGTTTCCGTAGAAACGTATCTCGATTTCGAAGGACAATACAGGGAATCCAGAGTATTTCATATGACGCAAATTGTGTATTAATTCGTCAATGTGAGGGAGCGAGGGATGCAGTAAAGGAGGAATAATCCATCGGAAAAGAGATACTCGGAACCCCACAGAAAATCCTATCGTTTCCGTAGAAACGTATCTCGATTTAGAAGGACAATGCAGGGAATCGAGGGTATTTCATATGTGTGTTAATTCGTCAATGTGAGGGAGCAAGGGATGCAGCAAAGGAGGAATGATGCATCGGAAAAGAGATACTCGACTCCCAAAAGAATATCTTATCGTTTCCGTAGAAATGTATCTCGTTTTAGAAAGATAATGCAGGGAACCCAGAGTATTTCATATGGACGCAAATTGTGTGTTAATTCGGCAATGTGAGGGAGAGAGGGATGCAGTAAAGGAGGAATAATGCATCGGAAAAGAGATACTCGGAACCCCAAAGAAAATCCTATCGTTTCCGTCGAAACGTTTCTCGACTTAGAAGGAGATGGCAGGGAATCCAGAGTATTTCATATGGATGCAAATTTTGTGTTAATTCGGCAATGTGAGGGAGCTAGGGATGCAGTAAAGGAGGAATAATGCATCGGAAAAGAGATACTCGGAACCCCAAAGAAAATCCTATCATTTCCGTAGAAACGTATCTCGATTTAGAAGGACAATGCAGGGAATCGAGAGTATTTCATATGTGTGTTAATTCGTCAATGTGAGGGAGCGAGGGATGCAGTAAAGGAGGAATGATGCATCGGAAAAGAGATACTCGACTCCCAAAAAGAATCCTATCGTTTCCGTAGAAACGTATCTCGTTTTAGAAAGATAATGCAGGGAACCCAGAGTATTTCATATGGACGCAAATTGTGTGTTAATTCGGCAATGTGAGGGAGCGAGGGATGCAGTAAAGGAGGAATAATGCATCGGAAAAGAGATACTCGGAACCCCAAAGAAAATCCTATCATTTCCGTAGAAACGTATTTCTATTTAGAAGGACAATGCAGGGAATCCAGAGTATTTCATATGGACGCAAATTGTGTGTTAATTCGTCAATGTGAGGGAGCGAGGGATGCACTAAAGGAGGAATAATGCATCGGAAAAGAGATACTCGGAACCCCAAAGAAACTCCTATCGTTTCCGTCGCAACGTGTCTCGATCTAGAAGGAGATGGCAGGGAATCCAGAGTATTTAATATGGACGCAAATTGTGTGTTAATTCGGCAATGTGAGGGAGCGAGGGGTGCAGTAAAGGATGAATAATGCATCGGAAAAGAGATACTCGGAACCCCAAAGAAAATCCTATCGTTTCCATAGAAACGTATCTCGATTTAGAAGGACAATGCAGGGAATCCAGAGTATTTCAAATGGACGCAAATTGTGTGTTATTTCGACAATGTGCGGGAACGAGGGATGCCGTAAAGGAGGAATAAT
The DNA here is from genome assembly GCF_023898315.1 of Schistocerca nitens. NCBI lineage: Eukaryota > Metazoa > Arthropoda > Insecta > Orthoptera > Acrididae > Schistocerca > Schistocerca nitens. The sequence continues at coordinate 1,134,287,101 of NC_064615.1, read as the reverse complement.
GCATCGGAAAAGAGATACTCGGAACCCCAAAGAAAATCCTATCGTTTCCGTAGAAACGTATCTCGATTTAGAAGGACAATGCCGGGAATCCAGAGTATTTCATAATGACGCAAATTGTGTGTTAATTCGGCAATGTGAGGGAGTGAGGGATGCAGTAAAGGAGGAATAATGCATCGGAAAAGAGATACTCGAAACCCCAAAGAAAATCCTATCGTTTCCGTAGAAACGTATCTCGATTTAGAAGGACAATGCAGGGAATCCAGAGTATTTCATATGGACGCAAATTTTGTGTTAATTCGTCAATTTGAGAGAGCAACGATGCAGTAAAGGAGGAATAATGCATCGGAAAAGAGATACTCGGAACCCCAAAGAAAATCCTGTCGTTTCCGTAGAAACGTATCTCGATTTAGAAGGACAATGAAGGGAATTCAGAGTATTTCATATGTATGTTAATTCGTCAATGTGAGGAAGCGAGGGATGCAGTAAAGGAGGAATGATGCATCGGAAAAGTGATACTCGACTCCCAAAAGAAAATCCTATCGTTTCCGTAGAAGCGTATCTCGTTTCAGAAAGATAATGTAGGGAACCCAGAGTATTTCATATGTACGCAAATTGTGTGTTAATCCGTCAATGTGAGGGAGCAAGGGATGCAGTAAAGGAGGAATAATGCATCGGAAAAGAGATACTCGGAACCCCAAAGAAAATCCTATCGTTTCCGTAGAAACGTGTCTCGATATAGAAGGACAATGCAGGGAACTCAGAGTATTTCATATGGACGCAAATTGTGTGTTAATTCGTCAATGTTAGGGAGCGAGGGATGCAGTAATGGAGGAATAATGCATCGGAAAAGAGATACTCGACTCCCAAAAGAAAATCCAGTCTTTTCCGTAGAAACGTATTTCGTTTTAGAAAGATAATGCAGGGAATCCAGAGTATTTCATATGGACGCAAATTGTGTGTTAATTCGGCAATGTGAGGGAGCGAGGGATGCAGTAAAAGAGGAATAATGCATCGGAAAAGAGGTACTTGGAACCCCAAAGAAAATCCTGTCGTTTCCGTAGAAGCGTACCTCGATTTAGAAGGACAATGCAGGGAATCCAGAGTATTTCATATGGACGCAAATTGTGTGTTAATTCGTCAATGTGAGGGAGCGAGGGATGCAGTAAAGGAGGTGTAATGCATCGGAAATGAGATACTCGCCTCCCAAAAAAAATCCTATCGTTTCCGTCGAAACGTATCTCGATTTAGAAAGAGATGGCAGGGCATCCAGAGCATTTCATATGGACGCAAATTGTGTGTTAATTCGTCAATGTGAGGGAGCGAGGGATGCAGTAAAGGAGGAAAAGAGATACTCGGAACCCCAAAGAAAATCCTATCGCTTCCGTAGAAACGTATCTGGATTTAGAAGGACAATGCCGGGAATCTAGAGTATTTCATATGGACGCAAATTGTGTGTTAATTCGGCAATGTGAGGGAGTGAGGGATGCAGTAAAGGAGGTATAAAGCATCGGAAATGAGATACTCGACTCCCAAAAAAAATCCTATCGTTTCCGTCGAAACGTGTCTCGACTTAGAAAGAGATGGCAGGGAATCCAGAGCATTTCATATGGACGCAAATTGTGTGTTAATTCGTCAATGTAAGGGAGCGAGGGATGCAGTAAAGGAGGAATAATGCATCGGAAAAGAGATACCCGGAACCCCAAAGAAAATCCTATCGTTTCCGTCAAACGTATCTCGATTTAGAAGGAGATGGCAGGGAATCCGGAGTATTTCATATGGACGCAAATTTTGTGTTAATTCGGCAATGTGAGGGAGCTAGGGATGCAGTAAAGGAGGAATAATGCATCGGAAAAGAGATACTCGGAACCCCAAAGAAAATCCTATCGTTTCCGTCAAACGTATCTCGATTTAGAAGGAGATGGCAGGGAATCCAGAGTATTTCATATGGACGCAAATTGTGTGTTAATTCGTCAATGTGAGGGAGCGAGTGATGCAGTAAAGGAGGAATAATGTATCGGGAAAGAGATACTCGGAACCCCAAAGCAAATCCTATCGTTACCGTCGAAACGTGTCTCGATTTAGAAGACAATGCAGGGAATCCAGAGTATTTCATATGGACGCAAATTGTGTGTTAATTCGGCAATGTGAGGGAGCGAGGGATGCAGTAAAGGAGGAATAATGCATCGGAAAAGAGATACTCGGAACCCCAAAGAAAATACTATCGTTTCCGCAGAAACGTATATCGATATAGAAGGACAATGCAGGGAACTCAGAGTATTTCATATGGACGCAAATTGTGTGTTAATTCGGCAATGTGAGGGAGCGTGGGATGCAGTAAAGGAGGAATAATGCATCGGAAATGAGATACTCGGAACCCCAAAGAAAATCCTATCGTTTCCGTAGAAACGTATCTCGACTTAGAAGGACAATGCAGGGAATCCAGAGTATTTCATACGGACGCAAATTGTGTGTTAATTCGTCAATGTGAGGGAGCGAGGGATGCAGTATAGGAGGAAAAGAGATACTCGGAACCCCAAAGAAAATCCTATCGTTTCCGTAGAAACGTATCTCGATTTAGAAGGACAATGCAGGGAATCGAGAGTATTTCATATGTGTGTTAATTCGTCAATGTGAGGGAGCGAGGGATGCAGTAAAGGAGGAATGATGCATCGGAAAAGAGATACTCGACTCCCAAAAAAAATCCTATCGTTTCCGTAGAAACGTATCTCGTTTTAGAAAGATAATGCAGGGAACCCAGAGTATTTCATATGGACGCAAATTGTGTGTTAATTCGGCAATGTGAGGGAGCGAGGGATGCAGTAAAGGAGGAGTAATGCATCGGAAATGAGATACTCGAAACCCCAAAGAAAATCCTATCATTTCCGTAGAAACGTATCTCGATTTAGAAGACAATGCAGGGAATCCAGAGTATTTCATATGGACGCAAATTGTGTGTTAATTCGTCAATGTGAGGGAGCGAGGGATGCAGTAAAGGAGGAATAATGCATCGGAAAAGAGATACTCGGAACCCCAAAGAAAATCCTATCGTTTCCGTCGAAACGTGTCTCGATTTAGACGGAGATGGCAGGGAATCCAGAGTATTTCATATGGACGCAAATTGTGTGTTAATTCGGCAATGTGAGGGAGCAAGGGATGCAGTAAAGGAGGAATAATGCATCGGAAAAGAGATACTCGGATCCCCAAAGAAAATCCTATCGTTTCCGTAGAAACGTATCTCGATTTAGAAGGACAATGCAGGGAATCGAGAGAATTTCATATGTGTGTTAATTCGTCAATGTGAGGGAGCGAGGGATGCAGTAAAAGAGGAATGATGCATCGGAAAAGAGATACTCGACTCCCAAAAGAAAATCCTATCGTTTCCGTAGAAATGTGTCTCGTTTTAGAAAGATAATGCAGGGAACCCAGAGTATTTCATATGGACGCAAATTGTGTGTTAATTCGGCAATGTGAGGGAGCGAGGGATGCAGTAAAGGAGGAATAATGCATCGGAAAAGAGATACTCGGAACCCCAAAGAAAATCCTATCGTTTCCGTAGAAACGTATCTCGATTTAGAAGGACAATGCAGGGAATCCAGAGTATTTCATATGGACGCAAATTGTGTATTAATTCGTCAACGTGAGGGAGCGAGGGATGCAGTAAAGGAGGAATAATGCATCGGAAAAGAGATACTCCGAACCCCAAAGAAAATGCTATCGTTTCCGTAGAAACGTATCTCGATTTAGAAGGACAATGCAGGGAATCCAGAGTATTTCATATGGACGCAAATTTTGCGTTAATTCGTCAATTTGACGGAGCAACGATGCAGTAAAGGAGGAATAATGCATCGGAAAAGAGATACTCGGAACCCCAAAGAAAATCCTATCGTTTCCGTAGAAACGTATCTCGATTTAGAAGGACAATGCAGGGAATCCAGAGTAATTCATATGTGTGTTAATGCGTCAATGTGAGGGAGCGAGGGATGCAGTAAAGGAGGAATGATGCATCGGAAAAGAGATATTCGACTCCCAAACGAAAATCCTATCGTTTCCGTAGAAATGTATCTCGTTTTAGAAAGATAATGCAGGGAACCCAGAGTATTTCATATGGACGCAAATTGTGTGTTAATTCGGCAATGTGAGGGAGCGAGGGATGCAGTAAAGGAGGAATAATGCATCGGAAAAGAGATACTCGGAGCCCCAAAGAAAATCCTATCGTTTCCATAGAAACGTATCTCGATTTAGAAGGACAATGCAGGGAATCCAGAGTATTTCATATGGACAGAAATTGTGTGTTAATTCGTCAATGTGAGGGAGCGAGGGATGCAGTAAAGGAGGAATAATATATCGGAAAAGAGATACTCGGACCCCCAAAGGACATCCTATCGTTTCCGTAGAAACGTGTCTCGATATAGAAGGACAATGCAGGGAATCCAGAGTAATTCATATGTGTGTTAATTCGTCAATGTGAGGGAGCGAGGGATGCAGTAAAGGAGGAATGATGCATCGGAAAAGAGATACTCGACTCCCAAACGAAAATCCTATCGTTTCCGTAGAAATGTATCTCGTTTTAGAAAGATAATGCAGGGAACCCAGAGTATTTCATATGGACGCATATTGTGTGTTAATTCGTCACTGTGAGGGAGCGAGGGATGCAGTAAAGGAGGTATAATGCATCGGAAATGAGATACTCGACTCCCCAAAAAAAATTCTATCGTTTCCGTCGAAACGTATCTCGATTTAGAAAGAGCTGGTAGGGAATCCAGCGCATTTCATATGGGCGCAAATTGTGTGTTAATTCGTCAATGTGAGGG